>NC_090656.1:166361343-166964468 GCF_040937935.1 Hyperolius riggenbachi | reverse complement strand
ACATGGTATGAGGCTTTTACTACTCAATCCTTCTCCCCATTACAGAAATACGCCCTAGCTTGGTCAAATGACCTAAATATAAATATATCAGTACAACATCTAATCCTTGCCTCCTCCAAGACTTTGAAACTCTCCAAAAACAATTCCCACTGGGAAATCTCGCGCAAAGTGGTTTATAGATGGTATCTAACCCCTAGGAGAACTGCATCCTTCTCTCCTGGGAACTCTCCCATATGCTGGCATTGTAATTCCGATATCGGAACCCTCCTACACATGCTATGGGATTGCCCCCTTATTCAAAAATTCTGGTGTCAAGTTGAATCCCTAATTAAAAACTCAATCACAAACTCCTTTATCATCTCACCCGAACTTGCCCTTCTATTAGTTGGCCTGGAGAATTTTTCCTCCCATAACCAAGCACCAATACTGCATATTCTTTTAACAGCTCTCTCTATAATCACCTCCAACTGGAAATCTGCAGATCAGATCAATATCCATCACTTAATTTCCTTGGTGAATAGTAATCTCTCGATGGAACATATAATAAGGAGCAGAACCTCAAAAGACCACAACAGTCGCTCCTCCCCATATCCATGGTTATACCACACAAGTTAATCCCCCACCTACACACAATTAGTGGGTATACTAAGGTACTAGCATCATAAGCATTAATACGAATTCAAGATGCTTGTTGTTTGATTTTGTCTGTTTGTATATTTTGGTTAAGTGTTAAACACTATATCCTATTAGATACAAACAGACAAACCGAGAGCCCAATATAGTGTAGTAGGTATTAGCCCAAATGAATAGAGATGAAAGGTAAGTATTATACTTACAAACACGGGTTACCGCTAAGGCAACCACTGTATAGGCAGGTGGGGAGTATAAACCTGTCCCCACTCAGGAATAAAATGTCGCTCTCCGTGATAGAGGAAAAGAGGGTATATCACCCATCCACCAAGGGTGGTTCACTGGATCAATCGATGTACAGAGGCGCCAGTAGGATAAAAGATACTAAAAAGTTTAAAATAACTAGGTGGTGGCGGTGGACCGACCAACCCAATATAGACACGATGCTGTCAATTAAAGTCAAAGAAAATGTATTCACATACTCCAAAACATACACTGCGACGCGTTTCTCGGGCATACAAAACCCGCTTCTTCAGGCATTAAACGATAGGAGTATCACACAGCTATAGGTCCTGAGCAGGCTTGGCACCTCTGTGAGTGTGTGTACAGAGGTGCCAAGCCTGCTCAGGACCTATAGCTGTGTGATACTCCTATCGTTTAATGCCTGAAGAAGCGGGTTATTTTAGTTATTTTAAACTTTTTAGTATCTTTTATCCTACTGGCGCCTCTGTACATCGATTGATCCTATTAGATACGGTTGTATAATTAGTTATTGATCACAAGGTCCCAGAGTCCTAAAGTCAATGTGCCTAGCCATCCAACCAAGCTTTAGTATCGTGAGCCATGTGGCTCTCTGTCTCGATGCTATTACCTTGGCCCTAACAATCGATTGTTACCTATTTAAGGTTCAGTTAAAACAATTGATTGTAGGCCTATAAAATGTGACTTGTCATGGTCTCCATCACACCTCTAAGAATAACTCAATCCGACCGTATACTATAAGATGATCTCTATGTTCAACTGATGTCATGATTTGTGTTTTCATTGTTTGTTCAACTTCCAAATGTTGAAAAGTTTGTCAATGCAATATGACTAAAATTTTTTTTTTTCAATAAAAATTTATTATGATGAAAAAAAAAAAAAGAAATGGCATACTAGATTTTGGTGTTGGAGGTGAAGGATAGGTGTTTTGGTGGCCAGGGTGGGCATAATCCTCCAATTTAATTAGGACTCAATTACACACCTGTTCTGTAATCCTGTGGTATCCACCCATCCTTCATTTTAAGAAATGTCAAGTAATCGACACTACTGTGTTCTAGTTGACTTCTCTTGTTTGACTGTCACGGTTCCTCCCTTGAAGTGGGGCAAGCCAAAAGCTTTATGGCAAATTGTGACAGCTCTGGCCACAGGTCAAACCTGCACACCCAAACGTCCAGAGGTTCCTTACTCCTCAGAGTGTCCACAGTGATGGTTACATCTAGGTAGTCAGATACTTGTTGGTCAAGGTGTTCCTTAAAGAGGAGCTGTCAGCCATTCTATGTCAGAAAAAAACACATATATACACAATACATATATAAGTAGATAAATACTTTCTCTACTTACATAACATATGTATTGCACTATCCACGTTTTGACTTTAGAGGATTTTTCTACAGTAAAAAAAAAAGAAAATCCTTCTTAGCATTTCCCATTTTAACTTGCTATTTTGAAGCCAATTCTGATGTAATTTTCTCCCTTACTCTTGTCTGCCTGATTTACCCGCCCTTCACTATAGAAAGTGCATTGTCTCCACATGAGAAATACTGGCCAATCAGAGAGGAACAGAGGTGTGGAAGGGGGAAACAGGAGGGAAAGAGGCTTCAGCCAATCAGGCTGCATTAGCTAAGTCTGAGGGGAAGTAGAGTAGCAAAAAAGGACAACCCAGCATGCCCTGCAACTTCCTTTTTGTGTAACAAATTTTGTGTGTACCAAATAAGAGTCAGGTAAACTGGGGAATGATCCTTTATCAACAAGAAAACTAATAGTGATTTTAACTTTTGCATTGCCTGGTTAGCATCCTTATTCCTTGTTTACCAGATAAAAATAAAGAATTGATTTTTGATGTTATGCCCGACAGTTACACTTTTAGGCCTCTTGCACACTGCAAGCAATTCAGATTCAGATTCCGCTTTTTAATCTGTTTTTACTTCCGATTCAGATTTAGATTTGCAGTATGCTCCTTGCACACTGCAAATCTGAATCTGAATCGGAGGTAAAAACTGATTAAAAAGCGGAATCTGAATCTGAATTGCTTGCAATGTGCAAGAGGCCTAAGGGTGGATGCAGAAGCAGCCTGTTGACACATTGGACAGAAGACCTAATTTTGAATATGATTGGCACATCACAATCAGCAGTAAATCATCCTGTTCTTGAAGGTGGGGGTGTTACTGGAGGCTCTTTGGCTGGAAATGGCCCTTTCCAGTGCCACCACCCTGAACAGTGGAATACATCTGTATCAGCTTGGTATGGAAGTGCTGCATTTTAGTCACCCTCTGTGATGATGGTAGCATCTCCACCATGTTCTGCTTGTACCTAGGGTCTAGCAAAGTTGCTACCCGATACAGGTTTATGTCCTTCATTTTTTAATATGGGGATCCTCCTCAGACACATTCAGCATTCAAACATACAAACCAGTGGTGTAACAATATGGGATGCAGAGGTTGTGACCGCATTGGGGGGCCTTGGGACAGAAAGGCCTTCCTTCAACCACAGTATTAGCCCTTTATTAGTCCTCTGCTGCTAATAATCCCTTCAATAGATACTTTGAATAGTAGTAATCATTAACAAATGGTTCTCCATCCCCTACTTGAACCTCTGACACTGTGGGTGTCCTTGGCAGGTTTTAGTGTGCCATATCAATTGTTATAAAGAGAAGAGAGTGTAGGCAGCGCTTCCAAATACAGAAGGCTGCACCTGAGTTGATTTAGCTGCAAAGAAGTGCAGAGCTCCAATGGACTATATTACACAACATGCATTCAAACAGGTACAGCAATGGAGGGCGTTAGCTTCAGCAATAATGTGCGCAGAAATCTACTAGACTTCCCCACGGCAGTGACGTGCCCCCTCGGGGAAGACCTAACCACTAACCTAACATTAAAAGCATCACTTACCTGGTGCGACTTATCATACAATGGTATACACATTTCTTCAAGACAGACAAACAAAAAATGACAGCGCTCACAGGCTGCAACTGGCTTATAAACCATCAGGGGCATGTACAGACCCCCAGGGGCTAAATACACGCCTTGAATCCAAATCAGATGCAAAATTATGTATGTGCTAGTCCCTAATCTAAAATTTGAATGCAGATTGGATGCAGGCTACCACAAGTATACTTAGAACATTTTACATAGAGAAGAGACACGCCCCTGATGGTTTATAAGCCAGTTGCAGCCTGTGAGCGCTGTCATTTTTGTTTGTCTGTCTTGAAGAAATGTGTATACCATTGTATGATAAGTCGCACCAGGTAAGTGATGCTTTTAATGTTAGGTTAGTGGTTAGGTCTTCCCCGAGGGGGCACGTCACCGCCGTGGGGAAGTCTAGTAGGAATGATTTGTGCACACATTATTGCTGAAGCTAACGCCCTCCATTGCTGTACCTGTTTGAATGCATGTTGTGTAATATAGTCCATTGGAGCTCTGCACTTCTTTGCAGCTAAATCAATTCAGGTGCAGCCTTCTGTATTTGGAAGCGCTGCCTACACTCACTTCTCTATGTAAAATGTTCTAAGTATACTTGTGGTAGCCTGCATCCAATCTGCATTCAAATTTTAGATTAGGGACTAGCACATAAATTTGCACTTAATTTGCATAATTTTAAATCTGATTTGGATTCAAGGCGTGTATTTAGCCCCTGGGGGTCTGTACATGCCCCTGATGGTTTATAAGCCAGTTGCAGCCTGTGAGCGCTGTCATTTTTGTTTGTATATCAATTGTTATGCTTAGAGTGCTTGGGAGGGCCCAATATTAAACTCACAATGGGGCCCACAGCTCCTTAGTTATGTCACTGGTTCAAACATTCAGACAGAGGCATATCTGGTTAATACAGCGCCTATGGCAAACACTGTAATTGCTATCCGCACGCTATGTTCTCCAAATGCAGGAAGTGACCAATGACATAATTTCTGCATTTGGACTACATACATCAGGCGCTGGTAGAGTGTGCACCCTCTCTGTCTCCTCTGTGTCGCCGCTGATCTGAGGTCTGATATCTGAACAGAGCGACTCAGACAGCGGCAGTGGGGGTAACCGGGAAGGGAGGCTTCCAGCAAGCACAGCACCCAGCGATGGTGTGGAGGCATCCCTCAAGGTATGCCACTGCATTCAGATGATAAATGGATGCATCTTTTAGTCTATGTAGATGACTTGAAAATGCTCTCTGCATTGAAAGTAAATGTTTTTAAACACAGGGGGATATCTTCAAATGTTCCTTTATGTACCTAAGAGTAGGTACAGTACATGAGTTTTAGTTTAGGAATAGCAATCCCATTTTAAAAGAAGAACAGTAAGATTTTGACCAATAAGCCTTCTTCAGACTATACTACTATAGACTGACAAAATGTTAGAACGCACAGCTTATATACATTTGAACATCAGAAGGTACATAAATATAATTTTTGTAAATATAACACTTATGTACCTTTTTATTATGTTCAAATTAGGGATGCTCATTAAGATTACAATCGGCATTTTACGATTGAAACTCGGAAATCGGATTTCTGCAGAAATACTGCATTACCTCAACTCTGCAATTTTAGCCCAATCACAGAACATGGAACCATTGGACCAATCAGAGAATGCAGAGTCAACTTGGAAGTATTTGGCGAATCAGAGAATGCAAAAAATTACCCCCTCCCCCCAAAAAAGACTCCTCCGAAATCAGAAAACAAAAATTGGAAATCCGAGGAATCGGTAATCGGTACTGGCAAAAATAGGAATTTCCTCGCAATTGAAAATTGGAATTTCCACCATCCCTAATCTGAGGAAGGCTTATTGGCTGAAAGCTTACTTTTTTTTTGAGATAGCCAATAAGTGGTATCATTCTGATTCAAAACTTCCTCATTTATATGATGGTCAACACAGTACAATACACCACTGAAACCATTGAGTTCACATGCTTCATCTTTCAAAATATAATCTGAACATTTTGTCAACATGTATGTCCCACCTTATTTGATTTCTTTCTATACCCTTATTGACTTCTTTGCCCAATCCAATCCAAATTGTCCTAGCATTGGAATGTTCATTATCTTGCCCCACTACTACATGCATCTAACATATGACCTGACTCATTTATAAAGGTAAATAAAGGCACCCAAGGTATGATAAAACTGTGTTACAAACAGCTAAAATGAAAAGGGTGAGGTGGCTTACCTCAACGAAGAAAAATTAGTAAACTAAACAACAAACTTTTATTTGCACTGGCAACGCATTGCGTGTGTCTGTGCCCACTTCCTCAGGCCGAATAAAGTGCCTAATAAACATTAAATACAAGGCGCTCAGTGCTCAAGCACTACAAACATACTCAATATGCAAATATATATGACAAATAAAATATAGTATAAAGGAAGTTGTTAATACGTTATTGTACCTGCACATTTGTGGACTTACAAACCAAATCCATAAGAACAAATATACACAAATATACAAATACTTAAAGGGGCACTATGGCGAAACATTTTAAAACTATGTGCAAACATCTACAAATAAGAAGTATGTTTTTTTCCAGAGTAAAATAAGACATAAATTACTTTTCTCCTATGTTGCTGTTGCTTAAAGTAGGTAGTAAAAATCTGACAGAAGTGACAGGTTTTGGACTAATCCATCTCTTCATAAGGGATTTTCAGGGATTTACTTATTTTCAAAAGCACTTAGTAAATGACAGTTGCTCTGTCCAACTGCCAACAAACTGTGTAGCGAGCAGGGAAGCTGGCCAGCATCATTGTTTAAATCTTTTTTAGGGAATATCTTTAAAAAAGAAAAAAATCCTTGCTGAGAATCCCCTATGAAGAGATGGACTAGTCCAAAACCTATTGCTTCTGTCAGATTTCTACTACCTACTGTAACTGACAGTAACATAGGAGAAAAGTAATTTATGGCTCATTTTACTCTGGAAAAAAACACACTTCTTATTTGTCTATGTTTGCACATATTTTAAATTTTAAAATTTTTTGCCATAATGCCCCTTTAAGGACATGGATTTGTTTTGTAAGTGCACATATGTGCAGGTAGAATAACATATTAACAACTTCCTTTATACTATATTTTATTTGTTGTACACATTTGCATATTGTATATTGAATAGTTTTGTAGTGCTTGAGAGCCTTGTATTTAATGTTTTAGGCAGTTTATTCATTGTTTAGTATATTAATTTGTCTTCATTTAGGTAAGCCACCTCACCCTTTTCATTGTAGCAGTTTTTAACGCATTTTTATCATAACTTGGGCTCCTCTTTTCCCCTTTGAGCTACCTACCCTCCTTTTGTAGGGGTGTTCTACTTGGTCAGGAGTGTTTCCAACACCCCCATAATCATCTAAACATTTTTATCAAGAGAGTGACCACGTCCAGCCCGTCTTGACAACCAAGTGGAGCTGGGTTTGTCAACTCCAACTGCCTAAAGTGGTTTGTTGCCCATCTGCAACCTTCCTTTATGAGTACAACCATTTACATTTTTGTATTTGACCACTGTTGACATACTGCACCATTTGGACTCCTGCTGTCTCTGTGATTTTTAACTTCCAGGGTGCTCTTTGATCACTCTACCATACTACCTGTGTGACTCATTCATGTTCAGCTTGTTTAATTCACATGATGGTGAGATTCACTAAACACTGGTAAAATGTACCCTGTGCGCACAGCACAGGTAGAGTATACCAGCATTTATGCAAACAGCGTGACAAGCGTTAAGCAAATAACACATGCCAATGGACATGCTTTTGGCAAACACCATACAAAAATAAGGGCATACAGCTGCAAAGGCAGGCCGAAGCTGCTAAAGCCTATAATATAATATTCTGGGATGCATAAAACAAGAAACAAAAAACAAACAAACACAGAAATACTGGGAGCCTACATGGTTCAACCTATTATTATGGTGACAGCACACATTGTAAAAGGCAAAATGAATAATCACAAGTCAGGGTTGCTAATTTCAGCAACCACCTTGTATGCATATGAGGAAATCAATCCCAACTCAGATAAAACAATCTCTCTAGGGCTGTGGTCATTCTCCTAAAAAATAGTTGGGACTCCTGCAGTACTTGGGACAACTGATAGTCATCACATATAAAAAGTACACAAAAACACTAATTGAAACATCACACGCCCAGAGAATGCATTACTTTTTAGCACAGGCAAGTGTGCTCCCAGCCTTACAGTTTTCTGTCAGAAACACATTAGGGTATCCAAGTTTGGAGATCTAATCATAAAAAAGGGTGGGGCTTGGAGCCACGCAGGAAGCCAACTAGGAAGTGAGAGGAGCGGAGGCTAGCGACTGAAGGCGTGCAGCGGGATCCAACCGCGGCGGATGCTGTCACTATCAGATAAGCGCTCTTGCTCTATATATTTGGTGTGCATATTTTAATGTGGATTTTAGTGATTAAACATTTTTACAGTTTTACACTATGGAAGCTCCCGGTTTTGTCTTTTAAAGGCTTATTTTTAAGGTTCCATGCCCAGATCACAGGAGGGCTGAGACGCTATCATATCAAGTGGGCACATAGTGAGTGTAACCCACTTGGGGGAGTGTACCCCACTAAGGCCCATATGCAATTAACTTTTTTCACCTGAGTTTTCTCCTAGGTGATATATTTAAACTTGTCCACCTTTTAAACCACCAGCAAGCAAACCAATACTCAAAATAATTCTGATAGTACCCTTTTACCTACTTTTTGATACTTTTTCCATTGCAAAGTGCTAAAAGGTTATCATAAATCAAAAATAAAAAATTATCTCCTAGGAGAAAACTCAGGTGAAAAAGTGAATTGCATATGGCCCTAAGTGTTCTCCTGGTGAAGGCACGATTCCTTCTGTCCTGCAGTGATCACTAGGGTGTTATATACCTATACAGTATTGCGCTATGTTTTATTTGCTCGTACAGGGTGATGCATCTCCTTACTCTACGGATATGAGGACTTTGGATTTGAGCGCTGCTTTGTTGGAACTAATATAGAGTGGAGGATATATGCGATCTCTGTGAGCAAGCGCACCCCTTCTTTGGAATACTGGTGGCATTATTTATATATATTTGGTTTCCTTATCATCTTATGTGCTAGGTGCGCGACCTTTAACCCTTGTGGTTGTTGGAACATGAAAATAAAACCCTTGAGAATCGATCGCCAGCGTGATTCAACACACTGTCATCCACCCAAAAGCAAGCCTTAAATGAACTGCGATTTTTTAACATATGTGTTGCAACTCTGACATTGTTGTGTCTTTATTTTGTCTCTTGAATGATTTATTTTGTACACAAAAACACTGGGAGCATACTGGTGATGTTTGTTGGGAATATTGTTCAGTGGCTAGTCCTCAGATATATGCAATGTGGTGAAATGTCTGCATATATTACAATAGTGGTTTGTTATGAATGCGGAATAAAACTGATTGCTCCCTTTGTGCATGTTCATTGGAAGGGTATGTCATATACACAATCAAGCATGACACAACAGTATTCATCAAAGAATTGTTAAAGATGCCTGCGGGAGTTACTGATTTCTCCTATCCTTCCAAAGAAACAAGTCTAATCACATCTGCATAATTCAACAGTTTCATGTGAATTTTAAGCCTTTTCTGTTTTGCTCCATGCTTATATAAACCATAAATGGAATGTCAAATTCTGTTTGACTTTTAAATCTATACTTATTAAAATTAAATCTGTTTGTTTGACAGGCAGCAGCAAGCAATTTCCATCTTTTTGTCTTATTACTATCCAAATAAAGTATGCTAGGGGTTAGTCACCTGAGAAAAATGGATGTTGTTCTTTGTAAATGACAGGAAATTAGAATTATCTTATCCATTTGAGTGAGTGTTTTGTCCACTCAGCATTTGGAGCATGACTGAAGAGTACATCTTATCTCTGCAGTAGAAATCTTGCTCCTGCCATTGGATCATATCAATGAAGTTAAGAATCCTTGCCTTGGATCTTAATAGAATGTTATGAAATAGAAAGCTTCCCATAAACTTTAAGTTTGAAGCAGTGGTGTAGCAATAGAGCCACGGGCCCTGTGGCCAAGTTTACACTGGGATTCCCTTTCCAGCAGTGTGTGTGTAATACACACCTGATATATGATCAGGTAATATAGACCACCACTGTGTAAGAGAAGTAAGCAAAGGAAATGGTGTGTTTATGATGACGCCTATTTATAGCACATGTAGAGGTGATGATTATAACAACAGTATCAATAAAGAGCTAAAACAATAACTCAAGTAGGGCCTTAGGTGGGCCCCTCAGCTCTAGACGTCCTGGTGCAGCTGTAAACTTTGTGCCCTCTATTGCTATACAACTGGTTTCAATTGTTCTCAGGATGGGTACAAAAATACCAATGAAAATAGGGCACAAGAACCGTCTACTGACAAGTAGATCTAAGGTGAAAAGATAACCTAGGTTTTGCAGGGTACTTAGTAAATACACCAACATCAGTCATGAATTTGTAAGGTATTATATCAACAGCAATGTTTAAAGACTTAGTTAAAGTGCACGTTAATTTAGTAGAATAAAAATTAATTTAGCATTTAGAAAAAAAATACTGTTGCAGTTCTGGCTACCCATTAGTAACTAGCAGCCACTTAGGTCATGGCATTTTAAAATATCTTCTTAATAGCTTGAATTTAGTGCTAGCCAAATGATAGCCATGCACAGATCTTGGTCGCCAAAGAAAAACTGTCACAAAGAGTGAAAACCATCTAATGCCTAGTGAACTATGACTGACTGTCAGTGCCAGCACAATGTGGTGTGTTTAACTGATTGAAAACAGAAAGGTTCACAGTTATTATTATTATTATTATTATTATTATTATTATTAATATTATTGTTCATTTATAAATCTCCAACAAATTCCGTGGCACTGTACAAACATGTGGTACAAAAAAAAAATACAGACAATGGTGTACACCAATAGACAAAATAAAGAATCAGTACAAAATACAGAATTGGTAATTACAGTGACAAAAATAACATGACTAATAAAACGTATAACAAATTCCAAGTCATAAAAGGGTGAGAGCCCTGAGAGCTTAAAATCTAAATTAATTTAAAGGGGGGGGGGGGGGGGGGGGTTGGCTAATAGCACAGGACACTATTGCCGGCTGGAACGTGGAAAAAGAGATGCGTGGCTTGGGGCGCGCAGGCGCAGTTGCCGTCGACTTACAAATCGACAGTAACAAAAGTAGAAGAACATTGTGGAGGGCCAGCGCAGGACAGGAAAGCTGCACGGGGCTGGCAGAAGCCCCAGGTAAGTGAAACATTTTGTTTTATACCAATTTACAGTTCCGCTTTAAATAGTAATGTTAGTACATTACAGGCACAAAGGATGAGGATAGCTGTGGAATGAGATGTGAGGGAATAGGAACTAAACAACAGATGGTTAGATGGGAATTGGAGGTTAGAGAAGAGAGAGAATGTTCAAAGAGTGAAGAGAAGGCAGACAAAGAGCAGTTAATGAGAGAGGTGGGGAAGAAATTTGCAGGCTGTAGGGAAAGACCACTTCGGATTTTGTATTTTTTTTTTATTTTCAGTGAAGTATGATGCAAATTTTTGAGTCAATAAGTATGAAGAAGGGGGGGGGGGGGGAAGAGGGACAGAGAAGAGAGTTAAAAGTGCTAAATAATCACTGGATTGTGGAAGTGGAAGTATATTAGGGAGGAAAAAGTGTTCTGTGGAAGAGAGAGAGCATTTCTGAAGTTGTTTAAGGCTTTTTTTGTATGAAATGAAGTCCTTGCTTGTGTTACTTTTTCTCCAACGCCATTCATCTACTCTAGATCACCTCTTCAACTGTTCCGTAGCTTTTGTCAGCCAGGTAAAGGAAGATGCCCAATTTGTATTCTACTTTAGTAATTTAACCTCTTAAAGACCACAGGTTTACACCCCCCAGTGACAAGGCATTTTTTCACAATACAGCACTGCACAGCTTTACCAGTATATTGCACTGCCATACAACTTACTACCCAAATCAATCTTGCCTCCTTTTCTTGCCCCTAACAGGGCTTTCTTTTGGTGGTCTCTGATTGGTAGTTTTCTTTTTATTTTAATATAAAAGCGTTTTTCTTATAAAATCATTGTAGTCCCACCCCACCACCCCAAATTATCTCTGGACGCCGATCCGTCTACTTCCTCTCCTCTAATAGGCATCAGCCTATTAGAGGGATTTGAATCTGAGCTGCTCGGAGGGACAGCTAATTGTCCCCTGTACAGCATTCAGATAAAACTCTATGCACACTTTTAGGATTACGTTAATAGCAAAAGTTTTGAATTAGCATGATAATATTTATTGACTAACTTAAAAAGATTTAAACTAACGATACAGTAATTGACGTAGTAACATCTTCTTCAGACCCTCATCCTGTGTTTTGGACTTAATCTTAAAGGCAGAAAAAACTTCTTGGACATCAGAGAGATGCACAATTTTTCTCTGTTTCTTTTTTTTTGGGGGGGGGGGGGCAAACACAGATTAATTTTGTTATAGATGTACTAAATAGATGTACTAAATACATTAGATATCAAAAAGTAACATGAAGATCATTGTGTTAATAAAAAAAATCAATGTCATTGTGCTGTCACAACAGCCTCCTTTAATGTTATTTAACATTATTTATATTCTTTGTATTAGTATATTCCAGTCCCCCTGCAAGATTTAGTTATTTAGCATTTCCCAACTGTAACTCCCTGCTCAACAGCCTTGTCTAGATGTTTCTGCAACAGTTGAGTTCAGTTAGTGAGGAGATCCTGCTGTGCTTGTAGTCGCATCATATTTTTACCTATGAATATGCTCTAAAAAACATCTTTGTATGCTTTCAACGCAAGTAAAGATACTACAGATTATACTTGGAGTCATTATTTTATCGAGTAAACTGCCTGTGGAGGTTTCCAAATCAGTGTGGAGTTGTACTGCTATACAGACTGGGTCTTCTGGAGTATGCCTCACACATAAAGCGGGAATTCGAAAAAGAACAGTAAAAATATGATATCTGCAAGAAGGTAATGGGATTTCCTGTCATCTCATCAGTAAAGGACTGATCTGCAATACGATAAAGGATTACCTAGCTACACCTCAAACACAAGTCTACAAAGAGTAAATAGACGTTCAGCAAAAAAGTACAAGAATTGCCTGTCTGCCTTCCTACAGTGAATACAGTGAGTACAGACTGCTTCAGAAATTGTACATTTCTTCTGTTTGGGACTATCGCTATTAAGTTTAAAAAAAAAATTAAAAAAAAAATCACCCAGTGATAAGATTCATAAGCATCATATCTGCAACCATAGAGCATGTCTATTTCTATGCATTCTATTAACATGGAAGATGAATTAATGCTCGGTCAAGATGATTCAGATAAACATGTTGTACTACCTGAGAGACCAAGGCGGTCAATACATCTTTCTCTAAAGGCAAGAGAGAGGTATGAAGCAGAAAGTGAAGGAATGTTCCATAGTCTGTCTGAATTGTGGATAAAAACGCTGCAACACATATCTGATATTGAGAAGACTGGCAGTAATGGAGAGCAATTAAACAATGCACTTACAAGACTTAAGAAGACATATGAAAATTACAGGAAACTCTCTGAAAAATATTCTTCCTTTCTATCGCAAGTTAGTACAGAACAAGCGTCAAAAGAGTTGGATGACTTTACCACCGCTGATCAACAAAGACATGTTGCGTTTATGGAAGCGAAGTTACAGTTAGAGAATAGGATAGCAAATTTGATCGAAACTACATCCTGTACCTCTATTTCTTCTAGACACTCAAAAAAACTGTCAGTGCAAGCAACCTCTCACAGATTTACTAGATCAAGCAAATCGCTGCAGTCACTCTCCCAGAGGTCAGCATTAAGCATTCAGTTAGTCAAAGCCCGTGCAGAAGCAGAGGCTGCGAAAGCACAATCTTATTGCTTTGAACAAGAATCGACTCTTAAAGCGGACGCAGCACGCAAACAGGCGGAAGCAGCACGCAAACAGGCAGAAGCAACACGTGTGCAGGCAGAAGCACAGGCAGAAGCAACACGTGTGCAGGCAGAAGCACAGGCAGAAGCAACACGTGTGCAGGCAGAAGCACAGGCAGAAGCAACACGTGTGCAGGCAGAAGCACAGGCAGAAGCAACACGTGTGCAGGCAGAAGCAACACGTGTGCAGGCAGAGACAGAGGCCCAGTTAGAACTTCTGCAAAAGAAAAGAGAAGAAGCAGCAGCTCTAGCAAGGTTAAAGGTCTTCGAACAAGCTGTGGAAGAGGAAGAAGGAATTAATTACCCTAGCCTAAAGTCTGCTGACGATCCTGCTAAACGAACTTTGCAATTTGTTCTGAACCAGAACAATGGATATACTCCCCTACTTACAGCTGAAGTCTCTGCACCTACCTGTTCAGCAAGTAAACAGCCAGAATGCATATCGTTAACACATGAATCTCAGTTTAACACTGTACCTTTGAAGGATTCTGCTATGCTGTCCAACACTACAAGTCCAAGAGAACAAATCTATACACCTTGTCAGACCTCAGCAAGATATAATCACAAAGAAATATCACAACCAATTGGAACAAATCCCATGAATCTCATAACACAGTCTTTTTCAAGCTCCCATGCTCCAAACATCACACAGATCAAACCCTCGCCTGGAGTAAACGCATCTGCATCTCCATTCTCTACATCACCACTGGAACAGCACAAGCCACATACTGTCTGCAGTGGTGACGCATTTCCACGTACAGAAATAAAATCAGAAAAGTCTGAAATTGAAGAAGTTGGCAAGTATATGATTCGCCGAGAGCTTCTTAACTCTGGACTAACGAAATTTGATGATCAACCAGAAAACTACAGAGGTTGGCGAGCTACATTCAAGACTATAATCCAGAACCTGGAGATTGAACCTATAGGAGAACTTGACCTACTTATCAAATGGTTGGGACCGCAGTCATCAGAACAAGTTAAAAGACTGAAATCTGTTCATTGCGATGATCCAGCAACGGGTCTTAACATAGTTTGGGAGAGATTAGAGAGAGTTTATGGATGTTCTGAAGCTATTGAGCTTGCCTTATTCAAAAGACTTCGAAACTTCCCAAAACTGTCTAACAAGGACAACCACAAGTTTCAAGAATTAAGCGACCTTCTTCTTGAAGTAGAAAGAGCCAAGGCAGACCCACACCTTCCAGGTCTTGTCTACTTGGATACAGCTCATGGTGTAAACCCAATTGTACAGAAGTTGCCACCGAATATTCAGAGTGAATGGGCAAAGAAAGGATCTAAATATAAACAGGACTATAAAGTATCCTTTCCACCTTTTTCTTTTTTCTCCAAATTCATTAGAGACATAGCTACTGTAAAGAATGACCCAAGCTTTTTATTTTTTGATGCTACAGTTCTTCCTTCAACATCTTTAAATTGCGATACTCAAGGCAAGTTTAAGGACTCACGGAACTCTGTCTATGTTAAGAAGACTGGAATCTTCTCAAGTTCTCAAGACTCTGATTTTAAACCACAGCAAGTCAAGGAAAATGATCCTAGGTATCAATGTCCTATTCATAACAAGCCACACCCTCTTAGAAATTGTCGTGTGTTTAAACAAATGCCCTTTGAAGAGCGCAAATCTTTCCTCAGAGAACACGATATTTGTTATAGATGTTGTGCATCTACAGACCACTTTGCTAAAGACTGTAAAGTTCCTGTCAAATGTTTTGACTGCAACAGTGATAAACACATAACGGCTTATCATCCTAGTTCTCCCAAAGAAGTGCTTCAAACTGCTCAAGCCTCAAAGACCACACCAAGTTATGGCGGGGAGAGTACTGAGGAAATGACAGCATCTGTATCCACAAAATGTATTGAGGTATGTGAAGAAGGATTCCACAGAAAGTCATGCAGTAAAATATGTCTGGTCAAGGTATATCCAGAAGGACGACCACAGAGCGCAGTGAAGATGTATGCTATCCTTGACGACCAGAGCAACCGTTCATTAGCAAGTCCAGAATTCTTCAACGTGTTCAATATTCAAGGAGAAACCTGGCCCTATACTTTACAAACTTGCTCAGGCCTGGTTAAGGTATCTGGAAGAAGAGCACATGGTTTTGTGGTAGCATCTGAGTATGGAAACACAGAATTTCCACTTCCAACACTTATCGAATGTGATCAGTTGCCAAACAATCGAGAAGAGATCCCTACACCAGAAGCGGCTCTTTATCATCCTCATATGAAACACATAGCCAGTTACATTCCACCGCTTGATGATGATGCAAAGATTCTCCTTCTTTTAGGCAGAGATATCCCAAGAGTCCATAAGGTGCGACAACAATGCAATGGACCAAATGATGCCCCTTATGCACAGAAATTAGATTTTGGATGGGTCATAATAGGAGATGTTTACTTAAATACATTTCAAGAGTCTTATGATGTGTTCTCATGCAAGACCAGCATCAGAGAATCTGAATGCACCTTTCATTCACTTAAACATCCTTTTAACTTTCAAGTTCAGGAGAGTTTCAGTTTAAAGACTTCATGCGATGTACAAAAGCAAATCAGTTGTAAGAACAGTTCTCATCAAGACTTTGGTGACACTATATTCCAAATAACTCGTGATGACAATAAGACAGTTCCTTCCATTGAGGATAAAGAGTTCATAAACATCTTGAATAATGAATTCTTCAAGGATGAAACTAACAGTTGGGTAGCTCCTTTACCATTTCGTTCACCAAGAATTAGACTTCCAAATAACAAGAAACAAGCTATTTCTAGGCTAACTTCACTTAAAAAAATTCTGAAGAACAAACCCGATATGAATGATCACTTTATAAAGGCAATCACTAGTGATGATGGAAAGGTTCGCAAGGTGAAAGTGAAGACAGCAAGAAATGGTAGTGTTAAGACTTTGTTTAGACCCATCACGGAGACAGTCTTACTCTTGCCTTCAAATGAAGATGTCTTATCTACTCGATCCAAGGGAACAGCCTGATATGCCTTCGAGTCTACTGAGTTACATCCTTTCTCCAGTGATGGAAGATTCTTCAAAGATCTGCATTCAAGAATTAATGTTTATGTTTTATGTTTTCTCTCTTCTCTACAAGTCTTAATTATACTTATAGTTTTCAATGTTAAATTGTATTATATATAGTGGTATCTACCGATACCAAGCGGGGAGTGTGCTGTCACAACAGCCTCCTTTAATGTTATTTAACATTATTTATATTCTTTGTATTAGTATATTCCAGTCCCCCTGCAAGATTTAGTTATTTAGCATTTCCCAACTGTAACTCCCTGCTCAACAGCCTTGTCTAGATGTTTCTGCAACAGTTGAGTTCAGTTAGTGAGGAGATCCTGCTGTGCTTGTAGTCGCATCATATTTTTACCTATGAATATGCTCTAAAAAACATCTTTGTATGCTTTCAACGCAAGTAAAGATACTACAGATTATACTTGGAGTCATTATTTCATCGAGTAAACTGCCTGTGGAGGTTTCCAAATCAGTGTGGAGTTGTACTGCTATACAGACTGGGTCTTCTGGAGTATGCCTCACACATAAAGCAGGAATTCGAAACAGAACAGTCATTCAAATGTCTCAAAGGTAATAATGGCTCTTGAGAACTTTGCACACACCTTGCAATGTGGGTCTTGAACGGATTATAAATGCAGGATTCACTCAGAGAACACGGTTTAAGCAAAGAAGATGCAAACGTACTTAGACTTCTTTCACAGGAGGATGAAGGCAGTGAATTCACCCTCTGTTAGCTTCCATGCACTGCCAGGTGGGTAAGAGGCAGCCCTCATGGAGTCACATCTGGGCACAGCCGTGGTCATGCTGAGATAAGACATGGTCCAATTCTCTGCCACTGTGTAATGCCACCACATGTTAAACTATGACACATGTGGGGTTACAGATACTGCCATTTGGCTGCATGTAATTGCAGCTGAAAGGCGTTCATGGCCAACAAGCACACAGTTCAACCTCCTGTGTGAAAAGGGCCTTAACCACTTCACCACTGAGGGGTTTTACCCCCTGACCACCAGAGCAATTTTCACCTTTCAGCGCTCCTTCCATTCATTCGTCTATAACTTTATTATTACTTATCGCAATGAAATGAACTATATCTTGTTTTTTTCGCCACCAATTAGGCTTTCTTTAGGTGGGACATTATGCCAAGAATTATTTTTTTCTAAATGTGTTTTAATGGGAAAATAGGAAAAATGTGGGGAAAAAAAAATTATTTTTCAGTTTTCGGCCATTATAGTTTTTAAATAATGCATGCTACTGTAATTAAAACCCATGAAATTTATGTGCCCTTTTGTCCCGGTTATAAAACCGTTTAAATTATGTCCCTATCACAATGTTTGGCGCCAATATTTCATTTGGAAATAAAGGTGCATTTTTTTCAGTTTTGCGTCCATCCCTAATTACAAGCCCATAGTTTATAAAGTAACAGTGTTTATACCCTCTTGACTTAAATATTTAAAAAGTTCAGTCCCTAAGGTAACTAATTATGTATTTTTTTTAATTGTAAATTTTTGATTTTTTTTTTAATTACAAAAAAAAAAAAAAATGGGGAGTGTGGGAGGTAATGAGTTAATTTTGTGTGTAAAAGTCATTTATTTGTATGTGAAAAATGTGTAGGGTGTAGTTTACTATTTGGCCACAAGATGGCCACAGTAACTTTTTGCTTTATTGCGACCTCCAAGCCTCCTTCCGGAAGCTTGGAGGAAGAATAAGGAGGCTGGACACGTGAGTTTCTTCTCACAATGATCGCGCTGCCCATAGGAGAGCAGCGGGTCATTGTGGGGCTTAGATCAACGAACGGGAATGGATTTTCCCGTTCATTGATCTCCGGGCGAGCGGGCGGCGGCGGTTTTACTAGCGGCGGGCGGCGTGTTTACGAGCGGGAGCGCGGACAGCGTCGGGAACGCGGAAAGTACGTGTTTCTCCGTCCCTGGTTTTTAAAGGATGGAAAAAGGGGCGGAGAAATACGTACGCGCGGGGGTAAAGTGGTTAAGGGAGAAGGAGGAAAATTGTGTTATGGTAATTTAATTCAGTCAAGCACAAAATATACTGTAAATGTGAAAACATTACCTACCCTTACCATACTTTTTTTCCCCTTTAGTTTGGACCTCATGTGGAGCCTTAATGTCAAACCCGGACTTACATCAACATGTACAGCCGTGCTCCCTGGGCACCTGTTTGTATCTTAGTTCAATTCCAATTTTAATTCAGTACAGCAACGTTAGAAGAGAATAGAAAAACACAAGAAGCAAGAAAAAAAAAGGAAAAAGAAGAGGGGAGAAGAAAAGGAAGAAGAAAGGAGAAAAGGAGAAGAAGAGAAAGAAGAAGGGAAGGAAAGAAAAGAAGGAAAAACCTGAAAAACCTGTCTGTCCTATTAAATTGTATTATTCAGTTTGTTAAAATTAAATTTACATTCGGGAAATAATCCGCCTCTCTCATTGTAGCTTAATTAAGAACATCGACAGTCTGACCACTGGCCACTAAATAGTCCCAGAATAGTTTGACCATCACCCGCTCTTTATCTCTTTCGAATTCTAATTCTTTTCCCAGCTCTTTACTCAAAAAAGACAACATCTTACAACGCCAATCAACAAAGGTGAGGAACCGACCCTCTTCCCATCTATGTATTACCAATTTATTGGTGATCAATGAAAAAAAAAGAGGTTTTTTTTACTTATTAACTAGGGTCATTTTAGTTTGACTGAAGAGAGCCATTATCCAATATCTTGTCGATCATAAAATCTGGGATGAAATACTGCCTAATAAATGTGCCTTTCTCCTCCCATAGATCTCCGATCTTGGCACAATCAAAGAACCAATGTTTGTATGTTGGGCTGGGGGCACCACATCTCCAACAAACATTTAAGTTCCAATCCCCTTTGTCCACCCTTGTCCCGTGGAATGCGGTAACATCTGGCAACCAGTTTAAATTGGGTTAACTGAACGTTAGTACTAACCGGTGACCATATGTCTTTGTATGCTTGCCTCCGGTCCAAATCTTCCAACCTAGATCCAAGTTCTTTTTCTCACATATGTATGCCCCTGCTTCTCCCAGAGTCCATTTCCTGGCTTAAAAATGTGTACAGCTTACCTAATCCCTTATCTGAAACTTTATCTTTACTAGCATAAGTTTCAAACTCATCCAGGGTAGATCTAACAGGATCTCTTTTTTTAACTGTTGTGGCCAAAATCAGGATTATCCCTTAGAGTTTTAAGTGGGGTTTGCCCGTTTTCCCCCTCACCTTTAAAATATTCTATCAAAACCTTTAGCATCGGTTTAAAAAATAGGTGTGATGCACTTCTCATAAGCTTACTGAGGTTATTTCTGATCCAAGAAAAGACCAGATCAAGATTCACCTTACCATACTTCTACCTTCACCAGTGGCTACAATACTAACAATCTAGCTAAGTCTGGAGAGCACCAGGTATCATATAAAAAACATGGCTGTGAAAACGTTTTAGAACCAAGAGACAGCATCTTTAGCAATTGATAAAGCAAGATAACCAATTGCTATGCTTATGGACAATGTCTGTTGCTAAAAATACATATGTGTATGATGTAAGAAGAGGTACCAGTGACAGAAAGCCACACATCTAGCAGCAGAAAATTGCATATCGTAGCAAACCAATAAGGGACAGGCTGCTGGTAGTAGCAAGCAGCAGAAAGCAAAGGATAGGGAAGTACAACTTACACTGTCAGATACCACTGATGACACTCGGCCTTAACACAATTAGTGTACAATGATGTGCCATGCAGTCATCTAAAAGGACCTTATTTCATGGTTGATTACAAAGATCCCCTCCCTTCCCCCATACATTATATTGTCACAACATTTTGTATATATGTATCAATCCATAGAACGTGGTAAAAATGTATATACATTTTTTTTAAACCATACAGTTTTCGTAAAAAATATTTTAAATTTTAGAAGTTAAAGCACATTCTTAAACCAGTACAGTGTCATATTAAAGCAGATTTTGGCTCATTGTAAAGCCCCTGTACTATGCATGTCAGGGTTAATAGTTGGGAGCATGAGGAAATTAAAAGAAAAAAAACCTGTAGCTTTTGAGAAAATTGATTTACATTTTTTTCTGGTAATAATTGTTTTTCTTTGCTTTGCATTTTAAAATTGTTCTACATGTCTGCTATTTTGTGTGTGATATGTGATGCATGTTTATTGCAAGTCGGTGAGAATGCAGATAAATTGTGGTTTTTGCAAAAGTTCAAATGCAATTTTGAAGTAAATTAGATACACTTTCATGCAAATTAAATGAAACCATAAGTGACATGATGAGATAGACATGTATATGTACAGTGTATAGTAGACCAATAAATATGCTGTGATGCTTTTTTTCTTTCTCTGCCTGAAAGAGTTAATATTCTACTATGTAACTGACAGATATTCTCCAGTTGGGACCCAGTCAAATTGCCAATAAGGAATTAGAGCCATAACATGCTTTGCTCTAGGAAGCCCAGTTTTCTGCCAGGTGAGGATAGATTAAAAAAGGTCAATAGTTCATATTTTTTGACTAGAGACAGACTGTTACATTTACAATAAATCTGCCTTTTTACCTTTTTAAACATAACATAAAACTGTGGGATATCTAAAAGTCATCTTAGGAGTAGGAGGATAGATACAATTGTTTATCTCATAACTTTGTTTTATGTTTCAATAATAATTTTATTGAGATCAAAAAGGGTAACAGCAGAATACAAGCAGATACCATATCATGACATACGTACCCATATAGAAGATATGAAAATTCACAAATTCAAAAACACATATGGCGAGGAGAACGCCAGCGCATACCACTAAGGCTGCATCTGAAATGACCACCAGCTCAGTGTGTAGCACCTATATAGACTTTCTACACACTTCGCATTCAATTCAGATGCAAATCATATGCAAATCTGCTACTACTTATCATGCAAACAGGAAACTCAGGAGGAGGGGCTGGGAGCAGCTAACCTGACAGTTACATAGTTACAAAGTTAAGGAAAGGTGGGGGAAAGGCTGCGCATCCCTAAACACATGCTGCAATTGAATGGTTAATCGCACAGGCATACACCGCCTCTGCCAGACTGAAAAATGCATGCCCTGCATCCAAGACAAGTGCTAACATTTATTAAACTAGGAGGTACTTTAGCTTCCAATATGGTTTGCATGCAAAGTATATTATACTAGACACTTGCGCCACGGTGAGGCAGACCTCCGGGCAAGTGACCAAAAACACATATGACCTACAGTTAACCCCACACATTCACAGACTATATGTTACCCATATACTGTGTGCCGCAAGGCATTCTATAGTTTCCAACTGGAAACACTGTTCACCACCAAACATGGAACACATCCTATCTCAAACTTCTCTCAATTTAGATATGGAAAAAAGATTGAGAGGCATAAATATCTGAACTGGGGTTTTTACTTAGCTATTTACATAATATTTGCTCTTCTGGTGTTACGCATTGCAATATAGTGTCCTGATTTTTGTCTATTCTCTACACGATTTT
This sequence comes from Hyperolius riggenbachi, assembly GCF_040937935.1. Taxonomy (NCBI): domain Eukaryota; kingdom Metazoa; phylum Chordata; class Amphibia; order Anura; family Hyperoliidae; genus Hyperolius; species Hyperolius riggenbachi. The sequence continues at coordinate 166,942,105 of NC_090656.1, read as the reverse complement.
GTCTGTTCTAGGGATGATCGAAACCAGCAAATTCCATTCCACCGGAAATCACGGATTCCGTCACTATGAAAATTCCGCCTGATTTGTACGGAGTCCCGCGGAATTCCGGATTCCGTCAGAAAAAAACCTCTCTCTCTCTCGGAACGGATTTGCTAAACCTGTAAAACGGAATTCCGCGGAATTTTTTTTTTCCGTGGAATGTAACGGAATTGAAAAATAAAACACTCTCTATCTCTCTCCTCATTGAGGAAGGAGGGTGTCATCTTCTAGGGAAGAGTAGTTTTTCAAAAGCCAGCTTACATACCATGGCTGGGAATTGAACCCAGGTCTCAGTGTGTGTTAGGCATCTGACTTATCCACTATACCACCAACAACACTACATGCTGAAGCCAGCCTAGCATGTACCATTATGATCAATCCAAGAGAAAAAGCAGCATGCTTAAGGATTTGTAGCATGTCAAAACCAACTCACCATGGCTGGGAATTGAACCCAGGTCTCAGTGTATGGTAGGCAACTGACTTATCAGCTATACCACCACCAACACTACATGCTGAAGCCAGCCTAGCATGTACCATTGTGATATACCCAAGAGAAAATGAGCTCTCTCTCTCTCTCTCTCTCTAGGACTTGATGCCAATGGAACTGAATTTTCAGCTTAAAACCATCAACGGATACCGGCAGAATTTCACAGGCATTTTCGAAATTCTGCCAGATGAATGAATGAACGGAATGAGCAATTTCTGCCTAAAAATTCCAGAAAATACAATTCCGCGGAAAGCGGTGACCATCCCTACTAGAGAGAGAGAGAGAGAGAGAGAGAGATGAATCTACCTGGCTATCTGGGGTTCTCTTCAGACAACTGTTGAACACAAAAGGCAAGGCCATGCCTGGCTACAAATCCTTTTTTCTCTTGGATTGATCATAATTTCGTTGTGTTACACAATGACAATAAAGTGAATTGAATTGAATTGAATGGTACATGCTAGGCTGGCTTCAGCATGTAGTGTTGTTGGTGGTATAGCGGATAAGTCAGTTGCCTACCACACACTGAGACCTGGGTTCAAATCCCAGCCATGGTATGTAAGCTGGCTTTTGAAAAACTACAATTCCCTGGAAGATGATACCCTCCTCCCTCAATGAGGAGAGAGAGTGAGAGAGTGAGTTTTATTTTTCAATTCCGTTAAATTCCGTGGAAAAAAAAAATTTCCGTGGAATTCCGTTTTACAGGTTTAGCAATTCCGTTCCGACCGCCAGAATCGGAATTGACCTAATTCTGGCCGGAATCGTGGAATTAAGAATTCCACAGAATTCAGCGAGCATCCCTAGTCTGTTCTCCGAATAAGAACATATGTTTCCATATTATGAGATGTGTAACGAGCGGCGGGGAAGCGGCAATCACGGAAAGCAGCATGACCGCCGCCACCATCCCCGCCGCTCAGCTGGGTCGCACGCCACGCACGGGCCTCTCGCCAGCACACAGGCTCAGAGCTACGCGTGCGCGCACCCAGCGGCGGGACCTTTACGCTTCCCGAAGGCATGTCAGCTGATCTGCGGTTCGGCTGACGACATGGGGAGTGCTTCTCGCTGCTGATTGGTCTGGTTAGTTGGGAAGGGCTCGGGAAGTCCCTGTCAGCATAAAGGCAGAGAGCTGTCAGTTGCTCTTTGTCTGCTTTTGCGAATACTTTGTGTTAGCACTCAGACCTTAGATAGATCCGGTGTGCTTTGATCCGGGAGGAAACCGGGGATTTCACACAGTGATAGGATTATTTGATAGCCATACTCATAATTGAATATTGTATTATCTGTATATGACTCTTGCTCGTTCCGACTATTCTTACTCTCAGTGATTCAGTACTTCTGCCCATCTGATCTTGTTGCTGACTCTGCCTGTTATACCTTATTGCCTTTGCCTTCTGACTTTGTACCGTATCTGCCAGTCTGTTGCCAACTCGCTTAGTCTGACCACTCTCCTCTCACCAGAGGGCCCTAGTCTCTGGTGAGGGGTTTTGTACTGTTAGTGCCCACCAGCTCCTCTGGTGTGGCATAGCTATATCTATCAGTACTACTGTTCAGGGTTGTCGAATGTACCAAAATTTGATTTGGGTAATTCGGATTCGGATGCGATCGCCAAATTCGGTTCGGGTTCGAAATTCAGTTCGGGTTGCATAAAAACATTTGGGAAAAATTCGTGTTCGCGAATTCGGATGTTTGTTTTTTTTTTTTTTTAAAGGGAAATCACTTGTAAATAGGTCTAATACAAAAAAAAAAGAAAAATGTGATGGAAAACTTTTTTTTTCAGCATTTCTTGTTTATTCATCGTCACCGTCTTCTTTTTTTTTCTCTCCATCTTTTTCTTCACCATCTTCTTTTTCTGTTTTACCCTCTTTTTGTTTCTCATCATCAATCATTCATTACTATCATCTTCATCATCTTCTTCTTCACTGGCATCTGGTTCTTTAAGTTCTTCTTCTTCTTCACCTGGTTCATCTTCAATTGTTTTTTCATCTTCTTCACTTGGTTCTTCTTCGTCTTCTTATTCTCCTTCTTCATCATCATTATCTGGTTCTTCTTCACCTTGTTCTTCTCTTCTTCTTCTTCACCTGGTTCTTCTCTTCTTCTTCTTCACCTGGTTCTTCTCTTCTTCTTCTTCATGTGGTTCTTCTCTTCTTCATCTTCACCTGGTTCTTCTCTTCTTCATCTGCACCTGGTTCTTCTCTTCTTCATCTTCAACTGGTTCTTCTCTTCTTCTTCTTCATCACCTGGTTCGTCTCTTCTTTTTCTTCACCTGGTTCGTCTCTTCTTCTTCTTCACCTGGTTCTTCTTCATCTTCTTATTCTTCGTCAACATCATCTGGTTCTTCTTTACCTGGTTCTTTTCTTCTTCACCTGGTTCTTTTCTTCTTCACCTGTTTCTTCTTCTTTTTCTTCACCTGGTTCTTCTTCTTCACCTGTTTCTTCTTCTTTTTCTTCACCTGGTTCTTCTTTTTCTTCTTCACCTGGTTCTACTTCTTCTTCATCATCTGGTTCTTATTCTTCACCTGATTCTTCTTCCTCTTCTACTACTTCTTCACCTGATTCTTATTCTTCTTCTTCACATGGTTATTCTTCTTCTTCTTCACCGTCCACCACCAACATTCTTTGTTTTTTCCCTTACAGAACTGTACTGTTGTAACATGTTATCTTCAACACCAGCATAAAGTGTAGAGAAACCGAGAGCCCAATATAGTGTAGTATGTTAAGCATAAATGAAGTAAAGGTTATCGTGAGAAAATTATACTCACAAACGTGGGTTACCACAAAGGCAACCACTGTATAGGCAGGTGAGGAGATTAGACCTGTCCTCACTCAGGGATAAGAAGTCGCTCTCTGTTTATGCGAAAGGGAGTAGATCACCCCTCCACCAGGGGTGGACACGGTATAGCAGTAGGAGAACAGAGGCGCCAGCAGGATAAAAGCGGATAAAAACTTTAACATTTGCTGGGAGGAAGCAGTGGACTTACCTCCATAAAGCAGACATGAAAGACTGTCTGAATAGTAGCAATCACATTTATTAACTAACACCCCAAAACAGTGCAACAGTTGCACTGTTTTTGGGTACTAGTTAATAAATGTGATTGCTACTATTCAGACAGTCTTTCGTGTCTGCTTTATGGAGGTAAGTCCACCGCTTCCTCCCAGCAAAATTTAAAGTTTTTATCTGCTTTTATCCTGCTGGCGCCTCTGTTCTCCAACTGCTCAACACCAGCATAGCTATTGTATTGGCGTAATAGCTAGTTGTGCATGGCAGCAGCGCATAATTCTGTGGACCCTGGCGGTGGGAACACAGACAGGCGGGAGGATAAACTCAGCAGGAGGAGGAGGAGTGGCGAATGGCAGGAGGCAACGTGTGAACACTGGCGGTGGGAACACAGACAGGCAGGAGGATAACTATAGCAGCAACAGCAGCAGCAGGAGGAGGAGGAGTGAAGTATGGCAGCAGGCAATGTCACAGACCAATGGTACCTAGCGTTGGTACCATGGCTGAAAATAAACACCAAAGAGCAGGAGGAGGTTCCGGACAGCAGTCGTGCAGCCCACATTGTGCCCAATGCACAACTGGGACAGCACAGTTTTCAACCCAGACACCTCAGAATTTTTTTTTTATACAACAGTATAGCCATTGTAGTGGTGTAATAGCTAGTGGTGCATGGCAGCAGCGCATAATTCTGTGGACCCTAGAGGTGGGAACACAGACAGGCAGGAGGATAACTATAGCAGCAGCAGCAGCAGGAGGAGGAGGAGGAGGAGGAGTGACTTATGACAGCAGGCAATGTCACAGGCCAATGGTACCTAGCGTTAATACCATGGCTGAAAATAAACACCAAAGAGCAGGAGGAGGTTCCGGACAGCAGTCGTGCAGCCCACATTGTGCCCAATGCACAACTGGGACAGCACAGTTTTCAACCCAGACACCTCAGAATTTTTTTTTCTTTACACAACAGTATAGCTATTGTAGTGGCATAATAGCTAGTGGCGCACGGCAGCAGCGCATAATTCTGTGGAACCTGGCGGTGGGAACACAGACAGGCAGGAGGATAACTATAGCAGCAGGAGGAGGAGGAGGAGGAGGAGTGATGTATGGCAGCAGGCAATGTCACAGGCCAATGGTACCTAGCGTTGGTACCATGGCTGAAAATAAACACCAAAGAGCAGGAGGAGGTTCCAGACAGCAGTCATGCAGCCCACATTGTGCCCAATGCACAACTAGGACAGCCCAGTTTTCAACCCAGACCACTCAGATTTTTTTTTTATACAACAGTATAGCTATTGTAGTGGCGTAATAGCTAGTGGTGCATGGCAGCAGCACATAATTCTGTGGACCCTGACGGTGGGAACACAGACAGGCAGGAGGATAACTATAGCAGCAGCAGGAGTAGGAGGAGGAGGAGTAGTGACGTATGGCAGCAGGCAATGTCACAGGCCAATGGTACCTAGCGTTAATACCATGGCTGAAAATAAACACCAAAGAGCAGGAGGAGGTTCCGGACAGCAGTCGTGCAGCCCTCATTGTACCCAATGCACAACTGGGACAGCACAGTTTTCAACCCAGACACCTCAGAATTTTGTTTTTTTATACAACAGTATAGCCATTGTAGTGGCGTAATAGCTAGTGGCGCATGGCAGCAGCGCATAATTCTGTGGACCCTGGCGGTGGGAACACAGACAGGCAGGAGGATAAACTCGGCAGGAGGAGGAGGAGTGGCGAATGGCAGCAGGCAATGTATTCTGTGGACCTTGGCGGTGGGAGCACAGACAGCAGGATAACTACAGCAGCAGGAAGAGGAGTGACGTGTGGCAGCCGCAGGCATGCATTGTGTGGTGAACAGCAGGAGGATGAAGCGTAGAACGAAGGAGGACGAAGCGTAATATGTTGGCGCTGTATAAATACAATAAATTAATAAATACACAAATAAATAAATTCATAAATAAATCAGTAAATTCATAAATATATAAATACATCAGCAACAGCAGCAGGAAGAGGAGTGACATGTGGCAGCAGCAGGCATGTCACAGGCCATGATAGCTAGCATTACTACCACAGCAAGTGAAGAAACAAAAGGCCAAATTATCAGGACCCTGGGAATGAAGGTTTATGTTGTCATAGAATGATTCCCAGGCACCTCATGTCCTCCTCTCACCGACAGTAGGTGCCAGGAATGTGCCTTCAATCCAGGCCTGGTTGATCTTCAAAAATGTCAGTCTGTCCACTCCCTCTGTGGACAGACAAGAGCGCTTCTCGGTGACCATGCCACAGGCCGCACTGAAGCACCTCTCGGACAGCACGCTGGAAGGGGGGCAAGACAGGACTTCCAGGGTGTACTGCACCAGCTCACTCCAGATGTGCAACTGCTGCCGGTGTCAAGCCCACTGAAGGACCCCATGTACTTAGCCACCATCTGGGTCATGCGCTGGCTGTGGCTTTCAGAGGAAGTGGCTGCTGCAAGCACCTCCTCTCTCGGGTGCTCTACCGTCATGTAGAGTGCCTGCGTCAATGACAGCAGGTCTCCTGGGCACCTGACACTGCTGCAGCTGGCCGCAGGCACCGGCTGCTGTGCTGGCTGGACAGAGACAGAGGGGTTGGAAGCCTGGGGGAAGGCTTCCTCCAGTCGCTGAACAAGGAGCTGCTGCAACTCACTTGTGCGCTGCTCACGTCCTGTAGCAGGCAGAAACTGAGCCCACTTCCCCCTCAGCCATGGATCCAGGATCATGCAGATGCAGGCGTCCTCCCTCGCTTGCATCTGCTTCACCTTGGGGTCTGTGCTGTCATTTGCGCTGCCATGGGGGACAGGGTGGTTCGTGACACAGAGACATCAGGGTCAGCGTCCTCCTCTGGCTCCTGAGACTCTTCCTCCTCTCTCCACCCTCCCACCACTGCTGCTGCGGTCTGCTGTTCCCCCTCAGCAGCGACGTCCAGCACCTCCAACTCCTCCTCATCCTCCTCCAGGGATTCAAATTCCTGCACAGCAGTGGACTGCACAGGCGGTTGCTGTTCCAGCTGGTTCCGGGCCTCCTCCCCCAAATCCACCAAATCGCCAAGTGCCCTGTCCAGCAGACAAAGGGCACCCACTGGCAGAGGGATGCCCGCTCCTGGCTCACCAGGTTGGTTCCCTGCAGGAAGGGTGCCAACACCAAGCAGACCTGCTGCATCTGCCCCCACTGTGCGTTGGTGAGGAGCTGGAGTTTGGTGGTGCCTTTGAGAGTGCCATCCACGATGTACCGGTTGACAGCCCTGCTCTGCTCAACCAGCTGCTCCAACATCGCCAGGGTGGAGTTCCATCGAGTTGGCACATCGATGACAAGGCGGTGTGGTGGCAGGCCCTCGCGATGCTGGATCTCTGCCAGCTTTGATGCAGCAACAGCTAAGCGGCGGAAAGTGCGCACAATTTTCCGCCCTGCTTCCAACAGCTCCTCCATCCCCTGGTAGGTGCACAGGAACTTCTGCACCACCAGGTTCAGGATGTGGGCCAAGCAGGGGATGTGGGATAAGTGTCCCCTGCTGATGGCAGCCAGCAGGTTGGCAGCATTGTTGGACACCACCAATCCGACTCGGAGGCCTCTGGGGGTCAGCCACGTCTTCTCCTGCTCCCTCAGGTAGCGGAGCACGTTGGCTACTGTCAGACTGTTCTTCCCCAGGCTCACCATCTCCAGCAGCGCTTGGCAGTGGCGGGCCTTCACGCTGCTGTTGCATTGTCGCTTGGTGGCGGGAGCTGCTGCTTCTCCCCTGACCCCGCGTGGTGGCACCACATAGTGGGCGACTGGTGCCGCTGCTGCTGCTGATGCGCCCGAGGGTGGACCTGCTGCTTCCTCGCTTGGGCTTTCCACCAGGCTGACCCAGTGTGCCGTAAAGGACAGATAGTGTTCTGTCCCAAAACGGCTGCTCCATGAATCCATGGTTATGTGGATCCACGCACTCACAGCATGATCGAGTGTGCGGCCCACTTTCGCCATGGCAAACCAGAGCAGTGCTGGGATCGCCGTGCGGGAGAAGTAGTGGCGGCTGGGGACTTGCCACTCCGGGATCCCAAAATGCAGCAGCGCTCTCATGTCACTCCCCTCCTGCACAAAGGAATATGGCAGGAGCTGGGAGCACATGGCCCGGGCAAGCAACCCGTTCAGCACGCAGATGCACCTGTGAGCGGGAGGCAACACCTTGGTCACACCGGGAAAGGACTCGCTGAGCAGGGTCTGGCGGCGTTTGCCTGCGTGGGAGGATGAGGAGGCCACTGTGGATGGAGCTGATGAGGCCACTGTGGAAGGAGCTGATGAGGCAACTGAGGACTGGCTGCCCGGGGGGGGGGAGTGAGTTGCTGCTGCTGTGCTCCTGCTGCTGCTGCTGCTGGGTGGGATGCTGCTGATGCTGCTGCTGCTGAAATCTGTGCAGTGGCTCTGACCACCACTGCCTGCACCACTTTGCATCAGCTTCTCATACTTACAAAAATCCTCAAAATGCCTGGTCTGTAAGTGGGTCGACAGGCACGAGGTACTCAGCTTGAGGAGATCACAACCTCTGCTGAGACTGACCTTGCAACTGTTGCAAATTGCACGGGTAGGGTCCTCTGTGCACTTAGTGAAGAACTGAGACTGGGGACTTCAACCTGCCCTTTGTACTTGAGGGCTGGGGTTTTTTGGTGCCCTTTGAGGCTTGTGCCTTTTTTGGTTTGGTTGGAGGTTTGCTGCAGGTGGTGGAAGTGGCTTAAGCAGCAGGCTGTGGCTCCTGCCTTCCACGCCCTGTGCTTGCCGCCTTGCTGCTGCCATGCCTCTGCGCCAGAGACACCTCCTCCTCCGATGATGAGCTGCCTTCAAGCAAGTGTGCTGGTGGTACTGGTGGTGGCACATAGGGAGGATCCAGCACGTCATCATCATCCCCAAACATGTCCTCTGAGCCCGCCTCAACCACATCCAGTAGCCCAAAATCCCCTGCATCACGCCCCTCCTCATCAGTGCCAACAACAAACTGCTCCACCTCCAACTCCTCCTCCTCCTCCTCCTTGCATGATGATGTCCCCAATTATCTCCTGCTCAAACTTCTCCACAACATCCCTGTACACGGCTGCAGTCACTGGGGTGAAGACCGAGCTCAGTAAGGGCAGGCTGGTCAATGGTGTCACCGTGACATCAAGCGGTGGTGGAGGCCTGCTGCGGACCGGAGTGCTGGTGGTGGTGGCACTGGTCTCGCTGCTGCTGGAGGCCTGGCTGGAAACGGTGGCTTCCTGCTCTACCATCATTTCCACCACAGCCTGCGCCTGACTCTTCATAATGGGCCGGGGGCGATGACCCATCTCAAAGATGGGCGCAACGCGCTGCTGTTGTGCCTCTGCTCCCTCCTCCACAACTCTGCGGTCAGTGGCTGGCAGCGGACCAGTCACAGACCTGCTGCTGCTGCTGGCAGTGGCTGCTGCAATGGCGCTGCCTCTCCTGGTGGTGCCTCGTCCTCTACCTCTGCCAATCATTTTGCACTTATATATGAATAAACAAATGTGTAGAAAATGGCGGGAAAGGGTGTAAACTTTAATTTACACCCTCACCCTTTCTAGCACTAGTAGTACTAGTGCTAGTAGTACTAGTACTACTACTACTACTAGTAGTAGTAGTAGTAGTAGTAGTAGTAGTAGTAGTAGTAGTAGTAGTAGTAGTAGTAGTACTACTACTAACAGTGAGTCTCTACAGTGAGTCTCTACAGTACTAACTCGTGTGACAGTGGGTGACAATTACGGTCGGTCACACATGGTCAGACTCAATCAATAGGGTGCGCCGGCAAATGACAGTCACAGCAGGTGACAACAAGGGATGCTGGCCTGCGAATGTAACAATTTACTACAGAAAGGTAATAAATCACACAGTAACAAATGAAAAAAATTAAATGAAGGGGTGGGTGGTGGTAGTAGTAGTGGAAGACTACCACCTACCTAGTAGTAGTACGTTTGTACGCGCAGGTAGTAACTATTAAACGCCTGCTGTACTAAACAGTAAACAATATAGCTAACTGCCAGACAGTGGGTGACCAATTACAGTCGGTCGGTCACACACACACACGGTCAGACGCAATCAACAGGGTGCGCCGGCAAATGACAGTCACACAGCAGGTGACAACAAGGGATGCTGGCCTGTACACAGTCAATAAGTAACTAACTAGTATTAACTAACAGTACTGAAGCTATAAACTAACAGACTACAGCAAACAGCAGCAGTACAATTTACCTAAACTACTATAGTACACAACTAACTAGACTCCCTAACCTACCTAAGCTAGTAGTAGGCTAAGGCTGCCCTAGGCTAGCAGGCCTAGCCTGCACACAGACTAACACTAGCCTAGCACAGTATACACTATACACTAGCTGACTACAAACAATCAAATTACTACCTATCTATATAACAGTACAATGAATGTGTTTAGGAGGTGTTTAGGAAGCAAAACGCTAGGTTGAGCACAGAATACACTTGATCAGACACGCAGCACAGCACTGGAGATGCTCTCAGTACCAGTTCAGTCACAGTGCGTAGCTCCGCAAAATGGCCGCCACCCAGGGCCGGCGCTACCATTAAGGCAAAGGAGGCAGCTGCCCCAGGGCCCCAGAGCTTGTAGGGGCCCCCAGTAGCTACAAGAGGAAAAAACATTTTCAAATCGGCCTTATAGTTTTTGAGAAAATCGATTTTAAAGTTTCAAAGGAAAAAAAAATACACATTTAAAAACCTGCCGACTTTAATGGTTAATAGCAAATCCACCTTAAACGCTAGAAACCCTAAGTTTGCAAGATATGTTAAGGAGATCATTAGGAATAAGAGGAAAAAACAATTTTTCAAAAAGACCTTATAGTTTTTGAGAAAATTGATTTTAAAGTTTCGAAGGAAAAAAAAATACACATTTAAAAACCTGCCGACTTTAATGGTTAATAGCAAATCCACCTTAAATGCTAGAAACCCTAAATTTGCAGGATATGTTAAGGAGATCATTAGGAATAAGAGGAAAAAACCTTATAGTTTTTGAGAAAATCGATTTTAAAGTTTCGAAGGAAAAAAGTATACTTTTAAATGCGGTAAATGTCACTTTTAGTAGCAAACCTAATGGTAGTGTAATTTTACATGCATCAAACGAAAGCGCAATACATTTCCTGACGGGGTTTCCAGGGGGTCTATACGCAGCTGCAGTGCTTTGGCCAGGGATCGCTATACAGCCACAATATGGCTGTATGAAGATCCCTGGCATTTTTTCCTATTTTCCCAAAATTTTTTTTTTATGTTTAGAGTGTGGGAATTTTTTTTTTTTTTTAAATTATGTGGGGTCCCCCCTCCTGAAACTTTTTAACCCCTTGTCCCCCATGCAGGCTGGGATAGCCAGAATGTGGAGCTCCGACCGATTGGGACTTCACACCCTGACTATACCAGCTGCAAAAAAGGTCCCCTAATGCCGATTTCTGTTCCGGGGTATAAGTTGGGGGGGCCCCCCAGGCTTATTTTGCCCTCTGGCCCCATTGTTGCTTAAACCGGCCCTGCCGCCACCTTATATAGAGGAGGGGAGGGCCAGGCTCCCCTCCTCTGATTGGTTGCTAGCGTTGCCAGGGACTCGGCTGGAGGAATTCTGATTGGCCCGCGTCACTCCAGGATCCTGAAAGCCGAACCCAACGCATCATCCGGCCGAATTCAAATGCGCACATTCGGCCGCCTTTGGCTTCGGGTCCGGCGCATTCGGCTTCAGCTTCGACTTCGGGAACGCTGAAATTTACCCGAATAATTCGGGTAAATTTGCATTCGGGAGTCCTGGAGAGCAAGCCTGCTCCAAGCACTAAACCTTACTATCCCATTCGTTGTTGTATACTTGTATTATTGGTGAATCAGCAGATCATCAAATCATCAGGTATATATTTGCATTATAGGTGATACTGCAGATCACCTAATAATCAGAATTCTGTTACCTGCTGACACCAATCGTTACAAGATGATTTGAGAGTTATTGTAAGTTGTTATTATACTCTGTTATACTAAGTTCATGTTTGAAGTTTTAAGCATGTGTTTATATGGAACTGGCAGACCACCGATCTTTCTGTCACTGCTCAAAAATGTAATGATACCATAATTATTTCAGAAACACTGTATTGTTTGCGAAGGTTTGCATTTCTTGTTTTTATGAAAAGCTTCAATAAAACCTGTTAAGTTAAAAAAAAAAACACACACATATAAAGAGTGTTCACATTATCTAATTGATATGGATTGGACTATGTTAGAGGCATACACAGAAACAGGTTGTAGAAATACATAGTCATATTCAAGTTACACCATTATATATGAATTTTCTTTGCAAAACAAAACAAAAAAAGAGTAAGAGAAATATTATAATGCAAAAGAGGAGGAACTCAGAACAATTGGCCAGGAACCTAATAGCCATACACAACATATCTATTATAGTAAATGGTTAAGTGAGAACAAAGCCAGTGCTCATTACTAAGCAAGTCATCATCAAAGAGAACATACTAGCAGACAAAGGTGAAATTACTTCAGACCGGGAGAGTCATTGTTAACTTATATTCAGGAGACTCTTGGAATTCGTACCACAGAGCCCACAGGTGAGAGATCGTATTGATTTTATCATTGGCAATATAGATCATCTCCTCAACCTCTTTGATCTTCTCAATTCTGAGAAACCACTGTTTGATAGAAGGTGGGGAAGTTTTCTTCCACAAAGCTAGGATCACAGCACATGCTGCATTTAACATCGCTCTTAAGATTGTCCTATAGACCTGTTACCTGGCGCAGCCATACCCTTTGTCCGAATGTTTCCTTTGTCCGAACCTGAACAGAAGGTCCTAAAGCAGTATATGGAGGAGAATCTGGAAAAAAGATTCATCCCCCTTCTGTCTCTCCTGCTGGTGCGGGTATTTTCTTCGTTGAAAAAAAAGACAAGTCACTTCGCTCCTTGCTTTGACTACCGGTAACTCAACAAAGTAACTGTCAAGAACCGTTACCCCCTACCTCCAGAGCTGTTCAAGAAATTATGAGATGCCAAAATCTTCACGAAACTAGATCTGAGAGGGGCATATAACTTGATACGTATACGGAAAGGTGATGAGTGGAAAACCGCGTTCAGGTCTCGTTATTAACAGTACAAATACCTTGTCATGCTCTTCGGACTATGCAATGCCCCGGCTACGTTTTAGTATTTCATCAATGACGTTCTTAAAGATTTTATTAACTTGTTCATAATTGTCTATTTAGACGACATCCTGGTGTATTCCTCATCTCTAGAAGAACATCGCCACCAAGTCTCACAGGTACTCGCAAGACTTAGACTGCATCATCTGTATGTAAAGCATACCTCACAACTTTTTCAGATAAGAAAGAGGGACACTTAAGCCTCGCCCCTGCCACACCCCTAATCACGCCCCTTTCACACCCCTAGTCACGCATACCATAAATATTTCATTATAAAAATATGTTGTTTTAGAATTCAAACCACACTGGTCCTTTCTATCCTGGTTCATTTTCCGTCATATTAACATTTTAAAATTAGTAATGAATCAATTTAAAGGATGGGAGTAAAGTTTAGAGTCAAACACATTTTTAGTACAGAAATATATATATTTACATAGAAAGAGGGACAAAAGCCCTGAAAGAGGGTCAAATGAGGAAGAAAGAGGGACAGAGGGACAGGGCTCCCAAAGAGGGACTGTCCCTCCAAAAGAGAGACAGTTGGGAGCTATGTGTAAAGGCAGAAAAATGCGAGTTTGAACAACACTCAATTCAGTTTCTGGGACTAATCATTTCTCTGGAGGGGTTCATTATGGATCCTCAGAAAATTCAAGCAATTCTGGAATGGCCTACTCCCACTAATAAAAAAGCAATACAGAGATTTATAGGTTTTGCAAACTTCTATCGCACATTCATCCGGAACTTTTCAGCAATTATACTACCAATCACTCAACTTACACGTCAGCAGACTCGTTTTCTCTGGACTCCACAAGCTCAAGCAGAATTTGACAAGCTCAAACAGCTCTTCACAACAGCTCCTGTCCTCAAGCATCCGGACCCAGCCTTAGCTTTCACTCTGGAAGTGGATGCTTCAGAAACCGCAGTAGGGGCAGTGCTTTCTCAACGACAAGGTCTAAAAGCAGCACTTCACCCAGTGGCCTTCTTTTCAAGGAAACTGTGAAACGCCGAGAGGAATTACAGTGTGGGTGATATAGAATTGCTGGCAATTAAGGATGCCCTTGAAGAGTGGAGATACTTGTTGGAAGGTGCAGTTCATCCAATATTAAAATACACTGACCATCGTAATCTAGAATATCTCAAAACAGCCAAGCGACTGAACCCTAGACAAGCTAGATGGGCTCTTTTCTTCTCCCGTTTCACTTTTCACATTACTTACAGACCAGGCTCAAAAAATACCAAACCAGATGCACTTTCACGCATGTTTCCTAATGAAGAATTTCCAGTTGCATCTGACACCATCTTGAACAAGCATAATTTCTTGATGATGCAATCAGAGTTAGTTGATCAGATCCAGCATGGGTCCTCTGTTCTTCCTGAGGAGATTAAGTTTCCATTGACCCAAAAGGATGGACTGTGGTTAAATGGAGACAAAATATTTGTACCTAAGGAAAATCGTTCTTCAGTATTCAAGTCTTTCATGAACATAAGATGGCTGGTCACTTTGGCTGTGCTAAAACCCAGGAACTAGTCCAACGTCACTTTTGGTGGCCGAATCTCAGAAAATACTGTAAAACTTATGTAACTATGTGTCTAGTCTGCAACCATTCTAAGGAATCCAGATTAAAACCGTTGGGGTTGTTAAATCCACTTTCTGTTCCTCCCAGGCCATGGTATTCCATTTCAATGGACTTCATTGTTGAGTTGCCTATATCTGAGGGATTTAATACAATTTTTGTTGTGGTGGACCAGTTATCTAAGATGGCACATTTCTTACCGATGCACAGTATTCCTACAGCTCAAGCAACTGCTAATATATTCATCAAAGAGATTGTTCGCATTCATGATGTTCTGGCTAATATTACCTCCGATCGAGGTTCACAGTTTACATCACAGTTCTGGAAAGCTCTCTGCAAATCACTCGACATACAACTTCATTTTTCATCTGCATACCATCCCTAGTCCATCACCATCCCATTCTCTCCAGACCTCATCTCTGAATCCTCTGTACTAGCTGTGTCTGATATCATAAAATTCTTTTCGGAAAACTACAAGCTTTTACTGCAAGTTATGTCCCAAGCTAAAGTCATTTTTAAGAGGAAGGCGGATTGCCACAGAAGGGGTGAATTGGAATATAAGCCTGGAGACTGTGTGTTGTTATCTACGTTAAACCTGAAACTGTCCTGTCCGTCCAAGAAATTGGGACCCAAATTCATTGGGCCATTTCCGGTGAAAAGAAAAATTGGCCAGGTGGCCTATAAACTCGACTTACCTTCAAACCTAAGGATCCATCCAGTGTTTCATGTCTCTCTTTTGAAGCCAACACCAGTAGATCCATTTCCAGATCGGGTGATACTCCCACCTCTACCAATTATGGTAGATGGAGAAGAAGAATTTGAGGTGGTAGAAATCTTGGATTCGAGAAAAAGTGGTAGTCAGGTCCAATTTCTAGTGAAATGGAAAGGTTATGGACCAGAAGAAAATACATAGGAACCTGCCACTAACTTACATGCTCTTAGTTTGTAGAAAGGACTATAATGTAAACATAAAGCACAAAATCTTGATACAAAAATATCCAAATCTTTATTTGACACAGTTACAAATTTCTTAAAAAAGGAGGTCTCTGCAGGATGCTCCTCATTTGCATAAGTAATCACAGGAATTTTCAACGATTTGTAAAATAGGCTTTCAGCAAAAAGACAATTGGCAACGACACGCTCGTTTCGGGCATATATATATACTTATGCTAACTTACATGCTTCAAGGCAATCAATGAGTTCCATGAAAAATTTCCAGATAAACCTGTTCCAGTTGGCATCCCCCTAGGAGGGGCATTGTCACGGTCAGTTACCTGTCCAGACGAGGCGGCTGGTACATGCGGATGCTGGCAGTCGTCCTGGAGGGTCTTGGTGGGCCTCCTTGCGTGGTGGTCTGTTGGTGCTTGCCCGTGCGCATAGCGCTGCGCGGCATAAGTGTTGGTGCCGTAAGGCGTTACTGTGAATGCTGCATACGCGCGTGCATGCAAAGGGTGTTCTGTAATATGCATTTTGCCTTGCGTTCGGTTGCGTGTGCATGAGTGCGAGTGTGCATGCACATGTGTTTGCGCGCATGTGCGCATGCGCGCGCGTGATGCGTTGCGCTGTTCGCGCCAAACGGCCTATTTAAGTCTGGAGAGTGCAACACTGCGGTGCTGTAGTGTTGCAGCTTTGTGTGTGTTGCACTCCAGTGAGTGAGTTCCTGCTCTGCCTGTTCCTGATCTCCTGGATGTTGACCTTGGCTTGCCTGACTACCCGATTTCCTGCTGACCTCCGCTTTGTACGACTGCCCGATTTGTTACCGACCCCTGCTTGTCTGAGGACTCGATTCACTGCCAGACCCCGGCTTGTACAAGTACCCGATCTGCTGCCAACTTCTGCTGGTTTCAAGTCCAGTATCTTCTCCAGCCTCGTGTCTACCTCTGAACTTACCTGGTCACCGAGTCATTGCAGTACCAGACTCAGCCTGTGGGAGTGCTGTGTTTCCAAAAAGGTCACGCCGTTGCTGTCCTCAGCTTACTGGTCTCCTGTACCTCAGGTACGTTGTCATCACAACACCGGGGCATGATCTAAAATGTCGATTAGCCTAATTTTAGTGCCTTGCACCCAATCCAGGTCACCTTGGGATACAAAAAGATAGTCTAGGTGTGAGTAACGCTTCACTAGGTCTGAACAGTAAGTATAGTCTCTCCATTTGAGTGGTAAATCCGCCATACATAAATCAAAAAAAGTTCCTGTAGCTTAAGTTTAATCTTTCTCAAAGCTTTGTATGGCAGGACTGACTTCCCGTTAGATGTATCTTGCAGGGGGTTAAGAGGGACATTAGAATCTACTCCTACTATCAAAAGCACCTTTGGCAAATTCCAGTAAAGAGGATAGAGATTTAGTCAGAAATTCCACTTGACCTGCAGTGGGTGCATAAATACATGCCAACGTGATCTCTTGCATGTGGGCTGTTCCCTTAAAAAAGATATAACGTCCTTCAGAGTCAGCTTTAAATTCCTGGACCTGAAAAGAGCACACTTTGTGTAGGAGTAAAGAAACGCCTTTTGATTTAGAAATGGGAGAAGCAGCATAGTAGTGAGCTGTATAGTTTCTATCTGTCGGTTTAGGAACTGCGTTCGCTCTGAAGTGGGTCTCTTGGATAAAGGCTACAGATACATGATCTCTGTGAAGCTTGTCTAAAAGCATTGAGCGTTTTTGTGGAGTGTTTAAGCCATGAATATTAAAGGAACATATTTTCCAAGAAACATGTTCTACCGGTCCATCTCTATGTTCTGACACGGTTGAAAATGACTTTAGAAAAAAGCCCTGGCTCTCTATTGACTTAGTAGGTGGAGCAGGTGGTAAACTGGCCAAGAAAAAATAGTCTATTGGATCGGTCAAGTAGAAATACTACCAGCCGATGAGGTATACGGATATGAGCAGTGCTACATCGATAAACAACCTATTAGCGCTAAGGGGGGGGGGGGGGGGGGGAGAAAGCACTTACCACTAAGATCAAATGTCTCTAATCAATAAGTAGCTAGTAGCTCAAAACTACAGTAGTAGAAAAGGAGTGTTACCTAAAAATAATTAACCATATAGAGTCACTACAATCCTGTTACTCCCACCGGTATAATAGTTTACTAAAATTTACTATATTATTGCTGAACCTCCTATAAAGAAAACATCCTAGAGGGAGGATAAAGGAAGGTTAAGATATTGATTAAGTTTTCATATAGCAACCACATAAATTTGAACATCAACCTGTACTTCAATGAAGCATGTAACCAGAAACTGAATTAGAAAAACAAGATTGGGAACTAATAATAACAAGCATGTCATTGTTAATATAGATAAGAGGGTGATTGAGAATAAAAATAATCTCAATCATACTCTGTGACTTCTTGGTGACAAACAGATATTTCCAATGCCGTTTACGTCATTAATCTAGAAGCATTTGTGCAAATAATAGTTATAGAAAAAGGGGGGGATCCCCTTCTCATGCTGTTTTCTCAGAATGAAATAGTTACCAGTCTAGGCGAAGTATAAGAGTTTAGGAAAATAATTGTTCCCGGTGAGACCAAGTTTTATGTAGTAAGAAATTAGAAACATTTAATCATCACCATCGCTAGAGTCTCTAGGTGGAGTTGCTGATTTTGGCATTGCAGGCCTTGACATGGATCGGAGCTGGCAAAGGTGGTATCTGGAGGATTTTTTGGCGGCCTGGTTCTGTCTGTGACTGTAGCCCTGAGTGTCCTTGGGGGGTTCAGTTTCAGAATCGGATGATTCAGCTGGTCTTGATCTGCGTTTCCAAGATGCTGGAGCTGGTTCTGGATCTGAGTACCAATCAGGCAATTTCGGTTGAGATATATTTAGCAAACAGCAAAATTTAGCAGGCACATGCAAGTTTGCTGTGACATTCTCTAGTGATGCAGTTAGGAAATAATGAAATCTCCATCTGTAGGTGATATTTCGCTCTCAGAGAAGATCTAGAAGTGGTTTCAAAATCCTTCTTGTCTGGAACGTAATTGGTGATAAGTCTTGGAAAAGTTTTATCACATTATCCTCTAACTTATGGTTGAAATCAATCATCCGGTTCTCATGCCTTGTAGAGGCCTTTTGCAGGTCTCCCATCTGGAGCGAAACCTTCTTCTTGTTCTCCTCCAAAGAGATCACTAGATTTGCCAAGTGCGTCACCTCCTCCTTCAATTCCACTATGGCCGTGGTCAAAGTATTTTTAATATCCACCGCAATGCTTTGCATCACCGAGGTCGTGGGGATGTCCTGCAGCATATCCACTACTTTTCCTCCGTCTGAAGGCTGTGTGGGTGACCGATTAGATGCTGGATTCTGTGATGGCACAGTTTCAGTAGCAGCCGTGGTCCACGCGGTAGGCCCCGCTTTGTGAGTACGGAATATCTCGGATACTAACTTTTTAGATCGCGGGTTAGGGTCACCGGAGTGTTTAGTAGTCGCCATAATCTTATTTCCTTCTTGAGCTGTGAATATAGGAAGTCAGCGGGCAGCCGGTCTATGGCAGTGAGATCAGGAGCTCCTCTAGCATGCAGCCATCCTAGTCCGGCACCAAGCTCCACCCCCATAACTTTGTTTTCACATAAGTATCACTTTATCTTCGCTGGTATGCACAGCAAAAATGCAATCTAAAATTTAGCATACAGACATGCACAATAATCACAAACTCAAACCTAAAATAGTCACAAATGCAAAAAGTCGCAAATCGCAGATTCTTGCATGTAAAGAAATAAGGAAAATCACATGTGGAATTTGCATGGATAAGTGTAAACGCTGCCTTAGGGCCTTAACACATTCATATGCACTTTTCAGAAAGTGAATCAGTTTGTAACATCCAATTTTAATCAATGGCACTGAGGTGGAGAGGGTGGCCGAAGTCCGCTTACTAGGTACTCACATCTCCAGCGACCTGAGATGGAAGGCTCACCTGCCACCACCCAGAGAAAGGCACAACAAAGACTTTTCTTCCTTCGCCAACTGAGGAAGTTTGGTATGGCCCAGGAGCTTCTGTCAAACTTTTATACTGCCACCATAAAATCGGTCATCTGCTCATCCATTCTGTTATGGTATGCTGGCTCCTCGAACAGAGACAAGTACAAGCTACAGAGGGTCATCAGGTCAGCTGAAAGAATCATTGGGAAACCCCTCCTTCCACTCGACCGCCTCTACTACGCCAGACTGCGATCTAGAGCACAGAGGATTCCACACATCCAGGCCACCGCCTGTTTGACCGACTCCCTTCTGGAAGGAGACTTCGAGCCATTCCCACAAAGAAAACTAGGCATAGGAACTCCTTCTTCCCCTCCGCTGTTAACTTGTTGAACTCTATAAAGTGGGTTCCCCCCAGATCTGTAGCGGAGGGAGTGCTCCCAACAGAACTATAGATGGCGGTCTACTTGCATCAACTCCTAGGGCCACACATCGTTGAAATCTGTTCTTACTCTCTACTTTTATGTTCTTGATTTGAACTTTTTTATCTTCCTATTATTATTGTCATATGAGCTGTTTCCTGTGCCAAACCTAATTCCGGGCACGACCCAGTCGTGCTTGGCGAATAAACCAATTTCTGATTCTGATTCTGATGTGTCAACTTTCGACTTCAACTTTCCAGACATTGACTGGAGTATTGAGGCTACCCATTCTGGTAAAAGCAGCAGATTTCTGGCAGCACTACAGGACAATTACTTGACTCAAATGGTAACTGAACCAACTAGGGGGAATGCGTTACTGGATCTGATCATTTCTAATAGACCAGATAATGTATCAAATGTGCAGGTTCAAGAACATTTGGGAAATAGTGATCACAACATGATAACGTTTGATCTGGTGACTGATAGGCCACGGGGCAGCGGGCCCACTAAAACTATGAATTTTAGAAAAGCAAAGTTCAATCAAATTAGGCAGGCACTAAGTTTGGTGAACTGGGATAATGCACTACAAGGGGAAGACACTGAAGGGAAATGGCAAGCTTTTAAACTTATACTCAATCAATATTGTAGTATGTATATCCCATATGGAAACAAAATATCTAAGAATAAAAAAAGGCCTCTATGGATGAATAGAAAGGTTAAAGATAAAATGAAGAGGAAAAAGAATGCCTATAAGGTCTTAAAACAGGAGGGGACCGAGGCTGCACTAAGCAATTATAAGGAGTGCAATACAAATTGTAAAAAAGAAATTAGGCAGGCAAAGATTGAAGCTGAAAAACAAATCGCTAGGGATATCACATCTAACCCAAAAAAGTTTTACAAGTACATTAACTCTAAAAAAAGAAAGGTTGACTGTATATGACTCCTAAAGGATGAGGGTGGGAACTCAATGGTGGATGACCAAGGTAAGGCAGAGTTATTAAATGCTTTCTTTGCTTCTGTCTTCACAAAAGAAACAGCACTGTTGAAAAGGCGGAAGAGTCTCAATCTTCTAACTGTAATATTAAATACTTAACACAGGAAGAAGTGAAGGCAAGACTAAATAAATTAAAAATAGACAAGGCACCTGGCCCAGATGGCATGCATCCTCGGGTCCTAAGGGAATTAGGTTCAGTTATAGATAAACCCCTTTATCTTATCTTTTGTGACTCTCTTGCAACTGACAGAGTCCCAGTGGATTGGCATACAGCCCACGTTTTCCCATTATTTAAGAAGGGCAAAAAATCAGATCCAGGAAATTATAGACCTGTAAGCTTAACATCAGTTGTATGCAAACTATTTAAGGGGTTACTAAGAGATACTATACATAACTTCATAGTAGAAAATAATCTTATTTCTCAGCATCAACATGGGTTTACTAAAGACAGGTCCTGTTTGACTAACATGCTCAGCTTTTATGAGGTAGTGAATGCTAATATGGATATTGGGAATGCTGTAGATGTGATATACTTGGACTTTGCAAAGGCCTTCGACACTGTTCCCCACAAAAGTCTGGTGCAAAAGTTGAGGATGCAAGGACTGGGGAAGAGTCTGTGAATAGGGAACTGGCTAATGGACAGAAAACAAAGAGTTGTGGTCAATGGATCGTACTCAAAATGGGAGACTGTTAGCAGTGGGGTTCCACAGGGGTCTGTTCTGGGTCCAGTGCTCTTCAATGTATTTATTAATGACCTAGTAGATGCAGTAGTGAGCAATGTTGCTATTTTTGCAGATGATACAAAATTGTGCAGAATCATCATCTCTCAGGAAGATATAGTCATATTGCAACAGGATCTGGATAGGATGGCTATATGGGCACATACATGGCAGATGAAATTCAATGTTGACAAATGTAAAGTAATGCATTTTGGACGTACTAATGGTCTAGCACCATACAAAATACATGGGATACAGTTGGGGACATCATTAGGAGTACTCATCGACAAGTTAAATAATCTTACTCAATGCCAAGCAGCTGCAGCTAAAGCTAACAAAATTTTGGGATGCATTAAAAGGGAAATAAAAACTCGAGATGCTAGCATAACATTGCCCCTGTTCAACTCTCTAGTAAGGCCACATCTGGAATATGGAATTCACTTCTGGGCACCACATTACAAAAAGATTGCAGTTTTAGAGCAGGTGCAGAGACGAGCAACAAATTTGATACGTGGGATGGAAGGTCTCACTTATCAAGAAAGGTTAGATAAACTGGGTTTATTTAGTCTAGAGAAAAGACGCCTTAGAGGGTATCTCATTAACATGTATAAATACATCAGAGGGCAGTATAATAGCTTAGCGGATTAGCTTTTTGTCGTTAGGCCTTCTCAAAGGACTAGAGGACATGATCTGCGCATGGAGGAAAAACGTTTTAGCCATTTATTTAGGAAAGGGTTCTTTACAGTAAGAGTGATTAAGATGTGGAATGCATTGCCACAGGAAGTCGTTATGGCAAACTCTATACCTGCATTTAAAGGGGGCTTAGATGCTTTCCTTGCATTGAAAGACATTGATGGCTACAATTACTAGGTAATGCCTAATGATGTTGATCCAGGGATTTTATCTGATTGCCATCTGGAGTCGGGAAGGAATTTTTCCCTTTAGGGGCTAATTGGACCATGCCTTGTAAGGGTTTTTTCGCCTTCCTCTGGATCAACAGGGATATGTGAGGGAGTAGGCTGGTGTTGTACTTTATACTGGTTGAACTCGATAGACGTATGTCTTTTTTCAACCAAAATAGCTATGTAACTATGTAACTATGAGTTGCAAAAAAGCAGACAGAAGTGTGCTAGAGGGTTCATGCCCTTACAGATTAAAGGCTCGCTAAGGCCCCCTGCACACTGCAAATCTGGTTTGCGATTCCGATTTTCCCTGGATGCTATCAAAAGAAAAAACGCAGAAAAAACGCAGCATGCAGTAACGATTAAAAATCGTAAATTGGAATTGCATTTTGAAATAGATTAAAAACCATAAATCGGAATCGCATGTAGTGTGCAAGAGGCTACTGACTGCATTGTGCTGCATCTTTCACTGCATTTTCAATCACATGCAAATGGAAGCACATGAAGTTTAAAAATAAATTGTGGATACTACTTTAAACTTATGTGTCGGGATTTTACAAGATCACAAACACTGTGCATGCTGAATTTTCTTTACTTTTCTTGCTGTCTTAACCTAATCACAAAGCACAGTTTTGTAAAAACTGCAGAAAAATGAAATTGCAAAATTGCAAATGCAATCCACGTTGCGTTTGCAATTGCATTGTGAAGTGTAAGAGCCATAAAGCAGGGCAAAATTTTAAAGATTATTTTCTGACATGTTCTCTGGTTTAGTCTTGATATACACACAAGCTATGGTGTTGATACCATGTAAGGGCTGAGACACACCAGAAAAGCTCCCCAAACGCAAGAGGTTTCAAAAGCTCTTCCCAATGTAATGCTATGGGTTGTTTTTTTTTTACAAAACCTCATCACTCCAGTGTGCACAGACACATAGGATAACATTAGCAGGAGGTTTCAAAAACTCAAAAGGCTCAGAAAAACTCCTCTGGTGTGCACCAGGCCTAAGAGGGCTTTGCAATCAACCATTACATTTGGCCCTATAGATTTCAATGTAAATGCAAAAAAATGGCCACATTTGCTAGGAAATCAAATTTAGGAATTTAATCTGCTCATTCCTAGCTTAAACATAAGGCAAAAGGCTTAAAACCACAATAAATAAAAAACAAAACAAAAGACCAGTCCCTATATATAATTCAGGTCAAAACCCATCATTATAACTTTTAGAGAGAAAAAAACGAGAGAGATAAAACGTTCATTTAAATTTTAGCAGAAATATGTGTATTCCTCATATGTGAAAAGTACGGTACATCTCCCAAAATCCTGAATTTAGTTTTGTATGCTTCATTCCCCAAACAAATAGCTACAGAATTGCTTAGTGCCATAATCATGTATATGTAATACTTAATTTGTGTTTTTAACACCTATCTGGGTGACTCCGCTGAATATGTTAGCACCCACAAGAAAATAATTATTGCAAGGGAGAAAAATCAGCTCTTATGCCAAGTTCATAGGAAACGATAGGAAAAAGAGGTAATCTGAAATAAGTTTTTTTTTTTGCTAGTGATTTGTGTATTCACTTCTTATCATCATTTTATGTCATGAATTTTCATGACTGTTATTACAAAAAAAAACAAAAAAGTATTTTTGTAGAATGCCAGATTTAATCAGTTCCCTCTCCTTTTCACAGATCTGTTTGTTTCACTCTATCTATGCAGTGCAATGTCATTATCATACTGCATCAAATCACTTATGTGTGTCAACATTGGAAATGGTGAAATCATTATAATTGTTAATAATCAGTTTCTGTGGCAACCACAACTAATTCTGGAAAAAAAAGCTTCTACTTGTGGTTGGATACTTAATGAAAACATATAGTTTTTCTTAGGGTTTTGATGCCTAATGCCCAATGACAATTGTCACTGCTAGCATCAAATTGACTGTCAGTCATATAAAGACTTAGGGCCTGAGCCCACTGACACAGTTGTGTGCGCTTTTCAGCAACACATCAATGTTACAGATGCTGAAAAGTGGACAGAAGCCGACACAACTGCGCACAACTGCGTTAGTGGGCTTGGGCCCTAAGTCTACACATAAAACAAATTAATTAAACTTTATTTGCATTATTTCACAGGAAATAAATAATAAGAAGCCTGTTAATAAAACGTCTCCTATCTGCTTTAATCACCTACTTTTTAAATTGACCATTGTTATAACCAAATACTCCACGTGTTTCATATTACAAGTACAAGCACTTCAAGTTTCGAACTTGTTTTCAACCAGTGGGCTTGAATAAATCTGACATATGCCCTGATGAATGGCAGGTAAAGGGTGTATGACAGTGCATCCTGATTGGCTGACGAGCACCTGCTGACCGCTTTTAAATGTAGCTGGATGCATGTACTGCTGTGTTCTATTGCTTGTGTGTGTTGAATTTAGCATTCAGTATGGAGGCAGTGTTGGTGGGTTTTCTGGATGTGAGAGGTCCAGAGCCTGGGTGTGAGAGGTCCAGGCCCACCTGCACTCCCCTCCAGGTATCACGTGTTGGCCTTGGGGCCCCGGCCAGTGAGAGAGGTCCGGGGCCCCTGGCCATCGTGTGAACCAATCGTGTGTTTTTTAAATATGCCCTGATGAAGTCAACAACTTTACCACTACTTATTGATATATATCATACCTGGTATGACTTTTCATTGATTGCACTTTATGTACTGTATTGACTGGTTAAATGTTTTTTGTTTTTTTTTAAGTGGCATAAGTGCACTTTGTTGCACACATTATACATATTTTTTGCACATGTTTTTAGCTTGCATGTTTTTGTTAAATGAGATCGATCATACTTGAATATTCACTTCTCATTCTCTCTGATGAACTTTATTATGCACTATCCTGAGTAAATTATTGTTAATGATTATTGATTTATTGCTAATCAGCCAGCCTACTGATTAGAATCAGTCTAAGGCAGGGGTCCCCAAACGTTTTGGGTCAAGGGCCGGTCAACATACTTCAGACTGCCGGGGGGCCGGAGTATACATAAAATGATGTAGAAGTCTTTGTGGGCCAGACAGTGAAGCATACCCATGTGACAACCTGCAGTCCATTTGGACAGCAGTGTCACCTGATGTGTAGTTCGATTGAAAACCAGCGAATTACTGCTTTCTGGCTTCCATGTGGAAGGGTGGTGCCAGCACTGCTATTCTATATGCAGACCACCAATGTTTAAAGATGTAGCTGTGTGTGTGTGTGTGTGTGTGTGTGTGTGTGTGTGTGTGTGTGTGTGTGTGTGTGTGTGTGTGTGTGTGTGTGTGTGTGTGTGTGTGTGTGTGTGTGTGTGTGTGTGTGTTTAAAAAAGCCTCAGGGGGCCGCATTCAGCACGCAGGCCTTAGTTTGAGGACTACTGGTCTAAGGGGTTCTTTAACCTATTTTTACATGTTTATTCTTTTTATGGATTTGTTCTTAATAAAATGTGTTATATTAATTTTGTTGACATTTATTATTCACGTCTGGGCAACTTTGTTCCAGAATAGCAGCAAGGCCCAATAACCAAACATTATATGCGTAGTAAACTTACTGTACTGACTTGTATTACAGTGAGGAAAGTAAAAAAAAACAAAAAAACAACAACACCTTTATTTCTGTCATGTGTAATCTGTCATTAGAGGAGCTTATCATACTTTCTAATGAAGCCCTCTGAGAAGGGGGGGGGGGGGGATTATCCATATCTAAAGAGAGCTTCCATATTTCACCACCTATCCCATTACCACTTGTCTAAGGGCACAGGAGAGGGAGAAGAGTCCCTTGTCCTGCACATGAAATACAATATGTAAAAGTGATTTGCATGATTCTCCTCCCTCTCCTTAACGCCCACCACAATTATAAGAACTTTGTGGCCTTTTATTGCTCAGGGGTCTCAGCCTAGTAAGTTGTCTTGGGCTCTTTCTTCTTTGGCAGTACTACCTGAGAGTAATGAGAAGTTTTTTCAACTAACTCAGTGGAGTAGGGGAAAAACAATTTCCTCATATTCCCATTTGTTTTCCATGTTAAATTATGTTTTCCACATCTGAAAGCAAAAACTGAATCAAGAGAAGCTAATGTTGAACCATTAAAGGACCGCTATCGCAAAAATGTGTAAGATGTAAAAAAACAAAATTCTTAGGCTTTCACTTGCCCTTACTATTATAAATATAATACAGTATGTGATAAAGGGAATTGAATCAAACCCAAGTCCTTTTATGCTAGCAAAACAAAGTGGTGAAATATTTTCACAGATGACAATCGGCAAAGAAATACAAAATTATAAAGCATTACAGCAAAGTAGTCAGCATGAGCAGAATGGTGGTCTAGGAACTGATGTTCATACTCAAGATAGATGATTGGCAGACATTGGATAAGCAATATCAAATTTTGGGTTCGCAAATTTCGAATCTGAATCCCCGCAAAAATTTGCAAAGCAGGCGAATCTGCAAATCTCCATAGACTTCATTAGGCAGGAGAATTCTAGTCCTACAGACTGCTTCTGGCCACAAAAGTGATGGAAATGTTGTTTCAAGGGGCCTAACACCTGAAGCGGGCATAACGGAGGGGGAACCATGGCAAAAGTCTCACCAAAAATTATGGACTATTATACAAAGTTGGGCTTTAATCGCTAAAGAGCAGAAATCACAGTACTTTCAGTACACAGTACTTTAAGACATCCGGCATGTGTACATGTCTATCAGGTAGTATAAGGGCTATGCCCACTTCACACTGACAGATGAAACGCCGCAATTCAATGCACCACAGTCCGCAAAAAAACGCAAAGACCTTTAGTGATTATGTCAGGTGTTTTTACATGCACAACAATAGAAAATAATCTGTGGGCACCAGATCAGGAAGCTTAAATTTATTCCAGGAGCAATGACAAACAAAAATATCTTTGTTTTTACTAGTTGACACCTCCACGGCATAAATAATAGTCCTCTCGGTGGCAATCTTTGTGTAGTGGTGGGAAGTGGCCGCTATGGTCAGGCTGAGGTAGTTCAATGACAGTTAAGTGACCAAAAAAAAACACTGATTCTGCACTGAGGCCTTATACAGGGGGCAGTAGTGGATACTAGATGCCAGTAGTGGTGTAAAGGATTACTGTGTTATGGTCCTTGCACTACTTTGGACTAGAAGACCTGTCTCCTACAGCACTGAGTTTGTACACAGGGGCCAGTGGATACTGGATGCCAGTAGTGGTGTGAAGAGTTATGGTCAGTGCACTACTAGGACCAGCAGACCTGTCTCCAACAGCAAATTGTGCACTGGCCGCAGAAGAGCCTACCTAACTCTCTTCCTGTCACAACATACTGCCCCTCATTTGCCTAGCACAGAAGCCAAGCAAACACTGACTGCAAAATGGCTTCTGTGCTGGCTCTCTGATAGGTGGGGGTGGGGGGGAGGGGCGGTCCAGGTGGGAGGGATAGCTAATTTGCTGACATATGCCCAGTGACTGTGAGGTAAGGGGTCAAGGGGTTTAATTCAATGATGATGTATAAGGAGCGGGTCGAACACGCCATGTATTCGCCTGAGGGGGCGAACGCGAACACCCTTTGTTCGCCACGAAAAATTTGCCAGGCAAATAGTTCGGCCCATCTCAAAAACAGTGTAGATTTTAAAACCACAAGGAGACTGAAAAGTATAGAAAACATTGGCAGCGTCAATGGACAGGAAATATTTATGGACCTCCTATTTTAGGCACTGCAACAATCCCACAAGCATCCTTCTAGTCCTTGTAGTTGTCACTGATATGAAAATAAAATGTTAACCCTTGTACAGCAGTTTTCTCTTGTCAGGCTCAAAGTTCCTGGAAGTCACTTTTTAAATAAATAAATAAATAACTTTTTAAATAAATACATTTATAATTTACTTTTTTTTTTTTTTTACTCTTTTTAAATGGGGGATTGATAGAAGTTTTACTACTTTGGGCAAGTTTCTTGGAGCTGTCAAAATACTATTGAGATATCAATTAGAGTTGTCGCGAACGTTTCGGCTGTGAACTCATTCGCGGGAACATAGGTGGTTCGCGTTCGTGACGAAACACGAACTTTATGGCGGTGTGGCTGCAGTAATTAGAGAAGGGAGATGAACCTGCTGTAGACATAGGGAAAGCTTAGTTAGGCTCTTGTTAGGCTTGTTAGCTTGCTTCTTGCTGATATTTATTGCTAAAAAACACCCCACAACAACTCTTTTGAGAGCTAATGTTATTCTTGTGATCTGTTTTTTTTTTTGTGTGGCCCACTGACACTTGCACATACAGCCCTGTCAGTCAGTCGCAGCTGGCCCTTGGTAATTCCTACTGTGCCACTGCCAGGCCCAGCACATTCAGTGCCTACCTTTTCACTGCATGTGTGTGACAGCTGCACATTTGTAATACCAGTCCGACCGTGCATACCTGTTCACAGTACCTGTGTGTGTGACAGCTGCACATTTGTAATACTAGTCACTACATACCTGTTCACAGTACCTGTGTGTGTGACAGCTGCCCATTTGTATTACTAGTCATTGCATACCTGTTCACGGTACCTGTGTGTGACAGCTGCACATTTGTATTACTAGTCACTACATACCTGTTCATGGCACCTGTGTGTGTGACAGCTGCACATTTGTAATACTAGTCACTACATACCTGTTCACAGTACCTGTGTGTGTGATAGCTGCACATTTGTCAAACTAATCACTACATACCTGTTCACAGTACCTGTGTGTGTGACAGCTGCACATTTGTAATACTAGTCACTACATACCTGTTCACAATACCTGTGTGTGTGACAGCTGCACATTTGTAATACTAGTCACTCCATACCTGTTTATGGTACCTGTGTGTGTGACAGCTGCACATTGTATTGATACCAGTCACTGCATACCTGTTCAGTGCACCTACATGACAGCACGCAGTGTTATATTATATACCAGTCATACCTGATCAGTGCACCTGTGTAAACACACATTGTTGTACCAGCAGTCACTGCAACCTGTTCACTGCGCCTGTGTATAACTGCACATCATATTAGTCAAGTCAGTGCATACCTTTCACGTCATCCCCCCCAATATGATCAAAACAACAGGCAGAGCCAGAGACAGGACACCCAGCAGGTCTGTTCGAGGTCATGCTGTCATGATTTTGTGCGGCCCTCAACCAAAGTACAGTGTTCAGAAGAAGGCACGTGCCACCAACCCCCAGTATTGTCAGGGCATAGTTGACTATTTAACACAGAATACCTCTGCTTCCTCAGCTTCCGCATGGAAGCGTGACATATCTTCCTCCTCCTGCTCTGATTCTGGCACCCCACTTAACACTCCGTCGGCAGCCATCACCAAAGTGGCATCATCCCAGGGCTCAGCGGTGTGGAAAATTTTTTTGTGTGTCTGCCTCAGATGAGAGCGATGCCATCTGTACTCTCTGCCACCGAAAATTGAGCCGTGGAAAGACCAAGACCCGCATAGGGACAACTACCTTATGAAGGCACATGATTACAAAGCACAAACTGCAATGGGATGACCACCTGAGGAAAAGCAGCACACAAAAGCAAAGCTACTCACCACAGTGTAAGATACCAGGCCGCAATTATTTCTCAAAAAAAGGCAATACTCTAACTGTATCGTGATGCTGAAAGGCAAGTGGTGTCATCTGTGGCACACGGCATTGGGTCAAGGGTCCAACTGACCACATATGCCTGGTCTGCAAAGCACGGTCAGGCCTGCCTGAATACAATCCCCACACACAGCATCTCTGCCTGCACGCTGTGTGACTGCCTGCCCCAAGACTAAGTCGGTCCCCACACAGCATCTCTGCCTGCATGCCGCTTGACTGCCTTCTCCGCCACCACCAACAGGGTCCAGGACTCCAGGTCCTGGACGCTATAATAATGTTTTCTGGTGCGTGTACATGCCTGCCTAATTTTCTGGCTGTACTGCGGCTGCAACAACAAAACAAAAGGCATGTACATATGTCAATTCGCCTTCGTGATCGTTACATTGCCGCGGTGAAGGGGCTTGCGTATCACAATGAAGCACTGACCGGCTAAATGAGCGTGTTGGGGGGCACACCTGACCCAAGAAGATAGATAATAAGGTTGTTGCTTCATTGTGGACAGACCAAATTCGATCAGCTGGACGCTCAGTCACTGTTGTTCTGTCATTCAGCTACCTCAGCCTGACCATATGGGTTTGAAAACCGCCATAGCCTGCACTCTCGCCATCACGCGCACCAGTCCAGCACGGCTGTCACTACACAAACAGCTGTTTGCAGTACGCTACACGGTGAGTTTGGTCTGTCAGTGTGAAGCAGTACACTAATTACACTACCTGATTGATGTATACACATGCAAGATGTTTTAAAGCACTTTAGGCCTCCAATTTAGCAATAAAATGTGATTTCTGCCCTTAATCCCTGCTGTGCGTAAAATCCGGATTTTCCCCGGGACTTTTGGCATGTATCCCACTCCGCCATGCCCCCCTACAGGTGTTAGACCCCTTGAAACATCTTTTTCATCACTTTAGTGGCCATAATTAATGTTTGTAGTTTTGAAGGTTCGCCTGCCCATTGAAGTCTATGGCGGTTCGAAAGTTTGCATGTTCACGAACTTTTTAACTGTTACACTTTCTTCACTCCTTAAATCCAAACAATAGATCTATTTCAATTTCTTCATTTGAAGTAAGATGTAAAGACTTTCCTCTTGAAAGAGGTTTAATATCTGAATTATACTCAATTTTTACTCATTACATTTCAAATGATAAATTAAAATTTCAATTGGATTGGGAGAGAGATAGTGGTATAGTGTTATCACAAAAAGGTGGAATCGTTGTTCAACTCTCATTAAAATAGTTCTTAATTATTATTTATATTATTAATACAATTATTATTAATATCATATTATTACTTATAATTATTCCTCTTCATAGGTCATATTATACTCTTCATAGGTCATATTATATTTCTGTCTAATAAAAACCTTTAAAACTGAAAGTCACTATGGTCCACTGTGGAGCCATAGATAGGCTTGCCCAATGACTTATAACTGAACAGGTACTTGCTTCAAACAGGATTAAAATCCTGGCCTCATGTCGGGGAGTATCTTTAGCCAGTACACTATCCAGCTGCTCTAATATCAGAGTTAACTCAAGATGTTTTGTGAATATATAAAAAAAAAAGAAAAGGTGTGCAAAGTCTTGCAATAACTTATGGAGATAATACAGTAGAACTAATTTACGTAATTAATTGGACTTACCAAGGGATGGTTTTAGGTAAAATGGGGCCCAGGGCAAATATTAATCTGGGTCTCCTTACATTTTCTTACTGTACTAACAGTAAACTTGTGACCTCTACAATACCTGACTTTTGGAGCCGCTAAGGAACTTGGGTCCCTGGGCATTTGCCCAGTTGGATCCTATGGAAGCACTGCCCTGACTATCACCCAATAGGGGTATTTTATACCTAGGACATCAGTTGGAGATCAAAAGTAGTAAGAGATGTGAGTTCCTCTGCTGCTCAATGTTTCAGCCTTTGGAAACCTGCTTGTATAGCCGGTGTGTAGTTATAACTACTTATGTGAAAGATGCTTACAGTAGAGTGCAGCTCCCTATTTCTACCACCAGCAGGACTTGGCCCGTGGAACAAACAGCCAAAACTTAAAAGGCCCAAAGTCAGCATTGGAGCTTTAAGAGACAAAAAAAAGGAGTTGAGGGGTACAGATCAGGCTTGTATCTGTCAAAACGAATGAGTCCTCACTGGTACAGAAAATGTTACACTTTCTCTTGAACACTGCTAGTAGTTATACCGTAGCTATGTTCATTTTTTCTACAGGGGAATGAAGCTGTTGAAGCTTACAGCTCTTACAGATGCTTTACAGATAAGCTGTGATATGCTGAACTATTGTACCCTATTGTTCACTAAATGTATTTAGCCCTTCAACGCCAAAGCCCCAAGCCAATGAAAGAGATCTAGTTGGAAAAAGAGCACCTAGATCTAGATGCAAAATATGTTTACTATTTATGACAAGGGCAAATGCTTTTATGTTTTGACAGAAGGACAATAATAAAAAGCACAATAAAATGTAGCTAATTTGCTGCTAAGTTGTACCTCAGGCATTGAGAACATAAAAATATTGTGTTTTTAATGCTCTTTTTTTCTGTAAGTGGCAGATGCTATGAATAATAAACAATACAGCCCCTTTGAGTTCCAAGTGATGTATTTCATAAAACTTCCACATAAATCTGTTGTAATGCTACAGAACATTGGATGTAATTATGTTCACTTGTAATATAAAATGACATAAAAGAACATCTATGGAACTACTATGATGCTTATTTGATTTTTGCAGCTTCTGAATCTCACACATTAATACAATACTCAAAGAAAAAAAAGACTTTATTTCTTGAAAATAAATTACTTTATACAAATGCTCCAGCTCATTTCAGCTGTACATTTTTTTACTATTAAATTCCATAGCTCATGATTTTAGATGCATGCAGTAACAATAGCTGTGATCATAGAACTGTTTTTGAATGCTTTGGGCATGTAGGAAAAAATGGAACTGTACTAGGATGATGGATAATGCAAGCAGCCTGTGAATAATGAAACTATTGGTATTATTATTTTGCATTGACTGTATATAGTGCTGACACCATTTTTTTCAGTGCCTTAGGGCCCTTTTCCACTAGAGCGATTGTGATTGCTGAATCGCAAAATCGCAAATCGCTAGTGATTTTTAAATCGCTAGGGTTGTTACTTTATCATAGAAATCACGAGAAGTATTTTCCACTACAGTGATTCGATTTGGAAATCGCTAATCGCAAATCGCAATCGCTTTCTGGAGCGATTTTTACAATGATAATGCAATGCAAATGAAAATCGCAAATCGCAATCGCATAACAGAATTAATGAAAAATCGCAATCGCAATCGCTGGCGTTTGTGATTTGTGATTGCGATTGCTAGTGGAAAAGGGCCCTTACAGAGATCAGCAAACTATTAACATAGTAACAGAGTTAGTTTGGTTGAAAAAAAAAAAAAGACATCCATCCAGCAAGTCCAACCAGGAGAAAAAAAAAAGATCACTGTTATTATAATTTAGTATTTATATAGCGCCAACATCTTCCGCAGCGCTGTACAAAGTATATAGTCTTGTCACTAACTGTCCCTTGGAGGAGCTCACAATCTAGTCTCTACCATAGACATATGTCTATATTGTGTAGTGTATGTATTGTAGTCTAGGGACAATTTAGGGGAAGCCAATTAACTTAACTGTATGTTTTTGGGATGTGGGAGGAAAACCCTCACATATCCCAGTTGATCCAGAGGAAAGTGAAACAACCTTTCAAGGTTTGGGCAAATTACATTATTAACCACTTCACGCTACAGGCTATTTTACCCTTTGCGCCAAGAGCCATTTTTACATTTCAAGGCTCCTTCCACTCATTTGGCCATACATTGATCACTACTTATCACAGCTAAACGATCTATATCTTGGTTGTTTTTATTCGCCACATAGTAGGCTTTTGATGGGTGATACTTCTTTTCAGTAATCACTTTATTTTGCTTGCATTTTAAAGGGGAAAAAAACTAGGAAAAACAATGAAAAAATATACCTTTTCCCCAAATACATCCCCTATAGTTTGAAAAAAACAAACAAAAAACAATGCTACTCATTTTATTTGCCCATTTGTCCCGGTTATTACAAGACAAGACAAGACAAGACAAATAACATGTATATCACGCTTTTCTCCTGGCGGACTCAAAGCACCATTTGAACTATGTTCCTAGTACAGTAGTTTTTTTTTTGTTTTCTCACTGCACCCTATCAATAATTACAAACCTGTATTTGCATAAAATAACAATAATATACCTCTATGATATACATATTAAAAAAACGGAGTCCCTAAGGTAACTACTTATATGTTGCATTTTTTTTAAATGCTTTCACTATTTTTTCTTACAAGTGTCTTATTTAGGTAACTATGGAGGAGGGTAAGGGGTGTTAAAAAAAACTATAGGGGATATTTTTGTAATGTATTTTTATTTTAATTTTACATTTTGACCACTAGACGGTGCTACTTATTTTATCCTGTATTCACAGGAAGTGTGTATTTGGTTTTACTATAATTTTTACTTTCTCTAATGAGTGAGCATGGCTTCTGATTGAAGCCATAACCATTTATACACAGGCACTTTGATTGGCTCGAGGTACAAATGCTCCCATTTACCAATCACTACTGATTAAGTCCCACCCTAAATGAGCAGTGGGAGCCTGTACATCCTGTTTGCCATATTGAGGACCAAACTGGACGCGAATAAACAGTTTTCCCAACAAGTTAATTATCTATTTTCAAATTCTTACATTTGAAGTCACATTTATAAACCTGGCACTGTAATATCCCTGATTTTCCCATTTATATTTCCACTGCTATCCTTGTGCACTGGGCCATAACGATGCTCAGAGTGCAGTAACCACAAAATAATAAACCATCTGATTGGACTAAAAAACACTGGTGAAGGTGCCCTTGATGACATAATTCTACTAGATGTTGTACATTTGAGAAACTGTATTTTTGTACCTTCTCAGAAGGACAAACCATTATTTAATGGAAAAAGTAATGTTTATTCATGCACGGTATACAACGCATTTCACAAGTCTTTTTAGTTAGGGGTAACCATCAAGGATCACATTTTTTTCTGCTATCCAGATGATTAGACCCTACTGTATTTTAATTATATAGAGGCATTTTCACTGAGGAAAAACGCAAAATAGCCTTCAGGCAAAACATATTTTTCTTTACTCAATGGATAATTAATTTAATTGTTAGAGCTCTGTGTCTTTTTGTGAATGGATTTCTTTATATCACTTTTGTGATACTGCTGATCAGAAGTTTAAAGAGGATACATTGACATATTGTATAAATTAGTAAATTATTCAGCATACCATTTTTACTTTAACTATTCTGGTTTCCACAGTACAATTACCCTCCCAGGGACGTCTAGCCTACGCTATGACGGCATGTAGCATTCTCCTCAAGAGTACTCTGAGAAACAATGTTATGTTCCTGCTTAGTTCACAGGGAAAAGGGGGGGGTACAAACACATTCCACAGAAATGTACTTAGAAAGCTGTTAAAATGTGGGAACCTCTGCTAAATGTAAGAGTGGAAATCAGGGTGAGGTAGGATTTTTACGATGGGAAAACATTGACTAAATAGTCCTCTTTAATTTTAGAAACTGTACTTCAGAAGTAATGAATATATAAGCAAAGCACAAGAGACTAAATAGTTTATAATCAGCAACATACTGTGTTTTTTCACTTGGAATAGATCTGGGGGACTAAGGTTGGGACAGGTAATGGAAGTTGGTAGGTTGAAATCGCTCTCTTCCATTAGGGAAGAACGTGGTCAGTACTTGTTTGATTTCTGGAGGTACAAGCAATTGGAGCATTTTTTTATGGAGCTTAAAAGTAAAATTAGACTGGAGAATGATCTTTTGGGTTTTGATATTTTTTTTTTTTTTTACTAAGGAAGAGGCTCCCAGCCATAGGATCTCCTTGCTGTATAAATTATTGTTGTGTACTGCATTGGGGGATTTTCCTGTGTACTTTTGGGAATGGAAGGAGGATTTGGATGTTTCGATTGACTTTCAACTAAAATCAAAAATTAGCATTTTGTCTCATGTGACCTCGGGAAGTGCAAGGTCACAATAAATTAATTTTTAACTATTAGCAAGATGGTATTGTAACGATCAGTGTAACACAGAGAGGGTCTGATTACCGGTGATCTGCAGAATCACTGAGAATGCAGAATATACCCGATTATTGATGATCTGCAGTATCACCGATAACCAGATATATCTTCTAACCTATGGACACCTGAGAGATCAGAGTGTTTGGTGCAACAGTAATACTTTGAGGAAAGCACCCGTGGGATGGGTGCTAGACAGTAGGGGTAACTGTTATGGATCAGCTTCCTTCCACAGACCTGATGCTCCCCAAGGGGCGGAGCCAGGCTGAGATAGTGGGAAGGACAGAACGTGAGTGACACCAAGGAAAAGTGTCACTGACAGATCTGTGAACTATCTCCTAACAGGAGAGATAGTTCTCGAGGTCGGACAAGCCAGGTCGTTAACACACGGACAGATACAATACAGATCGGTGTAACACAGAGAGGGTCTGATTACCGGTGATCTGCAGAATCACCGAGAATGCAGAATATACCCGATTATTGATTATCTGCAGTATCACCGATAACCAGATATATCTTCTAACCTATGGACACCTGAGAGATCAGAGTGTTTGGTGCAACAGTAATACTTTGAGGAAAGCACCCGTGGGATGGGTGCTAGACAGTAGGGGTAACTGTTATGGATCAGCTTCCTTCCACAGACCTGATGCTCCCCAAGGGGCGGAGCCAGGCTGAGATAGTGGGAAGGACAGAACGTGAGTGACACCAAGGAGAAGTGTCACTGACAGATCTGTGAACTATCTCCTAACAGGAGAGATAGTTCTCGAGGTCGGACAAGCCAGGTCGTTAACACACGGACAGATACAATACAGAGACAGAAGACAAGTACAGAATCCAGAGACAAGCCGAGTCTTGGCAACAGAGAATCAGAAAGGCAAAGGTACAAAATCAGAGATCAAGAGAATGGTCAGGAATGCAGAAAGTCATAACAGGTAATCAACAATGCCTAGACTTGAGTGTGAGCTCCAAGATTCTCACACTCTGGGAACTAGACTAGATAATACAAATAATACAGATGGTACAGAATTCCTAGACTAAGGTGTGAGTTCCGTGGCCGTCAACACCTTGGAAACTGGTCTAGATAATAATACAGATAATACCAGAATTCCTAGGCTAAGGTGTGAGCTCCGTGATTATCAACACCTACGAAACTGACTAATAAACACAGATACTGACAAGGTCTGAGTGCTACCACGTAGTGATCGCAACGGCAGACACCAGATGAATGACCAGCACCCAGTATATATACACTAGTGCTCACCAGTGCCTCCCCTAAGTGCTGGACCAATGGAAGTTACTGAAATTGTCAGCTGACCAGCTTGGTCAGCTGACCCTCTTCTGACTGCCATAAAGGCCCTGCCTCTCTGCGCGCGCGCGGTGTCCTCCTAAACCAGTGTGGACTATCAGTCCCAGCCACACCAGTCATGTGTTGTAATGTTTCTGCTGAGTTGGATGCGGAAACCGCCGCACCGCTGTCAGTGCGTGCAGCGTTTTCTCCGCATTACTGAGAGGAGCAGGCCTATGCGAGCAACTTGCCGCATTGGACGCGGAATCCGCCGTCCTGTTAGAGCATGCGGCGGTTTCTCCGCGCTCTGACTGCGCGTCAGCTGCCATGTTGAACGCGGAGTCAGCCGCCTCACCTTGGGATTTGGCGGTTTTTCCGCGTTTTCTCACAGGTATAGGATGAATTAGCTTTGATGTATTCAAGTTTGGAAGATAAGTGTTGGAGGGGATGTGGTGAAAGGGGTTCTTAGCTTCATATATTTTGGGGTTGTCCTTGTTTGAAAGAATATTGGGATAGAGTGCTTAGATTTATTAATAAGGTTAGTATGCTACAGGTAAAAAGGGACCCTTTGGAAGTACTTCTTCATGGTACCAACATGTCAATGTCAAAATATAAAAAGTCGGTGATACCTCAGATACTTATTGCGGCTAAGAGCTCCATTCCAGTTAATTGGAGACGCCCAGATCCTCTGAAGCTATGCGATTGGTTTAAAAAAGTTCTTGTTCTAAAAGATGCGGAAGAACAAATTGCCTTATAGTTGGATAGGTGGGAAGATTTTTGTGCAAAATGGTTGGGGTGGATAGGTTTTATGGAATCGGTTGAATATAAAGAGATATGGTCTGTGGGAAGGGGTTGTTCATGAGGACATATTATATGTTATTTTTGGTTTGTTTGTAATATTACTGTAATATTATGATATACAGTATATCTTTGTTTGGAATTTTTGATATATTTATATCCTAAGAAAGTATATATATATATATATATATATATATATATATATATATATATATATATATTTATATATATTCAACAAACTGTATAATACTTTAAAAACATACAACAAACAGACTACACATTAATGGATGGCTGTATAATCTTGAGGCAAAAATCAACAAGTAAGGAAGGCACTTACAGAACACCATCTTAGGATAATATATATATATTGAAAGAGTTGGAGAATATGGAAAATACTGATAAAATATTACTCTTAAGTTTTAGGTTTCCAGGAACATTTAGGCAGAAACTCGCAAAGCCCAACGATAAATTAATTCCACCTCCCTCTAAGACTTTTGTTTTAGTTTTGAACAAAGGTTGTCTTATATAAATGTTTGGAAAGACTCTCTTGCATAATACCATGTAGAAGTGACTCTAACTCCACCGTGCCTGTGAAAAAACACCTTGGTGTGAAGCATAAGGATATGAGTATGCAAACTGAGGATTTTGAAAAAGAGTGGTCAAGAAGGATAAAGGTCAGTGCTGCTCACGAATTTTCACCAAAGTCATTTCCGCGTAGATTATCTCCTATTAACAGGGAGTTATCAAACACCAGACCTTTATTGACAAGCACTAAGGCAACGCTTTTCATGGTGGAAATTGTACCTACAAATAATTTATTTACACTATGCACATTTAGTTCAAATATAAAAAAATGTAAAGATCTGAGTGAGAGTGAGATGAAAGTGAGTGAGAACAGTAAACTAAATAAACCCTTCTCACTTACCAATTTCCATAAGAAAGGAACAGGGATTCGGCATGTGTTTTTTTTTTCTTTTTTGCCAAACAATCACGGGCAAAACTTGGATTAACTCACTACAGGTTTACAAAGGTTAGAACTGTGTGTGCTTAGTTACAAATTACAACA
Organism: Hyperolius riggenbachi; assembly: GCF_040937935.1. Classification (NCBI taxonomy): domain Eukaryota; kingdom Metazoa; phylum Chordata; class Amphibia; order Anura; family Hyperoliidae; genus Hyperolius; species Hyperolius riggenbachi. The sequence goes on along the minus strand of NC_090656.1, from coordinate 166,903,022 downwards.
AGGTACCAGTTGTCTTCCAGCTTGGTTGCTAATTGTACACTGCACCTAGTACTGTGAGTAGAACTGTCAGCTGTAGCATTCCTTGAATGCTGCTGTGCTGAGTATTAGTTTGTGAACAATTTGGTTAGGCTCTGTACTACTGCAGGGTCACATTGTCCCTTAACTCGCTGTATAATACTACCAACATAGAGAACTGTGCTTCCTGCTAGTTATTGTACACTGCTTTAGTATGCATTTACTTGTTGTAAAAGTCCAGTATAGCGATTGTTTCATATTCTATCCATTGCCCACCCCAATCAAAATAACCTTAATTTCAATTCATTTTGACATTTTTCACTCGGGTTGACTGACTGTTACATATTGCAGCTTTTAACATTCTACAGGTTAGCACCCCAGACATTTCACATCTGGCAGGTGTTGAAAAAATATTTTACGTTCATTTATTTCACTGTTTAACACACTGAGGTGTTATATAATGTTGCATGAGCAGTGGTTGCACCAAAGTGGTAGTTGAAAAATATTGTAAGTTCTCAATTTCAGGTCCTGCTTCCCTAGTCTAATGTTTCTGCTGCATTCTGTACGTTTCCACCATGCAAAATTTCAATTTACCCGCACTTACAGTTTTTTGAAAAACCACAGGGTCTCCTTGAACTTTTTTTTCTTGTTGCCACTCCTACATGTATTTAGAAAATTTGGTTCTAACATGCATAGGGGCTATAATGGAATTTGCTAATTAGCTTAAAAAAAGTTTACGAATCCACACTAAGTGTGGGTTGCCTTCTTAAAACAGAAGGAATTTGTGATATTTCGATAATTCAGCTTAACATGAACATCTGTTGTTACCCACAATGCACCGCTACTGAATATGCAAATGATCTCTTTATACCCCAGAAACCAAGCTTGCATTCAGAACCGCTGGTGTCTAGCAAGCGTATAGCTTTAAATTTAACAGAACCATACCAACCCCACATGCAGACAGCCTGTTTCTGACTTTTGGTCCTCGTCCCTTACACCTTCCTTGTGGTTTTGGATTACACCGAGCTGCTTGGTTACTGTGCGGAACCACACAAAATTTGAAAACATTTTTGTGAGACTGCCAGAAGCATTCTTGCTAATCCGTAGTAAAGTACACATTCATGAAGGAAGATAAATTCTTAATTATAATCATACATGTAATTAAAATTGTTGAAACTTACATGCCAAATGTTATTACAGATTACAGACAATGTATAGCTACGTTATAGTAAAAATTCTGAACATATTGATGCTGCAAGTAAAGTATAAAAACCTGGTCTTCTTTTGTTATTTATTTATGTGATATTGTACACACGCATCTGCATGTGTGTTAGATCTAATAAAGACCACCACTTTTTTCATTTATATGCCAGTAAAATACAAGTGTTAGGTCTCTTCCAAATGAGCAGATGACAGGCCAGGAATTTACCACCTTTCAGCTGCTCTCCTGCACCAGCCAGGGTCGTGTTAGCGATTGGTACCATTGGTGGACAGGAAGCCCCCCCCCCCACTGCCACTGGGTAACGCGGCTGCATGTCAAGCACTGACAAGCGTGGTGTTCCAACAGCTGCCATTTGGCTGCATTTAAATTGCATGTGAATGGTGCTCGTGGGTGGAAGATGAGACTTGCACCACCCGACAAGTTCAACCGTCCATCGAAAAGAGGCCTTACTGCAGAGCAGAGAGCAGGGTTACAAGACAGCCAATGCTCACCCATTAGTTTGCCCCCACAAGTGAAGAAAGGTACATGACCTTAAAACAGAAACAGTCATGCCAAATAATTTTTGATTAGCACAAATTTGGGGGATCCGTTGAAAAGGGCGCCTGAGCTGCCTGTATGAAAAGGGCGCCTCCATAGACATCAATGTTATTTCTGCAAATATCGGCTACAAGGTGGTGAAAAGGGCGCCCGAATTTTGATATAGGCTACAAGCAGGCGCCCCTTGGTAGCCCATATTTTTTGGCTATAAAAGGGTTAGGCACACCTGGGGGGTCTTAGGTTTAGGCACCACCTGGGGGTCTTAGGGTTAGGTACCATCTGGGGGTCTTAGGGTTAGGCAGCACCTGGAGGAGTTAGGGTTAGGCACCACCAGGGAGGGGTTAGGGTTAGGCACCATCAGGAGAGGGTTCTGTGTGAGAGTAGGGAGAAGTTAGGTCATAGTAATCAATTTTCTCAGCTATATCTAGAGCCCTTTTATTGCCCAACAAATTTTGCCTATAACAACATCCTTTTTATAAACTAAAACTAGCTTTTTCGGCTACACCAGGCGCCCTTTGTATCCGAATTTAGCATATATGGGCTATACCAGGCGCCCTTTGGAGCCTAATTTGGCATATAAGGGCAACACTAGGCACCCTTTTTGTAGCAAAATTTGACATATATGGACTACACCAGGCGCCCTTTTTGTAGCCAAATTTGACATATATGGGCAAAACCAGGCGCCCTTTGTACCCAAACTTGGCATATATAGGCTACACCAGGCGCTCTTTGTAGCCGAAGTTGGCATATGGGCTACACCAGGCACCCTTTTTGTAGCTGAATTTTGCTTATATGGGCTACACCAGGCACCCTTTTTTCCAGGCGCCCTTTTCAAATAGACGTCAAATTTGGTAGTGCCTAGTGGCACTGCTGTGTACTCAGAACAGAAGATAGCCTGAAACTATTTTATATCATTTAATTTTTTGTAATTTTTTTTGTCTAACACAAGTCACATCAGTGAACATCAGTTTTTAGGAAGTTTTTTGGGATTGACAAAGTCTAAAGGTGGCCATTCGCCATACAATATTTTAAATATATTTTCAATTCAAGAATTGTTATCAATTTTTCAGACTGATTGTAATATTTCAAAAAATTGACTAATGTACCACACACATATCTTAAATGTTTCCCCAATTATGAAAAAAGTGATTGAAAACTCAGAAAAAAATGCTTGGCTTTGTATATCAAGTAATTGACAATTACCACACACCATTCAATTTTCATATACATTGATCAGAGAACTCCAACACTCCCAATCTTCATTTATCAAATAAAAACAGGAAATTCGATCACCTTTCTCGAACAAATGAAGAAAAAGCTTTTGATTATTGGAACAACAAATAATTCTTATTGAACAAAAAAATTGGATCATTTTATTGTATGGTGTGTGGCCACCTTTTAGGGAACAGAGCACCATTTTTAATTCCCAGGGCAGCTCTATAGAAAGTTAAAAATACAGTCTAAAAATGTGGGTTATTATTATAAAAAAAAAAGAGTTACCTCATTTTACATTCAAGAGTTAAAACAGGCAGTATCCATCTACCTCCTCCATCTGCAAGGACAGAGGAGCAACAGTTAATGGAAGGCAGATTAGAAGTCACTTAATTAGACTTAATTACCCACAAACAAACCCTGAGTCTTCCCCATTGTACTGTGAAAATTTAGTGGTGGTGGGGGGGTGAACTTCTCAAACATGGCAGCTCTTTCAACTATTTGATGCCAAGAGCTGCTAAAATCCCTTTAAGTTCTTACCTTCTAAGTTGCCCATAAGGTTAAATGTGTGACAATAACTGCTTCTGAAAAATGTTTTCTGTGACCTGCTGCAATGCTTAGACCTCTATGCAGTGGGTTTTTGGCAACATATTAACCACTTGCCGACCGCCCACAGCCGATGGGCGGCGGCAAGGGCTGGGCCCAAACTACCGCAATACGCCCATCGGCGGCGGCGGGCGTGGTTATGCGGCGATCACGTCATTCGTGACGCGATCAGCCGCCAGTGACAGGCTCCGCCCCCCTTACGCTGTAACCCGCAGGCGGGTTACTAGCTACCGGATCATCGCAACAGGGTGTATAATACGCTTTGTAATGTATACAAAGCATATTATACAGGCTGAACCAGAAAGATGTGAAATCTTGCGCTGCTAGGGCGGTGATCAGGGGTGGCCGAATAAGGTCACACTTTAGGTGCTCCTCTTAGAGCCCGGCTGTCAGAAAGGCTTGATTAGGAAACAAGAAAAATAGAAAAGGAGGAGCGCTGCTAGTGTAACACAGCTTTATTAAAACAATTGCGCAAATAAAAATCCACTTACTAGAAGTAAGTTGAATACAAGCATGTAAAATCCTTAAAATCCTTCCTTGGCGGTTGCACCTCAAACTACCGTGGCCATCGGAGTCGAGAGGATCTGGTGGAGAGTGACCCTGGATGCTCCCCCAAGGGAAAACGTGTGCTGGCTGCGTTATTACGCGTTTCGGCGTTCCACGCCTTCGTCAGATAACGCGCCAGCTTGCACACTGTATGCTTTTATACTCTCCTTTAGGAGGGAAATGTGTAATGGGGGGTGGGTGCTGGATTCACCTGTCCCTCCCATTTTTGTAGGTGGGGTTTGAAAAAGCCTGTCAATAGGTGAAGGACTTGTCATTCATTTGAATGTAGCAGCCCTAAATTGGGCGTTTTTTGTAAGGGGGAAGAGGATTGGATAAACCCTTTTCTATCAACATTATGTAGACAGTAAACATTAATTGTGACCTGGGAGATCTTAGTGATCTTACCTGCATTGCGATGGAAATGATGGTTGACCTGCTGTACAGTGGGTCCCCCACGGACTGGCTTTTGCACTTGTGCTGTTGCCTGAATCCGTTCGGGAAGGGAGGCTAAATGATATAGCTCTTATTCGAAGGTGACGTCAGGCAGAGGCGTGTTGGAAGGTTGTTTGAACTGGGGGCGTGCTTAGGATATACTGCTTTCCCCCAATCCGGAATGGAATAGATGCGGCCTAATGTCCGTGTATGTGCCAACACTGTGAGTCATGTTATGGCCACGATCGCTGTAATTGGTAAGAATGTCCGAGACGGACAAGTGGAGGGGGCGTGTTTAAGGCGCCCAGTGTCGCGTGATTGGCTCTCAGGACTGGAGGGGGCGAGGGGCACGTGACACGACGGAATGTCGTCACGATGCATCCCCTCGTACTGGGCGAACCGCTGTCATGGCAACCATGTATAGGAATGTGCGGAGGGTGTGGTTAGCGGACCGACGCCGCGTTATGGGCCGCTGTTGAGGTTGCTAAATGGCAACCCAAATTTCCTAGTGACAGGAAACAAATGGCGGGCCTGATTGACGTCACAGTGCGTCCATTGTATGGGACGCACTGGTTAGAACGCTGCCATGGCAACCAAGCCTTGTTGGGCTCAAGTGCACCCAATAGCGTTGTGGATCTGTATGGTTGAGGGAATGGTTTCTAGCCCGAGAACTTCTAGAGTGTCCGTGCTCTGGCCATGATTCTCCAAAAAATGTCTGGGGACACTGTGGCCCTGATTACCATCCTCTATACATCTTCGGTGTTTCCCAAACCGTTCTCTTAGTGGTCTGGTGGTACGGCCTACATAATATTTAGGGCACTCGCAAATCAATAGGTATACTACGTATTTGGTGGCACAATTGATAAATTGCTTTACCTGGATTTTAGTGTTGTTTGCCTGTGTGAAATTGCACCGATGCTTGATGTACTTGCAGCATTTACATCTGCTTTTACTACATTTAAAGTTCCCCTTGAATGCCGTTATCTTTGTTTGATATATTGGTGTTTGTTATCTTTTTTACCTTTATTTTTATTTTTATTTTCATCCCCCCTGTTGTTAACATCTTCATTATTATTTTTATTTTCAATTTTCGTTTTTTCATATCCATTTTTATGGATTTTTATTATCATATTTCAATTTCTATTTCATTCACTCATCATTTGTATGCATTATATCTATGTATCTATTTAGCCTGTTCTCCCATAGTGTGCGATCATTTTGGGCTTACAGATAAACCTTGGTGTGACACATACGTTTGCCCAAAGGCCCAGCCCCCACTGTCCCTACAGATCCACACGGCTATTGGGTGCACTTGAGCCCAACAAGGCTTGGTTGCCATGGCAGCGTTCTAACCAGTGCGTCCCATACAATGGACGCACTGTGACGTCAATCAGGCCCGCCATTTGTTTCCTGTCACTAGGAAATTTGGGTTGCCATGGTAGCAACCTCAACAGCGGCCCATAACGCGGCGTCGGTCCGCTAACCACACCCTCCGCACATTCCTATACATGGTTGCCATGACAGCGGTTCGCCCAGTACGAGGGGACGCATCGTGACGACATTCCGTCGTGTCACGTGCCCCTCACCCCCTCCAGTCCTGAGAGCCAATCACGAGACACTGGGCGCCTTAAATACGCCCCCTCCACTTGTCCGTCTCGGACATTCTTACCAATTACAGCGATCGTGGCCATAACATGACGCATAGTGTTGGCACATACACGGACATTAGGCCGCATCTATTCCATTCCGGATTGGGGGAAAGCACTATATCCTAAGCACGCCCCCAGTTCAAACAACCTTCCAACACGCCTCTGCCTGACGTCACCTTCGAATAAGAGCTATATCATTTAGCCTCCCTTCCCGAACGGATTCAGGCAACAGCACAAGTGCAAAAGCCAGTCCGTGGGGGACCCACTGTACAGCAGGTCAACCATCATTTCCATCGCAATGCATGTAAGATCACTAAGATCTCCCAGGTCACAATTAATGTTTACTGTCTACATAATGTTGATAGAAAAGGGTTTATCCAATCCTCTTCCCCCTTACAAAAAACGCCCAATTTAGGGCTGCTACATTCAAATGAATGACAAGTCCTTCACCTATTGACAGGCTTTTTCAAACCCCACCTACAAAAATGGGAGGGACAGGTGAATCCAGCACCCACCCCCCATTACACATTTCCCTCCTAAAGGAGAGTATAAAAGCATTCAGTGTGCAAGCTGGCGCGTTATCTGACAAAGGCGTGGAACGCCGAAACGCGTAATAACGCAGCCAGCACACGTTTTCCCTTGGGGGAGCATCCAGGGTCACTCTCCACCAGATCCTCTCGACTCCGATGGCCACGGTAGTTTGAGGTGCAACCGCCAAGGAAGGATTTTAAGGATTTTACATGCTTGTATTCAACTTACTTCTAGTAAGTGAATTTTTATTTGCGCAATTGTTTTAATAAAGCTGTGTTACACTAGGAGCGCTCCTCCTTTTCTATTTTTCATATTATACAGGCTGCCTCCTGCCCTGGTGGTCCCAGTGATCGAGGGACCACCAGGGCAGGCTGCAGCCACTCTATGTCGCACCCAATCACACTGATTTCCCCCCCTTCCCTCTGATCGCCCACAGCACCCCTTAGACCCCCCCCGCCCACCCCCCAGACCCATGTTTACACCCAATCACCCCCCTAATCACCCATCAATCCCCCCCTGTCACTATCTGTCAGCGCTATTTTTTTTATTAGGTCCCTAACTGCACCCTGATCACCCCCCCCCCTCAGATCCTCCCCAGAACCCCCCCCCCCCCAGACCCCCCCCCTGTGTACTGTATACATCTATTCTCCCCACCAATCACCTGTCAATCACCCGTCAATCACCCATCAATCACCCCCTGTCACTAACACTGCCCCCTGGGGGCTCCTGATCACTCCCCCCACACTCTCAGATCCTCCCCAGACCCCCCCCCCCCCCGTGTACTGTATACATCTATTATCCCCACTAATCACCTGTCAATCACCCATCAATCACCTGTCAATAACCCATCAATCACCCCCTGTCACTAACACTGCCCCCTGGGGGCTCCTGATCACCCCCCCACACTCTCAGATCCTCCGCAAACTCCCCAGACCCCCCCCCTGTGTACTGTATACATCTATTATCCCCACTAATCACCTGTCAATCACCCATCAATCACCTGTCAATCACCCATCAATCACCCCCTGTCACTAACACTGCCCCCTGGGGGCTTCTGATCACCCCCTCACACTTTCAGATCCTCCTCAGACCCCCCCCCCCCGTGTACTGTATACATCTATTCTCCGCACTAATCACCCATCAATCACCCGTCAATCACCCCCTGTCACTAATACTGCCCCCGGGGCTCCTGATCACCCCCCCCCCACACTCTCAGATCCTCCCCAGACCCCCCCCCCCCCCCGTGTACTGTATACATCTATTCTCCCCACTAATCACCTGTCAATCACCCATAAATCACCTGTCAGTCACCCATCAATCACCCCCTGTCACTAACACTGCCCCCTGGGGGCTCCTGATCACCCCCCACACTCTCAGATCCTCCGCAGACCCCCACAGACCCTCCTGTGTACTGTATACATCTATTCTCCCCACTAATCACCTGTCAATCACCTGTCAATCACCCATCAATCACCCGTCAATCACCCGTCAATCACCCGTCAATCACCCGTCAATCACCCGTCAATCACCCGTCAATCACCCCCTGTCACTAACACTGCCCCCGAGGGCTCTGATCACCCCCCCCCCACACTCTCAGATCCTCCCCAGTCCTCCCCCCTGTGTACTGTATACATCTATCCTCCCCTGTAATCACCCGTCAATCACCCGTCAATCACCCATCAATCACCCCGTCACTGCTACCCATCAGATCAGACCCCTATCTGCCCCTAGGGCACCCAATCACCCGCCCACAACCTCAGAACGCCCTCAGACCCCCAGCCCTGATCCCCTCGCCAGTGCATTGCTTGCATCTATTCCCCCTTCTAATCACACCTTGAGACACCCATAAATCACCTCCTGTCACCACCTGTCACCCCCTAGAACACCTACCCATCAGATCAGGCCCTAATTTGCCCCATGTGGGCTCCTGCCCACTCGGCCAAACCCTCAGATCCCCCTCAGACCCCCTTCCGATCACCTCCCCAGTGCACTGATTGCATTTATTTTCCCCTCTAATCACCCCCTGAGACACCCATCAATCACCTCCTGTCACCCCCCCTAGCACTCCTATCCATCAGATCAATCCAAATACAACCTGTCATCTAAAAGGCCACCCTGCTTATGACCGGTTCCACAAAATTCGCCCCCTCATAGACCACCTGTCATTAAAATTTGCAGATGCTTAAACCCCTGAACAGTCATTTTGAGGCATTTGGTTTCCATAATACTCCTCACGGTTTTGGGCCCCTAAAATGCCAGAGCAGTATAGGAACCCCACAAGTGACCCCATTTTAGAAAAAAAAGACACCCCAAGGTATTCCGTTAGGTGTATGACGAGTTCAAGAAGATTTTATTTTTTGTAAGAAGTTAGCGGAAATTGATTTTTATTGTTTTTTTTCACAAAGTGTCATTTTCCACTAACTTGTAACAAAAAATAAAATCTTCTTTGAACTCACCATACACCTAACGGAATACCTTGGGGTGTCTTCTTTCTAAAATGGGGTCACTTGTGGGGTTCCTATACTGCCCTGGCATTTTAGGGGCCCTAAACCGTGAGTAGCCTAGAAACCAAAAGCCTCAAAATGACCCGTGAATAGGACGTTGGGCCCCTTAGCGCACCTAGGCTGCAAAAAAGTGTCACACATGTGGTATCGCCGTACTCAGGAGAAGTAGTATAATGTGTTTTGGGGTGTATTTTTACACATACCCATGCTGGGTGGGAGAAATATCTCTGTAATTGACAATTTTTTGATTTTTTTTTACACACAATTGTCCATTTACAGAGATATTTCTTCCACCCAGCATAGGTATGTGTAAAAATACACCCCAAAACACATTATACTACTTCTCCTGAGTACGGCGATTCCACATGTGTGACACTTTTTCGCAGCCTAGGTGCACTAAGGGGCCCAAAGTCCTATTCACAGGTAATTTTGAGGCATTTGGTATCTAGACTACTCCTCACGGTTTAGGGCCCCTAAAATTCCAGGGCAGTATAGGAACCCCACAAGTGACACCATTTTAGAAAGAATACACCCCAAGGTATTCCGTTAATAGTATGGTGAGTTCATGGAAGATTTTATTTTTTTGTCACAAGTTAGTGGAAAATGACACTTTGTGAAAGAAAAAGAAAAATCAATTTCCGCTAATTTGTGACAAAAAATAAAATCTTCTATGAACTCACCATACTCCTAATGGAATACCTTGGGGTGTCTTCTTTCTAAAATGGGGTCACTTGTGGGGTTCCTATACTGCCCTGGCATTTTAGGGGCCGTAAACCGTGAGGAGTAGTCTTGAAACCAAAAGCCTCAAAATGACCTGTGAAATCCTAAAGGTACTCATAGGACGTTGGGCCCCTTAGCGCAGTTAGGGTGCAAAAAAGTGCTACACATGTGGTATCTCCATACTCAGGAGAAGTAGTATAATGTGTTTTGTGGTGTATTTTTGCACAAACCCATGCTGGGTGGGAGAAATATCTCTGTAAATAGACAATTGTGTGTAAAAAAATAAAAAAAAATGTCATTTACAGAGATATTTCTCCCACCCAGCATGGGTATGTGTAAAAATACACCCCAAAACACATTATACTACTTCTCCTGAGTACGGCGGTACCACATGTGTGGCACTTTTTTGCACCCTAAGGGCCTGATTCACAAAGTGCTGCTAACAGTTAGCACGCTGGTGAAAAGCCCTTTATCATGCCTAAACTCAGTTTAGGCATGATAAGTTTAGGTGTGATACGTTTAGGTGTGATAAGTTTAGGCATGTTAAGTTTAGGTGTGATAAGTTTAGGCATGATAAGTTTAAGCGCCAACTGGGTTAGCACCGCAGTGCACAGCTGATCAAAAGTTTAGCGTTAGCAAAGTCTGGTGCACTTCGCATAGAGTTTATTGGTGCTGCTTTGCGTGCGGGACTTTGCGTGCGATCTAAACTTATCTAAACTTATCACACCTAAACTTATCACGCCTAAACTGGCTTTTCAAAAGCGTGGTGCAATGTTTATCACGCCTAAAGTCTCTAACTGGGTTAGCACCGCTTTGTGAATTGAGCCCTAAGTGCGCTAAGGGGCCAAAAGTCCAGTGAGTACCTTTAGGATTTCACAGGTCATTTTGCGACATTTGGTTTCAAGACTACTCCTCACTGTTTAGGGCCCCTAAAATGCCAGGGCAGTATAAGAACCCCACAAATGACCCAATTTTAGAAAGAAGACACCCAAAGGTATTCCGTTAGGAGTATGGTGAGTTCATAGAAGATTTTATTTTTTTGTCACAAGTTAGCGGAAAATTACACTTTGTGAAAAAAAAAACAATTAAAATCAATTTCCGTTAACTTGTGACAAAAAATAAAATCTTCTATGAACTCACCATACTCCTAACGGAATACCTTTGGGTGTCTTCTTTCTAAAATTGGGTCATTTGTGGGGTTCCTATACTGCCCTGGCATTTTAGGGGCCCTAAACCGTGAGGAGTAGTCTTGAAACCAAATGTCGCAAAATGACCTGTGAAATCCTAAAGGTACTCACTGGACTTTGGGCCCCTTAGCGCAGTTAGGGTGCAAAAAAGTGCCACACATGTGGTATCGTCGTACTCAGGAGAAGTAGTATAATGTGTTTTGGGGGGTATTTTTACATATACCCATGCTGAGTGGGAGAAATATCTCTGTAAATGGACAATTGTGTGTAAAAAAAAATTAAAACATTGTCATTTACAGAGACATTTCTCCCACCCAGCATGGGTATGTGTAAAAATACACCCCAAAACACATTATACTACTTCTCTTGAGTACTGCAATGCCACATGTGTGGCACTTTTTTTGCAGCCTAACTGCGCTAAGGGGCCCAAAGTCCAATGAGCACCTTTAGGCTTTACACGGGTGCTTACAATTAGGCACCCCCAAAATGCCAGGACAGTAAACACACCCCACAAATGACCCCATTTTGGAAAGTAGACACTTCAAGGTATTCAGAGAGGGGCATGGTGAGTCCGTGGCAGATTTCATTTTTTTTTGTCACAAGTTAGCAGAAATGGAAACTTTTTTTTTTTGTCTCAAAGTGTCATTTTCCGCTAACTTGTGACAAAAAATAAAATCTTCTATGAACTCACCATGCTTCTCAGTGAATACTTTGGGATGTCTTCTTTCCAAAATGGGGTCATTTGGGGGGTATTTATACTATCCTGGAATTGTAGCACCTCATGAAACATGACAGGTGCTCAGAAAAGTCAGAGATGCTTCAAAATGGGAAAATTCACTTTTTGCACCATAGTTTGTAAACGCTATAACTTTTACCCAAACCAATAAATATACACTGAATTGTTTTTTTTTTTCATCAAAAGACATGTAGCACAATAAATTTGGACAAAAATGTATACAGAAATTTTACTTTATTTGAAAAATGTCAGCACAGAAAGTAAAAAAAAAATCTTTTTTTGACAAAATTCATGTCTTTTTTGATGAATATAATAAAAACTAAAAATCGCAGCAGCAATCAAATAGCACCAAAAGAAAGCTGTATTAGTGACAAGAAAAGGAGGGAAAATTCATTTATATAGTAGGTTGTATGACCGAGCAATAAACCGTGAAAGCTGCAGTGGTCTGAATGGAAAAAAAGGCTCTGGTCCTTAACCTCCTTGCCGGTTAACCCGAGCTCAGCTCGGGGTAATCTGCGCAGGAGGATTTCTCAGGCCCCGCTGGGCCGATTTGCATAATTTTTTTTTGTTACATGCAGCTAGCACTTTGCTAGCTGCTTGTAACATTCGATCGCCGCCGCTCGCCGCCGATTCGCCCCCCCTTCCCCCGCCCCAGACCCCTGCGCAGCCTGGCCAATCAGTGCCAGGCAGCGCTGAGGGGTGGATCGGGACTCCCTGTGACGTCCCGACGTCCATGACATCGGTGACATCATCCCGCCACGTTGCCATGGCGACCAGGGAAGCCCTGCATTCTGAACGGGATTTCCTGCTTACTCTGATCGCCGAAGGCGATCGGAGTGGGTGGGGGGATGCCGCCGCTCAGCGGCTATCATGTAGCAAGCCCTGGGCTCGCTACATGATTTAAAAAAAATAAAAAATTTAAAAAAAGTTCTGCGCTGCCTCCTTGCCGGCGGGAATTAGACCGGCAAAAAGGTTAAGGGGTGAAAGGGCTGTGGTCCTTAAGTGGTTATACCCTGTTGTCTCATCAAGATCTTTGTGTGCCCTCAAATCAGATCCATCATATTACTTGTGGCCCACTCACAGAATGGGTACCAAGGAACAAACAATTGCGGTAAACACTAGAGGTCCCAATGGACCAGCCCTATAGGTACAGTATCAAAATAATGGTTTCTTTAATGTCTAAAATGTAACATTAAAAATAGAGGATTCACTCTTGTCTGCGTGCCTCTATTAGAATAAAAAGTCTGTACTGGTTCATACTGAGACTGCATGTAGAGTACAGGTTGTCTTTGCTGATCCCCCTCCACTCCCTATGGTGAATAGGAGTGGGGTGTAGTTAACCCTAATAATCAGCTGCAGATATCAGTTGAATATATCAGTGTTGCTTGCGAATTCTCGGCAAAGAAGTCATTTTCACATCGAAAATCCCGTTTTCACTTTTGCCGAATTTTCGCGAAAATTAGCTTAAATTTTCGCATTTTCGCTTAATAGCAAAATTTAAAGGGAAAGTGCCATATTTTCGCCCAAATACTAAATTTCGAAAATAACTGCTATATTCGACATATGCTTAGCATGAAAATTCGAAAAATTGATAAAAAGTAATGTCTTATCTCCCCATATTATGTCTCCCATGATTCTTAGCTGCAGAATTGACCCAGGAACCATATAACTACAACCAATCAGACAACAGACAGCCCCCTGAGAAGACTAGCTCTCTGACACACCATCCTCTGTTGGGAAGAGTTAGTGGCTGTGATAGGAGTAGAGAGAGCTTAGCTAGGTACCAGGGGTGTAACAATAGGGGATGCAGAGGTAGCCACAGAATTGCGGTCCTTGGGTTAGAGGGGCCCCGAGGGGCCCACCCTCAACCACAGTATTAGCTCTTTATTGGTCCTATGCTGATAATATTCACTTCTATAGATGATTAGAATAGCAGTGATCATTAACACACTGTTTCCCATCTCTTTCTTGCACCTCTGGCACTGTGGTTGTCCTTGATTGGTTTTGGTGTGGCGTATAAATTGTTATGTATAGAGAGCTTGGGGGGCTCCAATGCAAAACTTGCACTGGGGCCCACAGCTTCTTAGCTACACCACGGCTAGCTACTGCTCATTTATTTGCAGTGGTTTGAAAATCTCCACAAATATAAGCTACAGCAGGCTGGATTGTAGTTGTATTCTAAAACAAAAGTCTTTTTTAAAGGAGAACTGTAGTGAGAGGTATATGGAGGCTGCCATATTTATTTCCATTTAAAGAGAGTCTGAAGCGAGAATAAATCTCGCTTCAGAGCTCATATTCAGCAGGGGCACGTGTGCCCCTGCTAAACCGCCGCTATCGCGCCGCTAAGCGGGGATTCCTTACCTTACAAATCCCCTCCGTGCAGCGGGGGATCTCTTCCGCATAGAGGCAGGTCTAACCGCCGCAGCCCTGCCTCACGCGCGTCTGTCAGCGCGTATCTCCGCCTCTCCCCCGCCCCTCTCAGTCTTCCTTCACTGAGAGGGGCGGGGGAGAGGCGGCGATGCGCCGCTTAAAGACGGCGCTGAGAGGCAGGGCTGCAGCCGTTAGCTCTGCCTCTAGAGCTGCAAAATCTACGACCAAGTTGGTCGTAGATTTTGCAGGGGGGGGGGGTTGGGGGGTAAGGGACCCACGTTTAGCCGCGGGATAGCGGCGGTTTAGCAGGGGCACACATGCCCCTGCTGAATATAAGCACTGAAGCGACATTTATTCTCGCTTCAGTGTCTCTTTAAGCAATACCAGTTGCTCGGCTGTCCTGCAGATCAATGTGGCTGCAGTAGTGTCTGAATCACACCAGAAACATGCATGCATCTAATCTTGTCAGATCTGAAAATAATGACAGAAACACCTGATCTGCTGCATGCTTGTTCTGGGTCTATGGCTAAAAGTATTAGAGGCAGAGGATTAGCAAGATAGCTAGGCATCTGGTATTGTTTCAAAGGAAATAAATATGACAGCCTCCACATTCATCTCGCTACAGTTGTCCTTTTAAGGACAACTGTATTGAGAGGTATATGGAGGCTGCCATGTTTATTTCCTTTTAAGCAATAACAGTTCCCTGGCTATCTTGCTCATCCCCCTACCATTAATACTTTTAGCCATAGACTCTGAACAAGCATGCAGCAGATCAGGTGTTTCTGATATTTGTGTCAGATTTCTGACAAGATTAGCTGCATGCTTGTTTCTGGTTCAATTCAAATACTACTGCAGCCAAATAGACCAGCAGGGCTGCCAAGCAACTGGTTTTGTTTTAAAAGAATGACATTTGTCAGCCTCCATTTCCCCCACTACAGCTGTGCTTCAGGCCCAATTCACACTTGAAAGCGCAAAACCTGCGTGAGTGATTTTTCAGCAGAAAAATCACTGAACACTGCAGCGATTTTTCCTTGATCACGTTTAGCGCTTCTATAGCACTGAAACGCGATCGCCCGGAAATCGCCTGAAAATGGTGCAGGCGACGAGTTTGTGTTTCACGATTTTGGCAATATGCGGTGATTATTGCAAATCGCCCAAGTAAGAACGGGCCCATAGGGTTTAAATACACTAGTGCTTTCAAAAGCACCAGCGTTTAAGCATTTTGCCGAAATCGCCGGCAAAACACTCTAGTGTGAAAGGGGTCTCAAGCATGGTTGGTGTGTCCAAGCCAATGTTTTTTTTATTTGTACACTGCTAGCTTCTCCTGACTTATGGGGGTGATGGTCACACAGACCAAGCTGCAGAGCCCCCCCCCCCCCCCGCCACTGTCAATTTATGGGATATGTACACTGCCTGCTTCTCTGGACTTATGGGGGTGGTGGACACTTTGATCGAGCTGCTGCTCCCCCACCACTGTCATTTTATGGGATGTGTACATTGCCTGCTTCTCCTGGACCTGACTTATGGGAGTGATGGTCACTCTGACCGAGCTGCTGCTCCCTTGGCACTATACAGAAATAATACTGACACGTGCACTTCATATAATAATTTTTTTTATTCAAATCACGATGTATTTTGAGGCATTTAACAAAAACAAATAACATAAATGTATACTTTTTTCCTATCGTAACTTTAAAATTGATTTTCTCCAAAACTATAAGGTCTTTTTGAAAAATTATTTTTTACCCACTGTTCTCCTTAACATACTCTGCTAATTTGGTGATTCTAGCTTGTAAGAGGCTGTGCAATTTACCGCAAAAATCGTGGATATTAGGCAAAAATAAACGCTAAAATATTTGGGCGAAGCGAAAATTGTACTTATTTCGGCGAAAATTCAGCGAAAAAAAATATTTGCATTTTCGCTCATTACTGGAATATATCAAAGTAGTAAGGGTAGCTGTATACGTCTGCCAGCGTCCCAATATATTTATACAGCGAATGCAGCAGTACAGATAGGATAGGGTGGGATACTCTGTAGACCAGTTACATGGGTGCTATACACATATACAGTGCTCCTATAACTTTGACAGGCTTCCTCAGAAAGTGACATAGTGCAAGTGCTATATACATTATAAATACATTCCCCCCACCAACTATACAGTTGGACAGAGTGCCCCCCAGCAACCCTCAGATAGCCCAAGTCAGAGCTAACCACATGCTTCCAGAGTGTGGTTTAAATAGTATGGTTGAATAGATTGAGTGCCCGCCTTACGGGGAGGGGAGGGGGGAGTGGTTCGGAGTACCTGATGCAAATACATATTCCAGGCTACCTGTGATAACTCCAGTTTCCTCCCTTTATCACCGTGTCTGCCCCCGACAATGTGTAAGGACGCCGCAGCTGCAAATGTCCCCATCGCCGACCATTTTTGTGTGCTATTACTTCCTATGTGTCACTTCTGGTTTGTGGAGCTAGCACCATGGCAACACATATGGCAACCAATCGGAGTAGTCTGTCGCTCCGTGGTGCTGGTTGCCATGGTGCCTGTAAACAGCCTTGTTTGTTGACAGTGTCTTAATTTAAATAGGTATAGAATGAGTGCGGTGTATACAGCACATATGCAGCTCAACACCCATTGCAGCTTCAATCCTATAACAATCCCTACAGGGCCATTACTCCTTTGAGAGACATTAGCCTCAACACCCAAATACAATTTATAGGATCAGGTGTGTCGGGCTCATATAATCTCATCAAATCCGTAATTCTCACATACACTGTGCGATCACTGGATAAAAGTACAAGAGGTAGAGGGAGAGGGGGCGAAGGAGGAATGATACGAGGGCTGGGCACATCAAATCTTGAATAGGCAGACAGAACCTATGTATATTGTGTAAACAAATATAGACTTATTCAAAAAAGTATTATTCAGAAAAGTCTGAAGGGGAGGGGGCTCTAAAAGAAATTCTACATGTCAACTGTAGATTAGACTACACTAGTTGACAGATTCACCAAATGTTACATGGTCACATAGTGACCATCTACCGCATGTCTAAACTGACATGCTCACGTTACTAGATAGGAGTTGCTATTGGTGAAATGAATCATGTGACCCCCATTTTGCAGATCAAGGAAACATAGGGGGGGCAATCTCTAAGTTTATATTACAGGATCAAAGAAGGACATTCTGGGCTCAAAACCCACATCCTTATAGGAAACAGGCTAAGTTGAAATCCTCATTGAGGCCCTTTGGGGCCAATGTCTCAAGTCTGAATATCCATTGTGATTCTAATTGGGTGAGTTTCTTATCAAAATCACCTCCCCTGAATCCGTTTTTCCATTGTTGAAGGCCCCAAATCAGTTTTTCCATTGTTGAAGGCCCCAAAATCTGATGTCGAATCAGTTTAATCGTGCATGCACCGTACTGTCCCGCCAGCCGCCGTGATGACGCGAGACTGCGGGCGTGGTGACGTCAGACGTGATGTATCAGGAAGAAGAGCCCAACACTCGGGCCCAGTATCGCCGGGAAGCCACCGGGGAGCCATTTCTGAGCAGGGCCTGCGAGAAGAGCCAGATGGATGCCGTGGGACCTCCTGACCTACACTGGGCTGCAGAAAGCCCCAGGTGAATTCCAATTTTGTTTTTATTTTGAGCTCGGTGTCCCTTTAAAGTGAACCTAAACTGAGAAGGATATGGATTTTTCCTGTTAAAATAATACCAGTTGCCTGACGCTCTTGCTCTCTCTAATACTTTTAGCCACAGCCCCTCAACAAGCATGCAGATCAGGTGCTCTGACTAAAGTCAGCTGCATGCTTGTTTCAGGTGTGTGATTCAATTACTAATGCAGCCAAAGAGATCAGCAGGATGCCAGGCAACTGGTATTGTATAAAAGGAAACATCCATATCCCTCTCAGTTTAGGTTTCCTTTAACCAGGGCCGGGACAAGGTCCGCCACTAACAGAGGCTGCGGTGCCAAAGTGCGCCCCCCCCCCCATGGGTGTGGCCATGAAAAGATGTAAGCGGAGCTAATTGTAATATAACAGTATAAGGCAAAGACAGTGGGCCTTAGTTTTCTCCCACAACACAGGCAAGGGACCATAAAGGTAAATACACAATGCCCCCCCCCCCCCACCCACAAACAAGGCACAGGGACAGCAGGCAGACCCCTTCAGTCAGCAAGACATGGAATGCGGCAGCTTTTCAACAGAAAATACTTATAATGCGGCAGCGTTTCCCCAGAAAGTTCACATAATGGTGCAGTGTTTTCCTAGACAAATCACATAATGGTGCAGTGTTTCCCCAGACAATTCGTATAAATGGTGCAGCTTTTCCCCCGATAATTTTAGTGGGCTGGTAATTCAGTCAGATGGATCCTTGTGGTCCCGCTCACCCTTCACATTTCCATTCAATTATATATTTGATGCTTGCTGTCACAGGATCTTCTCTGTCAGTTAAATCACACATGAAATGAAATGATGTAGTTATTATGGCTAGCAATGTCAGCAGTTATAGGTGGCACTAGTCATCGCTGATCCCTAGTATCTGCCCGAAATCATAGTTGGTTGCTTCCCACAATTTTTTAAACCTGTCATTATGAATAATATTATAATCTTTTACATTATGCTGTAAGTAAGAAGATTCTTAATTAATTAATCTATAATACAGTGGTCATTAATACTGAAATATTTATTTGACAGCAATTTACCAGAGGCCGCTATGACCTCTCCACAGCTCCAGCCAAAAGGGTCGTGGTGAGGAGGGTGCAGGGGATACTGAGGACCGAGTATCATCGGCAGGGTTGCTCTCCAGGATTACCAAATGCGAATTTACCTGAATTACTTGGGTAAATTTCAGCGTTCCCGAAGTCGAAGCCGAATGCGCCGGACCTGAAGCCGACGGCGGCCAAATATGTGCATTTGAATTCGGCTGGATGATGCATTGGGTTCGGCTTCGGGATTCGGGAGTGAGCGGGCCAATTCTGCCAAGTCCCTGGCAACGGTAGCAACCAATCAGAGGAGGGGAGCCTGGCCCTCCCCTCCTCTATATAAGGCGGCAGCCATTTTGCGGAGCTACGCACTTGTGTGACTGAGCTAAACCTAGCGTTTTGCTTCCTAAACACCTCCTAAACACATTAATTGTACTGTTATATAGATAGATAGTAATTTGATTGTTTGTAGTCAGCTAGTGTGTACTGTATACTGTGCTAGGCTAGTGTTAGTTTGTGTGCAGGCTAGGCCTGCTAGCCTAGGGCAGCCTTAGCCTACTGCTAGCTTAGGTAGGTTAGGGATTCTAGTTAGTTGTGTACTATAGTAGTTTAGTTAAATTGTACTGCTGCTGTTTGCTGTAGTCTGTTAGTTTATAGCTTCAGTACTGTTAGTTAAAACTAGTTAGTTACTGATTGACTGTGTACAGGCCAGCATCCCTTGTTGTCACCTGCTGTGACTGTTGTTGTTACCGTCGCCGCCGCCGCCGCCGCCGCCGCCGCCGCCGCCGCCGCCACCACCACCACCACCACCACCACCACCACCACCACCACCACCACAAAAAATCTTTGTTGACACTTACCACCAGTCAGTCACCACCACCACCAGACTTGATTAAAGTTTAAACCCTTTCCCGCCGTTTTCTACACATTATTTTTTTATTGTATTCGTATATTAGTGCAAAATGACTGGCAGCGGTAGAGGACGAGGCACCACCAGGAGAGGCAGCGCCATTGCAGCAGCCACTGCCAGCAGCAGCAGCAGGTCTGTGACTGGTCCGCTGCCAGCCACTGACCGCAGAGTTGTGGAGGAGGGAGCAGAGGCACAACAGCAGCGCGTTGCGCCCATCTTTGAGATGGGTTGTCGGCCCCCGCCCCATTATGGAGAGTCAAGCGCAGGCTGTGGTGGAAATGAAGGCGGCACAGGAAGCCACCGTTTCCAGCCAGGCCTCCAGCACCAGCGAGACCAGTGCCACCACCATCAGCACTCCGGTCCGCAGCAGGCCTCCACCACCGCTTGAGGTCACGGTGGCCCCATTGACCAGCCTGCTCTCACTGAGCTCAGTCTTCACCCCAGTGACTGCAGCCGTGTACAGGGATGTTGTGGAGAATTTTGAGCAGGAGATAATGGGGACATCATCATGCAAGGAGGAGGAGGAGTTGGAGGTGGAGCAGTTTATTGTTGGCGCTGATGAGGAGGGGCGTAATGCAGGGGATTTTGGGCCACTGGATGTGGTTGAGGCGGGCTCAGAGGATATGTTTGGGGATGATGATGACGTGCTGGATCCTTCCTATGTGCCACCACCAGTACCACCAGCACACTTGCTTGAAGGCAGCTCATCATTGGAGGAGGAGGTGTCTCTGGCGCAGAGGCATGGCAGCAGCAAGGCGGCAAGCACAAGTCGTGGAAGGCAGGAGCCACAGCCTGCTGCTTCAGCCGCTACCATCACCCGCAGCAAACCTCCAACCAAACCAAAAAAGGCACAAGCCTCCAAGGGCACCAAAAAACCCCAGCCCTCAAGCTCAAAGGGCAGGTTGAAGTCCTGAGTCTGGCGGTTCTTCACTAAGTGCACAGAGGACCCGACCCATGCAATTTGCAACAGTTGCAAGGTCAGTCTCAGCAGAGGTCGCGATCCCCTCAAGCTGAGTATCTCGTGCCTGTCGACCCACTTAGAGGCCAGGCATATTGAGGACTGTTGTGAGCATGAGAAGCTGATGCAAAGTGGCGCAGGCAGTGGTCAGAGCCAGAGAGACACTGCACAGATTTCAGCAGCAGCAGCAGCAGCAGCATCCCACCCAGCAGCAGCAGGAGCACAGCAGCAGCAACTCACTCCCCCCCCCCCAGGCAGCCAGTCCTCAGTTGCCTCATCAGCTCCCTCCACAGTGGCCTCATCAGCTCCCTTCACAGTGGCCTCATCCTCCCGCGCAGGCAAACGCCGCCAGACCCTGCTCAGCGAGTCCTTTCCCGGTGTGACCAAAGTGTTGCCTCCCGCTCACAGGTGCATCCAGGTGCTGAACGGGTTGCTTGCCCGGGCCATGTGCTCCCAGCTCCTGCCATATTCCTTCGTGCAGGAGGGTAGTGACATGAGAGCGCTGCTGCATTTTGGGATCCCAGAGTGGCAAGTCGCCAGCCGTCACTACTTATCCCGCACGGCGATCCCAGCACTGCACCGGTTTGCCATGGCGAACGTGGGCCGCGCACTCGATCATGCTGTGAGTGCGTGGATCCACATAACCATGGATTCATGGAGCAGCCGTTTTGGGACAGAACGCTATCTGTCCTTTACGGCACACTGGGTCAGCCTGGGGGAAAGCCCGAGCAAGGAAGCAGCAGGTCCACCCTCGGGCGCATCAGCAGCAGCGGCACCAGTCGCCCACTATGTGGTGCCACCACGCGGGGTCAGGGGAGAAGCAGCAGCTCCCGCTGCCAAGCGACAACGCAACAGCAGCGTGAAGGCCCGCCACTGCCAAGCGCTGCTGGAGATGGTCAGCCTGGGGGAGAACAGTCTGACATCAGCCAACATGCTCCACTACCTGAGGGAGCAGGAGAAGACGTGGCTGACCCCCAGAGGCCTCCGAGTCGGATTGGCGGTGTCCGACAATGCCGCCAACCTGCTGTCTGCCATCAGCAGGGGACACTTATCCCACATCCCCTGCTTGGCCCACGTCCTGAACCTGGTGGTGCAGAAGTTCCTGTGCACCTACCAGGGGATGGAGGAGCTGTTGGAAGCGGGGCGGAAAAATGTGCGCACTTTCCGCCACTCAGCTGCTGCTGCATCAAAGCTGGCAGAGATCCAGCAGCGCGAGGGCCTGCCACCACACCGCCTTGTCATCGATGTGCCGACTCGCTGGAACTCCACCCTGGCGATGTTGGAGCTGGTTGAGCAGAGGAGGGCAGTCAACCGGTACATTGTGGAGGCCACTCTGGAAGGCAACCCCAAACTCCAGCTCCTCACCAACGCACAGTGGGGGCAGATGCAGCAGGTCTGCTTGGTGTTGGCTCCCTTCCTGCAGGGAACCAACCTGGTGAGCCAGGAGCGGGCATCCCTCTGCCAGTGGGTGCCCTTTGTCTGCTGGACAGGGCACTTGGTGATTTGGTGGATTTGGGGGAGGAGGCCCGGAAGCAGCTGGAACAGCAGCCGCCTGCGCAGTCCACTGCTGTGCAGGAATTTGAATCCCTGGAGGAGGATGAGGAGGAGTTGGAGGTGCTGGACGTCACTGCTGATAGGGAACAGCGGAGCGCAGCAGCAGTGGTGCAAGGGTGGAGAGAGGAGGAAGAGGCTCAGGAGCCAGAGGAGGACGCTGACCCTGATGTCTCTGTGTCACGGACCACCCTGTTCCCCATGGCAGCGCACATGCTGCGTTGCCTGCGCACAGACCCCAGGGTGAAGCAGATGCAAGCGAGGGAGGACGCCTGCATCAGAATGATCCTGGATCCACGGCTGAGGGGGAAGTGGGCTCAGTTTCTGCCTGCTAGAGGACGTGAGCAGCGCACAAGCGAGTTGCAGCAGCTCCTTGTTCGGCGACTGGAGGAAGCCTTCCCCCAGGCTTCCACCCTCTCTGTCCCTGTCCAGCCAGCACAGCAGCCGGTGCCTGCGGCCAGCAGCAGCAGCATCAGGCGCCCAGGAGACCTGCTGTCATTGACGCAGGCGCTCTACATGATGGTAGAGCAGCCAAGAGAGGAGGTGCGTGCAGCAGCCACCTCCTCTGAAAGCCACAGCCAGCGCATGACCCTGATGGTGGCTGAGTACATGGGGTCCTTCAGTGGGCTTGACACCGGCAGCATGGACCCCATAGAGTACTGGGTGGAGCGGTTGCACGTCTGGAGTGAGCTGGCGCAGTACGCCCTGGAAGTCCTGTCTTGCCCCCCTTCCAGCGTGCTGTCCGAGAGGTGCTTCAGTGCGGCTGGTGGCGTGGTCACCGAGAAGCGTTCTCGTCTGTCCACAGAGGGAGTGGACAGACTGACATTTTTGAAGATAAACCAGGCCTGGATTGAAGGCACGTTCCTGGCACCTACTGTCGGCTAGAGGAGGACATGAGGTGCCTGGGAATCATTCTTTGACAACATAAGCCTTCATTCCTGGGGTCCTGATAATTTGGCCTGGTGTTTCTTCACTTGCTGTGATAGTAACGCTAGCTACCATGGCCCGTGACATGCCTGCTGCTGCCACACGTCACTCCTCTTCCTGCTGCTGTTGCTGATGTATTTATATATTTATGAATTTACTGATTTATTTATTTGGGTATTTATTTATTTATTGTATTTATACAGCGCCAACATATTACGAAGCGCTGATTTTCATCCTCCTGCTGTTCACCACACAATGCATGCCTGCTGCTGCCACACGTCACTCCTCTTCCTGCTGCTGTAGTTATCCTGCTGTCTGTGTTCCCGCCGCCAGGGTCCACAGAATTATGTGCTGCTGCCATGCACCACCACTAGCTATTACGCCACTACAATAGCTATACTGTTGTATAAAAAAAAATTCTTAGGTGTCTGGGTTGAAAACTGTGCTGTCCCAGTTGTGCATTGGGCACAATGTGGGCTGCACGACTACTGTCCGGAACCTCCTCCTGCTCTTTGCTATTTTCAGCCATGGTACCAACGCTAAGTACCATTGGCCTGTGACATTGCCTGCTGCCATGCATCACTCCTCCTCCTCCTCCTCCTGCTGCTACTACAGTTATCTTCCTGCCTGTCTGTGTTCCCACCGCCAGGGTCCACAGAATTATGCGCTGCTGCCATGCGCCACTAGCTATTGCGCCACTACAATAGCTATGCTGGTGTTGAAGATAACATTTTACAACAGTACAGTTCTGTAAGGGAAAAAACAAATAATGTTGGTGGTGGACGGTGAAGAAGAATAACCATGTGGTGAAGAAGACGAAGAAGAAGAACCAGGTGAAGAAGTAGAACCAGGTGACGAAGAAAAGAACCAGGTGAAGAAGAACCAGATGATGTTGACGAAGAATAAGAAGATGAAGAAGAACCAGGTGAAGAAGAAGAAGAGAAGAACCAGGTGAAGAAGAAGAAGAAGAGAAAAACCAGGTGAAGAAGAAGAAAAATAGAAGAACCAGGTGAAGAAGAAGAAGAGAAGAACCAGGTGAAGATGGAGAAGAAAAGAACCAGGTGAAGATGAAGAAGAGAAGAACCAGGTGAAGATGAAGAAGAGAAGAACCAGGTGAAGAAGAAGAAGAGAAGAACCAGGTGAAGAAGAAGAAGAGAAGAACCAGGTGAAGAAGAACCAGATGATGATGATGAACAAGGAGAATAATAAGACGAAGAAGAACCAGGTGAAGAAGAACCAGATGATGATGATGAACAAGGAGAATAATAAGACGAAGAAGAACCAGGTGAAGAAGAAGATGAAAAAAAAAACAATTGAAGATGAACCAGGTGAAGAAGAAGAAGAACTTAAAGAACCAGATGACAGTGAAGAAGAAGATGATGAAGATGATAGTAATGAATGATTGATGACGAGAAACAAAAAGAGGGTAAAACAGAAAAAGAAGATGGTGAAGAAAAATATGGAGAGAAAAAAAAAAGAAGACAGTGACGATGAATAAACAAGAAATGCTGAAAAAAAAGTTTTCCATCACATTTTACTTTTTTTTTTATATTAGACCTATTTACATGTGATTTCCCTTTTAAAAAAAAAAAAAACCATCTGAATTTGCGAACACGAATTTTTCCCAAATTTTTTTGTGCAACCCGAACCGAATACGCCGATCGCATCCGAATCCGAATTTTCTGCGGGCCCAAATTCAAATGTACCCGAATCGAATTTTAGTACATTCGAGCAACCCTGATCATCGGGTCCTCACCACCAAGCAGGTCCAGGTGCTCTGGAGTGACTTCAAGAGGAGGGACCAGGACCTGCTGAAGCGGGTGGTGGCAGGAATGCGATGTAAGTCAGCAAACTATTAATTTATGTATGTCTATTATATTTATATGCTGTATGTATTTATCCTAAAAAAAGTTCCATGGGTTAAATACTATAGAGTTGTGCAGTATGTACAGTTAAAGTATATATCCGTAAGGTATTCACAGTGCAGCACTTTTCCCATATTTTGTTTTGTTGGGGGCTTATTCCAAAATGGGTTAAAAAAATATTTTTTTGTGCTCCTGTGTGGGCATAGTGATGATATTTGTGCAATATGTATTATACTACATTCATGCAAATAAAATTATTTAAAAAAAATGGGCCCCCAGGCTTAACATTGGTTTTTGATAAACACTGATGATCACCTACCTTTTTTTTTTTAGAAAAATTTGATAGGTGCTGTCGTCCATCTGGACCCTAGATCCTCTCCAGGCCCTAGGCAAGTGCCTAGGTTTGCCTTGTGGATGATCCGGCTCTGGTGCACAGCCATTTTTTTAAGATCTCTCCAGAGCTATTCAGTTGTATTGAAGCCTATGCTCTTGCTGGGTCACTCAAGGACATACATAGAGTTGTTTTGAAGCCACTCCATTGATATCTTGGCTGTGTGGTCACACAACGTTTCGGAGGCGACAAGCTGATGTGATTGGCTAATCTATATTGCAGTAATAGTATATAAGGTGATGGTTCGTGATTTGAATTTGAGACACAGACATCACTTGACAAAGG
Organism: Hyperolius riggenbachi; assembly: GCF_040937935.1. Lineage (NCBI taxonomy): Eukaryota > Metazoa > Chordata > Amphibia > Anura > Hyperoliidae > Hyperolius > Hyperolius riggenbachi. Next base: position 166,877,168 of record NC_090656.1, on the reverse strand, counting down.
AGGTTCGCCTCCGAAACGTTGTATTTTATTATGTCTGTTAGTCTTTTAATAAACTAAAAGAGCATGATACATCGATGGTGCCGGCCTGCATTTTGACTGGGACTTGAGTGCTGTGAGCCCCATAAGCCAGACACATCACAGCTTCTATCAACAGGAGTGCTACTCTACTACTATATACATGTTTTTATTTTTCGAAATGATCATTGAGATTGAAATATGCACAAGTTGATGGGTTGCTGGGCTAACCTATTTTCCCCATTTTTCCTACAGTTCCTCTATCGACATGAGGCTGAGGCGCCAGCCGCCAGGTGGGGAGGAACCGGCAGATCCAGGGGCGGAAAATCCGCATCCTCGAGGCCCAGGTGCTGGAGCTGCGGGAAAATATGGCTTGAGTCCAGGAGGAGATCCAACAGCTCAAGGGCACAGGGGGTAGAGGGGACTTTTTTTTTCATAGGAGAGTCTGGATTCTTGTTGTTGTTATTTTGGACCTTTTCTGCTTTACAACTCCCCCCCCCCCCCCCAAAAAAAAAAATTGCCCGTTGCAAAACAAAAAAAAATTGCACATTGCAAAAAAAAAAAAAAAAACAACAGTAACTCATAGGTAGCCAGACCTCTCCTTCCTCCCCCCCAGTAACTCATAAGTAGCCAGACCTCTCCCCCCTCCCCCCAGTAACTCATAAGTAGCCAGACCTCTCCCACCTCCCCCAGTAACTCATAGGTAGCCAGCTCTCTCCCCCCTCCCCCCAGTAACTCATAGGTAGCCAGATCTCTCCCCCTCCCCAGTAACTCACAGGTAGCCAGACCTCTCCTCCTCCCTCCCCCCAGTAATTCATAGGTAGGCAGACCTGTCCCCCCCCATTTAAATATAACAGTTCTTTTTGTATTGAATCAAATGAATCGGTTCAGAGCCGATTCATTTGATTCAATACAAAAAGAACCGGCTCATTGATGAGCCGGCTACTATACCTTAGAATGCGTCCTGTGCAGGACGTATAGTGCCAGCTCACGCTGTCTCCCCACCTGCCTGAACCTGTCACCCCTCACCTAGGCTGGCACCGGGTGCCAGGCTAGGTGAGTTTCACAGCTGAGGAGGCGGGGAGGACAGCGGGAGCTGGCACTATGTGTCAGCAGGACGCATTCTAAGGTATAGTATAATAACTTAATTGAAGATCGCAAGATTGGAGGATACTGTATACGTTGGATCGTTTACCGAGGATATGGGAGTAGGAACATTTTTTTAAAGGTACAGGTAAGTATTTCTGGTTAATTTAGAATAATAAAATACTTTTCTCATGTTTGTGTTTTTATTTCATTTAACCCTTTGTGGAAATGGGTAAGGGGTACTTTGTACCCCAATACTCATGTCTCCTGGGAGGGGGGTGGGCATCTGGGGTCCCCTTCTTAAAGGGGACTCCCAGATGCCACCATGAACCCCCCCAGGGAGTCGTCACCCCCACCTCCTCCTGGGGCACCGGAGGTGGGGAAGAGCCCCTTGTCCATGGATTGGACAAGGGCTCCAGGGGGGATGGGGTGGCTTGGCCGCCCCTTCCCCCAGAGCCCCCCCATACCATGGATCATGCGGGCTGGTATAGCTCAGGGTGCGAAGCCCCAGTCGGCCGGGACTCCGCATTCTGGCTATCCCAGCCTGCATGGGGGACAAGGGGTTACAGAGGCTCGGGAGGGGAGACCCCACGTCATTTTTTTTTCAGATTTCCCACACTCAACACATAAAAATAATAAAAATATATATATATATATATTTTTATTAGAGGACTTCCGAGGCCACAAGTTTGAAAAAAGTTAAATACCATTTCATAATCCAGATCCATGGAGGACGCCATTCGCGCCCTCCCGTTCATTCCACCATGGTACCCACAGTAATACCTGCCCTGGTCGGGTCCCGATCCCTCCGAAGGGGTCGGGTTCTCATTCCCCCCTCAATGTGGCCGCCACAGATTGCCCATTTTTTCAAAGGGCGATGTATCAGCAGTGGCAAATTTTCTAGCATTGTAGGGACTCTTAGGGGGATCATGACTGGTGAGTTTCAGGCCCTTACCTTACCGTTCGGCAGAAACCTGCGCTTTTGTAGCCTGAAAACCTAGACCCCAATGAAAGCCTATGGGGGATTTTAGCACTTTTGCATCCCCGTAACTCTGGTTTGCAGAGATGTTGGGAACATTGGAGTGTAAGTACAACAATATGTCTTCTACCGGCATGAGACATGTCGTGAGATTCAGACTTTGCTAACGGCCATGGCTGCGATTTATGTTAGTCAGAATCGCCACCATTAACATTGCCAAAATGAACAGGTTTTTGTGACCCCAGGCTATGACCTCTTTGGCCTAGGGGCCGGAAACTCACTAGTCACGAGCCCCCTAAGAGTCCCTACAATGCTAGAAAATGTGCCACTGCTGAGCCATCGCCCTTTGAAAAAATGTGAGATTTTGGAAAGTGAAATAGGAAGCCCAATGAAAGCCAATGGCAAAATTCAGCACGTTTGCACCTCCATAACTCTGGTTGATTTATCACCCACCGACTTTAGAAGTTAATAGCACAGGCCCCTTACATCCTAGCAACACCAAATTTGCAGGATATGTTAAAAAGATAGTGGGAAACAATATTAATATATATATATATATATATATATTTTTGGGGAATGTTCTGAGTGTGGGAAATCTGAAAAAAAAAATGGCGTGGTGGGGTCCCCCCTCCCGAGCCTCTGTAACCCCTTGTCCTCCCTGCAGGCTGAGATAGCCAGAATGCGGAGCCCCGGCCAACAGGGTTCATGGTGGCATCTGGGAGTGCCTTTTAAGAAGTGGACCCCAGATACCCACCCCCCTCCCAGGAGAAATCAGTATTGGAGTACAAAGTACCCCTTACCCATTTCCACAAAGGGTTAAATGAAAAAAAAACACAACCACGAAAAAAGTATTTTAATAATCTTAATGAACCAGAAATACTTACTTGTACCTTTAAAAAAATTTCCCACTCCCATATCCTCAGTAATGATCCAATGTATACAGTATCCTCCAATCTTGCGATCTTCAATTAAGTTGATTGAAGATCTCCCACGGCAATTAACTATACTATACCTTAGAATGCGTCCTGCCGACGCATAGCGCCGGCTCCCGCTGTCCTCCCCGCATCCTCACCTGTCACCCTCACCTAGCCTGGCACCTGGTGCACCCATGGGTGCCAGCCTAGGTGAGGGGTGACAGGTGCAGGCAGGTGGGGAGAGACAATATGTGTAATGTACAGCGCTACAACTTAATAAGCAGACAATTTAAAGTTCAAAAAAGTCCAAGTTTCTGTCTGTTTGTAATATCTCCTCACTCCTTCTGTATGCGCTCTATTGAGGTTCAGCGAATCCCCCTGTGCAGTCTCTCACATATAGATAGATAGCGCTCCACTTCGCTTAATAGTACATCCAATGAAAGTCCCCTTAATTAGGGGCTGCACTCACCCAGGCCTCTCTAATCCTCCTTTGGCCGGCTGCCCAATCTCGGTTTCCACGTGTCCCCACTGTGGATGATTCCTCCTTAGTGTAGACTCCTTACATGATTCCTCCTCCCTGTGAACTCTTTAGATGTTGCTCACCAGATAAGAGCAGGGTCCAAGCAGCGCAGGCAGCAGAGTGAGCACTGGCCTCCTGCTGCAGATGACTCAGTACAATAAGCTGGACTGAGAGGAGCCTGACATCAAGTCAGAACTCAGCATTTCTACTAGAAGAGGTGGAGTGGGGAGAGACAGCGGGAGACGGCGCTATACGTCCTGCACAGGACGCATTCTAAGTTATAGTAACTGGCTCATCAATGAGCCAGTTCTTTTTGTATTGAATCGAATCAATCATTACCGAGGAAACTACGCGTACAAAACTACACATAAGCGTAAGCTATGCCTATTGCGGAAACTACGCCAGCTAACTCAACTACGTTGGAGGGCGTAATGTGCGAAGTACGCGTAGTTTACGCCTAGCGACATGTGTCTACGCATTACTACGCAAGAAAAACTACACGTGCGAAGCTACGCATAATACGCGATAAGTACGTGTAGCAAACGTAGCTATGAAGTTCGGCGGAATGACTATGCGTATTTTACTACGCGTAGTTTTCTACACACGAAATACTACGGTGATGTGTTTTTCATAAACTACGATGCATAGATTCGCATAGGCGTAGTTTCTGCTCAATCCTGGTTATACCTGCTTTATTATATGACATGACTTGATATCCTTTCCAAGTATAATGTTTTTTGTATCATTTATTAAACTTCAATAAAAATTATTGTTTAAAAAAAAAAAGTCTGCGTGGGCAGTTAGCAGTGCACACAACTGTTCTACAGTCCGTGAATGTGCAGGAGCAGGACACCCTGCACCTACAGAGTAGCATGGAGCCACTCGGCCTCAGCTTTTTCCGCTGAGCCAAAGTGACTTTTGCTATTGAGTAGAAACAAGGCATACTGTGTCTGCACAGTGCGACCGTGCTCATTGACGGACTGGAGTACAGACACAAACTTCCAGGCGGTCCAGCACTGGTTTGGTGTTCTGGAGAAGGGTGTGGAAAGTCTCTGGAAGATTCAGAGGCTTCCCACTTCAGAGAGAAGAATCAGACTTTGGTCCATATACAATTAACATTTTCTCCTGAGTTTATCCTCGGTGATATTTTTACACCTTGTCAATAAAATGCCTTTTTTTGCCCCCAGCAAGCAAGAAAAAATACTCAAAATCCTTTGAACAGTACCTTTTCAACTCTCTCTCTCTCTCTTTTTTTTTTTTTTTAATAATTACTCAACTGCAAAGAAGTTATTTTAAAAAAGGAGTTGAAAAATGATCTCCTTAATTGCATATGGGCCCTTCTCTCCTATGAAACTCACAGGTTTGCTTAAAGAATGGGTAGCAAACCCCATTGGTATCAAGCTTGCGAACACCATTGGTATTCAAGCTTGCGCACACCATTGGTATAAAGCTTGCGCACACCATTGGTATTCAAGCTTGTGAACACCATTGGTATAAAGCTTGCGCACACCATTGGTATAAAGCTTGCGCACACCGTTGGTATAAAGCTTGCGCACACCGTTGGTATAAAGCTTGTGAACACCATTGGTATAAAGCTTGCGCACACCATTGGTATTCAAGCTTGCGAACACCATTGGTATTCAAGCTTGCAAACACCATTGGTATCAAGCTTGCAAACACCATTGGTATCAAGCTTGCAAACACCATTGGTATCAAGCTTGCGCACACCATTGGTATATAGCTTGCGCACACCATTGGTATCAATCTTGCAAACACCATTGGTATCAAGCTTGCAAACACCATTGGTATCAAGCTTGCGCACACCATTGGTATATAGCTTGCGCACACCATTGGTATTCAAGCTTGCAAACACCATTGGTATCAAGCTTGCGCACACCATTGGTATATAGCTTGCGCACACCATTGGTATCAAGCTTGCGAACACCATTGGTATCATATAAGATTGTAGTGATCTACTTATAGGAAGTAAATGTTTTCTTTACCCCAACCAAGGTATGCAGTTTGAACTAACATGTTACAATAATCCTAGCAGAATGTAGAACTGAACTGAAGGCTTTATTTTTCTCGACAAAGGAGGCATTTCTAAGTACAGCCAACCTTTAGAAAACTATGCAACAATGTTGCCGAAGAATTACTTTACACGGTAAATAACTGTCAATCTTTTTTTCTGTCTCTCTCTGTGAAACGTTTTGCTTCTCAGCAATTCTGGTTGTTTTCAGTATAGTTTGCAATGCAAATTAAATGTTGCCTCTTATAACCAGGAAAGAACATTTCAAATGTTAAAAAAAAATTAAAAAATCTTACCAGAACAGGGGAAGGAATAATAATCTTACAATTTAATTGTTTTGATAAATTTATTAGATAGAGCATGAACATGTAAATAATTTGATGTGTCTATAAACAATAGTAGTTAGCCATTAACTATTCAGAATAATTATTTACAACCTGATTAGCATGCTGGTTTAGCGGCATGCATTATGTATTCATTAAACTAATGTTGATAAATGGCTGTTGCCTAGAAACATTTTGATGTTTCAGCAGATGCACGGTTTGCATTATGGACAGTGTGCAGGAGGAGATGAGCACTTTTAGAAGTCTGGGTAGAAAGTGTGTGCAGATGATGTCATTGCATGAAACATATGCTGCTTCTCCCTCTCTGTTAACACTAATGCCACCTGAGACAGAGAAATCAGCACTGCCCTCTGGCATGCTGTGCCTGGCAGGTTGCCTGAAACAGCTCACAGGACAAGATTATGGAACGTGAGAACACGGTCACACAAAGGAATAAAAAGAAGCCAGGATTTACTTAACCTCTGGACTGCTGGAAAACAGATTCAGAAAAATTCTGGAATTATTATCTGACATCTACATGTGATAGGTCTTTCTGTTGTAGCCGGTGGGAACCACAGGATTATTGCTTGCTACTTTCTGTTATAATCATTGTATGTGCTCAGAAGATAATTAACTACTCACTAGCAAATAGAGATAAGCAGGTACATTTTTAGAGTCCGATCTTGCAGCAAATTGAGCTGTTTTACACAGGTGTCCGTCGTGCAATCGTGTAAGGTAGCTAGCAGGTGTCAGGAGTTATGTAGGTGCCAGCAGGTGGGTGGGCTATATGGGGTGCTCTGGGTGCTGGCAGGGGATGCAATGAGTGTCAGCTGGGGTGGAGTGTGGAAGGTGCCGGTGGTTGTCCTGTGGGATACAGGAGGCTTGCTATACTAATGTATGAGTATGGTCTGTTAAGGGAGCCTTGCAGCAGATTTAAAGTGGATCCGAGATGAAAAACTAACTATAACAAGTAACTTGTCTATATCTCTTATCTAAAGTTTAGATGGTTTACACATACAATCTAGCTGCAAACAGTTTTAATAGAATATGATTATTTATTCCTGTGATACAATGACAGCAGCCATGTTGTTTGTAAACATTACACAGAGGCAGGCTTATCTGTATCTTGAGCCATCAGCCTAATCCCCTCTCCTCCTCCCTCCTCCCCTCTGCCTCTGAAATCAATGGCTAGTAACACCTCCCCCTCCTCCTGCCCAGACTGAGCTCCCATGAGCCCTTACTACTGCCAAGGCTCTCTGAAAACCTGTGGGCGTGGCTTTTTTAGTTTATAGGGAAGTAGAGTATTAAAACAAAAACAAAAAAGTATTTGGCTTGAGGAATGCCCTATAAACAATAGGAAAGGAACACAATTATGCAATGTGTAAAAGTTAACCTCGGATCCACTTTAAATAAACTTTGCTTGGGCTTGCTGGGACTGGGAGTGACATATGTAGTGGGTGTGAGCATTCACTGGGACTCTGCAATCAAGGTCAAGTGGATACCTCTATATGCACACCCAACATTTCAAATTAGATTTAATTTCATACATCTAAATACTGCTTTACTAGAATATTTGTTCCGAAAACACTCCACTACACAGATTTTCTTAGAACATGAAAGACATACCACTGATATCTGAATATTTTTTCTTTGAGTACATTATTATCAGTGGGCGTTTTTAGGCATAGGCATTCCAGGCCACTGCCTGGAGTGCCATTGGTCCTATGGTGCACTATGGCACTGATTAAACCCCTTCCAAAACTAAGCCCCACCCCAACTTAGCCATGGCTCCCGAACAAAGCCACACCCTCCGCCTGTGTTTTTGCCGCCTTCAGTCCCCTTGTGCATCCTTGTGCTGCCTTCATTCCCAGCATGCCACCTCTGCCCCCCTGTGTGTCCCTCTGTCCCCCTGTGCCTTATTCTGTCTCTGCTTTTTCCTCCTGTCTCCTTGTGCCACCTTCAGTCCCCAATGCCACCTTTGCTCCCCTGTGTGTCTAGAGATGGATTAACGTAAAATGGTGCTCTAGGCAAGCAACGACTTTAGGCCCACCCTTGAAGATGGCCACCTAGCTTTTTGGGCAAGATTTGTTGGGGCTAGCATAAACGGGGCCCCTAGACTCTCTCCAGGTCCTAGGCACCTGCCCAAATTGCCTTGTGGATGATCCTTCTTTGTGTGCATCTCTCTGTCCCACTGTGTCTCCTTCTGTCCTCCTTTGTGTCTTTGTTGTCCTCCATTGTGCCTCCCTCTGTCCCCTTGTTTCACTATCTGTTCCTGTCCCCTCCTGCACTCCCCCAGTCCAGTGTGTAAAGACAGAGTATAGCACAGCAGAAGCTGTGCTCTCATCTCCCCTCTGAAGTCCAATGCTGTGCCTGTACGACCATCCTGTCTGTTTTCTGCTCCCTCTAGTGCTGGCACCTCTCCTCATGTAGCGTGCAATCACACTACATCCAGTAGGAGATGCTAGGCACTAGGGCAAATGGTTAGCGGACAGGTGGAAGTGCAGCACTGGACTCCAGCAGAGAGGTGAGAGCACAACTTGTTCTGCGCTATTCTGTGCATTTACACACTATGGTGGGGTATTGCAGGAAGGGGGTGTGCAACAAAATGCAACAGGATTGGTGTGTTGCTTTTATATCAGGGATTCCCTGTATTATGCATCCACCCTATACGGCACATGGTATTTTTTTTTGGGGGGGGGGGGGGATTGAACAGGAACTCTCTGCTGGAGTGACAAAAAGGCTAGTAATGCCCCTGATTATTATGCAGGCTGAGAGGAGTAGCCAAACATTTTTATATGCCTGTATTTAGTAATAAGGTCAGTCTATTTTGATGTACAGCTGATTTCTTTGAAGATTTATCTTTTGTCCATAATGTTGTGACCTTTAACCACTTGAGGACCACAGTCTTTCTACCCCTTAAGGACGAGGCACTTTTTTTCCATTCAGACCACTGCAGCTTTCACGGTTTATTGCCCGGTCATACAACCTACCACCTAAATGAATTATACCTCCTTTTCTTCTCACTAATAAAGCTTTCTTTTGGTGCTATTTGATTGCTGCTGCAAGTTTTAGTTTTTATTATATTCATCAAAAAAGACACGAATTTTGTCAAAAAAATGACTTTTTTAACTTTCAGTGCTGACATTTTTCAAATAAAGTAAAATTTGCTATACATTTGAGCGCGAGAGTTATTCTGCTACATGTCTTTGATAAAAAAAAACCATTCAGTGTATATTTATTGGATTGGGTAAAAGTTATAGCGTTTACAAACTATGGTGCAAAAAGTTAATTTTCCCATTTTAAAGCATCTCTGACTTTTCTGACCACCTGTCAGGTTTCATGAGGTGCTAAAATTCCAGGATAGTATAAATACCCCCCAAATTACCCCATTTTGGAAAGAAGACATCCCAAAGTATTCACAAAGAGGCATGGTGAGTTCATAGAAGATTTTATTTTTTGTCACAAGTTAGCGGAAAATGACACTTTGTGACAAAAAAAAAAGAAAAAAAAAAGTTTCCATTTCTTCTAACTTGTGACAAAAAAAAATGAAATCTGCCACGGACTCACCATAGCCCTCTCTGAATACCTTGTAGCGTCTACTTTCCAAAATGGGGTAATTTGTGGGATGTATTTACTGTCCTGGCATTTTGGGGGGTGCTAAATTGTAAGCACCCCTGTAAAGCCTAAAGGTACTCATTGGACGTTGGGCCCCTTAGCGCACTTAGGGTGCAAAAAAGTGCCACACATGTGGTACCGCCGTATTCAGGAGAAGTAGTATAATGTGTTTTGGGGTGTATTTTTACACATACCCATGCTGGGTGGGAGAAATATCTCTGTAAATGACAATTTTTTGATTTTTTTTTACACACAATTGTCCATTTACAGAGATATTTCTCCCACCCAGCATGGGTATGTGTAAAAATACACCACAAAACACATTATACTACTTCTCCTGAGTACGGCGATACCACATGTGTGGCACTTTTTGCACCCTAACTGCGCTAAGGGGCCCAAAGTCCAATGCGTACCTTTAGGATTTCACAGGTAATTTTGAGAAATTTAGTTTCAAGACTACTCCTCATGGTTTAGGGCCCCTAAAATGCCAGGACAGTATAGGAACCCCACAAATGACCCCATTTTAGAAAGAAGACACCCCAAGGTATTCCGTTAGTAGTATGGTGAGTTCATAGAAGATTTTATTTTTTGTCACATGTTAGCAGAAATTGATTTTTATTGGTTTTTTTCACAAAGTGTCATTTTCCGCTAACTTGTGACAAAAAAATAAAATCTTCTATGAACTCACCGTACTCCTAACAGAATACCTTGGGGTGTCTTCTTTCTAAAATGGGGTCATTTGTGGGGTTCCTATACTGTCCTGGCATTTTAGGGGCCCTAAACCGTGAGGAGTAGTCTTGAAAACAAATGTCTCAAAATGACCCTTGAAATCCTAAAGGTACTCATTGGACTTTGGGCCCCTTAGCGCAGTTAGGGTGCAAAAAAGTGACACACATGTGGTATTGCTGTACTTAGGAGAAGTAGTATAATGTGTTTTGGGGTCTATTTTTACACATACCCATGCTGGGTGGGAGAAATCTCTCTGTAAATGGACAATTGTGTGTAAAAGAAATCAAAAGATTGTCATTTACAGAGATATTTCTCCCACCCAGCATGGGTATGTGTAAAAATACACCCCAAAACACATTATACTACTTCTCTTGAGTACGGCGATACCACATGTGTGGCACTTTTTTGCACCCTAACTGCGCTGAGTCCAATGAGTACCTTTAGGATTTCACAGGTCATTTTGAGAAATTTCGTTTCATGACTACTCCTCACGGTTTAGGGCCCCTAAAATGCCAGGACAGTATAGGAACCCCACAAATGACCCCATTTTAGAAAGAAGACACCCCAAGGTATTCTGTTAGTAGTATGGGGAGTTCATAGAAGATTGTATTTTTTGTCACAAGTTAGCGGAAAATCACACTTTATGAAAAAAACCAATAAAAATCAATTTCTGCTAACATGTGACAAAAAATAAAATCTTCTATGAACTCACCATACTACTAACGGAATACCTTGGGGTGTCTTCTTTCTAAAATGGGGTCATTTGTGGGGTTCCTATACTGTCCTGGCATTTTAGGGGCCCTAAACCATGAGGAGTAGTCTTGAAACTAAATTTCTCAAAATTACCTGTGAAATCCTAAAGGTACTCATTGGACTTTGGGCCCCTTAGCGCAGTTAGGGTGCAAAAAAGTGCCACAGATGTGGTATTGCCGTACTCAGGAGAAGTAGTTGAATGTGTTTTGGGGTGTATTTTTACACATACCCATGCTGGGTGGGAGAAATATCTCTGTAAATGGGACAATTGTGTGTAAAAAAAGCAAAAAATTGAAAAAATTGTCATTTACAGAGATATTTCTCCCACCCAGCATGGGTATGTGTAAAAATACACCCTAAAACACATTATACTACTTCTCCTGAGTACGGCAATACCACATGTGTGGCACTTTTTTGCTAAGGGGCCCAAAGTCCAATGAGCACCTTCAGGCTTTACAGGGGTGCTTACAATTTAGCACCTCCCCCCCCCCCACTTGCCAGGACAGTTAACAAACCCCACAAATGACCCCATTTTGGAAAGAATACACGCTAAGGTATTCCATGAGGGCCATGGTGAGTTCATAGAAAATTTTATTTTTTGTCACAAGTTAGCGGAAAATGACATTTTGTGAAAAAAAAAACAAAACCACAATTTCTGCTAACTTAAAATAAAATATTCTATGAACTCACCATGCACCTCACGGAATACTTTGGGGTGTCCTCTTTCCAAAATGGCATCATTCGTGGGGTCTGTCCTGGCATTTTAGGGTCTCTGCAATCATTACATGTATGGCCAGTATTAGGAGTTTCTGCTATACTCCTTATATTGGGCATAAGGGTAATGCACTGTGGGCTGAAAGGAAAAATGAACGTCAAACAATCAATCAATCAATGTGGATAAAAAATATCTGCCAAAAAAAATTGAAAAAAAAAAGAGGGGGAAGGCGTCTGCCAGGACATAGGAGCTGCCGCCCCAAAAATCCAAATCCACCAGCTCGTATGCCCTGGCAAACCCGATTTATCCATTCACACCGATCGATGTGGATGAACAAATCATTGCCAGAGTTCTTTTTTGATACAAAGTGCTTGCCAAAGCATATGAAACCCCAACACCGCTCCTCGGCCCATATGCCTCGGCAAACTTATTTTTTTGACTGCGGAGGAGAACTCTCGTCCTGCAGCGCTGCATGCACCGATTTTGTGTAACCTGACAGAAGCACAATGCTTCTGTCAGGATGCACCATCAGTGCTGCAGCTGATTGGTTGGTCTGGATAGAAAAAAGAGAGAAGAAAAAAGACAAAACAATACAAAAAGGAGGGAAGGCGTCTGCCAGGACATAGGAGCTGCCGCCCCAAAAATCCAAACCCACCAGCTCGTATGCCCTGGCAAACCTGATTTATCCATTCACACCGATCGATGTGCTGGGTGGTTAGTCATTCGCTCGGACGCGCAATGTTCTGTCAGGATGCACCATCAGTGCTGCAGCTGGTTAGTCATTTGCTCGGTCCACCTGCAAGGTTATTGGATGGAAAAAGAGAAAAAAAATACAAAAAAAAACAAAAAACAAGCAAGCAGCAAAGCAATTACTTCATTAACATTAATAAACTTTGAACTTTTTTAATAAAAACCTTAACATTGCAAACCAAACATTAACTTCTTTGCTTACCTGTTTTTTTTTTTTTTTTTTTTTTTTTTTTAACTTACCTCCCGAGGACAAACCTCTCCTCCCCCATGGGACAATGTGCGAAGTGCAAATCGCACAGAGTTGTGGCGAAGTACATTACGCATTTTGTCCCAAGTGAAAGGAGAGGTTTCTGGCAGCCCTGTGTATTACGATCTCTCGAAACCAGATGTTTGGTTTCACACTGCATATTGACATATCCGGTGGGTCGAGCCCGCCGCACCGTATCGTCCAAAACAGACCTTCAGGGAATACCACAAGAGTAGCATTCGGCCTAGTAATGAACTGCGTCACCATAGACTAACATGACTTCCGGGCCGATCGAAATTGCCACAGAAGCCACGCAGTAACGTAGGCATGCACTAGCGTTAAGTCAAGCACTCCCGGCGTAGGGGGGGACCGCAAAGTGTGACTTTCGCTAGGCATTTTGCCCTAACGCATCGCAGCAGTGTGAAATAGCACTGAGAGACCCTTGTGTGCCTACCGCTGTGTCTGTAGTTCCCTACTCTCTAATAGTGTACCTGCTCGTGGTACCTCTCAAAACACTCCCCTAGGCATAGGCCAGGCTGGTCAGGGCAGCGGGGACAATAAACAGTGGTGTCACGCCTTGTTCCAGCCCTGCTGCAGACACGACAACGTTTTCTTCGGATTCGGTGACCTGGGGTACTCGGAATCGGATAGGCGTAATGCCTTCCATGCAGCCGGCTAGTTGCATCTTGGGGTTGGGCCTGGACAAATCCTGGATACAGGAGTTCCATAGTGATCTGTCTCTGAAATTGTAGAAACGATCCAGTTCTCCCAGCCTTACTGTAGAGAACAAAGCTGTTGTAAACTGCCAATTGAATTAAATAAAAGGACAATTTTTTATACCAGCGCCTTGTTTTACGGAAAAGTAAATAGGGTGCTAACCTCTGGTCATTGAAGTCCACCCCTCCCATGTTAGTATTATACTCGTGGACGACTAGGGGTTTTTCAATGACCCCAGTTCACCGTTGAATTTCAACTGTCGTGTCTGCGTGAATGGTGGACAGAAAGTAAACGTCCCTCTTGTCCTTCCATTTCACCGCGAGCAGGTCGTCAGCACTCAATGCGGCCCTCTGCCCCCGATGAAGTTTGGTGGTAATGAGCCATTGGGGGAAGCCCCGGCGACTAGGCCGCCCGGTGCCACAGTAACGGATTCCTTCTAACTTTAAGTGCTGGTAGAGGGCCACACTTGAGTAGTAATTGTCCACATAAGGATGGTACCCCTTCTGAAACAAGGGTGATGCCAATTCCCACACAACCTTTCCACTGCTCTCCAGGTAGTCAGGGCATCCGACCGGCTCCAATTTGGAGTCTTTTCCCTCATAGACCCTAAAATAAGATGTATAGCCTGTGGTCCTTTCACAGAGCTTATACAGTTTCACCCCATACCGGGTGCGCTTGCTTGGGATGTACTGTTTGATGCCAAGGCGCCCGGTAAAACGTATGAGGGACTCGTCTACGCAGATTTGCTGTTCAGGGGTATAGGCATTTGCAAATTTTGATGACAGGTGGTCTATGAGGGGCCGAATTTTGTGGAGCCGGTCAAAAGCAGGGTAGTCACGTTCATGACAGGTTTCGTCATCATTGAAGTGCAGGAAGCGCAGGATGTTCTCAAATCGTGTCCTGGACATGGCAGCAGAGTAAAAGGGACCATGTTGTGATGGGTCCGTAGACCAATAAGACCGCAACACATTGTGTTTGATTAGTTCCATGTGTAAGAGAAGGCCCAAAAAAATTTTAATTTCAGAAACTTGGACTGGTTTCCACCGAAATGGCTGGGCAAGGGGGACATTCGGATTGGCGGTTAGAAATTGTGTGGCTTTACGGTTGGTCTCTGCCACGACTAGGTCTAAGAGATCCTGGGTGATGAACAGATAAAAAAAGTCTAGGGGCGATCCTAGATTATCTGTCTCCACCTGGACTCCAGACTGGGCGGTGAAAGGGGGCAGTACGGGTGTGGCGGTATCAGGAGATTGCCAATTTGGATTTGCCAGCACCTCTGGTAAACTAGGGGTAGTACGGGCCCGTCTACTTGGTGGCTGCGACTGGGGTGTTACTGCACATGCCAACGAACCAGTTTCAACTTCCATGCTGGTGCTCGCCACTTCACCAGGGTGTACGGAAGTACTGGTTCTAGGTCCAGGAGATGCTGTGCTGCTGGTGCCTGCCCCACCATGTAAACTCAGACCAGCACGAGCACCACTCTGCTGCCCTTGAGGCTGATCCTGCGCCACCTGCGGTCAAACGACATGGGGTGTGGTACGTCTGGCTCTAGCCGGGACCTCAACCTCGTCATCGCTATCGGTCAGTGAGCCACTGCTCAATTCAGGTTCAAACTCTGACCCAGATGATTCGTTGAATGGTTCGTCCCAATCGTCCTCATCCGACTGGGCCATGTACCTGAACACCTCATCATGGGAATACCACTTTCTTGCCATGGTGGACTGCTAAATTTAGGGGGTATTCCTCTGAGACTAACCAGAAAAAAGAGCGAAAGGGAGTATTTGAGCGAGCGGTAGAAATCGGTGATCACTGAGTTTTGATTAAAAAAAATCAAAACTGATGTTTACAGAGCACAGCTAGTGTACAGTGGTTTTTGCAGTGATCAGAAAAAAAAATTCTGTCACTGCGGTGGGGTGGGCTGAACGCAAGTGCAGGCGAACGATCAGACCTGACCGGGCAAACACTGCGTTTTTTAGTGGATCCTAGTGACCCTAATAGATCTGACTGCGATCAGTAATGATCACTTACAGATACTATATATTAACAATGTTGATTAGCGACATTGATGACGCTAATTAGTGACTGTGGTGCAGTGGGCTGTGCACTAACTGACACTAACAAAGGGGCCTAGCTAACTGGCCTAACTGCTGAAACTAGTGATACTAAAAAAGTGACAGTTTTCACTGATCACTGTTTTTAGATCACTAGGATAGTGACAGGGGGGTGGTGGCGAGTGGGGAATCAGAGGCAATCAGAAACAATCACAGGGCAATCGCGGGACAATCAAAGCCAATCACGGGCCAATCACGGGACAATCAAAGCCAATCACGGGACAATCAAAGCCAATCACAGGGCAATCACAGGGCAATCACAGGACAATCAAAGCCAATCACGGGACAATCAAAGCCAATCACAGGGCAATCGCGGGACAATCAAAGCCAATCACTGGACAATCGCGGGACAATCAAAGCCAATCACTGGACAATCAAAGCCAATCACATGCCAATCACAGGGCAATCACAGCCCAATCACAGGGCAATCACGGGACAATCACAGGCCAATCACGGGCCAATCACAGGCCAATCATGGGACAATAACAGGCCAATCACAGGGCAATCACGGGACAATCAAAGCCGATCACGGGACACAATCAAATACAATTACGGGACAATCAAATACAATGACAGCACAATCAAATACAGTTACAGCACAATCAAATACAATGCACTGGGAAGGTGATTTGGGGGGGGGGGGGGTCTGAGGGTGATCTGAGGGTGAGAAGGGTTGATTAGGTGCCCGCACGGGGCTGATTGGGTCCTGATCTGATGGGTGGCAGACACAGGGGGTGACCGATGGGAGATCAGTGAGTGATTACAGGGGAGAATAGATGTAAACAATGCACTGGGGAGGTTATCAGGAGGGTGGGTCTGAGGGCAATCTGGGTCTGGGTGGGTGATCAGGTGCCGCCGAGGGACAGTTTAGGGTCTGCTCTGATGAGTGGTGGTGACAAGGGGTGACAGACAGGTGATAGACAGGTGATCAATGGGTGAGATCAGAGGGTAAGGCAGATGTATACAAGTGTATACAGTATACAGGGGGGTAGTCTGGGGGGGGGGGGGTCTGGGGGGGATCTGAGGGTAGGAAGGGGTGATCAAGGGACCCTAGGGGGCAGTTAGGGACCTAATCTAAATAATAGCGTCGGAAGATAGTGGCAGGGGGTGATTGATGGGTTTATTAGGGGGTGCTTGGGTGCAAACTTGGGTCTGCTGGGGTGGTCGGGGGGGTTCTGAGGGCTGGGGTGGGCGATCGGGGGGTCTGTGTGGCGAAAAACGGGTGTTTATGTGCTCACGTACAGGGCTGCCTCCTCCTCGGACGATCCGTGTGAAGATGCGTGCAGAGGAGGAGGAGGCAGCCTGTATAATACACTTTGTCATGTAAACAAAGTGTATTATACATTTCTATTGGCCAGATCGTAATTTTAAACCCCGCCGGCGCTGCTAATTGGCCGGCGGGGTATCGGGCAAGGTGGGCGGGACCTTTCGCCGCGGGCAGTGCGCGTCATAAATGACGCGATCACTCCCCGGACACGCCTTAAGGACCTGCCGCCGTCAGGCGTATTGCGGTCCTTAAGGTGTCCACTTTGCCGCCGCCCATGGGCTGTGGGCGGTCGGCAAGTGGTTAACTGAACTACAGTTGATAGTCTTGCTTCTTGGCACTAACAATGCAGTATAAGTTCAGAACTTTACATTTTTTCAGCCACTACATAAATAGATTGAACCATATGCAGCCTGATTCACAAAGCGGTGATAAGTCAGTTATCACGCCTAAAAGACTTTAGGCATGATAACCTTTGCACCGCTGAGTTAGCACCGCTTTGTGCTGATTATCGCGCGCAAAGTTCCGCGCGCAGTCCCATAGGGCTTAGTGGGCGCAGCGCGAGTTTCTTCTTATCATGCCTAAACTGAGTTTAGGCGTGATAAAGGGCTTTTCACTGGCGTGCAAACACTTTGCACCGCTTTGTGAATCAGGCCCATTGTCTGTCTGGCTTTACTGTATAACACGTTTTATGCTGCTTAAATGACAAATGAAGTGAGAGGAATATAAAGACTTTCATATTTATTTCCTTTTAAACAATGCAAATTGCCTGGCTGTCTTGCTGATCCCCTGCCTCTTATACTTTTAGTCATAGACCCTGAACAAGTATGAAGATGTTTGACTTGAGTTTGATTGCATTTTCTTCATGCTTATTTCAGGTGTGTGAGTCAGACATGACTGATGCATAAAGTCAACTGTTATTGTTTAAAAGGAAATAAATATGGCAGCCACCATATTGCTCTCAGATTAGTTGTCCTTTAAGATTTATGTCACAAAAATAATTCTTACTATAGATGCACTCACTAAGGAGGAATTTTTTATACTGTCTATTATAAATTGACTCACTAGCAATCGAATAAGTCTTTCCAAACCATGCCTTCCATAGCTGAATCAGAGTTTCAGTTAGTATGAGAGCAACATCACTCCCATCACTAGAAAAATCTATTTTCTGAACTTCTTAATGCATTCAGACAATTCCTCACCAGTGTGTTGCTAGCAAGGAAGTGTCCCATTTGTCATAAGCTCCTTTCCAGGAAGTAGAGGCAGCATGTACTGGGAAAATGCCATAGAAATGTTGGCATAATGTGTCGGAAATCTACCATTGATCTAAACATGTAAATAGTCTGTATTTTACATCAAAACCAGATTCACTCATATCAAGTGTGTTATCGCTATTTATTATAACATCTAGCAATATTGCCATTTTTGTTTCTTGAGCTGTTAATATTTTATGAGCCTTCCTTGCATGCTTATCAGGTAAACAACAGACATAGTATAAGTGCTTCCTCAGTGCGTGTTGCATGGCTGCTGTCATCCAGCTGAATGACTAAAACATTTAACTCATGCTTCCATGCTTCTTGGAACGGTTGTTCATAACAGTCCATTACACTTCAATAGTTGCTCATACTTGGACCAAAATAATCCAACTGTATTTACAGAGTACCGGTATATTGTTAAATTAGATTTTTAGAGTTCAAAGCTATCTATACTTACAGGTCTTTTCCCTTTAAACAACTAGTGAAGAATCCATAGATGAGTTGCCCCACTGGACTCATATCTCCATACTGCTAATCCGTCAGTGAAGCAGTACTTGTTGCCACAGTGTAAGTGATACAGTAGGTCAGGGACAGCAGAAAAATAATACACTAGTGAAACTAATGCTATCATGATAATACATCTATGTTGAGGGAAACGTGGAGACTTCCACTGCTGATGCATTTCCAAAACACAGTTAACTGTCCATCACATTTTTTTCTCTACACTGAGAATATGGAACACTCCATAAAGCTGTGGAAAGGTAAATAAACAGTACTGGACCACATTAATACATAGGGTAATGTGAGAAGTCTTAGGGCCTGTTCACACTGCACGCGTTTCCAGCCGCGTTTTGGAAACGCGTGCAGGTGGCCAAAACGCACGACATCAGACATTGCATAGAGTGCAATGTCTGATGTTCACACTGCATGCGTTCCGGACCTGTGCGGTCCGGGAACGCATGCTGCACGCAGATTTTGCAAAAACGCGTGGCTGTCCCATTCACTTTTCAGTGATGGGATCAGCCACACAACGCACACAAACGCGGATGGCCATGCGTTCGTACGCGTTGCGGTCCGCACACGTTCCGCACGCATAGCCATCCGCATTTCTGATCTGAACGGGCCCTAAGTCTAAATAAGAGTATTTAAATGCCAGCCATATGTACAATATTTTATCTAAAACACATACTTTATTTATTTCATTAAAACAAATCTGAAGTGAAAATAAACTGGTGAGATAAACAATTCTGTGAGGGTCACAAGAGGTAGGCAAGGGAAAGGGTGTGGACATTAAATGGCAGAATCTGATTCTGGTGATGTTATTGTGCCAATATGGACCTACATTTCTAAGGAATGCTATAATTAATAAAGGCAGGTCTAAAGGCAAAAATGGTCAAACTCAGGCATACCTGTAAAAGTGGTGGCTGGAAATGTTGGCGCATACTGATAATACAATAAGTTTATCAATTTGATTCAAATAATAGAATTTAAATTCTTAATGTACCAAAGTGTTCCAACCAGTGGCGGACACAGCCAGCAGTGGGCCCCTGTGCAAAATAGTAATTGTGGGCCCCCCTGACCTGCGGCACGCGAAGTGCGCCGCGGCAAACAATGGGCGTGGCTATTCGTGCGCCACAGCAAAAAATGGATGTGGATAGAACCTGCGGCGCGTAGCACCACGGCAAAAGATGGCCGTGGCAATGACCAGATAAGGGCGGAGCTAACTGTAATTTAAAGTGATCCCGGGGTGAGAGTGATATGGAGGCTGCCATATTTATTTCCTTTTAAACAATACTAGTTGCCTGGCGGCCCTGCTGATCTATTTGGCTGTAGTAATAAACTGAATTACACCAGCAACAAGCATGCAGCTTAAAGAGAATCTGTATTGTTAAAATCGCACAAAAGTAAACATACCAGTGCATTAGGGGACATCTCCTATTACCCTCTGTCACAATTTAGCCGCTCCTCGCCGCATTAAAAGTGGTTAAAAACAGTTTTAAAAAGTTTGTTTATAAACAAACAAAATGGCCACCAAAACAGGAAGTAGGTTGATGTACAGTATGTCCACACATAGAAAATACATTCATACACAAGCAGGCTGTATACATCCTTCCTTTTGTATCTCAAGAGATCATTTGTGTGTTTCTTTCCCCCTGCAGCTATCTTCCACTGAAGTGTCAGGCTGTTTCTTCCTGCAGAGTGCAGACAGCTCTGCCTCTATGTAATTCCTCAGTATGTGAAAGCCCAGCCAGCTCAGAGGATGGTTTATCCAGCTTGTAAAAGATAAGAGAGAAGAGAGAAGCTACCCTAATCTAAATAATACACCGGCAGTGTACAGAGAGGGGCCTGGAGGGGGGAGATGCATCACAGAACCACAACACTGAAGAACTTGGCAGCCTTCCAGACACAGGCTGACAAGTCTGACAAGAGAGAGATAAGTTGATTTAGTACAGAGATGGTGATAGTAGAACGTGCTGCAGTAAGCCAGAACACATTAGAATAGCTTTTGGAACTTGTAGGATGATAAAAAACAGGATGCAATTTTTGTTACGGAGTCTCTTTAAACTTCTCAGTTCTGACAATATTGTCAGAAACCCCTGACCTGCTGCATGCTTGTTCAGGGTCTATGGTTGAAAGATTAAGAGGCAGAGGACCAGCGAGGCAGCCAGGCAACTGGTATTGCTTAAAAGGAGAGAAATATGGCAGCTTCAATATTATTCTCACCTCAGGTTCCCTTGAAAAGTGCAACGCAAAGACAGTGGGCCCAAGTTTTGGTGACTCTTTCCCCAGAAAATTCATATAATTGTGCAGGTTTTCTCAAGAAAATACATTCAATCATGTCTGCAGATTTGCCCAGAAAATACATTAAATCATGTCGGCAGATTTGCCCAGAAAATACATTCAATCATGTCGGCAGATTTGCCCAGAAAATACATTCAATCATGTCGGCAGATATGCCCAGAAAATACGTGCAATCATGTCGGCAGATATGCCCAGAAAATACGTGCAATCATGTCGGCAGATATGCCCAGAAAATACGTGCAATCATGTCGGCAGATATGCCCAGAAAATACATGCAATAATGTCGGCAGATTTGCCCAGAAAACACATGTAATCATGTAGCAAATTTGCCCAGAACATACATGCAATCGTGGCAGACCTGCCCAGAACATACACGCAATCATGTGGCAGACCTGCCCAGAACATACACCTGCTAATATAAATAATAAAAAAAAACATTTACTCATCTGCAGCAGCAGACCTCCTGTCCCAGCCTCAATCCGGCGCGCAGCTCCCATGGGTGGTTGGGTGGATAGGTAGCCTGGTGGGTGAGTGGGTAAGTAGGTAGCCTGGTGGGTAGGTAGGTAGCCTGGTGGGTAGGTAGGCAGTTTGGTGGGTGGGTAGGTAGGTAGCCCTTAGCCGGGTGGGTAGGTAGCCTGGTGGGTGGCTGGGTAGCCGGGTGGGTAGGTAGCCTGGTGGGTGGGTAGGTGGGTGGGTAGGTAGCCGGGTGGTTAGGTAGCTTGGTGGGTGGGTGTGGCAGGCACAGTCAGGATCTCCGCACCGCTCTCCTCTGGGCAATACCACATGCAGCATTGAGCGGGGGAGGGCGTTTTGGTGCGCACAAATCAGCGGGGGGGGGGGTATGGGTGACGGGGGTGTTCTGGTTTGGCTAGTTTGGGGTACAGGGGCCCCCCCAAAAAAAAAGTTTACAAAAAAAAGTAAAATAAAAAATTGTGATAGATACACTATGTGTGGGCCCCTAAAGAAAATCAACTTTAAGGGGCCCTTGTGCTGTCGCACGGCCTGCACGGCCGTATGTCCGCCACTGGTTCCAACAAAGGGGGGAACTGTTGCAGAGACCTGCAGAGTCTAGGTTAGTGCCTGGCACCAGAATCAGGAAGTGAGCTGTAATAAAGCTAGAATAATCTGCAGATAGCTGTAGGGGCTATGTCCGTTAGCTAGAGAAAGCTGTGATCCACTGCAAAGATCTGCAGTGGCTATGCCAGTACCAAGTGCCGAAAAAAGGAATAAATGACCGCAGTGACGCTAACAGTCGCTGCAGAATAGATAGCTCACTTACTGATTTGGGCATGGTCACTGACATAGCTGCTGCAAATCACTGTAAAGGATCCCAGGTTCGTCTAGCTCGCTGGCAATGCTGCTGCAGCAGCTGTTAGCTCAGCCTTTCTCAAACTTTTTACAATGGAGGTACCCTGCAAATAACTTTTGGATCTCCCCAGTACACCTCATTCTCCTTGAGTTTTTTGATATGGGGGTCCCTCAACAGGCTGGACAGCATGAAAGATGCCATCTGCATAAAGTTGGATCCATACGTAGTATCCATCTCCTCTTGCTCTTCCTCAGGGACGTCAGGTAAGTCCTCCTCCTCCCTCCAGCCACAAACAATACCATGGAAACGTTGAGCAGCACAAACCCCCTGCGACGCCTGCTGCGGTTGTTCTTCTGCCGCCGCCTCCTCCTCCAAAGAAACACCTTCCTCATCATCCAAGTCTGACTCCGCTTCCCCACACTACTCTTCCACCTCCCCCCCCCCCTCTGTGCTGCCGCAGGTGTTGAGGAAAAACCTGGTTCTGATGAGAATTGATCCCACAACGCTTGCTTCCTCCTGTAACTGTTCCTCTTCACACTCCTCCACAGCTTGATCCGCCACTCTACGCATGGCACGCTCCAGGAAGTATGCGTACGGGATCAAGTCGCTGATGGTGCCTTCACTGCCACTCACCAGGTTGGTCATCTCCTCAAACGGCCGCATGAGCCTGCATGCATTTTGCATGAGTGTCCAGTACTTCGGCCAGAACATCCCCATCTCCTCAGACTGTGTCCTTTGACTGTAGTTGTAGAGATACTGTTTGATGGCTTTCTTCTGCTGTAGCAGGCAGTTGAACATCAGGAGCGTTGAATTCCAGCAAGTCGGGCTATCGCACCGGCAAGTTGTTTCTCCGCTGAATATCGGCAAAGCATGCCATGGCCGTGTAAGACCGCCTGAAATGCCCACACATTTTCCTGGACTGCTTTAGGATGTCCTGTAAGCCTGGGTACTTACACACAAATTATTAGATTCAGCACATGTGCCATGCAGGGTACATGTGTCAACTTTCCCAAATTCAAAGCCAAAATGAGATTGCACACCACATTGCCGATCTCCAGTTGGTGCGGGGTCAGCTACTGATCCACCTGTTTGTTTAGAGCAGCCAGGAGAGCTGCTGCAGTGTGACTCTCCACTTTGAGGCAAGACATGTCTAACATGGCGTGACACCGTCGTACCTGGCATGCAGCATAGGCCCTGGGGAGCTGGGGCTGTGTAGCTGGAGAGGAGATAGCAGCACCAGTAGAGTTGAACTGCCACTCAGCAAATGAGGAGGATGAGGATGACAGCAAAGAGGATGTAGCAGGAGGAGAGGAGGTGGCAGCAGGCTTGCCTGCAAGCCGTGGAGGTGTCACAACTAGGTCCACTGCACATCCATGTACTCCCTGCTTGCCAGCAGTCATCAGGTTGACCCAATGGGCTGTGTAAGTAATATACCTGCCCTGACTGTGCTTGGCAGACCAGACATCCGTGGTCAGATGGACCCTTGACCCAACGCTGTGTGCCAGAGATCTGCAGTGGCAGTACAGTTTGATTATTGCCTTTTTTGAGAAATAATTGTGGCCTGGTATCTTCCACTGCGGTGTCTCAATGGTCACAAATTTTCGGAAGGCCTCAGATTCCACCAGTTGGTATGGTAACAGCTGGCGAGCTAACAGTTCCACCAAGCCAGCTGTCAGACGCCTGGCAAGGGGGTGACTGGCAGACATTGGCTTCTTCCACTCAAAGATTTCCCTTACAGAGACCTGGCTGCTGCTGTGGGCAAAGGAGCAGGAACTGTTCAAGGTGAGAGGCGGAGTGGAGGAGGGTGGCTGTGATTATAAAGGTGCAAGGGAGAAAGCGGCTGAGGATGATGCACCTGAAGGAGGAAGAGGAAAAGGAGAGTGGCTTTGCTTTTGTGTGGTCTTCCCATTGCAGTTTGTGCCTTTACTCCATGTGCCTTCATAAGGCAGTTGTCCCTATGCAGCTGTTGGCCTTTCCACGGTTCAATTTTTGGAGGCAGAGAGAACAGATGGCATTGCTCTGATCTGAGGCAGACACACTAAAACATTTCCACACCGCTGAGCCCAGGAGTGTGGGCACTATGGTGGCATCAGCAGCTGACGTTGAAGGGCATGTTGGCTGGCTGTCCATAGGTGGCGATACATGGTGCCAGGCACTACCACCAGCTGTTTCTGACGACGAGCTCCCCCTGCTTTTTTCAGCAACTCGTCTCCTCCTACTCCTCTCTGACTCCACCTTTGAACTGTCCCCTTGGTCATCTATCTTGTCTCTTAGGATCCCACGTGGCATCCATGGCAGTATCATCATCATCATAATCATCCTCCCCAGCTTTGCTTGCCTCAGACACCTCCAAAACTGCACCAACAGCAGGTACTTCATCATCCTCCTCCTCACACCTTACATCCATAGTGTCACCTAACTCAGACAAATGAGGTGGTGTAACTTGATTAGCGCCTTCATCTTGTTGTAACAATTGTGAATAGTTAATTCCCCACCAAATAACTCCTGTGAAGTGTCAAATGCAGTGGATGTGGTGCTTGTAGTAGCGCTGGTGGCTGCAGAAGATGAGATGTTCTATGTTAAATAGTCAACCACGTCCTGACAATCTTGGAAGTTGATGGGACGTGCCTTCTTCTGAGCACTATACTTTGGGCCAGGGCCGCACAAAATCACGTCAGCACGACCTCGAACAGACCTGCCGGGTGGCCTGCCTCTGAGTCTGCCTCTGGCTCTGCCTCTGCCTGTTGTTTTGTCCATATCAGGGGGAGGAGGGGTGAAGTGAAAGGTATGCACTGACTTGATTAATACAATGTGCAGTCACACAGGTGCAGTGAAAGGTATGCAGTGACTTGTATTACAATACAGTGTGCAGCTGTCACACAGGTGCAGTTAACCGGTATGCACGGACTGATATATTACACAGCGTGCGGTCACACAGGTACTGTGAAAAATTATGCAATGACTAGTATCACAAATGTGCAGCTGTCACACACACAGATACCGTGAACAGGTGCAGTGACTGGTATATAATATAACACTGCATGTGCTCACGTAGGTAAGTGCACTGAACAGGTAGGTATGCAGTGATTGGTATAACAAATGTGCAGCTGTCACACACACAGGTACCGTGAACAGGTGCAGTGACTGGTGGTATGTAACACTGCGTGCGCTCACGTAGGTAGGTGCACTGAACAGGTAGGTATGCAGTGATTGGTATTACAAATGTGCAGCTGTCAAACACACAGGTACCGTGAACAGGTGCAGTGACTGACTGGTATATAATATAACACTGCTTGCAGTCACGTAGGTAGGTACACTACTGAACAGGTATGCAGGGATTGGTATTACAAATGTGCAGCTGTCACACACATAGGTAGTCACTGAATGTGCTGGGCTTGGCAGTGGCACAGTAGGAATTACCAAGGGGCCAAAGTCCAGCAGCTGCGACTGACTGACAGGGCTGAATATGCAACACAAGTGTCTGTGGGACACACACAAAAAAAAAATAGATCAAAAGAACAACATTAGCTCTCAAAAGAGCTGTTGAGGATGAGGAGTGCTTTTTAGCAATAAGTATCAGCAAGGAGCAAGCTAACAAGCCTAACACAAGAGCCTAACTAAGCTTTCCCTATGTCTATACAGCAGGTTCTCTCCCTTCTGTAATTACTGCAGCCACACGAGTGAGTGAAAAGGCTGATACTGCCTGCCTTTTATAAGGGGGGGGGGGGGCTCCAGGAGGGAGTGTAGCTTGATTGGCTACCCTGTGTCTGCAGACTGTGATGTAGAGGGTCAAAGTTGACCCTAATGATGTAATATAGGGGGCAGGTCAAACTCGCATATAGTTTGGGGTTTACCACGAATGCAAACCTCCGAAGTTCGTGGGAATAAGTTCGCAGGTGAACCGTTCGGGCCATCTCTAGCAGGGACTGGGAATCTTGTCAAAGTTGAGGGATGCATGGATTCCACTCAGTATCAGCCAATGTCCAGGAATCGGCGACAAAGCTGAAGCTGCACCGGGGCTGGATCTTTCAACAAGGCAACAACCCTAAACACTGCTCAAAATCCACTAAGGCATTCATGCAGAGGAACAAGTACAACGTTCTGGAATGGCCATCTCAGTCCCCAGACCTGAATATAACTGAAAATCTGTGGTGTGAGTTAAAGAGAGCTGTCCATGCTCGGAAGCCATCAAACCTGAATGAACTAGAGATGTTTTGTAAAGAGAGAAATGGTCCAAAATACCTTCGACCAAAATCCAGACTCTCATTGGAACCTACAAAAAGCATTTAGAAGCTATAATTTCTGCAAAAGGAGGATCTACTAAATATTGATTTCATTTATTTTTTGTGGTGCCCAAATTTATGCACCGGCCTAATGTTGTTTAAACAATTATTGCACGCTTTCTGTAAATCCAATAAACTAAATTTCACTTCTCAAATGTCACTGTGTATGTCTCCTATATCATATAGTTAACTCACATTTTTTTATTGTAACCAACGTTTTATACAGGAAAATGATGCCGATTAACAAGGTTGCCCAAACTTTCGCATCCCACTGTATGTTGCTCTGCCATTGGCATGTCCAAGGTGCATGACTTTACATTTATCTACATTCAGTGGCATAGCAATATGGGATGCAAAGGTCTGCAATAGGGCCCGTAGACTAGAGGATTCCTCTTTAAACCGCTTTGTTATCTCTTAATTGGTGCTAAGCTGGTAATTATCACCTCTATCTGTGCTGTGATTAGTTGTAACCAATAATAAACTGCTGTCCTCCGCTTTTTATACCTCTCTCACACAGCAGCTGTCCTTGTCAGGTTTTGGTGCTCTATACCAATTGTAATGTATAGAATGCTTAAGGGGGCCCAATGTAAAACTTGCACAGGGGCCCAGAGCCCTAAGCTACGCTACCGTCTACATTAATTTCATCTGCCATCTGTCTGCCCATATAGCCATGCTATTGAGATCCTGTTGTAAAATGTCATTATCCTGCTTAGTGTTTATAACTCTGCCTAATTTTGTATCATCTGCAAATAGGGCAAAATTACTCTGTATTCCATCCGCTAGATCAGGGCTCTCAAACTCGCGGCCCGCGGGCCATTTGCGGCCCTCAATACACCTGCGCTAGATCATTAATAATTAGATTGAAAAGGATTGGACATAGTACTGATCCTTGCAGGACCCCACTGCTGTTTCCCATTTTAAATAGGATCTGTTTACCAGCTTTGTCATCTGTACCTTAAAGAAAACCTGAACTGAAAATTAAAAGTCAAAATAAGCATACACAAGTCATACTTACCTTCCATGTAGTCTACTCCTCAGTGTCTTTCTCCTGTCCCGCGTCCTGTTTGTTCACTGTGATCAAGGGAAATTTCTGTCCTCCATTTTGAAAATGGCCATTACCCATAACAGCTTTCTAGTCAGCACACAGTTAAACTATAACATCGCCTACTTGAGCCATAGGGAAACATGGACATTACCTGGTACATAAGTTTTCCTCTCAGCTATAACTGACAGCAACTGATATTTTAGTGACAGCAACTGATATATTTCAGATCTGACAAAATATTGTCAGAACTGGATGGGATTATTGTCAGAAGAAAATGGTGAGCTTCTGAGAGGAACTGATGGCAAGGTAACTATGTAATGTTCATTTGAAGTTACCTCATGTGTTTATTTTAAATATTTTTACTCAGTACAGGTTCTCTTTAAAGTGAACCGAGCACCATTTTTAGCACCCATTGCATCTCGATAGCATATTAAACATGCATGACAACAATGTGTTTCATTATTAGAAAAACTTAAATTTTTTAAAATTTTACACAGGTTTTATTAGCCTACATCAGCTAGACAGCCCAACCACTTAACAATAAAACAATTAAAACAATTGTTTTATTGCACACATTACCAAGAAGTAAACAATAACTCCCAACAGAGGGGATGGGTAACTAGGACAACTTCTTCAAAGACCTTATCCAGAGGGAATGTGTGAAGATAGCATCTGTGGCTTCTGTAAATAAGGATGGCAAAAAGGGGAGGGGGGAACATGGCAGCTCCTATAGCTTTTACAAACCAGGAGAAATTCCAGGGAAAGAAAGGGTGCTTAGTTCCCTTTAACCAGTTCTCCATCCACAAACACACATTGGGCCATATGCAATTCACTTTTTCACCTGAGTTTTCACCCAGGTGATATTTTTGCAACTTGTAATTAGAGATGGCCCGAATGGTTCACCGGAGAACGGCTCCCGGTGAACTTTCGGGGGTTCGCGATCGCGAGAACCGCAAACTTTTCCAGAAGTTCGATTCGCCCCCATAGTACATCATTAGGGTCAACTTTGACCCTCTACATCACAGTCAGCAGGCACATTGTAGCCAATCAGGCTACACTCCCTCCTGGAGGCCCTTCCCCCCTTATAAAATGCAGGCAGCATCAGGCATTGGACTCACTCGTGTGCCTGCAGTAATTAAAGAAGGGAGAGCTGCTGCAGACTCTCATAGGGAAAGCTTAGTTAGGCTCTTGTAGGCTTGTTAGCTTGCTCCTTGCTGATTCTTATTGCTAAAAAAACACCCCTCAACAGCTCTTTTGAGAGCTAATCTTGTTCTTGTGATCTATTTTTTTTTGTTTGTGTCCCACAGACACTTGTGTTGCATAGACAGCCTTGGTAATTCCTACTGTGCCACTGCCAGGCCCAGCACACTCAGTGACTACCTGTGTGTGTGACAGGCAGCTGCACATTTGTAATCCCAATCACTGCACCTGTTCACTGTTTAGTCCACCTACCTACCTACCTACCTACTTGAGTGCACGCATTGTTAATACCACCAGTCATTGCACCGCTTCACGGTGCATGTGTGTGTGTGTGTGTGTGTGTGTGTGTGTGTGTGTGTGTGCGTGTGTGTGACAGGTGCACATTTGTAATATCCAGCAGCACTACATATACCTACCTACCTGTTGTTCAGTGCACCCACCTACCCACGTGAGCGCACGTAGTGTGATATTTAATACCACCAGTCACTGTACCTGATCACGGTATGTGTGTATGACAGGTGCACATTTGTAATACCTAGCAGCACTGCATATACCTACCTGTTGTTCAGTACACCCACCTACCTACGTGAGCGCACGCAGTGTGCTATTTAATACCACCAGTCACTGTACCTGTTCACGGTACGTGTGTGTGGTGCACATATGTAATTCCCATCACTGTATATACCTACCTGTTGTTCAGTGCACCCACCTACCTACGTGAGCGCACGCAGTGCGATATACCACTCCGTGCATACCTGTTAACTGCACCTGTGTGACTGCACATTGTATTAGTCAAGTCAGTGCATACCTTTCACTTCCCCCCCCCCCCCCTGATATAGACAACACAGGTAGAGGCAGAGGAAGACCCAGAAGAAGGCCATCTGGCAGGTCTGTTCGAGGTCGTGCTGATGTGATTTCGTGTGGCCCTGGACCAAAGTACAGTGCTCAGAAGAAGGCACGTCCCATCAACTCCCAAGGTTGTCAGGACGTGGTTGACTATTTAACACAGAACACCTCACCTTCCGCAGCCACCAGCGCTACTACTAGCACCACATCCGTTCCATTTGACACTTCGCAGGAGTGGTGGGGAATTAACTGATTCAAAGCAACTACTGTTACAACAAGATAAAGGCGTTAAGCAAGTTACACCACCTCATATGTCTGAGTTAGGTGACACTATGGATGTAAGGTGTGAGGAGGAGGATGATGAAGTACCTGCTGTTGGTGCAGTTTATGAGGTGTCTGAGGCAAGTGAAGCTGGGCAGGATGATTATGATGATGATGATGATACGGATGATGATACGGGGACAGTTCCGAGGGGGAGTCAGAGAGGAGTAGGAGGAGACGTGTTCCTGAAAGAAGCAGGGGGAGCTCGTCATCAGAAATAGCTGGTGGCAGTGTCCGGCACCCTGTATCGCCACCTATGGACAGCCAGCCAACATGCTCTTTAACGTCAGCTGCTGATGCCACCATAGTGCCATCACCCCAGGGAGGCTCAGCGGTTTGGAAATTTTTTTTTGTGTCTGCCTTAGATCAGAGCAATGCCATCTGTTCTCTCTGCCTCCAAAAATTGAGCCGTGGAAAGGCCCACGTAGGTACAACTGCCTTACGAAGGCACATGCAAAAAGGCACAAACTGCAATGGGAAGAACACCAGAGGAAAAGCAGCAGTCAAAAGAAAAGCCAACCTCCTTCTCCCCTTCCTCCTTCAGGTGCAGAATCTTCAGCCATTTTCTCCCTTGCACCTTCACAATCACAGCCACCCTCCTTCACTCCGCCTCTCACCTTGAGCAGTTCCTGCTCCTCCCGCCCACAGCAGCAGTCAGATGTCCGTGAGGGAAATCTTTGAGCGAAAGAAGCCAATTTCTGCCAGTTGCCCCCATGCCCGGTGTCAGACAGTTGGCTTAGCGAAACTGTTAGGTCGCCAACTGTTACCATACCACCTGGTGGACTCTGAGGCCTTCCCTAAATTTGTGGCCATTAGGACACCACAGTGGAAGATACCAGGCCGCAATTATTTCCTCAAAGGCGATACCCAAACTGTACCATGAAGTTAAGAGGCAAGTGGTGACATCACTGGCACTCAGCGTTGGGTCAAGGGTCCATCTGACCACGGATGCCTAGTCTGCCAAGCATGGTTAGGGCAGGTACATTACTTACACAGCCCATTGGGTCAAGCTGGTGACCGCTGGTAAGCAAGGAGTACGTGGCTGTGCAGCGGACCTAGTGACACCTCCACGGCTTGCAGGCAGGCCTGCTGCCACCTCCTCTCCTCCTGCTTCATCCTCTTTACTGTTGTCCTCCTCCTCCTCCTTGGCTGAGTGGCAGCACAACTCTACTGGTGCTGCTATCTCCTGTCCAGCTACACAGCCCCAGCTCCCCAGGGCCTATGCTGCATGCCAGGTACGACAGTGTCACGCCATCTTAGACATGTCTTGCCTCAAAGCGGAGGGTCACACTGGAGCAGCTCTCCTTGTTGCTCTGAACAATCAGGTGGATCAGTGGCTGACCCCGCACCAACTGGAGCTGTCACAATTTGCCATCCAACTTCTGTCTTGCCCTGCCTCAAGCTTCCAGTCAGAAAGGACCTTCAGTGCAGCTGGCATTGTCACTGAGAAGATAAGTCGCCTAAGTCAAAAAAGTGTTCAGTACCTCACCTTTATCAAAATGAATGAGGCATGGATCCTGTAGGGCTACTGCCCGCCTGAAGACTAAGTCAGTCCCCACACAGCATCTCTGCCTGCAGGCCGCTTGACTGCTTTCTCTTTACAGGGTTCAGGACTCCAGGCAGATTCCTGAAATTCTATAATAATTTTTCTGGTGCGTGTACATGCCTGCCTAATTTTTCTGGCTGCACTGCAGGTGCAACAACAAAACAAAAGGCATGTACATGTGTCAATTCCCCTTCGTGATCATTACCATGCCGAAGTGAAGGGGCTTGCGTATCACAATGAAGCAATGACCGCCGGCTATATGAGTGTCTTGGGGGGTGGCACACCAAAGATAATAAGGTTGTTGCTTCATTGTGGACATACCAAATTCGATCAGCTGAACAATCACTGTTCTGTCATTGAGCTACATCAGCCTGGCGACCATATGGGCTTGAAAACTGCTATCGCCTGCACTCTGGCCATGTTCCGCACCAGTCCAGCACGGCCGTCACAACACAAACAGCTGTTTGCGGTGCGTTACACAGTGAGTTTGGTGTGTCAGTGTGAAGCAGTACTCTAATTACACTCCCTGATTGATGCATACACATGCAAAATGTGTTAAAGCACGTTTGGCCTGCAATTTAGCATGCAATGTGATTTCTGCCCTTAAAACGCTGCTTTGCGTCAAATCCAGATTTTTCCCCAGGACTTTTAGCATCTATCCCACTCATCCATGCAAAAACTCAGATGTTAGACCCCTTGAAACATCTTTTCCATCACTTTTGTGGCCAGCATAAATGTTTCTAGTTTTCAAAGTTCGCCTCCCAATTGAAGTCTATTGCGGTTCGCGAAAGTTTGCAAGTTTGCGAAGGTTTGCGAACCCGGTTCGCGAACCTAAAATCGGAGTTTCGGGCCATCTCTGCTTGTAATAAATAAAATGCCTTTTACACCCCCAGTCATCAAACAAATACCGTACTCAAAACAATGTTGACAGTGCTTTTCACCTACTTTTTGGTACTTTTTCCATTACAATGTGCTAAAAAAGTTAATTTAAATTGAAAATGAAAAGTTATCTCCTAGGAGAAAACTCAGGAAAAAAGTGAATTGCATATGGCCTTTTTTTCCTAGTCCTCCTTGCATCCTCAGCTTCTGCACCATGCTATTGTGGGTAAAGAGGTGCCCTGGTGTATATAAAACTTGTTAAAAGCAATGTAAAATTGAAAAAAAAATCTTAAAAAATCTTGTACTAAATAAAGATCAGTTTACACAAAGATTTCATCATTGAGGTAAGCCACCTCATTTTTGTCAATTTTATATTGTTTTTAACAAGTTTTATATACACCAGGGCACCTCTTTATCCTTATTGTGTTTTTATACCCCCTTACATACACTGTCGGGAGGGTCGAGACAGACCACATATGGTTTTTACCACAGTGGATATCTGTCACTTTTTACCTAGGAGAGCGACTGCATCCAGGGCCAGCTGGGTCACCACGAGTAGAGTCGGGTTTGTTGTCTCCACCTGCTTCCTGTGGTTGGTTGCCCCTTTGCAACCTGGTTGTACATTGACTTCACTTTTTTGGTACCTTCTGCTTCTAAACATACTGCACTATTAGGCTCCCGTTTTTGTTTTGTGTGTCCTTTTCCCTAAGATGTCAAGACACCCCTACTACTTTAGGCTATTGTGGGGAACAGTGTCCAAAGCATTTGCGAAGTTCAAGTACACTACATCTATCACTCTCCCAAGATCTAAATGTGCATTCACCATTTCATACGTAATTGGCTTATAAAGAAAATATTTGCAATATTAAACCCAATGGGTACCGCTATAAAAAAAAAAAGTCAGATACTCACCTAAGGAGAGGGAAGGCTCGGTCCTAATGAGCCTTCCGTCTCCTCTCCCGGTGCCCTCGGTGCTGCGCTGGCTCCCCCGTTCGTGTCCGCCGCCGCCGCAGGGACTTCGGAGGTCTTCGGGAGCACTCGGGCTTCCGAAGACGGGCCGCTCCATACTACGTACGCGCGAGTGCGTCATAGAGGGCGCCCGAGTGCTCCCGAAGGCTTCTGAAACATCCCTTCGGCTACGGAAGTGGCAATATTTGACTGAACTGGTTAAATACTGCCACGGGGGATCCTGCGCGGGACCGGGCACCGGGAGAGGAGAGGGAAGGCTCATTAGGACCGAGCCTTCCCTCTCCTTAGGTGAGTATCTGACTTTTTCTTTTTTGAAACGGTAAACATTCACTTTAGTGCAAAAGGTTTCTCCCATCTGTTTAATGCGAGTTCATCATTAGATAGAGTAAGGTCAGCAAACATCACAAATATTTCATAAAACAAGCATTAAAAGCATGAAGGAAGTTTAGTGTATCAACACTTACGAAACTTAGAGGAAAAGTCCAAAACACAAAATGATAATGCAGAAACGCCTTACATATACTTTATACTAATATATTACCTACCTTCTTTTGAAGTTTAAACCTCCTGAAGAATAGCACAAAGCAATAGGAAAATAAAATAAATCACATTATTAACAGGCAAGCTGCTTCAACTGAATGTCGTGTCTGTGTAAAATCCATAAAAAGGTGACATTCAATTTTTCTAAATGAAAAAAAGCAAGCAAAGATACAATTTTTTATTCCTATAGTTTTAGGACTCATATAAATGCCACAAAGTGAGAGAAAATAATTGGAGATCAATATTGTGACCTTATAATTCTTGTTTTTACTATTGCAGATTATCTATATTAAAGGGGAACTTCAGCCTAAACAAATATACTGTCATTAAGTTACATTAGTTATGTTAATTGAAATAGATAAGTAATATAATCTCTTACCCACCCTGTTTTAAAAGAACAGGCAAATGTTTGTGATTTCATGGGGCAGCCATCTTTTTGGTTGAAAGGAGGTGACAGGGTCATGAGACACAGTCCCAACTGTCCTGTGTCCTGATCAACCCTCCCAGCTGCGCGCACTAGGCTTTATATCTCAAATTCAAAATAAAAAAAACAACAACAAATTTGTGCCAAAACAGCAGAAGGAAAACAGCATCAAAAATGCCATCATGCATTGCACAGCATCAGGGGAAAAATGTGTAGGCAGATTTCTTTTATGGGGCAAAGCTTAGCTTCTATGCAGCTAAAAATGAGGCTTGGGTAAGAAAAACAAAGTTCTGATGCTGTGAAACTGTTCCAGTAAACCTGGAATGGGTTTATGAAAGATCCTCAGCTAATACATGATCAAATGTTCAACTATATATGCTGGATAATATCAGAAAATAAAATAGATAAGATAGAATACAGGGGCGTAGCAATCGCTATAGCAACTATAGCGTTGCTATGGGGCCCCTACCTCACAGGGGGCCCGCAGCAGGATGCCCCGCTAGGTGCTGGAGGGGTCGCAGCATGAGGGTAGGGCTTGGTGGCACGTCGGTGGGGAGGGGGGAAGGGCCCCCACTCCCACACCTCGGGCTCTCCCCTCTGCGCTCCCCTCCAGCATTGAATAAACATTGTATGCAGGCGGCGGGGCAGTGGCAGATACATACCTTCCGTGCGCTCTAGCGCGGATGGTTCTCCCTCTAGTGTCTGACGCGACTTCCTGTTTATACCAGAAGTCGCGTCAGAAGCTAGAGAGAGGAGCATCCGTGAAGTGCACGGAAGGTATGTATCTGCCGCCGCTGTCCTGCCACCTGCATACAATGTTTATTCAATGCTGGAGGGGCCTTCCCCCCTCCCCACCGACGCGCCACCAAGCTCTCCCCTCATGCTGCGACCCCTCCAGCCCTCAAAAACGGCCCTGAGCGGTCCCGGGGGCAGGGGTGGCCTAACCTGGGGGGGGGGGGGGTGCTGCCTGTCACTCACTACCTAACCTGGGAGTCCCTGTCACTCACAACCTAACCTGGGGGGTGCCTGTCACTCACTACCTAACTGGGGGGCGCCTGTCACTCACAACCTAACCTGGAGGTCCCTGTCACTCACAACCTAACCTGGGGGTACATGTCACTCACTACTTAACTGGGGGGCGCCTGTCACTCACAACCTAACCTGGGGGTCCCTGTCACTCACTACCTAACCTGGGGGGTGCCTGTCACTCACAACCTAACCTGGGGGTCCCTGTCACTCCCAACCTAACCGGGGGGGGGGTCCCTGTCGCTCACAACCTAACCTGGGGGTCCCTGTCACTCACTACCTAACTGGGGGTCCCTGTCACTCACTACCTAACTGGGGGTCCCTGCCGCTCACAACCTAACTTGGGGGTCCCTGTCACTCACTACCTAACTGGGAGTCCCTGACACTCACTACCTAACTGGGAGTCCCTGACACTCACTACCTAACCTGGGGGGCTCCTGTCACTTCCTAACCTGGAGGGTGCCTGTCACTCACTACCTAACCTGGGGGGCGCCTGTCACTCACTACCTAACCTGGGAGTCCCTGTCACTTACTACCTAACCTGGGGGTCCATCACTACCTAACTGTGGGTCCCTGTCACTCACTACCTAAACTGGGGGCTCCTGCCACTACATACACTGGGCATCCCTGTCACTACCTGAACTGGGGGGTCCCTGTCACTACCTAAACTGGGGGTCACCTGTCACTGCTTACACTGGGGGTCACCTGTCACTACTTACACTGGGCGGCTCCTGTCACTGCCTGAACTGGGGGGCTCCTGTCACTGCCTGAACTGGGGGGCTCCTGTCACTGCCTGAACTGGGGGGCTCCTGTCACTACCTGAACTGGGGGTCTCCTGTCACTACCTGAACTGGGGGGGGGGCTCCTGTCACTACCTAAACTTGGGGACTCCTGGCGCTACCTTAACTAGAGGGCACCTGTCACTACCTAAACTATCCAGGCCAGCCAGCCCAGCATCACCACCCGCCAACCAGCCCAGAATCACTGTCAAAAAGGCCACCGCATCACCACCAGTCAGGCCAGCATTTACTTCAACCAGCCAAGCACAGCCCAGCATCACCACCAGCCAACCCAGCCACAGCATCACCGCCAACCCAGCCACAGCATCGGCCACAGCATCACCACCAGCCAGCCCAGCCACAGCATCACCGCCAGCCAGCCCAGCCACAGCATCACCGCCAGCCAGCCCAGCCACAGCATCAAAGCCAGCCAGCCCAGCCACAGCATCACCGCCAGCCAACCCGGCCACAGCATCACCGCCAGCCAGGCCACAGCATCACTGCCAGGCCTTTCAGCTCACACATCATCCCCAATCCAGCCAAAAACAGTATTGCCAGGCACAGCAGCCAGTTCAAGAGAATTCAGAAGCCAGGTGAGAGGTGTCTAACTGTCTACCATATTAAGGGGGCATTCTGCCTATTTATGTGAAATGCTGTCTATTTATGTGCCTCATGACTGCTGAATTTGTCTTGTTGGGGGCCTCATGATTGCTGAATTTGTCTTGTTGGGGGCCTCATGATTGCTGAATTTGTCTTGTTGGGGGCCTCATGATTGCTGAATTTATCATGTTGGGGGCCTCATGATTGCTGAATTTGTCTTGATAGGGGCCTCATGATTGCTAAATTTGTCTTGTTGGGGGTCACATGATTGCTAACTGCGAGTCTGCGAGACTATGGGAAAAGCTGAATCATCATCATATGAGACAATAGCATTAAACCTACTTTTTTAGCTTTTTAAAACAGAAAATAAAACTAGGAGGTTGTAAAAAATGAATATATTTTTCAGGAGTAGGATGGATGAAATTGTTTATCTTCACAGTTTATTTTCAACTTGGAATTTCCATAATGTTCATGTATGAGTTAAAACGTTTGTACAGTATTTCGTTTAAATTGCTGTTGCCACAAGGGGGCCCAGTGATTTCTAGTTATGCCCCTGACTACTACCTAAACTGGGGACCCTTATAGACCTGGATACTTATACTGTACTTAGAGGGGTGTGGGAATGTTTGGGTGGAGGGTCCTGGAGGAATGTTTGAGTGGGAGGTCCGAGGTCCGTGGGGTTGGAAGGTCGTGGGGGGGGGGCATAAAATGTTTTTGCTATGGGGCACAGTCATTTCTAGCTATGCCCCTGATAGAATAGATAGAACTAGATAAATACTGTAGATAGAAAATAATGAGAGTTAGAAACCATCCGCATATCAGTGGGTGTGCAACCACTCTCGTGCAGTATTCACACTCAAAACTTATTTCAAATAAATCCAGGCAGTCCTGCATTTATTAAAACCAATGGCCCATATGAAAATAACTTTTTCTCGTCAGTTTTCTTCTAGGTCAGTGATCTGCACACTTGGCTCTCCGGCTGTTAAGAAACTAAAAGTCCCACAATGCATTGCAGGAGTCTGACAGCCACAGTCCTGATTCATAAAGGCAAATGCATTGTGGGAGTTGTAGTTCCTTAAAGGAGTTGTCAGGCAAATTTTAATAAAATAAACGCTACTTACCGGGGGCTTCCTCCAGCCCCAAGCTCCCAGGACCTCCCTCGCCACAGCTCTGCCCGCAGCCGTTTGCCGGAGCTCCGACCCGGTCCCCAGCGATGACGTCAGAGCGACCTGGAGGTGCAGAACTACTGCATCTGCGCAGTCCGCTCCGGCCCACGTGGCAGTGATTGACAGCGACGATCACGCAGGCACAGTACAGAGCAACCTCCAGGTCGCTCTGACGTCATCGCTGGGGACCGGGTCGGAGCTCCGGCAAATGGCTGCGGGCAGAGCTGCGGCAAGTGAGGTCCTGGGAGCTTGGGGCTGGAGGAAGCCCCCGGTAAGTAGCGTTTATTTTATTAAAACTTGCCTGACAACTCCTTTAACAGCTGGAGAGCTAAGTTTGCAGATCACTGTCCTAGGTGATACTTTTTCATTGCTATTTAGAATAACTTTGTTGCACTTAGCAATTGAAAAATGACCAAAAAGTAGGTGGAAAAGTAATATCAAAACAAACAAGTATTTTCTTGCTTGCTGGTGATTTAAAAGGCATTTTATTGACAAGTTTGAAAATCTCACTTAGGAGAAAACTCAGGAGAAAAAGGGTATTACATGTGGCCCAATGTGTTGCTGTGAGTGGTGTCTATGAAATAATATTTACTGAATACCGATATGACCCATGTGAGAGTTCCAAAGTTTTGCCACTTAATAGCAAAATTAAAATTGCATACACATCTTAGATTGAGTTGTATGGATGATATGTGCATTCCTCCACTTGTAATTACATTTATATACATCCATTTTCTTTCCCATACTAAAATACACCAACTGATATGCTAAACTCAAGAGGGTATCATCCTCTTACAAACAACATACAGAAGAAATTTTAAAGCACCCAACAGTAAAGGGTTTTCATCAGGGCAGGTTCTAGGCTAAAATGCACTCATGGCGAGGGTGTAAAAATTGCCCCCCCCCCCCCCCCCCGACGTGGAGCAAGGTATAGGTGCCCACAGTATAGGTTAGTCAGGTCTAGTTGTACTCAGTATAAGTAGCCAGCTATAGGTCCCCCAGTATAGGTAGCCAGCTATAGGTCCCCCAGTATAGGTAGCCAGGTAGGTGCCTCCAGTATAGGTAGCTAGTATAGTTGCCCCCAGTATAGCTTATAAAGATCTGGTGCCCCCGGTATAGGTTAGATAGGTAAGTGACCCCAGTACAGGTTAGCTAGGTGGGTGCCTCCAATATAGGTAGCCAGAATAGTTTCAAAATTACAATAAAATACCCGCACACCAAGCTTTTGAATAAGCAATTATATGTATTGTGAAAAGAAGGATATCACAAATGACATAAAAAAAGACAGAGCACACAATAGCAGTCAACAGGCATCATAGGCTAAAAATGTACATTGGACAATACAAAAACAGTGAATAACATTGACAGGTTCACATAGGGAAATTTGGCTGGATCAGTAAAAGTCCATACACTCTGCCAAAGCACGAGTGTTTTGTGCAAATTGAGCAACTCAGCATAGCCAAAAAATTACTTGTGAAGACCAAATGAACCTTTAAGCAGATAGTTCCAGAGTCCCTGACAGCGCTGTTTCGGAATACCTTTTTCAAAGGGCACTGGAGAATCCTTTCAAGCTGCTGTATGGATTTTACTGATCCAGCCAAATTTCCTTATGTGAACCTGTCAATGTTATTCACTGTTTTTGTATTGTCCAATGTACATTTTTTGCCTATGATGCCTGTTGACTGCTATTGTGTGCTCTGTATTTTTTTGATGTCATTTGTGATATCCTTCTTTTCACAATACATATAATTGCTTATTCAAAAGCTTGGTGTGCGGGTATTTTATTGTAATTTTGAGGTTTTGTAGGACTAAGGTCCGGTTTATTGACCCATCCCCCACGTTGCTCAGCTCATGTGTGTTTTTACCTTTTGTGCAGACAATGCACTAGGTGTGCAGACCTTTCTAATTTATTGTTATAGCCAGAATAGTTTCCCCAGCATAGGTTAGATAGGTAGGTGCCCCCAGTATAGGTTATTTAGGTAGGTGCCGCCAATATAGGTAGCCAGTATAGTTGCCACCAGTAAAGGCTAGCTAGGTATGCACACCCAGTATAGTTTAGCTAGGTAGGTGCCCACAGTACAGGTTAGATAGGTAGGTGCCTCCAGTATAGGTTAGATAGGTAGGTGACCCCAGTATAAGTTGGATAGGTAGTCGTACCCTGTATAGGCTAGGTAGGTAGGAGCCCCCAGTACAGGTTAGACAGGTAAGTTTCCCCAGTATAAGTTAGATAGGTAGGTGCCCCCAGTATAGGTTAGATGGGTAGGTGCCCCCAGTATAAGTTGGAAAGGTAGAAGCCCCAGTATAGGTTAGATAGGTAGGTGTCCCCAGTATAGGCTAGATAGGGAGAAGCCCCCAGTACAGGCTAGATACGTAGGTGCCCCAGTATAGGTTGGATAGGTAGGAGCCCCCAGTACAGGTTATATAGGTAGCTGCCCCCAGAATAGGTTAGATAGGTAGGTACCCGCAAAAAAGCCCCATAAAATTGCAAAGCACCTGCAATTACCATAGACTGGCAGAAGGTGCCAGATGACCATGGTAGGTGAAGTGCACGTTAAAATGTGCACTACATGTGCAAAATAGTCCATGGTAAATCGCACCCATTTTTTCCAAAGCATTGTGGTCACATCCTAAGAATGATCACTGTTACTGCTACAGTTCCCACAAAAAGGAACAGATTGTCTCAGGGAACAGGTTCCCTTGCACCAATCAGTGTTGCCTTTGGAGTCATTGGCAGTGTACTTGTGCCC
Source organism: Hyperolius riggenbachi (assembly GCF_040937935.1). Classification (NCBI taxonomy): domain Eukaryota; kingdom Metazoa; phylum Chordata; class Amphibia; order Anura; family Hyperoliidae; genus Hyperolius; species Hyperolius riggenbachi. The sequence goes on along the minus strand of NC_090656.1, from coordinate 166,836,663 downwards.
TCAGTATAGGCTAGATAGGGAGGAGCCCCCAGTACAGGCTATATAGATGGGTGCCCCAGTATTAGTTGGATAGGTAGGTGCCCCCAGTATAAATTGGATAGGTAGGTGTCACCAGTATAGGCTAGATAGGTAGGAGCCCCCAGTACAGGTTAGATAGGTAGCTGCCCCCAGTATAGGTTAGACAGGTAGGTAAGTACCCGCAAAAAAAACCCATAAAATTGCAATGCACCTGCAATTACCATAGACTGCCAGCAGGTGCCAGATGGCTATGGTAGGTGAAGTGCATGTTAAAATGTGCACTACATGTGCAAAATAGTCCATGGTAAACCATACCCATTTTTTTCAAAGCATTGTGGTCACATCCTTAGAATGATCACTGTTACTGCTACAGTTCCCACAAAAAGGAACAGATTGGCTCATGGAACAGGTTCCCTTACACCAATGAGTGTTGCCTTTGGAGTCATTGGCAATGTACTTGTATGCATTTATAAGAGAGCATATGTGCAATTGTGCATACAAACGGCCATGTGATCATGCACAGCGGCTGTGAAACTATGGCCGTGAAACTTAGCGATTGAGATTTTAGGGCAATTTTGCAACTTTGCAAGCTCGCAATCAGGAAGCAATTAGCCATTGTGATTGTCAGTGAGAAAAGATCCCACATGGAGATTGATCACTATTAATTAACTCAGAAAAAACATTCCCCTGTACCAATAATGCAAACATGCACGAGCATTTGCATACATGAAAGTGTGCATACACACGCAGGGACGATCATGCACAGTGGTGGCAGAAATATGATGGTTGCATTTAGCAACTGAGTTATTTTACGCTTATGGTGGCCATACACGGTACAATAAAAATGTTCGATTTTCCCGTTTATTCGATCTAAATGATCAAATTGAATGAAAGTTGAAAATATTTTTTTTTCGATCAAGAAATTCGAACGATTATCCCGTTTTTTCGGGAAAAATGATCGGACATGCTGGAAAAATCTTTATATTCGATCTAACTGAATAATCAAACTAAATTATCTAATTGAAAAATTGTACCATGTATGGCCACCTTTAGCCATTGCAATTTTCAGTGTAAAATGGCCCTAAATGGAAAATGATCACATATTATTTTTACACTTTAATTTTTCTTGATTTAGCATATGTTGCCATTCTATTACCAGTGTATAAAAAAAAACCTAGCAGAATTTACATCACCTACTAACCGTAATCACTATTTTCACATCTACAGTACTCACTTCAGCTATTGTATGGTTTAATCATAAGTCTGATAGTGTTTGCTGGTTACAGTCTGCCATTACTAGAATTATTTTTCCTCCACACAAAATTATATACAATGACCTGTAAGGACTGTAACATGTAAGGCCCAGTAATTGCTACCAAGGAATATGAATTGCGTTAATTGAATATAATTCACACTTTAAAAAATCCTTGTATTAAAAGAATGCAAGGATATGTGAAATTTACCTTTTAAACCCACAATCATATTAGCTTTAGAAAAAACAAAATTCTAAAACTGTTTGTGAAAGATTGCATGCCTCTTACTTCTTGCAGGAAAAGAGTTGTGTTATGTACTTTGCTATCCCTGTGGATGTTAACTTGCTAATCTGCATTTTCTATTTTTACACTATATTACATATATATTTTAACATGTAGTAATTTAGTTACAATTCGCTGATGCTCCTCTGAGGCCTTTCTTTAATTATTATAACAGTGTCAAGCCAAGGAGATGGGATCTATAAGACAAAATGTAAGATGGGAATTGGATTTCTGCAACATCTGCAGCTAAGCCCATTTCCATGTCCTAGGTACTTTCCAAATACATGCTGAGGATCCTTGTCACCAAAGGGAGACATGAACTGTATATCTGCCAGCTAAACATGAAATATGGGATTACCTGTTTTCTAAATTAGTTTGCTGTGTCCCAGGCATCTGATTAGGTAAATAATGCTGCTCCCATAAGATGTGAGGAAATTATAAAACAATGTTCTCTGCTGCAGGGGAACCCTATAAGTGTTTTAACAAGTCTAGTTACACTAATTAGTGTGCATTTTTTAATCACATTTTGTACTAAGTCTGCATTTCACTGCGCATATGCATCAAGAGTGACTAAAACGTGTCTGCCTATATAAACGAATAAGGCTATGCATATATATGTTAGTGTCTGCTTGAAAGGGGAAAAAAAACAGCTGTTTGCTAATGGGTGCAGAAACATTTTTCTTAAAGAGGAACTCCAGCCTAAACAAACATACTGTCAAGTTACATTAGTTATGTTAATTAAAATATACAGGTAATATAATCTCTTACCCACACTGTTTTAAAAGAACAGGCAAATGTTGGATTTCATGATGGCAGCCATCTTTTTGATTGAAAGGAGGTGACAGGGAGCATGAGACACAGTTCCATCTGTCCTGTGTCCTGAGCACCTCTCCCAGTTGCTAGGCAACGTGAATAACATAGGAAATCCCATGATGCTCTGCACAGCATCAGGGAAAAAAAGCCCAGGCTTTTTTTCTTTGATGGGTGGAGCTTAGCTAAAAATGCAGCTAAAAATGATGCTTTGCTAAGAAAAACAAAGTTCTGATGCTGTGAAACTGTTAAAGAAACACCAAGCCTTTTCAGTTCTGCTGAGTAGATTTTTAGTCCGGAGGTTCACTTTAAGGCGGTTTTGAATAATGGTGTCTAGTGAGAAAGTCATAGAACCTAGTGAGCTACTGCTAGAATAAGTTTCACAAAGTTAAAAAATCGTATCTTTCTTAGCCATCCTTAGGGTTGATTGAAGCTTTGATTGAAGAGCTTCATTGACCCAAAGTCATCCTCTTCACCCACTGGAGCTCCACCGCTGAAAATGTTCCATTTTTTATGACAGAAAATCTTTTAACAGGCTGAGTTACATTCTGGTTCTGATTTACCATTGGCACATTATCTAGTGTTAACCTACAAACAGGAAAAAATCCACATCACAGTTTAGTTTAATTGAATAAGAACTGAATGTGATAAATCATGGAATACTGTATACCATGTGATTTATGGCCATTAACATGCTCCAAGGGATGGCAGCATATGGATAATGATGTTGCTTTTAAACATATTTTTGTTTGAAAAGAATATTTATTAACCATTTCTACAAGCTCAAATACGTATTCTATTATCATAATTTTGATTTAAGAATTTGGTGATGTGGCAGAGGGTTCCAAGCTTGTTATTTCCTTGTTGTGGGACCTGTGTAATGTCAAGTAACAGATTACCTGTTGGGGTGAAGTATGACAGAAACCCTAAACACGATGACTTAAGTTACGTAAACGCTGTAACGTATCAGAACCCTCTTTGGGCGGTGGGATCAAGGAACACTGGCTAGATATAGCAAGCACTGGGGTAATTCAGGTTGGACCAAAAACTACCACTGCTGCCTTGCAATGGAAGTCAAATGCCAAAGGCTAATAGAAGTAACCCCTATAGAAGATCAGCGTGCCTGGAAGTTTTTGGTGGCAGCCCCTCCAACAACAGGAACAGGTGGTAAAGGCTAATAACACTTGAATCCAATTATTACAGTAACTGAAGAGAAGCATATCTGGATAAATAGTACAGCCCCAGTTCAAACCATCCTCTGTGTTGCCAACTTTTGGATCTATTCTTCTCTCCTGTCCAGATCATATGTAACTAGGGTTTTCGTTTTCCCTACCTCATTTCTCACTGTTGCCTCTCACATTCATTATTCCTAGTACTGAACTTTTATTTGTGGACAATACTATTTTCTATGGGTATGGATGGCTTTGAATGTTTTCATTGTGTATGTTATGAGAAACTTTAAAACCTAATAAACAACAGTAAAACAAACAAACAAATGGAAGAACAGAAATTTGATATATTAGGTCTTAGGCTCAACACACACCTTACAATCTTGATTGTTCAATCGTACCACTTTCATGTAGTATAAGATCTTATCCAATCAATCATTCAAGGTATTTTCAATCTGTTGGCCCTTATACTACATAGATTTGGTAAATCTGTACAACCAAGATTGTATGGTGTGTGTTGAGCTTTAGCGAGACAAGAAGATGGACTGACTTTGGGAAAGTAAATGTACCAAATGGTTATAACTTTCTTTAATAACTGATACACATAAAGAAAGAATTGATCATATAAATGAAGTCGGAAACCTTGTTGACAAAAATGCAAAGTGCAGTCTTATGGAAGGGACGCCTATCTGTAGCAGAATGAGAATCAGGATTTGAGGATTCGTGCCTGAAGGAGGGTAGTGTGTGTGCCAGGAAATCAGAGAGGAGGCAGGCACCAAGTGGCCCAAACTGCTTGTCCAAAAGTCTACCCCTAGGTTTTGCCACCTGAATCACTTGATTCAAGTTGCTTCATGGTAGGTCTGTCCCTGACTTTGAGGAAGTGAAATAAAAGAGATATTATAATAATAATAATGGGAGATGTTAACCACTTTATCCATCACTACAGTATAGCTACGTCCTATGTAATTTTGAGTAAGCCACAAGGACGTAGATATACATCTTGTAGCTGAAGCACAGCTGTGCATGGTTGGGGTGCATACCTGTGCACACCTCCAGCACTATTGAATGCAGCACTAATTGGTGAAAGGGAATATATGTTCCCTAAGCCAATAAGATTGATTTTTTACCATTAAAAATGTTTTTATTTTCTCAGTTTATAGTGAAAAATACACACTGTAGCATTATTTCAGAATCAAATATCCTCACCATAAATTGTGACAGGAACATAATTTAAGTTTTATAATAAATGGTAGACATAGCAAAACAAAATTTGTGTTTCTTATCTACAGTAATGCTTTTTATTGTCTAACTGGAATTGGTAAAACTGAGAACATGTATTTTTTCTATGTTTTTAATCTTTTTTTCTCATTAAAATGCATAGAAAACAAAATAGTTTAAGGGAAAAAATGTCATACAATAAATGCCTAGTTTGTCTTTAACAAAACAATATATATTTAATTTAGGTAAGTAAGGAAAAGGTTATTACTGATTAAATAGGGGCATAGCTAATATGTCAAAACTGCTCAAGTCCATAAGGGGGAAACAAGGTCTGGATGCGAAGTGGTTAATACCAAAATTGAAACTGACAAAAAAAGACTAGACCTTGTTATAGGTAGAAAGAAACAGGAGAAAGAAACAAAATTGAAGAGATGTTTATTGATTTTTGTGGCAGCCATAATATGCTTATTGGAGGATCTTTGTTCATGCATAATAAATTTCATAACGTTACATGAGTATGTCCAAACCTAAGTGACCACTTTTCAATAATCAAGAAATTCAGAAGATCCTTGAGAAAAGTAAGAGATAGAAGAAGCTCAGATATTGGTAGTGACCATCATCTTGTGACAGCTAAGGTACAAATCAAAATAGCAGCATGAAAGAAACTTCCATGAAGAGAGAAGAAATTTGAACTACAGAACATGGTCATTAAAAAAAAGCACTCAAAACTCACTTCTTCAAGGAGGCCTACATCAACTCAACACTGCCCTAATCCTTTCTGCCAATAACTTCTTGCTGCACCCCCTCCTTTCGTGTCACCAACCCCTCCCTCTAGATTGTAAGCCTTTGGCAGGGCCCTCTCCCCTTGTGTATCATTACTTGACTGTGTGCACTTTACCCAGAATTTGGAACTTTTAATTTTTACCACTACCAATCCAGTTTATTATCTGGCATTGTACTACTATCTGCATTGTGTTGTGGATCTTATTGCTATTACCTGTATTGTTGTATTTGTTGTCTATTACCTGTATTGTTCTGTCACCCCTGTTATCATTGTCTGTAATCCTATTTATTGTCCAGCGCTGCGTAATATGTCAGCGCTATATAAATCTAATACATAATAATAATAATAAATAAATAAAAGTAATATTCATAGGAAAAAATACAAACTCCAAAAATAACTTAAAAAAAAGTCAATCAAAGTTGAACAAGACAGCAAAATCACATCTGGGATATAAATAAGTGGACAGAGAAATCAAGGAAGGAATAAGAATTGACAAAATATTTTGGGTAGATGAACAAGGCACAAGATCAGAGGAGGCTGAGTTAAAGACAGATACAGTATAAAGGAGCTTTCCAGTATTACTAGGAAACTATGAAACATTTAGAAGAACCAAACCAGTTAAAGATAAACATGGGCAAATCCTACCAACACAAGGAAGATGTCAATTGAACCATTGGCAATCTTGCTAAGGACTAATTCAAGGTTTAATGATTGCTGATAGATGAAAAAGTTTCCTTATTTGTTGATACATTTCTCTTGCATTTAGCAGACCCCTGTTCCTTACTAAGGGCAGTTGTAGACACTATAGAACAGTTTGGCCACTTTTCTGGCTTGAGATAAAATAGAAAAATCCCATACAATGCCAATTGAAATCAAACCAAGTCCTGGCCCACAAGGTTGTCCTATTAAATGGGTTTTTAGTATAAACTGGGTATTTATGTACCCTTGGTTCTTCAAAACGTTTGCCACTGTAATATTTTCTCAGCCCTAGCACACTTGAAATCTGAGTGTGAGACCTGGCAACACCTCCCTCTGTCTTTGATCAGCAGAGCTAATGCAGAGAAGATAGCTCTGTTACTAACGCTCTTTTAATTACCATAATACTCCATGTTTATTTCCAGTATCATAATTTAAAAGTTTGAATAAATTGGTTGGCTCATTTATTTGGAATGCAAGGCCTTCAGGTATTGAATTGAAAATGCTTCAGTTGTCAATAAAAACAGTTGGAACTGCCATACCTGACTTTAGACTTCGTATTGGCCCTCAATTTTGACATCACTGGTGGTTTTCTCAGACTCCTAGCAACTTGGTGGTTAAATTGGAAGCCAAGATTGTTGACTCTCACAATGAGTTACTTAAGCTTCGGTTTCGGAGGAGTAAAAATATTTTGCAATTACCAGCACCCATGGCAACAGTTTTGAAGGTTTGGGGGACAGTTGATGATAAGGTGACCAGGAGGCCAAACTATTTTTCCTTATTTAATCCCTTATGGTACAATCCAATCCTGAAGCAACTTTTCTCAGTTTACAAAATGGTGGTTTAGATTAATAGAGATACTTCATTTGGGTGATATTGCAGAGGATGAGGCCTTAATTTCATTTGCTCAACTTAAGGATAGTTATAATGTAAACAATACATTTTCCGTCAGATATTTGCAGCTTTACATATATTTAATGCTGAATTTAGACATTAGAGATCTGCATTTAAAGTTAATATACGCAAGGTGGAAACAATTATTACCAAAAGGTGGTTTAAGAAAGTTAGAATTGTGAAATTTGACATTACAGCCTTGGATAGGTGTGGTAGCTATGGGGCTGAATTTTTTCCATATGATATAGAGCTGCTTTATTTTTGTCAACTATTGGAATCAGGTTGGGATTATCTGTATGGAAGTTTCTGATTTAACTTGGGATAGTTCTCAGAGAGGTCTAGTTTCAAAACAACTTTTAATTTTCACATTCAAAATAGAAAAAAACAAAACTCCAATTCAGGTTTCTAAAATGGATCATGTTTGTTTTATGTTCTGTTTGATTGGCAGCTGTTGTAATTAAGTTCTGTTGTTGTCGATGCTGTCTGCAGCCTTGTTTACTTATTCAAACAATGGTCTCAGATAAGACCAGGACTAGCTAAGTTTTTTTCTGGAATCTTCCAGAAAACAATAGTCTGTGATAAAACCAGAGAGATCTAGGCTTCTCTGAAAACCATAATTACGTGATTACCAAAATAAGGGGAAGGCTAGCTGTGTTTGAAAGAGAATTGTGCTGAATGTGTTGAAGTTTGATGGAGTTTTACTACCGCTTGAATACATTATTTATCCCTTATTTCGTCACACCCTATGCTATGCGTGTTGCACCCATGAAAAGTGATTACACTTCCTGAACTTTGCAAACCTGTGCTTTTCACCAACTTTTTAACTCATTAATCTCCTGTTTCTGTAAACCTACTTCCCTCTGGGCTTTCCTCCCACTTTCTATTCACTCATTACACCAAGTTCCCCATCCACTTTAACCCCTTATTCCGCATCTGACCAATAGACGTCACTGTCAGCCCTTACAAGTAATAGCAGAAGTTTTGCTCACTCTATACTATTACTATTGCCACTATTATGATTGCTATCACTACTGTTTCTATCATTGTTATTTTTAAACAGTCAAAGAAAAAATGCCCTGAACTAACTAGCTAGGCTAAAGTCACTTTTTCAAAAAATTACAGGTGTTATCCTTTTTGTTGGTGCACTTTGGAGCTGCTTCTCGCTGTGTGGATTCCAGGTACTAAAGTGTATAGGGAAAACAAAAAAGAAGAGCTCCAATAGCACATACATTTTTTTTAATGAGGATACGCAATATAAAATTGCACTTATATTTAGGTTTCTTTAAAATCAGCGTGTAGTTTCCTGCCCACGATCATGACCCTCTGCCACGGTCCGGCCAGGACCCGGAGTTGCGACGTTGTGGTTCCACGTTCCGCTGGCTGCGGTGTCGCCAGGAGGGGAAGGAGGGGGCGTGACCGCTCACGTAAATGCCTCCAGTAACTGCGAGGCATTTACTTGAGTGGTCACACCCCCTCCTTCCCCTCCTGGTGACACCGCAGGCAGCGAAACGTGGAACAACAACGTCGCATCTCTGGGTCCTGGCCAGACCGCAGCAGAGGATTACAATCGTGGGCAGGCAACTACGCACCAATTTTAAAGAAATGTAAGTGCAATTTTATATTGCGTATCCTCATTAAAAATTTTAATGCACTACTGGAGCGCTTCTTTTTTGTTTTCTCCATTGTTATTTTTAGAATTATTAGCAATTCCCAGTAACTTTTATGGTAACATGGAACATTCTATTTTAATAGTGAAAGAATATTAACTTTAGATAACTTTAAGGATGATGTTAATGTGCACAGGGCCTTACAATCATTACTAATTAAACTATTTAATATTTATTAATTGATAGATTCAATTGATTGGTTTATTGAAAATTAACACACACAAAGTGTTAAATCCTGCTGTTATATAATTAGATATTGTAGATATTTTTGATTTGCAATAGCACTAATTCTGAGTATACTATTTTATGACTCCCAGATACTTTATTCTTCCAATAATTTTGCCTGCGGAATCAAGTTTTCCTATGAAATGCGTTGCCAAAGGATTTTTTTAAAAAAAGTGATAGTAAGTTATGATACTAGATCTAGTTAGTCAGACTACCTGGAGGCAAGTTCACCACTGACTCCCTTTTAATCTGATTTGAATGTATTTTATCCTGTGTCGGCACCTCTATTTGGCGATCATTGATACCTCCTAAAGTTTTAGACTGGGGAAGGTTGGTTTATTTTAATCTAGATTTGATTAAGGGTGTTCATGAAAAAAGGAATGGTACTGATAATGTTTTCAAAATCTGGTAACAGTGGATAGAATACTTTAAATGTCAAATGTTTTGAGAATCTGGAATGTGTTTTCTATATCAGCAATTTTAGTCTGGAGAAGTGTAAGGAGGGGGGGGGGGGCTTGGATAGGGAATTGTGAGTAATCGGATGGGAGGATTTGGATAGGAAATTGTGGGTGATAAAGGGGATGAACACCAAGGGTTGTATGATGTGTGGTTGTGAAATAAATACATTGTACCTTATAAATAAAAAGGAAGATGAAGTGAACACTTTTCTGAAATACTACTTCAAGGAGAAAACCAAATGCAGATGAAATCTATATAAATGAAACCACAGGGCAAGACTCAACAATAAATATATCACCTCCAACACATGCCGAAGTAACAATCACATCATATGACATCAATGAAGGTAAGGCTCCAGGAGTGGAAAATATTGCTCCCAAAATTTTAAAAGTAGATATTGAAACAACACATTTATTGCATCCTATTTAACTGAAGATATAGATTGAGTAAAAATGTATTTAAGGAAAGAAATGTTAAAGTATCGAAAACAGGGGACTTCACAAAGTGTAATAAATGGAGAGGCATTTCCCTTCTACAAATACCAAGAAAAACAGAGGCCAGAATACTGTAATATTAAGAGTACAGAAAATTATCAATTTAAAAATATAAAAGGGACAGACTGTCTTCCGGAAACAACAACATCAATACATTTGTAAGGTGCTTTTATCCCCTAGGACTCATAGGACTCAAAGCGCAAAATTGTCTCAGATCAAACATTGTAGCTGAGGCAATATATTTAACACCTTAAAAACAATTATAGAACAAAGTGCAGAATGTAGAACCACACCGTACTTGACCTTTATAGACTTTGATAAAGTTTTCAATTTCCTTAATAGAAGATTCATGTGGAGCATGAAAAATATGGGATCTCTAGAAAAATGTTGACATTGCTAAAGGGTATGTTCAATGGCTTTAAATGCCAATTTTTACATGAAAGTAAACTGTCACATTATTTTGAAGAAACACAAGGGTTGAAGCAATGCTGCATTCTATCTCCTACAATATTCCTGTTGGTATTAGACAGCATAATGAGAAAAATTCTAAAGAAACAAAAAAGAGGAAGACAATGGAACATGGTGGACTGGAAACACTGGAAGTCTAGAATTTGCTGAAGATATCTGTTTATTGACTCATACATATACATATATGAAAGAGAAACTGTAAAGGTTACATGCAGAAATTACAAGACTATGTTTCAATGCCAACAAAACAAAAGAAATGACAACAAACAATACTTCTGCAGAGAAATTGAATATTAATGACTATGAAGTGGAACTGGTGGAGAGGTTTTCCTGTATGAAAAGTGTTTGTTACTAGAGATGGTGGTGCAGGAGATGATGTGTAAATCAAATAAAGAAAGTGAATAGAGCATTCACACAGCTGTACTCTATATGCAGAAATAAAACCATCTTAACAAGAACAAACGTTTGTATGTTTTAATACAAATGTGAAAGCAGTTTTTTTCCTATGCAACTGAAACTTGGAAGGTCACACAACCCACTACAGTGACAAACGTCAACCAATTATCAATTGACATTCAGCTAAAGAAAAGGAAGTGGAGTTGGATAGATCATAACTCAGAAAGGGAGAATTTAGAAAGAACAGCCCTAGAAAAAAATCCACGTGGATGAAGAAAAATGGAAAGCTTTAAAAATCATGGAGAAGATCAGTGGAAGAGAAAATGATAGCGATGGTAAAAATTTGGAAATGGTATAATAATGGATCTGAATGGAGAATCTTCACTGAAGCCCTCCATTAAAGCCTAAAGGAACAAATTAATGAAATGTGAAGATGATTAGCTGGCTCTTCAGTGGAGATAATAAAATGATCCCTGGGGATTATAATGATTGGGACATTTGATTACTTGTGGATTATGATGTGGGGCAATAAGAATGCCATTTTTTAATACAAGTAATTTTGTAAGATGTCCGTTAACATTTAAAAATGTGTTTCTTACTCCTTCCAAATCACAAAGATCCTAATATTGATGATCACTTTGAATTAGTCATGCAAGCTTACATGGTATCATTAAACCAGTTTAGGGGAATCATGTGGAGATGTACAGATCTGAGTATTTGCCGAAATTTAACAGGATTTAATGTGCTAGTGAATATACTGCTTCTTCTTCCGTAATCCCACTTCGCATTACTATTCAATGTGTTTGTCAACCCCTGTGTTCCAGTCTAGTGAAAACCAGCTATTTACTACAGGCCCGGTGTTTGTTTGCCCTGCCCAAGTCTACCTGGTACTATTTCCCCAATTCCTAGATTAGATTCACTTCTAATTCAGCTATACCAGCTTACATACCTATTTAACCGTTCTGAGAGGCCATATGTGGCCTTGGAGGGTCATGTGTGCCATCTGACTCTAAGTGACATCAATTTCAAGTGGCAATGTTCAGATCTGAACATTTACCCAAAATTACCAGGAATTAACCAAGAAATAAAAATCAAATTAAACAGCTATAGGACTATACTGAAAGTTAAATGATAGTTTGCAAAATTGTGAATTGCTTCAAGGGCTACTGCCACTAGAAAGGCACTGCTGTTCATATGCAGCACTCTTCGCTGCTTTTAAATTATTTGGTGTGATCTTTTTCATCTTTTTGTGTGGTCCTGTTTGCTTAGCTTTCTTATTCCTTTTATTTGTTCATCAAAAACTTATCAAATTGCATATCCTGGAAGTAGTCTCACTACCATTTTAAAAAGACCCTAATTAAGATAGTTTATGTATTTAGAGAGTTTAGCCTCTCTAATTCCCCCTCATTTGTTTCTAATGACAAGTTGTAATTTGATCTCTCCCCTGTGTCACCTGACTGCCATGGCAGATCAGGCAGATAAGCCCATTTGAAAGCACAGGATGTTAACAATATGTCTGCAGATTTACTTCAGGATTTGTAACAAAGAAATATTTTTCTTTAAAGGTTATTATGCTGTTGCATATCTGTTAGAGCAAAGTGGACGTTTCACCCTGCATACATTGCTTTCCAGCCAAAATGTTGTTTAGTATCTTTTTCAAAGCCATTTTTCTATCTCTTTTTCTGCTCAAAATACATACACTTCACCAACTGTGAGTAATGCTATTTACATTGCGCCTCTTTTACCATCCCCTCTTCTTCTTGCCATTAATTATTTTTATTTTTCAGCTCAGCTATTCAGCTTCTCTTAATGGGAACCTAAACTAAGAAAGATATGGATTTTTCCTTTTAAAATAATACCAGTTGCCTGACTCTCCTGCTGATCCTATATGTAGAGACAAAGGCCCATATGCAATTAACATTTCCTCCTGAGTTTTCCCCTGGGTAATATTTTTAAACTTGTCAATAAAATGCCCTTTAAGGCACCAGAAAGCAAGAAAATACTCAAAATATTTTGGCATTACCCTTTCACCTACTTTTTGGTACTTTTTTAGTTGAAAAAAGAAAACATTTTCTCTTAGGAGAAAAAGTGAATTGCATATGGCCCAAAAAGAGAAGTTTCGGGAACCCTGATAATGTATAATTGATGGTATAGAAGTTGATGATAGAATTATAATAGTGATAGAAAATGGTATACTCACAAACATGGATTGCCGAGACTAGGCAACCACTAAATGCACAAATGGGGAATTTCTCCTGTCCCCACTTGGGCTAAGACGTTGCTCTCCGTGGATAGAAAAGGGTAGTAGCACCCATCCACCAGGTGGATAACAAATCATGTTGGAAACAGAGGCGCCAGTGAAGCATAAAACTATTTAAGAAAAGTTTAAAAATGGAGGGCATTGGTGGACCTACCTCCCCACAAACTGGACGCGATAGATTGTATGATATACAAAATACATTTATTTCTTACTCCAAATATCTGCTGATCCTGTGTCTCTAATACTTTCAGCTGCAGCCCCTGAACAAGCATGCAGATCAGGTGCTCTGACTGAAGTCAAACTGGAGTAGCTGCATGCTTGTTTCAGGTGTGTGATTCAGCCACTACTGCAGCTAAAGTGATCAGCCTGGCTGCCAAGCAACTGGTATTGTTTAAAATAATTAATCCATATCCCTCTCAGTTTAGGTTCCCTTAATCCAGCACTTTATCACATACAAATTCCATCAGCACCTCTCTGCATACTGCTTCTTCTTGCTTCTGGTGACATATCACCCACTCCCAGGGATCTCTCCCAGTCCTCATTCTATCATTTTCATCCTGCACTGACTATCTTCATTCTCCTTTACCCACTAACACCTCTAACTTGAATAACCTTATTAACATTACCCCCTTCTCAGTTTCTGCTCCCATATCTGATGTCTTCTGGAATGCCCACTCAAGCTAACAAACTGACCCACATCCATATTCTTTTCATTTTTAACTCCTTGACCTTCCTGGACATCACTGAGACATGGCTAATGCCATCTGATCTGTGTCTCCAGCTACCCTCTTATAAAGTGGGCTTAAATTTAGCAACACTCCTAGATCTGGTGACAAACATGTGTGAGTATTCCCCTTTTTGTACACTGTTCCTTTAAACCTCTTATACTTGCACCTTCACTGTCTCATCTTTTGAGGTTCATGCTGTCCCTAAAAATCCCAGTAGATAACATTTATCCATCCCCAAAACTTGTGAATAAATGCATTTTCTACAGAACATTCTAGTATAGGCCAAGCATGCTCGAATGTACCCAAATTCAATTCGAGTACATTTGAATTCGAGTCTGGGGCAAATTCGATCGCGACCATCAAATTCGATTCGAATTCGATTAGTGATCGGTAACTGAATTCGGGAAAAATTCGTGTTCGCGAATTCGGATGGCCTTTTTTTATTTTTTAAAGGGAAATCACATTTAAATAGGTGTAATTAAAAAAAAATTGATGGAAAATTCTTCTTCTTCTTCTTTCTTCTTCTTGCTTTGGTAGCACGGCTGTAAATAAACACCAAGAGCAGGAGGTACCGGACAGCAGTCGTGAAACCCACATTGTGTCCAGCACAGTTTTCAACCCAGACACCTGGGTGAATGGCAGCAGTGCATAATTCTGTGGACCCTGGCGGTGGGAACACAGACAGCAGGAGGATAAATACAGCAGGAGGAGGAGGAGTGACGTTTGGCAGCAGGCAATGTATTCTGTGGACCCTGGAAGTGGAAACAGACAGCAGGAGGTTGAATACAGCAGCAGCAGGAGGAGCAGGAGGAGGAGTGACGTTTGGCAGCAGGCAATGTAACAGGGCCATGGTACCTAGCGTTGATAGCATGGCTGTAAATAAACACCAACAGCAGGAGGTCCTGGAAAGCAGTCGTGAAGCCCACATTGTGTCCAATGCACAACTGGGACAGCACAGTTTTCAACCCAAACACCTCAGATTTTTTTTTACAACACTATATAGCTATTGTAGTGGCATAATAGCTAGTGGCACATGGCAGCATCGCATAATTCTGTGGACCCTGGCGGTGGGAACACAGACAGCAGGAGGATAAATACAGCAGGAGGAGGAGGAGTGACGTTTGGCAGCAGGCAATGTATTCTGTGGACTCTGGCGGTGGGAACACAGACAGCAGGAGGATAAATACAGCAGGAGGAGGAGTGACGTGCGGCAGCAGGCAATGTAACGGGGCCATGGTACCTAGCATTGGTAGCACGGCTGTAAATAAACACCAACAGCAGGAGGTTCCGGACAGCAGTTGCGAAGCCCACATTGTGTCCAATGCACAACTGGGATCCCAAACTGAAGCAGAGCTCTCATGTCACTCCCCTCATGCACAAAGGAGTATGGCAGAAGCTGGGAGCACATGGCCCGGGAAAGCCCCCGGATGCGGCTGTTGGTGGGAGGCAGCACCTTGGTCACACCGGGGAATGCCTCGCTGAGCAGGGTCTGGCGGCGTTTGCCTGCACGGGAGGAAGAGGAGGCCACTGTGAAGGGAGCTGATGAGGCCATAGAGGACTGGCTGCCCAGGGGTGGGGGGTGGGGGCAGTGAGTTGCTGCTGTGCTCCTGCTGCTGCTGCTGCTGCTGGATGGGCAGGAGGGTGGGATGCTGCTGCTGCTGCTGAAGTCTGTGCAGTGGCTATCTGGCTCTGACCACTGCCTGCGCCACTGTCCTTCAACTTCACAAACTCACTGTACTTATTGAAATGTCTGGTCTCTAAGTGGGTCTGCAGGCAAGAGGTACTCAACTTGTTGAGATCGCTACCTCTGCTCAGACCGACACCGCAAGTGTGGAAAATTGCACAGGTTTTGTCGTCTTCGCACGTAGTGAAGAACTGCCAGACTGGGGATTTCAGCTTGCCCTTTGAGCTTGAGGGCTGGGGATTTTTTTTGCCCTTGGAGGGTTGTTTTTTTTCTGTTTGCTTGGAGGTTTGCTGTGAGTGGTGGTAGCGGCTGAAGCAGCAGGCTGTGGCTCCTGCCTTCCACGCCTTGTGCTGGCCGCCTTGCTGCTGTCGCGCCTCTGCGCCAGAGACTGCCTTCAACCAACTGTGCTGGTGGTAAAGGTGGCAAATAGAAAGGATCCAGCAGCACATCATCATCCCCAAACATCTCCTCTGAGCCCACCTCAACCAACTCCTCTACCCCAAAATCCCCTGCATCACGCCCCTCCTCATCAGCGCCAACAACAAACTCCTCCACCTCAAACTCCTCCTCCTCCTTGGATGTCCCCATCATCTCCTCCTCAAACTGCTCCACAACATCCCTCAAAACGCTGGTGGCCCCTGGGGTGAAGAGTGAGCTCAGTGAGGGCTGGCTGGTCGCTGGGGTCGACGTGACCTCAAGCGGTGGTGGAGGCCTGGTGCGGACCGGAGTGCTGGTGGTGGTGGCACTGGTCTGGCTGGTGCTGGAGGTCTACCTGGAAATGGTGGCTTGCTGCTCTGCCATCATTTCCACCACAGCCTGCACCTGACTCGCAATGGGCCAGGGGTGACGACCCATCTCAAAGATGGGCGCAACATGCTGCTGTTGTGCCTCTGTTCCCTCCTCCACAACTCTGCGGTGAGTGGCTGGCGGCGGACGAGTCACAGACCTGCTGGTGCTGGCAGTGGCTGCTGCAATGGCGCAGCCTCTCCTAGTGGTGCCTCGCCCTCTACCTCTGCTAGTCATTGTACAATTATACAAACACAATAAGAAAAAAATATATATGCGTAGAAAAGGGCGGGAAAGGGTGTAAACTTTAATAAAAAGAATGAGTTGGTGGTGACTGAGTGACAACAAAAAATTAAAGTTTTTGTTTTTTTTATTTAAATAGTAGTAGTACTACTAATAGTAGTGTAGTCTACAGTAGTCACAAACTAATTTGTGTGGCAGACAGTGAGTGACAATTAAAGTCGGTCACACACGGTCGGACGCAATCAATCAATAGGGTCGGGCAGATGGCTGTCACAGATCACAACGGATGCTGTCCTGTGAAGTAACTATTACACAGTACAGAAGTTAATTAACTCACAGACTAACAGTAGAAATTAAGTAAACGATTAGTAGTAGTAGTAGTAGTAGTAGTAGTGGTAGTAGTAGTACGCAACTAACTATAAATCCTTAGTGTACTACACAATAACTAACTTGTGTGGCAAACAGTGAGTGACAATTAAAGTCGGTCACACACGGTCGGATGCAATCAATCAATAGGGTCGGGCAGATGACTGTCACAGATCACGGATGCTGGCCTGTACACAGTCAGTAACTAACTATTAACTAACACAGTACTGAAGCCAAGAGTACAGGGTATATGGCTAAAAATGCTATGCAAATTAGGTGCTCCAGCTTAAGTCTGACTGGTTTAGCTGAATGCTTGATTAACTACTTCCCAACCACAGTTTTTATCCCCTTAAAGGACTTACGAGGTAAAAAATGGCTAAAAAAGCCAAGTACCTGCAAGATGTTTAAATGCACGGAGGACGCCGTCCGCGCCCTCCCTGCAGTTCCGCCAGGTCCCCTTCCTGAGATCGCCCCCACAGGCCGGGTCGGGCTCTCGTGCCGCTCCCAATATGGCCGCTTCCTCTGGACGTGGCTGCGCAGTCCGCCTGGCCGCGAGTGCGGCTGCGCAGCTCTAGGGCTAACCCCCCGAACCACGCACTGTAGAGGAAGCAGCCATATTGGGAGTGGCACGAGAGCCAGACCCGGCCTGTGGGGTCGCGATTGGCACGGGGGGCGATCTCAGGAAGGGGACCAGGCGGAACTGCACGGAGGGCGCGGACGGCGTCCTCCTTGCATTTAAACATATTGCAGGTACTTGGCTTTTTTAGCCATTTTGGCCTTGTAAGTCCTTTAAAAACTGAAGCAATCTTCACATCACTCTTTTCCTATTGATTTGCCAATAACTTTATCATTACTTCTCACACCAAAATGATCTATATTGTTATTTTTCACCACAAATAAGGCTTTCTTTGGGTGTACTTTTTTTGGTAAGAATTATTTTATTTTCTATGCATTTTAAAGGGAATTATAAGTAAAAAAAATAAATAATGATCATTTCTCAGTTTTCAGCCACTATAGTTTTATAATAAAATGTTCTACGATAGATAAAAACCCACACATTTTATTTGCCTATTTGTCCCAATTACAGCATTGAAATTGTGTCCCTAGTACAATGTATTGCAATAATAGTTTATTGGGAAATAAAGGTTTATTTTTTTCCGTTTAGTGTTTTTTATGCTATATGAATAATTACAAGCCTTTGTTTACAAAAATTATAGTAATATACCCTCATGACATACATATGAAAACGTCCCTAACTACTAATGTATTATTATTAATTTTTTTTACAAGTGTTTTATTTTGGCAACTATTGTGTAAGGGTGAAAGAGCTTATAAACAAATACAATCTATTATATATAATAGTGTATGTGGATGTATTGTACTTGTTGGCCACAAGATGTTGCCACACTTAATTCCTATGAACTGTGAACACCACACAGGAAGTGTTTGGTGTGTTTCTTTTACTTTCACTTTGGAAACAGTTCCCATTCGCTGATCACAGAATGGCAGGATGGCAACAGAAACCAACGGGAGCGGTGTGGCGATCCCGAGTGGTGAGGTAAATAAACATGTAAGCAAATATACACTCCTGGTGCACAAGTGGAGTTTTAAGGATCGTAGATATGGATACCAGGTGTATGATTCAGGCACTGCTGGGCCAGAGAGATCAGTAGGTAATAAATATGGCAGCCACCATATCCCTCTCAGTTTAGCTTTCCTTTAAAGAGACACTGAAGCGAAAAAAAAATATGATATAGTGAATTGGTTGGGTACTATGAATAGTTACTAGAAGATTAGCAGCAAAGAAAATATTCTCATATTTTTATTTTCAGGTATATAGTGTTTTTTTCTAACATTGCATCATTCTATAATATGTGCAGATTACTTAACATTCAGCATTCAAAATGAGTCTTTCAGAGCAGTCTGTGAACTAATGACCTCTCCTCTAGCAGAGAAAAAGAAAACAGTTGAGATAATAAAAGTCAGATAACAGCCCTCTCCAGGACTAAACTTAGTCGGAGAGTTAATGGCTTGTTTGCATAGAGATAACAACTGGAGTTTCTTAACTCTTCCTGTACTGGAAACAATTAGACTGATGTATCTGATCTTAATGTTTTATTTCTTAGCTGTACTACACATACAAATCATAATATCATAATTTTTTTTCCGCTTCAGTGTCTCTTTAAAGAGAACCTGTACTGAGTAAAATTATTTAAAATAAACACATGAGGTAACTTTAAATGAACATTATATAGTTACCTTGCCATCAGTTCCTCTCAGAAGCTCACCATTTTCTTCTTACAGTGATCCCTTCCAGTTCTGACAACATTTTGTCAGAACTGAAATATATCAGTTGCTGCCAGTTATATATCAGTTGCTGTCAGTTACAGCTGAGAGGAGAACTGATGTGTCCATGTTTCCCTATGGCTCAAGTGGGCGATGTTACAGTTTAACTGTGTGCTGACCAGGAAGCTGTTATGGGGTAATAGCCATTTTCAAAATGGAGGACGGAGAATTCTATTGATCACAGTGGACAAACAGGACGCAGGAGAAGAAAAATAGATTGAGGAGTAGACTTACACAGGAGGTAAGTATGACTTGTGCATGCTTATTTTGACTTTTAATTTTCAGTATAGGTTTTCTTTAAGCTCCATAGGTTTGTCAAAACAGTAACGTTTTTGTCATTTTCAAATTATTTTGTCGGGGGATATTGTTCTGGACACGCTGGTGTTGAAAAGAGTAATTGTGTCCTGTCCCTAAATTTATAATGTATTAATTTATCATATGTTTATCCATTTAAAGCAATATGGCTCATTTAAAAGCACTACAGAAAACTAACTGGCATAGACCTTGTTGTGGAATAGATTTTGCTGGTCTGGGACCACCATTTACTAGGACCTGTGCCCAATACCTTTCCCTTTGTTTTCTTTATTGGATGACCACCCATCATCCCAGTAACATGTTTACCTTTTTATAATGAGGTGAATTAGGTGATTTATGAACTTGGTAGTTTATCCACATAAACAGACACAGACAATGTGCACAGACAAGGTTGCATCCAGCTGGGAGAGAATCACCTTTTCATCTATATATATAAAACCAGATATATGTGTGTATGTGTGTATGTATGTATCTTCAATGAAGAGTCGGCACCACCCAAGTAAATTATAGCACTTTTAATGTATGGGCTGCAATGACAGACCACTGTTTCAGGCACTAAGCCCTTTTTCAAATTGCAACTGCCGTGACAAGTGGACAACATACATTCAAGTGCACCTTTAAATACATATCCCACAGGCTGTCAACCAATCAGACATGCCGTGGGTGGGGCTAAGCGGTGGACCTGATGGGGAACTACAAGACATAACAACAGCTTGTGCATAACGCTGCCTAATGGCAATACAGGTTTATATTTTATGTCTACTTCCTGAAGAGGACCTAAGTCACAGGCCAAATATTGCACATTTTTTCCTAAAGTTATATATAATATCTCACTAAACATCAGTAGACAGTCCTCTTGGAATTTGATTTTGGACAGTTTTGGAAATATTTAGGAGAGGCTCCTTACTTTGGAAGCAGTGAAAGTATTTTATTTTACAACATGTTTGGGTGCTCGTAAATTTCTGACCTGATTACCCAGTGTTTGGAGTGCCCTATCCAGACATCCAACATCTTTTTGATAATCATTCAATAAGTATTTGAATAATTGTGTCAGGTGATCTCATATGATTGTTTCCTCTTTTTTATTGGTAATGTCCTGCTTCTCACAGCTTCCTCTGTTGCTTGTTTTCAGTTTTTCCGTTCAATAGTTTTAAATATTTAATGTCCCTCTGAGTCTGCACATGCTCATTGTCTGTTAAATCACAGGGCTAAATTAATTCGTACATTCTATCTTCTGGGGCATTTGCACCATTCCTTATTGCTGTTGTGTCTGCTTTCAGTTTAGCTGTAGCCATATCCATATTCTTCATATTGTTCATGCTGGCTTGCATAATGTCCCTGTGCTATTCTAGCAGTGACTCAGCCATGCTACTTTGACTGTCCAATGAAAAGATTTAAAAAAAATGAGAAATAAATAGAGGATTTTAATAGTGTATCTAAACACTTTGCTATGCCAAGACACACAATGAAGACTTTACATTATTTAAAGCAATTACATTAGAAAAGTAGTGGGTCATTCAGATCATGAGTGGTTTAAAAGATTGTGTAGAAAGGAAAATTACTTAATTCTCCAGGTGGAAACACTCATGCTTGTTGGTCTCAATGAATGTATTGCTAGTTTCAATTGAGATTGTTTACACTCACCTACTTTAATTTTGCAAAGTGAGCTATGTGGTATTTATGGATGGTCTTTACCCTGTTGAGATGACCCTGGTGTGAATTTGTATTGAATAGTTTTTTTTATTACTATATGAATACATTAGACATTTAATTTGAACATGCATATGAACAGAGAGTTGAATTGGATCATCTAGTTATAATTTTGCCTAGCTTTGCTTAGATAACCTTCCATTGTCCAGTAGGTGTCCAGGATGGATGTTTAAAATTAGACCATTGTGTTTACCACCTGTATCTTGATGTATAGGGCTATACTGAGTAAATGGATTGTAGTGAGGCTTTATTATGAGGATTTAAAGAGACTCTGAAGTCTCATAAAAATCATGTTTTTATATTAAAAATCTCTTTAACATGATTGCCCTAACTAAAATGCTGCATCCCCGAGGCTGAAATTCCCCCCTAACTCCCCTCGCAAAATCCATGACTTTCTTGGTCGTGGATTTTGCTGCCCCGGGAGGCAGAACTTTCAGCTGCAGCTCTGCCTCCATGCGTGTCAATCCGTGCGTATCTCCGCCTCTCCCCCGCCCCTCTCAGTGAAAGAAGACTGAGAGGGGCGGGCGGAGGCGGCGATCCGTGCTGATAGACGCATGTAGAGGCAGAGCTACACCCAAAAGCTCTGCTTCTCATGGAAGCGCTCCCTGCAAGGTGCCACAGGGAATTTGGGGGGATTTAGTTAGAGTTCAGCAGCGGGCATGCAGCGTTTTAGTTAGGGCTATCATGTTAAAGAAAACTAAAGAAAATCTAAACTTTTGTGGAAGGAAAATAGGAGTCAGGTTAATTGATTAAAGACCTTGATCAAGTACTACCTAGGTGCAACTTAAGATGAAATACAAAGACTTCGCAAAGAAAGGTTTTGGGTGAGCCGTACATCACACTGTGGGGTGTATGCAATAAACGGAGTTAAGCAGAATAAAGCACATAAACCCATATGCAATTAACTTTTTCTCCTGAGTTTTTTCCTAGGTGATATTTTCAAACTTGTCAATAACATATATTTTAAGCCACCAGCAAGCAAGAAAATATAAAAAATAATTTTAATAGTCCCCTTCCACCTACTTTTTGGTACTTTTTCAATTGCAGAGTGCTGAAAAGTTATTTTAAATTAAAGATGAAAATGTATCTCCTAGGAGAAAAGTTAGGAGAAAAAGTGAATTGCATATGGGCCATAAAGTCTTACTGCATGATAAGAGCAGAATGCAATACATTACTTGCAATGCATTATGCTCTACCAGAGCTGGGACAAGGTCCTCCAGCACCCAAGGCTGAGACACCAAAGTGCGCCCCTCCATCCCTCCCACCCCAGCCGTCACACACTGATGGCTATTAGACTAAGAGGTGCCCCAGGGCCCCAAACACCTTAATCTCTAGTTATCTGGCTTGCAGTCACTGCCATGTAACCCCTTTTCCTATTTCTCTCTGCTTCAAACACAATAGGGGAATGATACCTGAGTGAGTTGTGCACCCCCTCCTACACTGCACCCTGAGGCTAGAGCCTCTCTCGCCTCTGCTCCGGCCCGGCCCTGCGCTCTACTCATTGTGCGGTAAGTCTAAACGTACATTATTCTGCTTAAAGGACCACTATCGCGAAAAATTGAAACATTTTAAATGTGTGTAAACCTATACAAATAAGAACTATTTTTCTTCCAGTGTAAAATGAGCCATAAATTACTTTTCTAGTGTGTTGCTGTCACTAACAGTAGGTAGTAGAAATCTGACAGAACCGTCAGGTTTTGGACTATGCCATCTTTTCATAGGGAATTCCCAGCATGGCTTGTATTCTTTATAAAGACATTCCTTGAAAAGTATATATACAATGATGTTGGCCATCATCCCTGCTCACTGCACATTATTCTGGCAGTTGGACAGAGCAACTGCCATTGAGTGCTTTTGAAAATAAACAAAACCCTGAGAATCCCCTATGAGGAGATGGGCTAGTCGAAAACCTGTTGGTTCTGTCAGATTCCTACAACCTACTGTAAGTGACAGTAACAATGGAGAAAAGTAATTTATAGCTCATTTTACTCTGGAAGAAACGTACTTCTTATTTGTATGTGTTTACATGTATGTTAAATTTTACAATTTTCATGATAGTGGTCCTTTAACAGAGTTTATTGCATACACAACAAAAATGTGTGATTCTGAGTTAAAATAAGCATGTTTTGAATCATCTTCCATGTCTGGAAAAGTATAGTTGTATGCAGATTGGAAACATAAGGTCAATTTTAATAACAATTAATTATAAAATAGTCTATCCAACATTGAAAGTAGTGTTGATTGTAATGGTTAATTACACTTTCAGCAGTTACAATCTTGATCATAATTACAATTTTGTATGTAATCTTGATTCTGTGTAATTAGGCAAAATCACATTTACAGAGCATGTTTTGAACACACTAGCATGTTTATAACACATTTTCACACAGATTTGGACGAAAATGTATGGGCATGCAAGCAAAAATTCATTTTCACCAAATGCATTGAAGTCAATAGGCATTTTCACATAGATTAATAGTTTACTAAACTATGAGTCAATGCAAAATTGCACAAACTAATAATAACTGCATTCAAAATTAATTTTGCAGTAGTTTGAAACTTCACATTATGATTTTGCATTGTAATTACAAATTTTTCTAGCTCATCACTGAGAGCAGCAATACTAGGCACAACAATGGAGAGAGCATGCATTAGCACATAAGAATACAAAGGTATATCAAGGAATTGAGTTGCCATTGCAAGTTCAAAAGAGGACATGCAAGGCATTTGCAACTGGTGCAACATGACATTTATTGAAAAAGCTGTGGTTCCTCTCTCTCTCTCTGGTGCTCCTGTAGGTACACTAAATGACTGCAGCTCACTTGTGTGTGTGCCAGGGAGGAGAAGTACAGTTGTTTCTGTAATGGACCCTTTTGCAGCAGCTGTGAAACGCGAACATATCTTATATGGAACCTTAAATTAACAATAAGGTTTTCTTTGTAACTCACTGCCTATCTGCATTTGTTGCACTTCTGGATGCAAATGTCTCCAGGCATCAATTACTCACATACTCAACAGCATCAGCCATAAAAATGTGGACGTTTTGTGGATAAAGCTTTGTGTAGGAGCTTTGAGGTTGAACTAGCTCATAATACTAAATAAAACATATAATATTAACTCACCAATCCAGACTGCTGGAATGTGCAAATGGAGAACCATAAATGTTACTGTTCTTGAATAGCTATTTTAGAATCTGTAGCAACAATGTAAAAAGGTCAGAATTAATAGGGATTTGTAGTCTGTAAAACACTAAAATGATTTAACAGCCACAACTGTCTAAATATTAAAATTAACAGCTACAAAATATAAAATGTTTTTACTAGTAAATATGCACCTGTAGCATTATGGGAAACAAGCACCACACCTAACGACACTATAAGTAATGTACCTGTTAGCTCTGAAAGTGTCGCCGAGACCCAGGCAGATGCTGTCACTTCCGGGTTTCGGCGCTTGTTCCCCACTGCCATCCCTGCTAGTGACTCACAGTCCACATAAGCTGATAGGCGGAGGGCATGTTCGTAGTACACCCTCCGTAAGAGTAAACAATAGTAAGCTGACCCGGTCAGCAGATTGCAGCGCCGTCAGCTGATCTGATCTTGTCTTGATGTGTGATTGGTTGTGCGGAAAGTGGCCGGCTACTGATTGAAGAATAATTGATATTTAAATGTGTAGAGTGCTGCCAGTCATCACCCGTAATAAGCATAGCTTTGGCTAGTTGCTGGGTGTGCACTCTGATCTCTGCTGATATTCTGTACTTCGACCTCAAATTGTATATGACTACTATGTTGTGTTTAACCTCTGCTTGATTCCTGGATAACCCTTTGCCTGCTGCCTGGACTGACCTCTGCTAGTTACTGGACTAGATGGAATTCTCTGTCCTCCATTTTGAAAATGGCCATTACCCCATAACAGCTTCCTGGTCAGCATACTGTTAAACTGTTATCTCGCCCACTTGAGCCATAGGGAAACATGGACATTACATTGCACATTCAGTTGAAACTGACAACAACTGGTATATTTCAGTTCTGACAAAATCTTGTCAGAACTGGAAGGGATCACAGTAAGAAGAAAATGATGAGCTTCTGAAAGGAACGGACGGTGAGGTAAGTATGTAATATTCATTTGCAGCTACACCATGTGTGTTTATTTATAAATATTTTTACTCAGTTCAGGTTCCCTTTAAACAAGCAAAGCTTTCTTCTGCTAACATAATGGCTATAATAAGAGGTTTTTTTTTTTCCAGCAGGCAGTCAGTGCTAATTCACAACAGGAATATTCTCTTTTTATGCACAGTAGAACTCCACTTTTCCCAGCTCCAAACTAACAAATAAATTGAAAAAAAAATCACTGTGGCCCCTCCATCTAAAAATGTCCCATGGTCACTAGGATTCCTGTTGCTTGAAGAGTCTCAGTAGGAGGCCAATTCTTTTTGAATCTTTCTGCTCAACTATCAACAGCTTGCAGCTAGCTTGTTCTCCATTTAAAAACTCAGCAACCATATGGCCTGGTCAACTCTTTGAAAAGAGGAGGCGGCATTAGCTACACACTTTTAGTTGAACAGAAGTGTTTATAGAGGATGGACCTCCTCCAGAAACTTGTCAAGTAACAGGAATATTGCAAGCAACACAGATAGAATCCTAGTAGTAACAAGATAGAAGTCATACTGTAATCATTCTGCAATTAAGGCTATTGATAAAGAAGGGTATTCTAAAAAAGAACCCCAAAAACTTCAGAATGTTGCAGGTGTAGTACTTGGGAGATCCCAAGAATAGTGACTGGAGAATGTGATTATAGGAGTTGGGCCCTGGGTAGTTGTGTGTCCCTTATAGTTTGAGGTCTGTAACCCCTGTTTAAAAAGTCCCTTCTGAAGTTATGGAGTTGAAGATCCCTTTCTCCAGTGTTCGAACAAATGCATTTATGGCATAGGGCCTGGCTGAAGATAACTACTTTCTTGTTGTGTGGTGGGTGGAAGTTGTCACTCCTCAGGTAAGAGGGTCTGTGTGTCGGCTTCTGGTACACAAGAAAGAAGGATAGACAGGATGAAAGAAGGAGAGAGAGAGGAGAGAGAGACAGAGTTCTCTGTTTCATGATGCTTGGCTGCAGCAGCTGACCTTGCCAACTTGTGGAGCAGGGGTGGCCTGACTCCATGTCAGAGGTGAGCAGCCTAGTCCAATGTGGTCAATTGGAAGGCCTAGAGAATGGACGCATGGTGGCTACAAGCGGAGAGGACCTGGCCTACTGAAGGAGAGCAGAGATTCCTAGATGCCATACAGGGCTGCAGGGATAGAGAGCTGCAGTGCAAGCTGGTCAGTCTAGATCCAGAGTGGCAGTGCTGTATCGATGTGGTGGAGTGAAGGATCGGAAGGCAGCAGTCTCCTCGATGGCTGATGGTGCCGTAATAACAACTTTCCAATGGCTAGTGTGGGTTGTGTTTCTGAGGTTCCAGGGCCTGCAGAGGCGGCAGGCAGTCTGGCAGGGATGAGGCCTAGCTGCTGGCTTTCCCCCTTTAGCAGTAGAGATGGATTTCCATGTGTTTCATCAGATAAACTTATGCCACAGTGTACCTCCAAATTGCCATGGGGCTCTGGCTTACTGATGCAGAGTGGATGAATGAGGGATGAATCCGAGGCAGCGGCAGATAGGGAGGCAGCAGAGGTCCGGCTGGAGGATCAGTATGTATGGTGTGGCTACCCTTCCAGCGCCATCTTGATCACCAGGGCAAGTTACATTACAACTAAAGTCAATTTTTATGTATGCAAGTCCATGCTATTTGGTGTGCATTACAACTAAAATCCATTTTATACATGCAAATTCATGCTGTTTGAGTTGTCACACATTGGGGCCAATTCACTAAAGCGTGATAACTGCTATCACAGCAGTTATCACGTGATCTGCCGCGCGAAAACCTTTACGTGCAAAAGGTTACTCCGCATGATAAGCAAAGGTTTTCGCGTGATCATGAGCGCATTACAAAAGGTTTGTGTGCGCAAAAGGTTACTCCGCGTGTTAAGCGGAGGTTTGCACGCTCTTGTGCGCACTTCACGTGAAGCGTGCACGTTATCACATGCAAACCTCTGCTTATCACGTGGAGTAGCCTTTTGCGCACACAAACCTTTTGTAATGCGCTCATGAAACCTTTGCTTATCATGCGGAGTAACCTTTTGCACGTACAAAGGTTTGCGCGTGGCAGATCGCGTGATAGCAGTTATCACGCTTTAGTGAATCAACTCCCTTGATTGCTATTAGAGTAAGAGGCTCTTCAAGTGGGCCCCCCAACACCTGAATCTCTAGTTAAGTGGCTTACGGTCACTGCTATGCATCCCTTTTGCTTATTTCTCTACACTTCAAACACAATAGGGGAATAATAGCTGAGTGAGTTGTGCGCCCCTTCCTACATTCCTACATCCTACATTGGAGTTAATTCATAAAGCATTGCCGCATGTGGTAATGCAGAAAATAGCTGACTTCATCGAGCACTTAGCAAGATGTCAATTCATAAAAGCAGTTACCGCATGAAAAGCTGACATTTCCGAGCAGTGCGGTAAATCACCAACTTATGAGGGGATTACTTTAATAAATGTCAGTAAATGTCAATTCATAAAGATTAGAGCAGGGGGTAATGGCATGAAGAATACCGCCTGCTTTAAAATGGCAGCAGAGCAATCAGAACAAACAAGGCTTCCCCTGAATACCCCAGGTTGTGTTTTTAACCTCTTGGGTACCCGTTTCAGATGCTCACCTCCAGCAAATACACATTACAAAGCCTGACGTGTAAAGTTTTTGTTGAAGTTCTTCTACACTGTGGCAACTACATAGATTGTTTAGCAAGACTAATAGACAGATTCAGAGCAGATTCAGGGCAAGCAGAGGCAGTTCAACTAAACATGCACATCTAAAGGGAAGTTGGGATGCCTCTTATTGTAATGTCTCTGCAGAGTGAAATGTAACAACTGGCAGCTACTCTTCTCATATTACTGGCTGTTTACATAGGTAAATCCCAGCATTTCTATCGCAGCTGTAAAGATTTTTATGAACTAGCACACAAAGGTCTTGTAAGGATTCCTCCTGTGGCGTGTTCTGTCCATTGCGGTGGAGCCGCAGATGGACAGTTCTGGCTTGTCAGCCTGCATTCGGTTGTGCATTCGCAATGAGTCAATGAGAGCTGATATATATGTTTAGCAAGCATTCATTCTGTCAGCCTCTGTCCTCCTAGCCCTGTCCTTGCGAGGTAGCCATTGCTGCGGTTGCTATTGGCTACCTCACTCCAGTCTGTCTTGTATCTGTCTGAATGTTTGCTATCACAAGAGCAGCACTACATCGTACTGCGCTGCCATTGCGTCTTATCAGAAGCCCAGAGCTGCAGTTGCTCTGGGCAGCCTGTTTAGCCTCTTCCATTATCCAGCTCTTAGCCTTGTTGTTCTGGGTGGTCAGAAAGTATGACCCCCCCCCAGCATTACAGGTTAAAATACCGAATGCAGTATTTTCTCGACCAGATTTTTGTACCACACAGCCTTTTATGAATTGACCCTATAGTACCCTGAGGCTGAAGCCTCTCTCTCCCCTGCATCGGTCTGGCCCCTAGACCTCTCACTCTCTCACAAAACATTCAAATAAAAAAAAAAAAAAAAAAAATATATTATATATATATATATATATATATATATATATATATATATATATATATATATATATATATATATATATATATATATATATATATATATATATATATATATATATCTATGGTTAAAAATAATTTAATGAAAAAGAGCCCATACACCCTGATCTAAAAATTAATTCTTTTTTAGTTGTCTTATTGAAGTATTCATCAAGTTGACCAGTGCCATAATCCATATGTATCATTCATAATGTCTTTGTCACAGACTGCACAGACTGATAAGCAGATAACCACATTTGCAGTAACGTACAGAAGGCCAGACACCACAATGTAGAGAAATAACAATTGTTTTTATTTATAAGTTAGTTCACTTTTTATGAGTGAGAACAGTGCAAACATAAAACAGAACTATAAAACCCAACAAGCCCCACAACACCAGTAAATGACACAATCCTAACTGACTAAGGCTACGTTCACAGTGGGACGTTATTGTCCTGCATTACCAAGTCTTATAATTCAGTTTAACGCACTGTTTGCAATGTTAAGGCTGTGTTGCGTTCGCAGTGCGAAGTTAGCATCGCAAATGTTGCATTATGGTAATGCACCGCTGCAGTACATTACCTCTAAATGCAGACGTTAACAGATACAGGGAAGCATACTTTTCATTTCCTGTATACTTCACTGTATCTACTGTATGTAACAGTAATATGGCGTTAATGTGCGTTGCAACTTTTTTGGTGCTTTGTGTTGTAATTTTGTGTTTGACTTTAACGTTGCATCGTGACGCAATGTGCCACTGTAAACCTAGCCTGTGGGTCCTTTTCCACAAGTAAACACTATCACATACGCAACTGCACTGTGATGCAATCACCTTTCCTTGTTGTTTTACTAGCATGATTTAGCCACGATTGCTCCACAATCTATTGGATGTATGTTCGGGGAAAAAAAATTGTCGGGAAAAAAGCTTAAATTGCCAAATGTTAGGAACAATTGTATAGTGGCGTGATTGCTATGTCATCTGCCTGTGCTCCTATACAAAAGTATTGGAGTGCAAAGACACCAGGGGCTTGATTCACTAACCGGTGCTAAGTGTTAGTGCCGGTGTGAAAAGCCCTTTTTTGCCGCTAGTGCGCGCAAAGCTACTTTGCGTGCAGCCCCACTCACTGCGCGCACAGTGCAGGTGCGCCTATATTAGTGCGTGGTGCGACGATAACATTGCGCCCGCTGCCTCTTAAACGCTGCATCTGATGCGACGATAACGGCGCATCGGGTGCCCCTGAAACGGCACACTAATGTGCCGCTTTGGGGGCACCCGATGCTTCGTTATCGTCGCATCAGATGCAACGTTTAAGAGACAGGGGGTGCGACATTATTATCGCACCGCGCACTAATATAGGCGCACCCGCACTGCGTGCACAGTGAGCAGGACTTAGACTGATGTGTGGGCGCAAACTACTCAGTGCCATAGTTTGCACCCACTAAGTGGCAGGGCACACTAACCGGCTTAGCGCCAGCTAGTGAATCAAGCCCCAAAAATGTTGCAGGCTGGCGATTCAAATTTGGGAAATAACGAATAGTACTAGTGGAAACAGCACCGTGATCTACAGTACATGATAGGCCTGGTGCACACCGAGCGGTTTTTGAAGCGATCCGCAAACCGTTTCCGCCTTGGAAAACGCTTGGCTAATGTATTTCAATAGGATGTTGCACACCAGCGGTTTGCGTTTTTTAGCAAACCGCAAACGTGGGTCCTGCAGCACTTTTTGCGGTTTGCAGAAGCATTTCTGCCTCAATGTAAAGTATAGGAAAAGCTCAAACCGCTCTGGAAAACGCTAGATCAGATCGGTTTTCCAGACGTTTTTGTTACAGAAGATGTTCAGTAACAGCTTTTAGTGTAACAATATTTGTAATCTGCTACACAAAAACGCTCCCAAAAATGCTAGGCATGTTTAGGAAATGTCTCTAAACATGCCTAGAATCGCTCTGAAATCTGTTCCAAAAACCTCTAGCGGTTTGAGGATCTGCTAGCGGTTTTGGTTTGCACTGGGCCTTAATCATGGTGCTGTTGTGATCAGCAAAATGGGCAGGATACATTTTGGGATTGAATCACACCTAGATGAAAAGAGAGCCCTAGATAACTAATAAACAAAACAGCAAGCACTAATACTATACAACAAATAGACAGAGATGCACAGTACAAAATAATCACCAGACAAATAACAAGGTCATAAGGCAAAAACAAAGAAACAAAGTCAGAACTAAATAAAACCGACAAACAGAGATGTCCAGAATCTAGCAGCACCTGGAGCAAGCTACCAAAATAATGTAGCAATGCCTGAGTTTTGAACAGGCCCTTAAATAGGCAGGATCCACCTGCTGACTAATTAATCTGAGGCTAAATAGGATCAGTTGAAGAATAACAAGTCAATCCAGCCCTAGACAACAAACAATAACAGGCTTCATCCAGGTCTGGAGAGAGCCATCTGCTGGTAGGCAGCGGAAGTCCATCACAGTCCATAGGAATACTGCCACCAACAAGTTCTTGACAGTCTTTCTCCATACAACTTTTTGAATATCTTTTCAGTTCAAGAATTGCAATCAATTTTCCTGACTGATTGTAACATTTCAAAAATCTGACCAATGTAGCACACACATATGTTCATTTTTCCCCATTTTACAGTGGGATGCGAAAGTTTGGGCAACCTTGTTAATCGTCATGATTTTCCTGTATAAATCGTTGGTTGTCACGATAAAAAATGTCAGTTAAATATATCATATAGGAGACACACACAATGATATTTGAGAAGTGAAATCAAATTTATTGGTTTTACAGAAAGTGCACAATAATTGTTTAAACAAAATTAGGCAAGTGCATAAATTTGGGCATTGTTGTCATTTTATTGTTTCCGAAACCTTTAGAACTAATTATTGGAACTCAAATTGGCTCGGTAAGCTCACGAACCATTGACCTACATACACAGGTGAATCCAATTATGAGAGAGTATTTAAGGGGGTCAATTGTAATGTTCCCTCCTTTTAATTTTCTGTGAAGAGTAGCAACATGGGGGTCTCAAAACAGCTCTCAAATGACCTGAAGACAAAGATTGTTTACCATCATGGTTTAGGTGAAGCATACAGTCTCAGAGATTTCAGCTGTCTGTTTCCACAGTTAGGAACATGTTGAGGAAATAGAAGACCATGTGCTAAGTTCAAGTTAAGGTTCGAAGTGGCAGATCAAGAAAAATCTCGGATAGACAGAAGCGACGAATGGTGAGAGCAGTCCGAGTCAGCCCACAGACCGAGACCAAAGACCTACAACATCATCTTGCTGCAGATGGAGTCACTTGTGCATCGTTTAACCATTCGGCGCACTTTACCCAAGGAGATGCTGTATGCGAGAATGAGGCAGAGGAAGCCTTTTCTCCGCCCACAGCAGAAACAGAGCCGCATGAGGTATGCTAAAGCACATTTGAACAAGCCATCTTCATTTTGGAATAAGGTGCTGTGGACTGATGAAACTAAAATAGAGTTATTTGGGCATAACAAGTAGCATTATGCATGGAGGAAAAAGAACACATTATTCCAAGAAAAACACCTGCTACCTACAGTAAAATATGGTGGTGGTTCCATCATGCTGTGCGGCTGTGTGGCCAGTGTAGGGACTGGGAATATTGTCAAAGTTGAGCGACGCAGGGGGTGGAGTCAGCCATGGCTAGTGTTGGGTGAACACCTGGATGTTCGGGTTCGCGAACGTTCGCCGAACATGGCTGCGATGTTCGGGTGTTCGCGCCGAACTCCAAACATAATGGAAGTCAATGGGGACCTGAACTTTCGTGCTTTGTAAAGCTTCCTTACATGCTACATACCCCAAATTTGCAGGGTATGTGCACCTTGGGAGTGGGTACAAGAGAAAAAAAATATTTGAAAAAGAGCTTATAGTTTTTGAGAAAATTGATTGTAAAGTTTCAAAGGAAAAAATGTCTTTTAAATGCGGAAAATGTAATTTTTCTTTGCACAGGTAACATGCTTTTTGTCGCCATGCAGTCATAAATGTAATACAGATTAGAGGTTCCAGGAAAAGGGACCGGTAACGCTAACCCAGCAGCAGCACACGTGATGGAACAGGAGGAGGGCGGCGCAGGAGGAGAAGGCCACGCTTTGAGACACAACAACCCAGGCCTTGCATGAGGACAAGAAGCGTGCGGATAGCAATGCATTTTGTCGCCATGCAGTCATAAATGTAATACAGATAAGAGGTTCCGTAAAAAGGGACCGGCAACGCTAACCCAGCAGCAGCACATGTGATGGAACAGGAGGAGGCGCAGGAGGAGAAGGCCACGCTTTCAGGCGCAACCCAGGCCTTGCATGAGGACAAGAAGCGTGCGGATAGCAATGCATTTTGTCGCCATGCAGTCATAAATGTAATACAGATGAGAGGTTCAATAAACAGGGACCGGAAACGCTAACCCATCACAGATGTTCATTGTTCATGTTACTTGGTTGGGGTCCGGGAGTGTTGCGTAGTCGTTTCCAATGCAGGATTGATTCATTTTAATTTGAGTCAGACGGTCTGCATTTTCTGTGGAGAGGCAGATACGTCGATCTGTGACGATGCCTCCGGCAGCACTGAAACAGCGTTCCGACATAACGCTGGCTGCCGGGCAAGCCAGCACCTCTATTGCGTACATTGCCAGTTCGTGCCAGGTGTCTAGCTTCGATACCCAATAGTTGAAGGGTGCAGATGGATTGTTCAACACAGCTACGCCATCTGACATGTAGTCCTTGACCATCTTCTCCAGGCGATCGGTGTTGGAGGTGGATCTGCACGCTTGCTGTTCTGTGGGCTGCTGCTGCATGGGTGTCATAAAATTTTCCTACTCCAAGGACACTGCCGATACCATTCCCTTTTGGGCACTAGCTGCGGCTTGTGTTGTTTGCTGCCCTCCTGGTCGTCCTGGGTTTGCGGAAGTCAGTCTGTCGGCGTACAACTGGCTAGAGGAGGGGGAGGATGTCAATCTCCTCTCTAAAGTCTCCACAAGGGCCTGCTGGTATTCTTCCATTTTGACTCTTTCTTCAAGCAGTTTTGGAACATTGTGTTTGTACCGTGGATCCAGAAGGGTATAAACCCAGTAATTGGTGTTGTCCAGAATGCGCACAATGCGTGGGTCGCGTTCAATGCAGTCTAGCATGAATTGAGCCATGTGTGCCAGAGTCCTGCCAGAATCCTCATCATCCTCTTGTGAGCGTTGTGATAGTTGTGATGCATCATAGTCATCACCTTCTTCCTGGTCTGCTTCTGCTGACGATTCGCGCTGAATTGTGGAAGTCCAACGTGCACTGCTCTGGCCCTCGTCAGTGGTGGCATGAATTTCTTGCTCCAACTCCAGCTGTTCCTCCTCCTCTTCTTCATCATAGCTGCTGGGGCCAGCGTTTCCTAAAGCAGATGGCCTGATGTTGGTATCATCACGCTGATCGTTTTCTCCTTCAGATTCCCCCAGTTGCATCATGACAGCTGTTTCCTTTATTTTCAACATTGACTTCTTCAGTAAACACAGCAGTGGTATGGTAATGCTGACTGAAGAGTTGTCACTGCTCACAAGCAACGTGGATTGCTCAAAATTTTGGAGGACTTGGCAGAGGTCCAACATGTTGGCCCAATCGGATCCACAGAAGCTTGGCAGCTGTCCGGATGCGCCTCGGTACTGCGCCGTCATGTACTGGACCACTGCACTCTTCTGCTCGCAAAAGCGGGCTAGCATGTGCAGCGTAGAATTCCAGTGCGTAGGGACATCACACAGCAAGCGATGGTGGGGGAGATTGAAGCGCTCCTGCATCTTGGCGAGTGCCCCCGAAGCAGTACTGGAATTTCTACAATGTTTGGCCACTCGTCGCACCTTCAACAGAAGATCGGCCACGCCTGGGTATGTCCTCAGGAACCGCTGAACTACTAGTTTCATCACGTGCGCCAGGCAAGGGATGTGTGTCAGCTTAGCCAACCTTAAAGCGCGAATGAGATTACTCCCATTATCACACACAACCATGCCCGGTTTCAGGTCCAGCGGTGCCAGCCACAAATCCATCTGTTCCTTTATTCCCCTCCAAATTTCCTCCCCTGTGTGCTGCTTATCCCCAAGGCAGATCAGCTTCAGCAACGCTTACTGACGCATGCCAACAGCTGTGCTGCACTGCTTCCACGATCCTACTGCTGCTGGGTTAGCGTTTCCGGATGAGGTACAGCTTTGAGATGCGTTGGAGGAGAAGGAGTCAGAGAGGTAGGTGCTGCTGTTATCCAGTGGGAGGGACGGCGGTGCAGCTGTTTGCGGCGTGGGCAACACCCGCGCCGTAGCAGGTGAGGAATCGCTGCCAGGCTCCACAAGGTTCACCCAGTGCGCGGTAAGGGAGATGTATCGACCCTGGTCGAACGCACTCGTCCAGGTGTCAGTGGTGAGGTGAACCTTGCAGGCAACGGCATTCTTCAAGCTTCGGGTTATTTTGCTGACCACGTGCTCATGCAACTCAGGCACTGCAGAGCATGCAAAGTGGTAGCGGCTGGGAACCACGTAACGTGGGATGGCCACTGACATCATGCCCTTGAAGCTGTTTGTCTCCACCACTCGATATGGCAGCATTTCGCAGGCCAGAAGCTTGGCTATGCTGGCTGTTACTGCCACGGCCCGGGGGTCATTTGCTGGCAATTTCCTCTTGCGCTCAAACATCTCCGACACAGACAACTGAACCATAGGGCTGCACACTGAAGGGCTGTTGGTTGTTGTGTTTGATGAAGACTGGTAGACCTCAAGAGCACTATTCCGGAAAGTGACAGTGTCGTCTGATGTTTGTGAATGTTGTTGTGAACCACGCAATGGCTGGGCTACTGCTGCTGCTGCTGAGGAGGGTCTGGTGGTGAGTCTGGTGACCCCAAAGGAGGCAGTGTTGCTGGTACCCTGTCCTACCGCGTTTGCCCACAGAGTGGGATGTTTGGATAGCATGTGGCGGCTCATGCTGGTGGTGGAGAGGTTGTTAATATTTTTCCCCTGCTCAGGCGGGTCTTGCACACCTTGCAAATCACCATGGTACCATCCTCACTGCAGTCTTCAAAGAAAGGCCAGACTTTGGAGCACCTGCCTTGCTGGCGATTTCTGTTTGCGCCTCTTTTGCGTCTCACTTGAACTTCCACACTTGTGGTGCCTGAAATTTTGCGCCGCCTACCTTGTGGCACAAGGCGAACTCGTGCAGCAGTGGGTTCTTCAACAGACTCATCTCTGCTGCTATGATGGCGATGTTCTCCTTCACATACAAAATCTGGGTCTGTGTCCACATTGTCCAAACCCTCCTCTTCCATCTCCTCAAACTCGTCATATGTGATTGTGGGCCGCCGCTGTGGAGTAGAGCTCCCCAGAACAACCTCTGCGCAGCTCACTCCAACGTCGTCTTCCAGATCTTCTCGGCCGACCTCCTGCAATTGAAACCCCTCCTGCCCAACTTGCTCTGGGATTTGGGTTTCAAAGTCCTCTGACTCGCCTTCCATTTCAGTGCGCGGTGCATTTCCCACAGTAAATGGTTGTGAATCCGGGCACAACATTTCTGGCTGTTCCATTGACCTTTGAAAGGTGGAAGTTTGTTGGGCTGGGAATAGCTCCTGCGAATACCCCATTGTGTCCTGAGGAAATTCTTCGGACTGGTTATTTGTAGTGTTGGGCGAACACCTGGATGTTCGGGTTCGGGCCGAACAGGCCGAACATGGGCCAGATGTTCGGCATGTTCGGCCCGAACGCCGAACTCAATGGGAGTCAATGGGACCCCCGAACATGCCCATTTTGGGGGCCCTATGGGGTCGCAGGCATAAGGGGGGAGCATGCCCCGGTCGCGGGGGGGGTCGGAAATTCCCCCCACCCCCTCCGCTAGCGCTCCCCCCTCTGCCCGCTTCCCCATACAAAAAGTTTAAATCAAGTTCAATAGTACCTGGGCTGGTGGCATTGGCTGGCAGTGGAGTGAGGAGGAGGAGGAGTCCGAATAGCAGAGTGACGTTGAGGCCGGGCAGCGGGCGGTTCAGCGCTAGTACCCTTGTGGTACTTCCGCCCTTTCTCTGACCTCACGTCCTCTGCGTGATGACGCATACGAGGGTACGCGTGATGCGTACCCTCGTATGCAGAGGACGTGAGGTCAGAGAAAGGGCGGAAGTACCACAAGGGTACTAGCGCTGAACCGCCCGCTGCCCGGCCTCAACGTCACTCTGCTACTCGGACTCCTCCTCCTCCTCTTTCCACTGCCAGCCAATGCCACCAGCCCAGGTACACTACTATTGAACTTGATTTAAACTTTTTTTATGGGGAAGCGGGCAGAGGGGGGAGCGCTAGCGGAGGGGGTGGGGGGAATTTCCGACCCCCCCCCGCGATCGGGGCATGCTCCCCCCTTATGCCTGCGACCCCATAGGGGGGCCGTATTGCGGCCTGTTCGGCCGAACAGGGCCCTGTTCGCCCGAACAGGGGCCCTGTTCGGCCCTGTTCGGGGGCATACAGAAGTTCGGGGCGAACCCGAACTTAAAAGGCCGAACACCATCAGGTGTTCGGCCGAACTCGAACATCACCCGAACAGGGTGATGTTCTGCAGAACCCGAACAGTGGCGAACACTGTTCGCCCAACACTAGTTATTTGGCAGTTGTGTGCATGGTGTCGCTGCCGGTTGTGTCAGCTTTGTGCCCACTGGCTCCTTGTAACTGGCTGAGGACTCGGACCTCGTGCGTGATGTGCTGGTGCTGCTTAACCCACTGCTGGACGCTTGAGAGGTCATCCAATTAATTATCTGGTCCTGTTCTTTTGGATTTGTGAGAGTTGATTTCCTGGACAACATGGGCGGTATTGAGTGGGTTTTCTTCGGTGCTTCACTGTGGCCTGTACGTGAACCGTCAGGGGAAACACCTCTTCCCTTGCCCCTCCCTCTTTCACAGGATTTCTTCTTCATTTCACTTATCCTTAAAGTACACACTGACTGGCAGCAGTACAGTGGCAGTACAGAAATGCTATGTAGTGGTGGGTGAGCGGTGTACTACTATTCCCAGCAGCGACACAGGGCACAATGCTATACAGTGGTGGGTGAGCGGTGTACTACTATTCCCAGCAGCGACACAGAGCACAATGCTATACAGTGGTGGGTGAGCGGTGTACTACTATTCCCAGCAGCGACACAGAGCACAATGCTATACAGTGGTGGGTGAGCGGTGTACTACTGTTCCCAGCAGCGACACAGAGCACAATGCTATACAGTGGTGGGTGAGCGGTGTACTACTATTCCCAGCAGCGACACAGAGCACAATGCTATACAGTGGTGGGTGAGCGGTGTACTACTATTCCCAGCAGCGACACAGAGCACAATGCTATACAGTGGTGGGTGAGCGGTGTACTACTGTTCCCAGCAGCGACACAGAGCACAATGCTATACAGTGGTGGGTGAGCGGTGTACTACTGTTCCCAGCAGCGACACAGAGCACAATGCTATACAGTGGTGGGTGAGCGGTGTACTACTATTCCCAGCAGCGACACAGAGCACAATGCTATACAGTGGTGGGTGAGCGGTGTACTACTATTTCCAGCAGCGACACAGAGCACAATGCTATACAGTGGTGGGTGAGCGGTGTACTACTTTTCCCAGCAGCGACACAGAGCACAATGCTATACAGTGGTGGGTGAGCGGTGTACTACTATTCCCAGCAGCGACACAAAGCACAATGCTATACAGTGGTGGGTGAGCGGTGTACTACTGTTCCCAGCAGCGACACAGAGCACAATGCTATACAGTGGTGGGTGAGCGGTGTACTACTATTCCCAGCAGCGACACAGAGCACAATGCTATACAGTGGTGGGTGAGCGGTGTACTACTATTCCCAGCAGCGAC
Organism: Hyperolius riggenbachi; assembly: GCF_040937935.1. Lineage (NCBI taxonomy): Eukaryota > Metazoa > Chordata > Amphibia > Anura > Hyperoliidae > Hyperolius > Hyperolius riggenbachi. The sequence goes on along the minus strand of NC_090656.1, from coordinate 166,797,882 downwards.
ACAGAGCACAATGCTATACAGTGGTGGGTGAGTGGTGTACTACTTTTCCCAGCAGCGACACAGAGCACAATGCTATACAGTGGTGGGTGAGCGGTGTACTACTATTCCCAGCAGAGACACAGAGCACAATGCTATACAGTGGTGGGTGAGCGGTGTACTACTTTTCCCAGCAGCGTCACAGAGCACAATGCTATACAGTGGTGGGTGAGCGGTGTACTACTATTCCCAGCAGCGACACAGAGCACAATGTTATACAGTGGTGGGTGAGCGGTGTACTACTATTCCCAGCAGCGACACAGAGCACAATGCTATACAGTGGTGGGTGAGCGGTGTACTACTATTCCCAGCTAGAGTTGGGCCGAACGGTTCGCCTGCGAAAGGTTCCATGCGAACTTCAGTGGTTCGCGTTCGTGTCCCGCAGGCGAAGTTTTGCGGAAGTTCGGTTCGCCCCATAATGCACCATGAGGGTAAACTTTGACCCTCTACATCACAGTCAGCAGGCCCAGTGTAGCCAATTAGGCTACGCTAGCCCCTGGAGCCACTCCCCCCCTAATAAAAGGCAGGCAGTGGCGGCCATTAAGCTCACTCGTGTGCCTGCGTTAGTGAGAGTAGGGCGAGCTGCTGCAGACTGTCTCTCATAGGGAAAGATTAGTTAGGCTTAGCTTGTTCCTGGCTGCATACCTGTTCTGTTCAGTGAGCCCACCATACCTGTTCTGTTCAGTGAGCCCACTGGACACCTGCATACCTGTTCAGTGAACCTGCTACTGCATACCTGTTCTGTGAACCCACCACTGCATACCTGTACTGTGAACCCACCACTGCATACCTGTTCAGTGAACCCACCACTGCATACCTGTTCAGTGAACCCACCACTGCATACCTGTTCAGTGAACCTGCCACTGCATACCTTTTCTGTGAACCCACCACTGCATACCTGTTCAGTGAACCCACCACTGCATACCTGTTCAGTGAACCCACCACTGCATACCTGTTCAGTGAACCTGCCACTGCATACCTGTTGTGTTCAGTGAACCCGCCACTGCATACCTGTTCAGTGAACCTGCCACTGCATACCTGTTCTGTGAACCCACCACTGCATACCTGTTCTGTTCAGTGAACCCGCCACTGTGTACCTGTTCAGTTAACCCGCCACTGCATACCTGTTCTGTGAACCCACCACTGCATACCTGTTCAGTGAACCCACCACTGCATACCTGTTCAGTGAACCCACCACTGCATACCTGTTCAGTGAATCTGCCACTGCATACCTGTACTGTTCAGTGAACCCGCCACTGCATACCTGTTCTATTCAGTGAACCCGCCACTGTATACCTGTTCTGTTCAGTGAACCCGCCACTGTATACCTGTTCAGTGAACCCGCCACTGCATACCTGTTGTGTTCAGTGAACCCGCCACTGTATACCTGTTCAGTGAACCTGCCACTGCATACCTGTTCTGTGAACCCACCACTGCATACCTGTTCTGTTCAGTGAACCCGCCACTGTATACCTGTTCAGTGAACCCACCACTGCATACCTGTTCAGTGAACCCACCACTGCATACCTGTTCAGTGAACCTGCCACTGCATACCTGTACTGTTCAGTGAACCCGCCACTGCATACCTGTTCTGTTCAGTGAACCCGCCACTGTATACCTGTTCTGTTCAGTGAACCCGCCACTGTATACCTGTTCAGTGAACCCGCCACTGCATACCTGTACTGTTCAGTGAACCCACCGCATCAGTGCGCATACCTGATGCATACGCATCAGGGCGACCATATGGGCTGTAAAGCCACCAAAACCTGCACTCTCGCCATGGTGCGCTCCAGTCCAGCACGGCTGTCACTACACAAACAGCTGTTTGCGGTGCGTTACACGGTGAGTTTGGTGTGTCAGTGTGAAGCAGTACCTTAATTACACTACCTGATTGATGTATACACATGCAAGATGTTTTAAAGCACTTTAGGCCTGTCATTTAGCATTCAATGTGATTTCTGCCCTTAAAACGCTGCTTTGCGTCAAATCCAGATTTTTCCCGGGGACTTTTGGCATGTATCCCACTCCTCCACCTGGAGGTCCAGGTGTTAGGCCCCTTGAAACATCTTTTCCATCACTTTTGTGGCCAGCATAATTTTTTTTTTCAAAGTTCACATCCCCATTGAAGTCTATTGCGGTTCGCAAACTTTTACGCGAACCGAACCTTACGCGGAAGTTCGCGAACCCGGTTCGCGAACCTAAAATCGGACGTTCGGCCCCACTCTATTCCCAGCAGCGACACAGAGCACAATGCTATACAGTGGCGGGTGAGCGGTGTACTACTGTTACCAGCAGAGACACAGAGTGGCAGTAAACACAATGCTATATAGTGTGGGTGAGCGGTGTACTACGGTTCCCAGCAGCGACACAATGACTGGGGGGACCCTGGCTAGCCTGGCTGGAGAGAGAACTACCCTGCCTGCCTACCCAAAGCTAAACCCACAGACAAATGGCGGAGAAATGACGTGGATCGGGTATTTATTTACCTGAACCACGTGACCCGTTCGGCCAATCAGAGCGCGTTCGGGTCCGAACCACGTGACCCGTTCGGCCAATCACAGCGCTAGCCGAACGTTCGGGGAACGTTCGGCCATGCGCTCTTAGTTCGGCCATATGGCCGAACGGTTTGGCCGAACACCATCGTGTTCGGTCGAACATCACCCGAACAGGGTAATGTTCTGCAGAACCCAAACAGTGGCGAACACTGTTCGCCCAACACTAGCCATGGGCCACATAAAGCCGCTTCTATACAGAGCTCCTCATCCATGATACCGATTTGGCGCTGACAGACTTGCTTTTGCCTCTTCAAAACGTTATGAGGGTATTGCCAGTGAGCCACGGAGAAGCCAGAGACAACCAAAACGCACCGACAAGCCACGTCGCCAGACTTCTAGCAAAACTTCAGTCTCCCGAGCCTCCAAACAGACACCATTCAGACGCCAGAGATACAGATACGGCTGAGATGATCTCCAAATCCCTGGAGGAGATATGGGACTATCTGCACAACTTGCCCACCAAGGAAGACCTATCTGATCTTGCAGATAGAATCACCTCATCCACTAGGGAAGAACTAAGGGGCATCTAAGAAGATCGATCTGTACATGATGAACGGCTCACAGCCTTAGAACGGGACATGTCTTCACTACAGGCTGAAGTCGGGAAACTGAAGGAGGTAAATTCACAACAACGTGCGATGAATAGTCTGCTGAGAACGGGGCTGGAGGATCTTCAAAACCGGAGCCGCCGTAATAACATAAGGATCCGCGGCCTAGCAGAATCGGTATCCATGCAACAACTTGAGCTCACTCTGGTCGCCATCTTTAACGGCATCCTCGGTAAGCCAGAAGATGATCCCCTAAAGATAGATTGTGCCCACCGTGCCCTCAAACCCAAACCGGCAGTAGACGACCCTCCACGTGACATTATCTGCCACGTTCATCACTTTGCAGTAAAGGACTCCATTATGAGAGCGGCCCGCCAAAAGGACTCCATCGACCATGAGGGATCTTCCCTATTACTTTTTCAAGACCTGGCACCTAGTACACTGACGCAGCGATGAGCTCTCCAATCTTTACTCAATATGCTACGTGAAAATGAGGTTAACTACTAGTGGGGCTTCCCATTCCAACTTACTGCAACAAAGGAGGATACATCTTTCATGGTAAAATCCCTTGCTGACCTCCCGGACTTATTCCGTACATTGGATCTACCGACAACTGAAGTACCCAAATGGCAACCAGATTTAATTCCAGCTGGCCTATTTCAGAGGTCTAAGCAAAGGAGGCAACCTCGCAACTAGCGTTAACTGCTTGTATATAGTGCCCATGGGAGCATAAATTACCCACCAGATAAGTACTAACTGTTTGTTATGGTGCCCTATACTTGTCCATACTGAGTCTTGCATTGAGTACTAACTGTAAAGTTGCAGATATGCAGACTGGTGAAGGTCTACTCATCGTCTGATAGTGACTTTTCTATGATATTAGTCTCATCTTAGATGACATGGAGCAGAGCTGTGCTTACTATTTTCATTTTTATACACCTGATGGCAGCCGCTGTCGATCCTATGCATATAAATAACTGTTTATACCCTCCTTATATGCGCTGATGGTAATAACCTATGGCTGATACCTCTACATAGTAACCTATGCTGAGAATGTGATTTATGTTTACATCTATCTTTGACGTTTGTGCGAATGATCCCCACGGGTGTACACTATGCAATGTGTGCTCTAATGTTCTAGTGACATATTCTAATTCACATTTAATAGAAATCTGCTTCTTGATTTGCACCAGCTCTTAGCAGAGGTAAATGTCAGTTGGAAATTCTTATACTGCTCCCCCTCTGAAATACTCTCACGATTGTGGCTGCAGCTTTTCCAGATCACTCATAACTCTCATCTTTTTCCTGCTGCGCAAACAGAACTATATAATGAGAATATTTGTGCCCCTGGTGTTCTCTGCACAGACTATAAATTTCGTTTTAGGAATATTATAAATGTAATATTATTGCCCTGTATGAGGATGTCTTTATCCAAGATACTTCTCGCACTATGTGGGACTGCCTAACATATGGTACCGCTATATTAACTCATGTGCCCTAATATCTCAAATATTTATCCTGAAATACGAGAGATACTTTTAACTGCTATAGGATTTCCAATATTGCCAAATTCACGATCTTGGTGAGTTAGACTATAATTATCACCTCCCATTAGTTTCTCTAAAGGGCTGAAAAGTATCCCCTCTATTATATGTACTAATAACTAGCTATCATCTCTTGCATATACTGTAAAGGGTGTTTGCAAGTAATTCCATTCCAATATGCTCTCCGAGCCTAGCCACATGAGATTTCCTCCTTATATATCCATCATAGAAAGGGATAGATATCTAAACTTCAGACATCAGAGTAGACCGTTCAACACTTGTTATTACCACAAGATAGAACCCATCTAACAAAACTGGACAGGGCACTGTGTAATTTGATGGATGTGGGAGAGGAAGCCCTGAACCAGCTGGAACAGCAGCCACCTGCACAGTCCACTTCTGCACAGAAATTTGAGTTGTTGGAGGAGGATGAGGAGGAGTTGGAGGTGCTGGATGTTGCTGTTGAGGGGGAACAGCAGAGCACAGCAGCAGTGGTGAGAGGGTGGAGAGAGGTGGAAGAGGCCCAGGGGCCAGAGGAGGAGGTGGACAGCAAACTTGAGGACATTGACCCTGATGTCTCTGCTGGACGGACCGCCCTTTTCACCATGGCAAGGCACAGGCTGCGGTGCCTGCGCACAGACCCCACGGTTAAGCAGATGCAAATGAGGGAGAACGCCTGCACTGAGGGGGAGGTTGGCTCAGTTCCTGCCTGCTGGAGACCGTGAGCAGCGAACAAGGGAGTTGCAGGCAGTGGTGCTCAGCAGAGCTCGAATATTCGAGTAGCTCGAATATTCGAGCTCTTTTTCAGCTATTTGAGCTCGGTATTCGAGCTCCGAATAGCTGGAGCTATTCGAATGGGCTATCCGAGTACACTCGAATAGCCCATTCACTATTCGAGCTATTCGAGCAACCCGGCGCTATTCGAGCTCGGTACCGAGCTCGAATAGCGTCATAGCCCAGATTGATGTCCTTAGAGCCAATCAGAGGGCTCCCAGGCCCTCTGACGGCAGCCAATCACAGAGGGGGACCCTGGCCAGCCCCTACCCTATAAATAGCGGCCGCCATGTTCCGTTTCTCCATGCTTGCCTGAGACTTGTACAGAGAGAGAGTTGCTCCTTTGTGCTTTGGCTTAGCAAGTGCTCTATTGTGATCATTTACCTAGCGTTTTTGCTCACCTACACCTGCCATATACACCTATATTGTTGTTAGTTAGATAGACATTGTATTTTAGTTAGTAGCTTGTGTGTTACATTAGAGACAGGCAGCTGCTGCAAGCTTACAGGTTTAGGCCTCAGGGGGGCCTTGCCTCTGTGGGCAGCTGTCCTCTGTTTATTTCTCTCATCTATACCAGTATTTCTGCTGTCCTTTACTAATAGTATTGTAGTTATACTGTACTAGGAGTAGGACACTCACTGACTGTCACTGTTTATAGGCTACTAGCTAGCTCCTGCGTGTGTGCACTCACTCACTGTCTGTGTGTACACACACTCTATTTCCTTCTGATTACTGATAGATTATTGTTAGTTAGTTGTACTTACTTACTACTTACTCTTACTGTACCCGTAGGGACACTCACTGTCACTGTTCATATAGGCTACTAGCTCCTGCGTGTGCGCACTGCACTCACTGTCTGAGTGTACACACACAACACACACTCTATTTCCTTCTGATCGCTGATTGATTATCGTAATTAGTTAGTTTTACTTACTGTTACTACTTACTCTTACTGTACTAGGAGTCTAGGACACTCAGTCACTGTCCATAGGCTACTAGCTCCTGCGTGCGTGCACTCACTGTCTGAGTGTACACACACCCACACTCCATTTCCTTCTGATCGCTGATTGATTATCGTAATTAGTTAGTTCTACTTACTGTTACTACTTACTCTTACTGTACTAGGAGTCTAGGACACTCAGTCACTGTCCATAGGCTACTAGCTCCTGCGTGCGGTCACTCACTGTCTGAGTGTACACACACCACCCACACTCTATTTCCTTCTGATCGCTGATTGATTATTGTAATTAGTTAGTTCTACTTACTGTTACTACTTACTCTTACTGTACTAGGAGTCTAGGACACTCAGTCACTGTGTTCATAGGCTACTAGCTCCTGCGTGCGTGCACTCACTGTCTGAGTGTACACACACCCACACTCCATTTCCTTCTGATCGCTGATTGATTATTGTAATTAGTTAGTTCTACTTACTGTTACTACTTACTCTTACTGTACTAGGAGTCTAGGACACTCAGTCACTGTGTTCATAGGCTACTAGCTCCTGCGTGCGTGCACTCACTGTCTGAGTGTACACACACCCACACTCCATTTCCTTCTGATCGCTGATTGATTATTGTAATTAGTTAGTTCTACTTACTGTTACTACTTACTCTTACTGTACTAGGAGTCTAGGACACTCAGTCACTGTGTTCATAGGCTACTAGCTCCTGCGTGCGTGCACTCACTGTCTGAGTGTACACACACAACACACACTCTATTTCCTTCTGATCGCTGATTGATTATCGTAATTAGTTAGTTCTACTTACTGTTACTACTTACTCTTACTGTACTAGGAGTCTAGGACACTCAGTCACTGTCCATAGGCTACTAGCTCCTGCGTGCGTGCACTCACTGTCTGAGTGTACACACACTAAATTTACTTGTGATTACTACTGATTATTGTAACTGCTAGTTGTACTTCCTGACTGTTACTACTTACTTACTGTACTAGGGGACACTCACTCAGTCACCTCACCAACCAACCCACTCCATTAAAGTACCCCACTTTTCACCCGCCCTTTTACAAAACTTTTGTCTATACGCCCAAAACATTTAAGATGTCTGGAAGTGGCAGCCAGCGCGGTTTGGGCAAGGGGAAGGGCAGCAAGGGAATCAGGAGGAGAGGGAGCAGCATTGTGGCAAGCCGCGGCCGCGCCACCATGCACAGTTCCGCAGCAGCAGCGTCAGTGGCTAACATTCCTCCCATAGCCACTGGCCGTGGACGCCTTGGGCGCCGCCCAGCAGGAGCATCTGCAACTCACGCTGCAGAGACACAGCAGCAGCAGCGTGTAGCACCTGCTCCCATTTTCCTCCAGCCGGGTCGGAAACGTCCCATTGAGGAAAAGGATGCAGACACTGTGGTGCAACTCATGACGGAGGATGAGCAGCCCGCCATCAGCTCTGCATCCGAGGCCTCCACCCTCACCACCACCACCACCACCACCACCCCTGTTCGCAGCAGCCGCCCAGCAGGGCCTGGGGAGGAGGCCAGTTCACCGTCAGTTGGCGACCTGTCATTCAGCAGTCTTTTGACCCCAGGCATCATGAGTCAATTGTCTGCTGTTGTTGGCGATTTTGAGGAGGAGATGCTGATGGGCACTTTGGGGGATGAGGGATTGGACAGCAAGACTGTGGCGACAGTCAAGCAGCCCATCCATGCATCAGGAGAGGAGTTTGGGGGGTCCTCATCCCAGCAGGACAGGTTTCAGGAGGGGGAGGATGATGATGACCCGGTGACAGACAGAGACTGGGTGCCACCACCTCCAGGGGATGTCGTCCTCAGCAGCTCTGAGGAGGAGGAGGAGGATGCTCTTGTGGGCCTTGCAAGGAGGCGCATCATTGCAAGCATTGGCAGCAGCAGTAGGCAGGTCCCACAGCCTGCTGGTGTCTCAGGCTCAGCAGCAGCAGCAGCAGCATCTGCCAGTACCACCACCAGCCGCACCCAAGCCCCCCAAGCCCCCCCCCCCCTACCACCACAGGGAGACAGGCAGCAGCGCTTCCATGCCGTAGGGGGATGTTTAAGTCACCAATCTGGCGATATTTCACCATGCCCACTGTGTACAGCAAGTACGCCACTTGCAACCACTGTCAGCGGAAGTTGAGCAGAGGTGCAGACCCCTTAAAGTTCTGCACCAGCTCGCTCATCAACCACCTTGCGGCTAAACATTTCCACCAGCATGAGGAGTTCCAGAGGCTGAAGGCATCTGGTGCTGGCAGTGGCACCACACCCATCACTGCACAGCCTTCAGCAGCAGCAGCAGCAACAGCAGCCACCCGCCCTCCTGCTCCTCCAGCAGCACCAGCAGGAGTGCGGAAACGCACTGCTCCTCCCCCCTCTGCAACTCCTGCCGCCGACACTGAGGCCTGTTCTGGCAGCCAGTCCTCAGTGGCCTCCTCTGCTGTGTCTGCTGATTCCCGTGTCAGCAAAAGGCCACGCCAGAGCCTTTTGAGCGAGTCCTTCCAGGGGGTGGTTAGGGCTCTGCCTCCCAGCAGCCGTCGCGTGCGGCAGCTGAACGGCTTGCTGGCATGGGCCATGTGCTCCCAACTCCTGCCGTACACGCTCGTGCAGGAGGGGAGCGACATTCGTGCGCTGCTTGCTTGCGCAGCCCCAGACTGGCAGCTCCCCAGCAGACACTTCTTTGCCCGCAAGGCCATTCCTGCACTGCACCGCTTTGTGATGGCCAATGTGGAGCGAGGGCTGGAGCACGCGGTTGGTGAAAGGGTCCACGTCACCATGGACTCCTGGAGCAGCCGCTTCGGGACAGGCCGCTACCTGTCCTTCACTGTCCACTGGGTCAGCTTGGTGGAAGGGGGTGAGGATGGGAGAGCAGCAGCGGGCACAGCAGCAGCAGCAACACAGTGGGTGGTGCCACCCCGCAGGGTCAGGGGAACTGCAGCAGGTTCCTCCGATCCTCTGCCATCCTCCGGCACACCTGGCCAAACCCCCCGCCTCAGCAGCAGCGTGAAGGCCCGCCACTGCCAAGCGCTGCTGCACTTGGTCAGCCTTGGGAAGACCAAGCTGACGGCAACCCATGTGTTGGCCAAACTCCAGGAGCAGGAGAGGATTTGGCTGACCCCCAGAGGCCTCAGAGTCGGAGAGGTGGTGGCCGACAATGGGGCCAATCTGGTTGCCGCAATAGACAGGGGAAACCTGACCCACATCCCCTGTCTTGCCCACGTGCTGAACCTGGTGGTGCAGAAGTTCCTGCGCACCTACCAGGGGATGGGCGAACTGCTGGAAACGGCAAGGAATGTTGTGCGTCACTTCCGGCGCTCGGCTGCAGCCTGTGCGAGCCTGGAAGACGTGCAAAAGGAGCTGGATCTGCCACGCCATCGGCTGATCCTTGACGTTCCGACTCGCTGGAACTCCACCCTGGCGATGTTGGAGCGTCTGGTTGAACAGAGGCACGCTGTCAAACAGTACCTTGCCCTGGCCACTGTTTCCGCAGCTCAGAGAAGGGACAAGACCAGCAACATCCCGTCCATCGTCCCCGATGATGACTGGAGGCACATGCAGCAGGTGTGCTTTGTGCTGGCTCCCTTCCTGCAGGCCACAAACATGGTGAGCAGGGACCATGCTATGGTCTGCGAGTGGGTGCCCCTGGTTTCTCTGCTGAACAGGGCTCTCGATGCTTTGCTGGAACAGGGAGCGGCAGCCTTGGACCAGCAGGAGCGGCAACCAGCTGCGCAGTCCACCTCTGAGGGGGAGGAGGAGGAGGACTTGGTGGAGGTCCCTGACCTGGCTGCTGATGAGGGGGATCAGCACAGCGCAGCTGAGTTGGTGCGGGGGTGGAGAGAGGATGAGGCGGCAGAGGAGGAGGATGAGGACAGCACTGACGTCGATGTGCCAGCAGACGTGGCCCGCCTCTTACCAATGGCAGCGCACATGCTGACGTGCCTGCGCAGGGACCCCAGGGTGATCCAGATGAAGCAGAGGGAGGACATCTGGATCAGCATGATGTTGGACCCACGCCTCAAGGGGAAGTTGAGCCAGTTCCTGCCGCCTGCAGGAGGAGACCCAGCGCAACAAATAAGGAGCTTGCAGCAGGCCCTTGTTGAGCGCTTGGAGGAAGCCTTCCCCCAGCCTTCCACCCCCACTGTCCAGCAGCGAGCACAGAAGCAGCAGCAGGTGCCTGCATCCAGCAGCAGCAAGCGCCCCACAGACCTGCTGTCTCTCAGCCACGAGCTCTACAGGACTGTAGAGGCTCCGGCAGCAGTGACTAGAGAGGAGATGCATGCAGCAGCATCCTCCTCCGGTCACAGCCAGCGCCTGACCCGCATGGTGGCTGACTACATGGGGTCGTACAGCGGGCTTGACAGCGATGCCCCTGTTGATCCCATGGAGTATTGGGTCAAGCGCATGGAGATCTGGAGCGAGCTGGCGCAGTACGCCCTGGAAGTGCTGTCCTGCCCCCCTTCCAGCGTGCTGTCCGAGCGCTGCTTCAGTGCAGCTGGTGGCGTGGTCACCGAGAAACGCTCACGTCTGTCTCACAAGTCTGTGGACAGACTGACGTTTCTCAAGATGAACCAGGCGTGGGTGGAAGGCGAGTTCCTGGCCCCTGTTGTCGGCGAGAGGGGGACATGAACTGGCTGCCGGAACCATCGTTAATGTGCCTTACCACCCTTTACCACCTCCTGGCTCCTGCTCACTAAGCCAGCCTGGTTCACTTTGACTATTACGTCGCCTGCAGCCACACATTTTACACCTACAGTGGGCTGCTGTGTACTGCCCTTCTGCTGTCTGTCTGTGTTTCCCACTGCCAGGGTACACAGAATTACCTTCTTCTGCTGCCACTCTGCCACCAGCTATTACGTCAAACAATAGCTATATTGGTTGCAAAACCAAAAACCAAAAAACCATAAAAAAAAAAAAAAGGTTTAATTTTTCTGAGGTGCCCGGGTTGAAAACTGTGTTGTCCCAGTTGTGTATTGGACACAATGTGGGCTGCACGACCGCTGTCTGGGACCTCCTGTTGTGTTTATTTACAGCCCTGGTATCACCGCTAGGTACCAGGGCTATTATGTCACGCTGCCTACCTGCTGCCACACTCACACTACTCCTCCATACCTCCTCCTGCTGCTGCTGCTGCTGTCTGTCTGTGTTTCCCACTGCCAGGGTACACAGATGATTTACCTTCTGCTGCCACTCTGCCACCAGCTATTACGTCAAACAATAGCTGCTCGCCTACTCCTCCATTCCTCCTCCTGCTGCTGCTGTCTGTCTGTGTTTCCCACTGCCAGGGTACACAGAATTACCTTCTTCTGCTGCTACTCTGCCACCAGCTATTACGTCAAACAATAGCTATATTGGTTGCAAAACCAAAACCAAACAAACCATTAAAAAAAAAAAAAAAGGTTTAATTTTTCTGAGGTGCCCGGGTTGAAAACTGTGTTGTCCCAGTTGTGTATTGGACACAATGTGGGCTGCACGACCGCTGTCTGGGACCTCCTGTTGTGTTTATTTACAGCCCTGGTATCACCGCTAGGTACCAGGGCTATTATGTCACGCTGCCTACCTGCTGCCACACTCACACTGCTCCTCCATACCTCCTCCTGCTGCTGCTGCTGCTGCTGTCTGTCTGTGTTTCCCACTGCCAGGGTACACAGATGATTTACCTTCTGCTGCCACTCTGCCACCAGCTATTACGTCAAACAATAGCTGCTCGCCTACTCCTCCATTCCTCCTCCTGCTGCTGCTGTCTGTCTGTGTTTCCCACTGCCAGGGTACACAGAATTACCTTCTGCTGCCACTCTGCCACCAGCTATTACGTCAAACAATAGCTATATTGGTTGCAAAACCAAAACCAAACAAACCATTAAAAAAAAAAAAAGGTTTAATTTTTCTGAGGTGCCCGGGTTGAAAACTGTGTTGTCCCAGTTGTGTATTGGACACAATGTGGGCTGCACGACCGCTGTCTGGGACCTCCTGTTGTGTTTATTTACAGCCCTGGTATCACCGCTAGGTACCAGGGCTATTATGTCACGGCGAGCTGCCTGCCTCATTGACTGCCTGCTGCCACACACTCATCCTCCTCCTCCTGCTGCTGAATTTACCTCCTGCTGTCTTTGTGTTTCCACTGCCAGGGAGCACATACAATGGCGCTTCCAACATGCGTGCGCCCACCAGCTATTTGTTACGCTCAAAAATAGCTGCATTTCTTTAAAAAAAAAATTGAAAAGAGAAATACGTGAAGAAGAAGAAGACGATATTGAAAAAGAAGGAGAAGGAGAAGATGAAGATGAAGAAGAAGATGAAGAAGAAGATGAAGAAGATGATGAAGAAGAAGATGAAAAAGAAGAAGAAGATGAAGAAGATGAAGAAGATGAAGAAGAAGAAGAAGATGAAGAAGAAGAAGAAGAAGATGAAGAAGATGATGAAGAAGATGAAGAAGATGAAGAAGAATAAGAAGAAGAAGAAGAAGAAGATGATGATGATGATGATGATGAAGAAGAAGAAGAAGAAGAAGAAGAAGAAGAAGAAGAAGATGAAGATGAAGATGAAGATGAAGATGAAGAAGAAGAAGATGAAGAAGAAGAAGATGAAGAAGATGAAGATGAAGAAGAAGAAGAAGATGAAGATGAAGAAGAAGAAGATGAAGAAGAAGAAGAAGAAGAAGAAGAAGATGAAGAAGAAGAAGATGATGAAGAAGACAATATAGAAGAAGAAGAAGAAGATATAGAAGAAGAAGATCGAGAAGAAGAAGAAGAAAGATAAAGAAGAAGAAGAACAAGTATATACAGTAACACTACTGAACAAAATTAAGGACACAACTTCTCTTTCCACATTTTTTTTAAAGGAACATCCCCACATAATCACTTGCTGTTGTTACTTGGAAAAAAAGATGTTTCTTGCATCATTCACCCTCAAAACAAGTGTTGGAAGCTATTTAAGGCCAATTCGAATAGTCAGCTCGAATAGTGAGCTCGAATACCGACTCGAATAGTGAGCTCGAAGTCCGAGGTCGAATCGAATAGTAAAAATTATTCGACTCGAATATTCGACTGACCTCGAATAATTTACTATTCGAATTCGACCAAACTCGAATTTTAAAAAGGGGTATTTGAGCATCACTAGTTGCAGGAGATCCTTGTTTGACGAATGGAGGAAGCCTTCCCCCAGCCTTCCATCCCCTCTGTCCCTGTCCAGCCAGCAAAGCAGCCGGTACCTTCAGCCAGCAGCAGCAGCAGGTGCCCAGGAGACCTGCGGGCCTTGACAAAGGCACTCTACCTAATGGTAGAGCAGCCGAGAGAGGAGGTGTGTGCAGCAGCATCCTCCTCTCAAAGTCACAGGCAGCACCTGACCCAGATGGTGGACGACTACATAGGGTCCTTCAGCGGCTTGACACCGGGGACGAGGAGCCGGGGACCCCTTGGAGTACTGGGTTGAGTGCTTGCAGATGTAGAGTGAGCTGGCGCAGTACGCCCTGGAAGTCCTGTCTTGCCCCCCTTCCAGTGTGCTGTCGGAGAGGTGCTTCAGTGCGGCCGGTGGTGTGGTCATGGAGAAGTGCTCTCATCTGTCCACAGAGTCCGTGGACAGACAAATCCAGGCCTGGTTAATCTTCAGGAATGTTAAAGGCACGTTCCACGCACCTGTTGTCGGCAACAGGAGAACATGAGGTGCCTGGGAATAATTTTTTAACATCATCAACCTTCAGTCCCCTGCAAATTTGGCCTGGTTTTTCTTTAGGTGCTGTGGTACCACCGCTAGGTGCCATGGCCTAGGCTGCCTGCTGCCATGTATGTCCTTCTGCTGCTGCATTAAACCTCCTGTCTGTGTTCCCACCCCCACCACCAGGGTCCACTAAGTTATGCGCTGCTGGCTGCCACTAGCTATTTAACACACCCTCAAAATAGCTACTATTTCAGTTCTTGTGTAAAAAAAATATATATATATTCTGAGCTGTCTGGGTTGAAAACTGTGCTGTCCCAGTTGTGTATTGGACACAATGTGGGCTTCACGACTGCTGTCCGGAACCTCCTGCTGTTGGTGTATATTATTACAGCCCGTTACATTTCCTGCTGCCACACATCACTCCTCCTCCTCCTGTTGCTGTAATTAACCTCCTGCTGTCTGTATTCCCACTGCCAAGGTCCACAGAATTAGGCGCTGCTGCCATGCGCCACTAGCTATTACGCCACTACAATAGCTACATTAAAAAAAATATTCTGAGGTGTCTGGGTTGAAAACTGTGCTGTCCCAGTTGTGTATTGGACACAATGTGGGCTTCACGACTGCTGTTCGGAACCTCCTGCTGTATGGTGTTTATTACAGCCGTGGTACCAACGCTAGGGACCATGGCCCGTTACACTGCCTGCTGCCACACGTCACTCCTGCTCCTCCTCTTGCTGCTGCTGTATTTAACCTCCTGCTGTCTGTGTTCCCACCGCTAGGGTCCACAAACTTATGCGCTGCTGTCATGCGCCATAGCTATTACGCCACTACATTAGCTACATTTAAAAAAAATATATGTTCTGAGGTGTCTGGGTTGAAAATTGTGCTGTCCCAGTTGTGTATTGGACACAATGTGGGCTTCACGACTGCTGTCCGGAACCTCCTGCTGGATGGTGTTTATTACAGCCGTGGTACCAACACTAGGAACCATGGCCCGTTACACTGCCTGCTGCCACACGTCACTCCTCCTCCTCCTTCTGCTGCTGTTGTATTTAACCTCCTGCTGTCTGTGTTCCCACCGCCAGGGTCCACAGAATTAAGAAATAATCAGACTTCTGTTTGCTGACACCAATCGTAACAAGAACCAGATGATGATGATGAAGAAGAAGAAGAACCAGATGATGAAGAAGAAGATGAAGAAGAACCAGGTGAAGAAGAAGATGAAAAACCAAGTGAGGCTGAAGAAGAAGAACCAGGTGCCAGTGAAGAAGAAAATGATGAAGATGATGGTGATGAGAAAGAAGATGGTAAAACAAAAAAAGAAGACGGTGAAGAAAAAGATGGAGAGAAGAAAAAGAAGAAGGTGAAGAAGAATAAACAAGAAATGCAGAAAAAAAGTTTCACTGCATCTGTGTGACTGCACATTGTATTATACCAGCAGTCAGTGTATACTTTTCACTTGAATGGATGGCAGACTTGCCCTCCATAACAGATTCTTGTTATAGGATTTCAAGTGTATTCGTCTCATCATTATACAGCAGTCAGCACGGCCTCATTGTATTATACCAGCAATCAGTGCATACCTTTCACAGCATCTGTGTGACTGCACATTCTATTATACCAGCAGTCAGTATCTTTCACTGCATCTGTGTTCCTGCACATTGTATTATACCAGCAGTCAGTACCTTTCACTGCATCTGTGTGACTGCACATTGTATTATACCAGCAGTCAGTACCTTTCACTGAATATGTGTGACTGCACATTGTAATACACCAGCAGTCAGTGTATACCTTTCACTGCATCTGTGTGACTGCACATTGTATTATACCAGCAGTAAGTACCTTTCGCTGCATCTCTGCGACTGCACATTGCATGATACCAGCAGTCAGTACCTTTGACTGCATCTGTGTGACTGAACATTGTATTATACCAGAATCCATTACCTTTGACTGCATCTGGGTGACTGCACAATGTATTATACCAGCAGTCAGTACCTTTCACTGCATCTGTGTGACTGCACATTGTATTATTCCAGCAGCCAGTACCTTTCACTGCATCTGTGTGACTGCACATTGTATTATACCAGCAGTCAGTGCATACCTTTCACTTCATCTGTGACTGCACATGGTATTAGTCAAATCAGTGCATACCTTTCACTTCATCCCCCCAATATGGAAAAAAACAACAGGCAGAGGCAGAGCCAGAGGCAGGCCACCTGGAAGATCTGTTCGAGGTTGTGCAGACGTGATCTTGTGCGGCCCTCGACCAAAGTAAAGCGTTCATAAGGCAGGTGCCATCAACTCCCAAAATTTTCAGGGCGTAATTGACTATTTAACAGAGAACACCTCATCTTCCTCAGCTTCTGCACGGAACCGTGACATATCGTCCTCCTCCTGCTCGGATTCTGGCACCCTACTTAACACTTAGCCGGCACCCACCACTGCTACTACTAGCACCACATCTGCTCCATTTGACAGTTCGCAGGAGTTATTTGGTGGGGAATTAACTGATTCACATCCATTATTGTTACAAGAGGAAGGCACTAAGCATGTTACACTACCTCATATGTCTGACATCAGTATGGACGTAAGGTGTGAGGATGATGAAGTACCTGTTGTTGGTGCAGTTTTGGAGGTGTCTGATACAAGCAAAACTGTGGAAGATGATTATGATGATGATGATGATGATATTGCCATGGATGTCACATGAGTTCCCAACAGACAACATGAACAGATGGACAGTTCAGAGGGGGAGTCAGAGAGGAGTAGGAGGAGACGAGTTGCTGAAAGAAGCAGGAGGAGCTTGTCATCAGAAACAGCTTGTGGTAGTGTCCGGCGGCATGTATCGCCACCTATGGACAGCCAGCCAACATGCCCTTCAAGGTCAACTGCTGCCGCCACCACCAAAGTGCCATCATCCCAGGGCTCATCGGTGTGTGGAAATTTTTTGTGTGTCTGCCTCAGATCACAGCGATGCCATCTGTACACTCTGCCACCAAAAATTGAGTCATGGAAAGACCAAGACCCGCATAGGGACAACTGCCTTGCGAAGGCACATGATGAAAAAGCACAAACAGCAATGGGATGACCACCTGAGGAAAAGCAGCACACAAACGCAAAGCCACCCTCCGCCTCCTCTTCCTCCTTCAGGTGCAGCATCTTCAGCCGCCTTATCCCTTACACTTTCACAGCCACCCTCCTCCACTGCGCCTCTCACCTTGAGCGGTTCCTGCTCCTCTGCCCACAACAGCCAGATGTCCGTTAAGAAAATATTTGAGCGGAAGAAGCCATTGTCTGCCAGTAATGTCTACCAGTAACCCCTTTGCCCGGCATCTGACAGCTGGCTTGGTGGAACTGTTAGCTTGCCAGCTGTTACCATACCAGCTGGTGGGCGCTGAGGCCTTCTGAAAATTTGTAGCGATTTGGACATCACAGTGGAAGATACCAGGCCGCAATTCTTTTTCTAAAAAGGCGATACTTAAACTGTACTGTGATGTTAAAAGGCAAGTGGTGTCATCTCTGGCACACAGCGTTGGTTCAAGGGTCCATCTGACCACAGATGCCTGGTCTGCAAAGCACGGTCAGGGCAGGTACTTATACAGCACATTGGGTCAACCTGGTGACCGCTGGCAAGCAAGGAGTACCTAGCTGTGCAGGCAGGCCTCCTGCCACCTCCCCTCCTCCTACTCCTCCTGCTACATCCTCTTCACTGTCATCCACCTCCTCCTCGGCTGAGTGGCAGTGCCACTCTACCGGTGCTGCGATCTCCTCTCCAACTACACACCCCAGCTCCCCAAGGCCTATGCCAGGTACGACGGTGTCACGCCATCTTGGACATTTCTTGCCTCAAAGCCGAGATTCCCACTGGAGCAGCTCTCCTGGCTGCTCTGAACAAACAGGTGGACCAGTGGCTGACCCTGCACCAACTGGAGATCGGCAACGTGGTGTGTGACAATGATAGCAATCTCTTGTCGGCTTTATGTTTGGGAAAGTTGACACATGTACCCTGCATGGCACATGTGCAGGATCTAATAATCCAAATATTTGTGTGTAAGTACCCAAGCTTACAGGAGGTCCTAAAGCAGTCCAGGAAGGTGTGTGGGCATTTCAGGCATTCCTACACAGCCATGGTGCACTTGACCGATATTCAGCAGAGAAACAACTTGCCAGTGAGGCGCTTGATTTGCGATAGCCCGACTCACTGGGATTCAACGCTCCTCATGTTTGACCGCCTGCTACAACAGGAGAAAGTCATCAATGACTATCTGTACATGTACACTCAAAGGTCATGCACTGGGGAGCTGGGCATTTTCTGGCCAAAGTACTGGACACTCATGCATAATGCCTGCAGGCTCATGCGTCTGTTTGAGGAAGTAACAAACCTGGTGACACACAAAAAGGGCAAGCACCATCTACCTCTCAATATATTATTGCAGTATAAATATTCTCGGAGTGTGCAGAAAAGGAACTAAATATGCAACAACAATAAACAAGAACAGTAGTTCCCTAAATCACCGCACCACTCCAAACCGTGTATTAATAATAATGATCTTTATTCACAAATGAATTAAAAACACCTAAAACACATATTAAACGCCATGTACATATGTTACAATTATATATTAGTCTCCAATAAATAACTCCACAAAACAATATTGAATGAGCAGTGGGAAACAATAAACACTTTACGCTTCCCCTGCCTCACAAAAATGACAATTGTGACAAATCAAACCAAGATCTGTACATAAGTAGTATCAACCAGCAATACATGTTGTACAAAGGTGCTAGAGTGCAATAGATATAGGTGGGCCAAGGTCAGATACAGACAGTGTGTAAAACCAGAATGAATGTAAGTGCAGTGTGCAAGAAGGACTGGCGTAGAATATGGAAAGTGTGTGGAACTGGAATAGAAATAAAGTGCAATGTGCAAGAAAGGCTGGCGTACAAACCGCCAGTGAAACAGTGCGGAATATAAAGTGTGTAGTGCAGAGGGATGAAACCATCCAACCAAGGATGTACCGCTGGAGCTTACCACAAAGAAGGTTAGTGGAGAAGGAGGGACATGGCGTCCAAACACCGCCGTCGCGATTCGCCGCTATCCGAATACAGCGGCTTCCACAGGGCTTATTCGGATAGCGGCGGGGAGGAGGAGGAGTCATCTGGGGAAGAGGAGTCAGATGAGGAAGGTGGATTTTTTGAGGAGGCGGGGAAGAGGAGTCAGATGAGGAAGGTGGATTTTTTGAGGAGGCGGTGGAAGAACAACCGCAGCAGGCGTCGCAGGGGGCTTATGCTGCTCACCTTTCCCGTGGTATTGTTTGTGGCTGGGGGGAGGAGGAGAACTTACCTGATATCACTGAGGTAGAGCAAGAGGAGATGGCTAGTAGGTCGGCATCCAACTTTGTGCAGATGGGGTCTTTCATACTGTTCAGCCTAATGAGGGACCCCCGTATAAAAAAAACTCAAGGGGAATGACCTGTACTGGGTGGCAACGCTACTAGACCCTCGGTATAAGCAGAAAGTGGCAGAGATGTTACCAAATTACCAGAAGGTAGAAAGGATGCAGCACTTGCACAACAAGCTGGCAAGTATGCTTTAGCGTGCATTTAAGGGTGATGTCACAGCACAATGGAATAAAGGTGCCACTGCAAGTAATCTTCCTCCTCCTCCCATGTCCACACAGGCAAGGAAAGGACGCTCTAGCGATCTCATGGTGATGTCAGACATGAGGACATTCTTTAGCCCTTCCGGATCCACCCTCCACCAATGCCTTGACCGGCAGGGAGCCGACTACCTGGTCTTAAGTATGGATATAGACATTCTGAGCAGCGATTAACCCATGGACTACTGGGTGGGCAGGCTTGACCTGTGGCCAGAGCTGTCACAATTTGCCATACAACTTCCAGCTTGCCCAGCCTCAAGCATCCTGTCAGAAAGGACCTTCAGCGCAGCTGGAGGCATTGTCAGTGAGAAGAGAAGTCACCTAGGTCAAAAACTTTTTTAAAAAGAATGAGGCAGGGATCCCAGAGGGCTATTGCCTACCCGAAGACTGAGTCAGTCCCCACACACAGCATCTCTGCCTGCAGACCGTGTGACTGCCTGCCCGAAGACAAAGTCAGTCTCCACACAGCATCTCTGCCTGCCTACCGGATGCTGCTGCCTGCCTCAAAACTAAGTCGGTCCCCCACACAGCATCTCTGCCTGCAGGCCGCTTGACTGCCTTCTCCGCCACCACCAACAGGGTCCAGGACGCCAGGTGGACATCTCGAGCTCACTCCAACCTGAATTATCGCAAATTCTTTCTGTTTTAGGAAAGCAAACTTTTGGTTTTTCTTAACATCTTAGTAAGGGGGCTTTTAGGACCATTGTAGTCCCTTACACACCCCAATGAGTTCTGGGTCACCATGAGCTTGCTGGTTAGTCTGTGCCTCTCGGATTTACATGCCCTACTCCATAGAGCCAAATTAATCCATGCCATGCACTGATGAGGATCAAACAATCCGAAACAGTCTGTATGCATGTTGGATTATTATGGCTCTGTACATATTAACAAGCTGACACATCATTGCATTCCAGCGGTTCTGGAGGTGTGTTTAGCTTCTAAGGGTACAATGGTTAATTTGCATATATTCAGCAGTGGTGCCTGGGAGACATCTCGAGCTCACTCCAACCTGAATTATCGCAAATTCTTTCTGTTTTAGGAAAGCAAACTTTTGTTTTGATTCCTAAATTTGTAAGGCCGCTGCTAGCAGCGGCCGCTAACAAAAAGAATAATTTTTCTGGTGTGTGTACATGCCTGCCTAATTTTTCTGGCTGCACTGCAGCTGCAACAAAACAAAAGGCACGTACATGTGTCAATTCCCCTTTGTGATCATTACCTTGCCTCGGTGAAGGGGCTTGCGCATCACAATGAAGCAATGACCTATATGGGTGTGTTGCGGGGCACACCCAAGATAATAAGGTTGTTGCTTCATTGTGGACAGACCAAATTCGATCAGCTGGACAGTCACTGTTCTGTCATTGAGCTACCTCAGCCCGACCATATGGGCTTAAAAACCGCCATCGCCTGCACTCTCGCCATGTGTGCGCAGCAGTCTAGCACAGCCATCACTACACAAACAGCTGTTTGCGGTGTGTTACACAGTGAGATGGTCTGTCAGTGTGAAGCAGTACACTACTTACACTATCTGCTGATCCATGTCTACACACGCAAGATATTTTCAAGCACTTTATGCCTCCAATTTAGGAATGGAATGTGATTTCTGCCCTTAAAACCCTGCTCTGCATGAAATCCGTAATTTTCCCTGGGACTTTTGGCGTGTATCCGCCATGCCCCTCTCCAGGTGTTTGACCCCTTGAAACATCTTTTCCATCACTTTTGTGGCTAGAAACAGTGTTTGTAGTTTTTCAAGTTCACCTGCCCATTGAAGTCTATTGCGGTTCGCCGAGTTTGCAGGCTCACAAACTTTTGTGGAAGTTCGCGTTCGAGGTTCGTGAACCAAAAATCTGAGGTCCGAACAATCTCTACACTCTGGTCCATTCAGTTGATCGCACATGCATCACCACACACACACCTAAGGGCCTTGCAGACCTGTTAGCGCTCAATCTCGCATGGCTGCATGGTTGCATAACTAGTTAGCATGAAGGGGTTCACAAATAGGCTAGAAAAAGAAATAGGCTGTACACTGAGCCAGTCTGTTTGATTCCATCATACAGCTCCACTAATAACTTCCTATCCTGGCCTTTACTACACAATATGCTGGTCTGTTCAGTTGAGTGCACATGCAGCATCACACACACACCTTACAGACCTGTTAGCACTCAATCTCTGTAAACGCAGCATTTAGTCTGTCAGTGTGAAGCAGACATTACCCTTACTCTACCTGATCCATGTGTACACACTCCGGACATTAAAAGCAGCACTTTATTCCTCAGATGTAGGAATGTAATGTGATATCTGCCCTTTAGTGATTAAAACACAACTCTGCATCAACTACGTAATTTTTTGGTGGGACTTTTGCCAAGGATCCCCCTCCGACATGTCACAGTCCAGGTGTTAGGCCCCTTAAAACAACTTTTCCATCACTTTTGTGTCAAAAAAACAGTCCCTGTAGGTTTTAGAATTCACCTGCCAATTGAAGTCTATGGAGGCTCAAAAGGTTTGTCAATATTTGATGTCCCATCTCTAGTTATCATTCATAGGCCTGTTTTGGTTCCTCACATGTAAGAGTCATTGTAAGGGTTTTTAATGACAACAGCTACCAAAATGATGATGATGAAAATGATGATTTTGCATGTTTTGTTTTAGAGCTAGCACAGCTACCGCCTTCTTTGTAGTGCTGCTTAACCACTTCAGCCTTCAGTCATTTTTCACCGTTTGCATCCTGGGCAATTTTCACCTTCCATTCATTTGCCACTAACTTTGTGACTAATTATCACAACAAATTGATCTATATCTTATTTTTTCCACCACCAATTAGGCTTTCTATGGGTGGTACATTTTGCTAAGAATTATTTTTTCTAAATGCATTTTAACAGGAATATTAAGAGAACAGTGGAAAAAAAATAATTATTTCTCAGTTTTCGCCCATTATAGCTTTAAAATAATACATGCTACCATAATTAAAACCCACACATTTTATTTGCCCATTTGTCCCAGTTATTACACCATTTAAATTATTTCCCTATCACAATCTATGGTGCCAATATTTTATTTGGAAATAAAGGTGCATGTTTTCAATTTTGCATCCATCACTATTTACAAGCTTATAATTTAAAAAGTATTAGTAATATTCCCTCTTGACATGCATATTACAAAAGTTAAGACCCTTAGGTAACTGTGTTTGTTTTTTTAATTGTAATTTAAAAAAAATTTTTAGTAAAAAAAATTGTTTGGGTGTTTTGGAGTATGGGAGGTAAACAGTTAATTTTAAATGTGATTGTGTTTTGTATGAAAAAAATGTATGTACATGTAGTTTTACTACATTTTTTTAATTCCATCCTGTAAGCGAGCACTCTCGCTTACAGGAAGTATAAGGAGGACGTGTTTTTTTTTTGTTCAGAAAGACCGCAGCTTCTCGTAAGAAGCTGTCAGTCTTTCTACCGGGGACTTCGAGCAATGAATGGGAACTATGTTCCCATACACTGATCTCCGGGCTAACGGGAGGTGGCATGGGAGCATGTGATTGCAGGCGGGAGCCGCAGCAGCTCAGCAGCAGCCTTTTGGACGTGCCAGTCACGTCCAAAAGGCCAAAATGGTTAAAACACATATGCTCAGTCTGCCTCATGGTAGATGCACCTCTAATTATGTAACATAGCACTGCTGCATGGTTTCCCACTCTTCCAAGTGCATCAACATTTGGATCTCAAAATAAATGCAAGAAATATTTTCAAATGTAATTTATTGTAATATGTTTCAAGCTGTCCCTGCTTATAACATTCTCAGACTGAGTAGCTCAGTAAAGATTTAACAACACATTTAATATAAATCATGTAACTTATACATTAAAAAGAGCAATTCATTGCAGAAAACACACACAGCAGGCTGAGGTGGCAGTGCTTCTCAAGACAGGCTGAATCTGAATTACTCAGGGCCAGTGCACTCTAAAAAGCGCTAGCGTACTCGCAAGCGGTCATCACTTTTTTAAGTGATTTGTCTAGCCTATTCTAGGCAAGTGACGAGTAATTTTCTAATCATGCCTAGCGATTTTCGGAACCTTTTGGTGTAGCGTGTTTTATTTTTTGTTACAGCTGAGCAGTAACTGAACAGCTTCTGTAACAAAGAAGCTTGGAAAATTGCTCTGATCTAGCGCTTTTCAGAGCGATTTTCCACTTTCCTATACTTAGCATTGAGGTTGAATCACCTCAGAAATCAGCAAAAATGCTGCAGGACCCGAATTTGCTTTTGGGGAAATAATGAGTCGTTGTGGTGTGCACCATCACATTGAAATACATTAGCCAAGCGCTTTTCAAAGTGCAAGCGTTTTTAAAAATGCTGAGAACCGCTCTTGGAGTGCACCAGCCCTGATAGCATTGTTATGTTATTAGGTTATTACAACATCGTTGTGCAGAGCCTAATTATAGGCAGGATATATTTGAATATATTTTATTCGAAACATATGCACCAAATTAACATTAATGTGAACCTCCAGACTAGAAATCTACTCAGCAGCACCAAAAAGGCTTGGTGTTTCTTTAACAGATTCACAGCATCAGAACTTTGTTTTTCTTACCCAAGCCTTATTTTTAGCTGCACAAAAGCTAAGCTCCGCCCCAGCCATCAAACAAATCTGCCTGGGCATTGTATTGCTATCCCTCCTTAAAGGATTGCAATATTAACTTTTCTTATGCCAGCAGTGAGTTTGAGGAACCCAGTAGTTTTGGATCAGGAAAATCATAGTAATGTAATCTTAAACAAAGTTCAGTAACAGAGAATTTACTAAAGGGTAAAAGACATAACATACAAACTATATATATATATATATATATATATATAAAACAATGATGAGCTGTACACTGGTACACTGAGCTGTACAAGAGCTGCCATGTGGCTATCAAAACAATGAGTCATACGCTAGCGGCCATCTTAAAACAAGTCAATGTTCCAGATTAAAATGGTAGAAATTCAGTAAAACAATCTTTGCATCACAGGCATTTTCCCCCAAAATGCCTGTGATGCAAATATTGTTTTATCAAGATTGTTTTAGCAAAGCAATGATGGTATTTCTGATGTTGTTGTTCTACTGCTGTTTTGGCACAAATTTGGCTTTTTAAATTTTGAGATTTGAGATTTGAAGCCTAACGCGCACAGCTGGGAGGGGTAATCAGGACACAGGACAGTTGGAACTGTGTCTCATGCTCCCTGTCACCTCCTTCTAACCAAAAAGTAATCCTACTAATATAATAAATAGGAAAGTTCGGATGTTTGGATGTTTGGATGTTTGGATGTTTGTTACTCGATCACGCAAAAACGGCTGAACGGATTTGAATGAAATTTGGCACACACATAGTACATTACCTGGAATAAAGTATAGGATACTTTTTATTCCCATAACCAAAAAGGGGCGGGGACAAATACAAATTTCACTGGAAAATGTAAACTGCAGCCATTCTTACACTGTTACACTGGAGGTGTGTTTAGCTTCTAAGGGTACAATGGTTAATTTGCATATATTCAGCAGTGATGCACTGGGAGACATCTCAAGCTCACTCCAACCTGAATTATCGCAAATTCTTTCTGTTTTAAGAAAGCAAACTTTTGTTTTTCTTAACAACTTAGTAAGGGGGCTTTTAGGACCATTGTAGTCCCTTACACACTCCAATGAGTTCTGAGTCACCATGAGCTTGCTGGTTAGTCTGTAACTCTCGGTGTTACAAGCCCTACTGCATAGAGCCAAATTAATCCATGCCATGCACTGATGAGGATCAAACAATCCAAAACAGTCTGTATGCATGTTGGATTATTACGGCTCTGTACAAATTAACAAGCTGACACATCATTGCATTCCAGTGGTTCTGGAGGTGTGTTTAGCTTCTAAGGGTAACAATGGTTAATTTGCATATATTCAGCAGTGATGCCCTGGGAGACATCTCAAGCTCACTCCAACCTGAATTATCGCAAATTCTTTCTGTTTTAAGAAAGCAAACTTTTGTTTTTCTTACACTGTTAATGGTAGGGTTCTCAAACTTTGCACAGTTGGTCGTTGGGTGACTAGGATTATTATTCAGAAAAGTGGTTGGAGCCTATAAAAGCCAATCAAAATTCACCTATTGATTTTCAAAGGAGTGGAGCCACAGCCAATTACATTTATTTCATTTTAATGCCAACGATTGATGCCAAAGACCGCAAAGCTCACAAACTAGGTCATTATTGAGTAATTGTGTGTTAGGATTAGAAAAAGTGGGCAGAGCTCAGAGGCGGGACAAGGTCCTCCAGCACCCAAGGCTGAGACACCAAAGTGCGCCCCCCATCCCTCCTACCCCAGCCGTCACACACCTGCTATTATACTAAGAGGCGCCCAAGGGCCCCCCAACACCTTAATCTCTAGTTATCTGGCTTGCAGTCAATGCCATGTATCCCCTTTTCTTATTTCTCTCTGCTTCAAACACAATAGGGGAATGATAGCTGAGTGAGTTGTGCGCCCCCTCCTACACTGCGCCCTGAGGCTGAAGCCTCTTCTGCCTCTGCCTCAGCCCGGCCCTGGCAGAGCTAACACTAGCCAATTACATACCCGGGCAACCAGCTAGTGTATAATAAATAATATAAAAAAAATGTACACTCTCTTTTTTTTAACTTGATGAAAGCTGTGTAAGGCCTGGGATCTACTAGTGCTTTTTTGAGTATTTTTGGAGTTCCAACAAATGCTGGTGCTTTCAAAAAGACTTTGCAGCGTTTTATCGGCATTTGGGCTTAATACAAAACATAAATTACTGGAAAATACACCTCATATAGCTTTTTACGATAGCACTTTGTGATTTGTAGTGGGTCCCTGGCTTAACTGTAATTTAAAAAGCCAAACAATTTAATCCATATACCAATAAGTGGCATCTGGAAATCTGGTTAAAACCAGGGGAAACCGCTGGCAGAATATCAGCAATATTGTCCATATACTACTGTTAGGTGCTGGATAATACCGATAGTAGAATATCAGTAATTTTACTGATATTCTACTATCACTTTACCTTATTTTCCTCTCACACTAAATTTCCCTCTACCTACTCCTAACCCTAACCTACTGCTACTTAAGGCTAACACTAACCTACCCATACCTACTCCTCACACTAACCTACCCCTGCTTACTCATAACACCCTCCCCCCTTCTAGTTTATAGTTTGCACCCGGTAACTTACCCTCACCGCCATTATCTGTGTCGCAATCTCAGCTGCTATTGGACCCTCTGTCACCCTGGCATTTTGGCTATATCCAGACGCCCAAAATATCGTATTTTTTCTGACTAGAAGATGCACTTTCCCAAAAGTGGGGAGAAGAAGTCCCTGCATCTTATAGTCCGAATAGAGGGAGTTCCCGACATACGATCGCTGATAGGAACCGCTGACCCAATGCAATGTTGGGGACTCCCTGTATTGTCCCCTGTTTCCTGCACTCCTCCTATAGGTAGTAATCGGCAGCAGCCCCTATTACTCACCTCATCCTAAGTGCCTGCGGCGATCAGTTGCTGTCCCCTCCATGTCCGTGGTGTTCTCTGTGTCCTCCGATTTTCAATGCCGGCGCTAGGGGGAAAGAGTGAGAAAGACAGAAGCAGCCACTGGCTCAAGGGAGGAGGTGAGTGACAACCACTGGTAGCTTTCCCCGCTTTTTACATTTCCAGGAGAGTGAAAGTTCAGGACATTTGCAGACACAGAGAACACCACAGACACAGAAGGGAGAGCAGATGATCGCCGCAGGCACTAAGGGTGAGGTAACAGCAGCTGCCGCTAATTACTACCTACATGAGGAGTGCAGGACACTAGAGGGGCAGGTGGAAGACAATAATTGGCCGGAGAACAAGACGTCCCTGGACCATAGATGCACCAGGCTTAGTATATTTTTTTTCCATGGTTTTTGCCCTCTAAACCTAGGTGCGTCTTATAGTCCGAAAAATACGATATACACTGGGCATCACATTATTTGACCTGAAGAAGCGACGTAGGTCGCAAAAAGTGTTGTCTGAAGGGCATAATAAATGGTGAGAAACTTTTTTTTTAAAATTTGAGTTATAGGAAGTCTTCTTACAAGGTAAGATCTGGAACTCTTACCTGATTTTGAAAAGTTTTTGGACTTCTAATGATCTATTATGTAAAACCTTTTGTTTTGGGTGCCTCCTACATGTGCTTTTATATTTTCTGTCACTTAGCTAGCTTTCTACACTATGGTGTACACATTGAAGTTTGGTAGCTGCTTATACAAAAACGTAATATACACATGCACATGTATGCCCTTATACACACAGGACTATACGGTAAGATTTGAGACCTCTTCCTATTTCATTGCTGTATCAAAAGAACATGTAAAGTTTGTGAGACTAGATATGAATATACTGTGTGCAGTCCAGGATGCACCCCCTTCTTCCATTTTAATGGCTAGCTGCTCCCAGGTTTATACTCATGTTTACATGTCAATTTTTGGGTCACTTTAAATAGTGGTTAGGGTCTCTTCTGATAGGATGACCTCACCCATTGCATGCAAATTATTTTGAAAGTGAACATCCTCAATTAGTGTAGGTTTATAGCACCTGTCTCAGTTGCAATGCATAGGTAAGTTCAGGGGGGATTACAGCTGCCCAGAATACATCTGCGGACCAGGGCCAGTGCAGTGTCTGGGGACAGGCACAAGTTGAGACACCAGAATATCTGCAGGCCTCCTGCAGATCACAGCACTGTCCCCTTTCTTTCCCGGCTACAGTTGACTTTGGATGGAGCAGCAGAGTGTGTACAGAGCATGGAGCAGTTCTGGGGAACTTAACAGAGCACAGAGTCAGGTATGAGCACTGCCCTGTACCCTGCTGTGTGAATGCTTCAATTTCCCCCTTATTACCAAAGTTGGCTGTCCTCATTATCTGTATCCAAACTGCTCCTGATCAATCCCAGTGTCGATCAGGAGCAGATCAGACACGTCGGAAATAATTGTCAGATTCTGCCAGTTGGACGGGATATTGCATTGTGTGTACCTAGCATGATGTCCTACCATATTATTATACTGTATTGTGCGTGGCTGAGGGAGACCTTTTAGAAATCCCCTCCTTGAAAATCCTGCGTTTGCCCCTGTATTGAGCGCAGTTGTGTGTCTTTAAGAGGCCTTGCAGCTTCTTGCAGCTGCTGTCAGTCAGGCGCAGCTTGGTTTAGATGTGCTGCCATTCCTCTCTGTGTACAAAACTAAGTTCTACCGTTTTATTAATATTGCTCACATTTGGCTTACAATTCCAAACTTACAAATCTGAACTTTTAATAAAATTGTCCTGATGTATCTAAGACATCAAAGTGATATAGTGATGCTTATACAAGTTGCTAACAAACACTGTATATCATTAGGGGTTAAAGATCAAGGAGGGTCTATGTGGATTTATTTTAACAGGAGACTAAACAACATAATTACTTTCCTATATTGCCTCTTGCGGAGACCTTGCCCTCATGTTGACCTTATCATCCTTCTATTTGTCCACTCTGAGACTCTGTGTAAGAATATTTGCTCAGTACATTCGATGTCCGAATAATTTGTCTTATTATTTGAATACCCAGACAGCTCATAGTGACCTAGAACCACATGGAAGGGAGAAAAGGGCTTAATGGAAACCTTAAATTAACTAATAAAACAAGCAATTGTAACTATCCTCTTCCTCCTAAAAATGACTTTTTAAGATATTCCACAGTTCTATTATATATTTAAATCTACTTTTTTATTGTTTTTGCTCAATGATGCACTCATTGAAGTATGCCAGAGCTAAAAATATATGAACTATTGACCCTTTTTATCTCTTTCCTGCTCTCAGAAGACATGTTCTGCTAGTAAAGGTTTTAGAGTTGTAATTTCTTATCAGTGAGGGTCACACTGTAGTCTGACTCAGTCCTGACTCAGACAAGAACTGCCACTTACATACCTGATGTTTAACTCTTTCAGGCAGAGAAAGTAAAAAAGAAACACAGCATAGTTAGTTGTGTGCTAGGCACTGTACATACACATTACTATGTCCTCAAGTCACATGTCACCTCAGGTATCCTTTACGTCATCATAAAAAAAGCAGTTTTACTTACCTGGAGCTTCAAGGATGCACGCGGCCAAGGCCGCGCAGGTGCAGGGCCTGGCGACAGGCTATGATGCTGAAATCAAAACTGAGCCACGGCAGGTGACCAGAGGATCGTTAAAGACCGGCATGGGAACAGGGCGACTGCAGGGGGCTGGTAGAAGCCCCAGGTAAGTAAAACTGCTTTGTTTTTATGATGACTGAAGTATCCCTTTAACCCTCTCTCAACCACCTAATGCCAATTAGCATCAGGAGGGTGGCAGCCCCAGGAGGACCACCTAACATCAAAAGTCGTCCAGTCCTGGGGCGGGGCTTTGCAGGAGATTGTTTGCGCCTATGTGCGCGCATCTCTGCTTGAATGACGGAGCTCCGCTCCATCACCAGTCTCCCAGCAGCGATTGCCACTAGGAGACAGCGAAACCGCCATCTATTTACAGTGTACATTGCTGCGATCTACGGCAGCGCTGCACTGGGGACAGCCATGTCACTCTGGCTGTCTCCTGTAAAGGCTGATGCCTATGACAGCCAATCGCTGTCATTGGCTGGCAGGGGGCGCGAGGAGAAAATAAATAAATAAAAAAATTGGCAGATTTATTTAAAAATATATTAATATATAAAAAAAAACACTGCACGAGTGATCAGAGCCCACCAACAGAAAGCCCTGTCGATGGGCAGAAAAGAGGGGGGGGGGGAAATCACTTGTGTGCAGAGTTGTGTGCCCCTGCATCGAGCCCTTAAAGCTGCAGTGGCCTGAATTGTACAAAATAGCCTGGTTACTACGGGGGTGTAAGCCTATGGTCCTGAGGTGGTTAAAGAGACCAAAAAGCAGTCCATTAAAAAAGCAATGCTAAATGTAATTATGCCTTCTTAAAACAGAAGGTATTTGTGATAATTAATCTCTTTTTTTGCCATGAAAGCAAGGCTGCACATCCAGAACCACTGGCGCGCTACAGTATAGTGAGTCTGTAGCTAATACGTTTTACAAAGCCACAACAATCCAACATACATGCAGCCTATTTCTGACTTTTTGGTTCTCATCAGTGCATTGTGTGGATTGATATGACCCTGTGCGATAGGCTCTGTAAAATGTATAGCTTCAGGCTCATTCTGTATGTGCAGCTTTGCTTTCAGGGGCAAAAAGAGATGATTTTAATATTTGAGATACATCATGGAAAACCACTGTTGCTCACTCACAGCTGAATTATGGCAATTACCTGCTGTTTTAAGAAGGCAAAATACACTTAACACTGATTTTTAATAGAGGGCTTTTGGTAATGCTCGAATACCCTTCAATCACGGATACAACTATTCGTCCGTGGTTGAAAAATATCCGGAAAGAGGTGCTTAGCCAGGCTCTTCACTCAACTTTGTACCCTCCAAACTTTTTGCCTGATGAAGCGGGATTGTGACCCATGAAATGCGTTACAACTTTGGAACTTTTAATAAAAGTTACTTTATACTGTGAGTAACGTCCCACTGTCCGGTTTGTCTTTACATGAGGGACGTGAGTCCACCAATTTCCCCTTTTTCAACGTTTTTTAATCACTTTTATTCTACTTGGCGCCTCTGTGTTACTACTCTACCAATTTACAGATTTGAAACGGACTCACGAATTCGATCCGGACTTTTCCCGTGAATGAGGCAATCATGGAATGTCACGGCCGTGATCATGGAAAATGCTAATAGCAAAGCCCCCATACATGCTACAATCACCAAAATTGCATGGATTATAAAAGGTGAGATGTGGCTACTTCTTAAAAAAATTAAAAAAGAACTTTTAGTTTTTGAGAAAATCGATTTTAAAATTTCAAACAAAAAAGTATTTGTGATTAAAAAGCCGCCAAAATCCGTTGACTTTAGCAGTTAATAGCAAAGCCCCCTTACATGGTAAGAACACCAAATGTGCCATATATGTTAAGAAGAACAGTGGGAACAAGAGGAAACATTTTTTTTTCAAGAAGTCCTTATAGTTTTTGAGAAAATCGATTTTAAAATTTCAAAGGAAAAAAGTATACATTTAAATGCGGCAAAATACAGTTCTTAGTGAAACAATTCCTGCTGAATTTAGCAGTTAATAGCAAAGGCCCCTTACATCCTAGCAACACCAAATTTGCAAGATATGTTGAAAAGATAGTAGGAAACAATATTTAAAAAAAATATATATATATACGCATCTTTTAGGTATTCTGGATGGTCTCCAGTTGCCCCCTGCTTCTTTGCTTGTGACCCTGGATGTGGAGGCCCTGCACTCCAGTATACCACAAATGAAGGGAGTAGAAGCGGTGGGCAGATTTCTTTCTGAAATGGAGACTGGAGCTGAGGAACATAACCGATTTTTATTGGAGTTGTTGTTATTCATCCTCGAGAACAATGTGTTTGTTTTAGATGGGTGCCACTACCTCCAGGTGCAGGGCGCGGCTATGGGAACCACGTGTGCCCCCTTGCTGGCGAACCTGTACCTGGGGGAGTGGGAGCAACATATTTTTGGAAACGACTCGTTGGTCATGTACCTGTGCCACGTTGTTTCGTGGCACAGGTACATAGACGATATCTTAGTCTTTTGGACCGGGGGTCCTGACTTGTTGAATGATTTTGTGATGACATTGAACCAAAATAATTTCAATTTGAGATTTACTATGAACAGTGACTCTTTGTCTGTACCCTTTTTAGATCTAAGGATTATCATTAATCCAGAAGGGTACATTACTACACAATTATTTCGTAAGGAGACGGCCACGAACTCCTTTTTGAGAGCCAACAGTCATCATCCACAACACACAATTTGGGGCATTCCCGTGGGTCAATACTTGAGAGTTCGTCGAAATTGTTCTAATGAGAAGGATTTTGAAAGAGAGGCCAAATTATTACGAGCCCGGTTTCGGGAGAGGGGCTATAAAGATAAGTGGCTCAAAAAAGCATATAAAAGAGCAAAAAACACCCCACGCTCTGATTTATTAAATATGAATAGTAACAACCAAACCAATACGAGAGGTGTTTTGGAACAGACTGCCGGTTCAAACGAGGAAGTCCGTCTTGTTACTCGGTATAATAACCAAGAAACAAATATTTACAACATCCAGGGGCATTTCTAGGGTCCTTGGAGATCAGGGGCACCTGTGGGCACCAGGCGGGGAGGGCAAAAAATGGGCGTGGCCATGCGGTGAGTGGGCGTGGCCATGGGTGGGGCCAAATGTACATGAACTTAGCAGCAGTGTAAGCTACAGATAACGGGCCTGCCCATCGAAATATTGGATGGAGCCCCCTGTCCTTTATTTGGATAATTTACAATCAGTATAGGCATAGATCAACGATGTATACGCACATACAATTTTGATTGGTCAATTACTGACCCCCAATTTTACCACCCCCGTGCAGTAAGTGGGCCAACAGACAATGAATTTTATGAGCAGAGCTAAAATTGGCTAATCAAAATTGTATGTGTGTACCAGGCTTTACAGCTAATACTGTACATACTGAAAGTAGCAGGGATCAGCATACTATATAGCTGGTTTACAATCAGTAAAGGCACAGAGTAACACCTTACACTGTACACACTGGAGGTAAATCAGCACACAGTGCAGCAACTAGAGAACAGCGTATACTGTACATACAGGAGGCAGCAGAATTCAGCACGCTGCAGCTAGCGTGCCAAAAATATGAGGATCACGTTGTGCGGCGTGCTTATCGTGCCGCACCGAAAAATAGTGGGCCATGGACCAGAATATAGGTGTGGTAACGGGTGGAAACAAATTTACATGAACCTAGCAATGGTGCGACATTAGATTATGACAGTGGTGGCGAACCTTTTGGAGGCCGAGTGCCCAAACTGCAACCCAAAAGTCACTTATCTATCGCAAAGTGGCAACCACAATTTAAACTAAATACTGTACAAACGTTTTAACTCATACATGAACATTATGGAAAATCCAAGTTGAAAATAAACTGTGAAGATAAACAATTTCATCCATCCTACTCCTGAAAAATGTATTCAATTTTTTAGAACCTCCCAGTTTTATTTTCTGTTTTAAAAAGCTAAAAAAGTAGGTTTAATGCTATTGACTCATATGATAAGGATTCAGCTTTTCCCATAGTCTCGCAGTTAGCAATCATGTGACCCCCAACAAGACAAATTCAGCAATCATGAGGCCCCCAACAAATCATGAGGCCCCCAACAAGACATATTCAGCAATCATGAGGCCCCCAACAAATCATGAGGCCCCCAACAAGACAAATTCAGCAATCATGAGGCCCCCAACAAATCATGAGGCCCCCAACAAGACAAATTCAGCAATCTTGAGGCCCCCAACAAATCATAAGGCTCCCAACAAGACAAATTCAGCAGTCATGAGGCACATAAATAGACAGCATTTCACATAAATAGGCAGAATCCCCCCTTAATATGGTAGCCCCCACGTTAGGTAGTGAGTGACAGGGACCCCCAGGTTAGCTAGTGAGTGACAGGCGCCTCCAGTTAGGTAGTGAGTGACAGGGACCTCGATAGTGAGTGACAGGGAGCCCCTTTAGGTAGTGAGTGCCAGGGAGCCCCTTCAGGTAGTGAGTGAGTGCCAGGGAGCCCCTTCAGGTAGTGAGTGAGTGCCAGGGAGCCCCTTCAGGCAGTGAATGAGTGCCAGGGAGCCCCTTCAGGCAGTGAGTGAGTGCCAGGGAGCCCCTTTAGGCAGTGAGTGAGTGCCAGGGAGCCCCTTCAGGCAGTGAGTGAGTGCCAGGGAGCCCCTTCAGGCAGTGAGTGAGTGCCAGGGAGCCCCTTCAGGCAGTGAGTGCCAGGGAGCCCCTTTAGGCAGTGAGTGCCAGGGAGCCCCTTCAGGCAGTGAGCGAGTGCCAGGGAGCCCCTTCAGGCAGTGAGTGCCAGGGAGCCCCTTTAGGCAGTGAGTGCCAGCGAGCCCCTTTAGGCAGTGAGTGCCAGGGAGCCCCTTCAGGCAGTGAGTGAGTGTCAGGGAGCCCCTTCAGGCAGTGAGTGAGTGCCAGGGAGCCCCTTCAGGCAGTGAGTGAGTGCCAGGGAAACCCTTCAGGCAGTGAGTGAGTGCCAGGGAGCCCCTTCAGGCAGTGAGTGAGTGCCAGGGAGCCCCTTCAGGCAGTGAGTGAGTGCCAGGGAGCCCCTTCAGGCAGTGAGTGAGTGCCAGGGAGCCCCTTCAGGCAGTGAGTGAGTGCCAGGGAGCCCCTTCAGACAGTTAGTGAGTGCCAGGGAGCCCCTTCAGGCAGTGAGTGAGTGCCAGGGAGCCCCTTCAGGCAGTGAGTGAGTGCCAGGGAGCCCCTTTAGGGAGTGAGTGCCAGGGGGAGCCCCTTTAGGGAGTGAGTGAGTGCCAGGGGGAGCCCCTTTAGGGAGTGAGTGAGTGCCAGGGAGCCCCTTTAGGGAGTGAGTGAGTGCCAGGGGGAGCCCCTTTAGGGAGTGAGTGCCAGGGAGCCCCTTTAGGGAGTGAGTGAGTGCCAGGGGGAGCCGCTTTAGGGAGTGAGTGAGTGCCAGGGGGAGCCCCTTTAGGGAGTGAGTGAGTGCCAGGGAGCCCCTTTAGGGAGTGAGTGAGGGCCAGGGGGAGCCCCTTTAGGGAGTGAGTGCCAGGGAGCCCCTTTAGGGAGTAAGTGCCAGGGGGAGCCCCTTTAGGGAGTAAGTGAGTGCCAGGGGGAGCCCCTTTAGGGAGTGAGTGAGTGCCAAGGAGCCCCTTTAGGGAGTGAGTGAGTGCCAGGGAGCCCCTTTAGGGAGTGAGTGAGTGCCAGGGAGCCCCTTTAGGGAGTGAGTGAGTGCCAGGGGGAGCCCCTTTAGGGAGTGAGTGAGTGCCAGAGGGAGCCCCTTTAGGGAGTGAGTGAGTGCCAGGGAGTCCCTTTAGGGAGTGAGTGAGTGCCAGGGGGAGCCCCTTTAGGGAGTGAGTGCCAGGGAGCCCCTTTAGGGAGTGAGTGAGTGCCAGGGGGAGCCGCTTTAGGGAGTGAGTGAGTGCCAGGGAGCCCTTTTAGGGAGTGAGTGAGTGCCAGGGAGGCCCCCCCGCCGCCGCCGCTCCCCCCACCCCCCTTACCTCGTAGCAGACCTCAGGATCAGCGGCGACCCGACCAGTAAGAGCGGGCGCTGGACGCACCCGCTCGATATGCGGAAGTGATGTCACTTCCGCATATCAGTGCGGGCGCTGGGTCCTAGCGCCCGCACGATTGGTCGCCGGCTCGCCGCCTGATCCTGAGGTCTGAGTGACGCGGCGGCGGCGGCTGGAAGGAGCCGCTGCCAGAGGGGGCCGGGCGGAGATCCGTGGCACCCCAGGATAGATTGGGGGCACGTGCCCCCCCCCAAAATGGGGCTAGCGACGCCCCTGACAACATCCTACAGAGACATTGGCATGTGCTTTGTAGTGATATAACAGTTAAAGGTTTAATACCAGACAGACCAGAGATAACATATAGACGGGCTAGAACATTAAGAACATTAAAGGATTTAATGACAAATAGCCATTTTGACCGCCGCTCCAGGTCCAGTCACTGTACTGTGACAGGTACCTACGGCTGCGGTGGTTGTATTTACTTTAGATTTCTGATGGTTGGCCCCGAGGTTGCACTCCCAGATGGACGAGTTTGGAAATTGCGGCACTTTGTTAATTGTAACACCAAGGGCCATATGCAATTCACTTTTTCACCTGAGTTTTCTCCTAGGTGATATTTTTAAATTTGTCAATAAAATTCATTTTAAGCCATTAGTAAGTAAAAAAATACTCAAAATAATTTTGATAGTACTTTTTCAATTTCTTTTTGGTACTGTTTTAGTTGAAAAGTGCTGGAAAGTTGTTTTAAATAGAAGATGAAAAATTATCGCCTAGGAGAAAACTCAGGTGAAAAAGTGAATTGCATATGGCCCCAAAGCCGTAGTATATCTGCTAATGTGTAGATGTGGGTGTTTCTACATAGGTAAAACATATCGTGAATTTAAAGAAAGAATTAAAGAACATACTGCGGACATCAGGGGGTGCAATTTCAAGTCGCCCATCTCTTGACATGTAAATTTGATTCATAGGGGTAGTGAGGATTATGTTCGCTTTGTGGGTCGGGAAAGAATTCATGCCCATGTAAGAGGAGGTGACATTGATAGACAGCTACTCCAAAAAGAGCTGCGATGGATTTTTGAACTAAATGCTACACAGGGGCGCCACGAGGAGGCAATGGACGTTAAGGTAAGTGCCTTTTTTTAATCTTGGGAGGTGTGTGCGGGCGGGTCTTACCGGCGCTGGCCACGCTGCGGAGATCGCCTGCTCCCCCTCCGGGGTGCCGCTGTGTGGGTTCCAGGCGGTGAGAGAGCCTGGGACCCCCGCAGCCCCCCGGTTGTATGGGGGCAATGGGAAGCCTCCTCGTGGCGCCCCTGGATAGTGCTATGTAGCATGAACTAACTCCCGCAGGGCGATTGTTTTGTGGTTTTTGGTTTTTGACCCTGCATATTTTGGCATGCGAAAGCAAATGCATATTTGCATGAGCAATGTCTCGTGATTAGCCAATAGGCCAAATTTGCAAAGCCAGATTTGTCAGGTTCACTTAGTTGATGCACACATGTTCCTCTCTGGTGTAATTAGCTTTCCTTTGACTATCATGCTTTGTTTTGCATGAGCAACCTTGCCAATTCTCTGCTTTGACATATAAGAACTTTGATCATCTGCATGCATAGGCTGTCCTTTGATGCTGCAAATCTGCGAGTGGGATTGTGAAGCGCGTGAAGGGAAGTCTTCCTGATCCTTCTACTAACTTATTAGCTTTATAACCATCTTTGCCAGCATATGCAAGATTTCAAAGTTTACCATTTATTTACGAGCAAAATATTTGTTCCTGTTTGCTTTGAAGATCTCATGAGTGCACTTTAATACCAGGACTTCAATTTTTTGCTGATTCCCATTTCTTTGCTAATAAGGAGGACTGCAGCCTCCCTGGGGTATCTATTGGTGTGTAGGGTGGTCCCATTTTTAGGTTTTTTTACATACGATATATATGTGTAGTGTTATTCATGTTTTTTGATATAATAATAAAAAAAAGTTTTTTGTATGCACCCAAGAGCCAATTTCTTTTTGTTTATATAATTGTTGTAATTTGTATGCATGGTGCATACTTTAAACAGTAATCTTGATGTTAAGTATACTAAGATAGTGTCATTTGTGGTTCAGCATTCCGCTTTATGACCTTCCTTTTTCTAGTGGCGGTACAATATTTATATAGTACCTTTACCTTCTGTGGTTCTCTAAAATGTACAAAATGAACATGATCATGTAATATTGAAATTGGTATTGTACAGATCAGACTTAGAAACAGGTAAAATATATATATATATATATATTTTTTTTACACAAAGTGGGTGGTAAATTCCAGCACACCACAAAGGAAATGTAATACAGGCACATAACAGCATAAGAACTTTACAAACAAGGAAAGCGCAATTGCTTCTTTCAGGTTAGTCTTAAATTGGTAAAACACCAACATGTCAGTAGCAGATTCCTCATGGCATCATTTTTTGAAGTTATAACCAAAAAATACAGGGAAACAAATGTGAGAGAGACTTGCACTTGCAAGCTTTCACTGCGTTTTAAGAGTTTTAAGGGTACCCTTAAAGGGTAGGATAGTGAAAAATGTGTTTTGCAAGAAAATCCCAGCAGGAAAGAGAAGGTTCTGAGAATTACATATACATAAATATTATGAAAATGATATTAATTTTGGCCACAGAAAATCATAAAAGAACATATGGTAGACAGAGCAAGGACCAAGCCCTGAAGTACTAAAAAAATAAATGATAAGAGCTGTTATTCAAATAAAAAGACTGTTAACCACCTTTCAGAGAGATAGCAAGATAGATCTAGATGAGACAGACAAGACAAATAACATTTATATTGCGCTTTTCTCCTGGCGGACTCAAAGCGCCAGAGCTGCAGCCACTAGGACGCGCTCTACAGGCAGTAGCAGTGTTAGGGAGACTTGCCTAAGGTCTCCTACTGAATATGTGCTGGCTTACTGAACAGGCAGAGACGAGATTCGAACCCTGGTCTCCCATGTCAGAGGCAGAGCCCTTAACCATTACACCATCCAGCCAACCATTACACCATCCATCTACTATAGTATAGTCTACTATTGTCTCCACAAATTACATCTGAAAATGACTTACATATAACCCATGCCCAAACCCAACAAATGAAACCTAAAAGAAAGCCTTTTTCAGGCTTCGTTCACATTATATCCGTTTTTGTAAAATTTTAAGCGCAGGCAGTTTTCAAAATCTCCCTGAAAACAGGGATGATCGTAGTCAGCCAACTTCGCTACGCTGGAACTACACGTAGTTTTACGCAATTACGCTTCGCCAAACTACATCTTCGAAATCAAATATTCGCTTCGAATGCATTTCGTAGACTCGTTAAAATACGCAATTACGCGTAGTGCGAAGCATAGTGTATGCTGATGCTTATGCCCGAATGCAGAAAATTGTACGCATTAATTCCTTTGTAAATGCTTATACCGGGAACTCTTCTATGCGTACATTCCCCTTTCCAATGCGTAAATTTGTAAGCATATAATCGCACGAGGAAAAATAGACGCAAGTACCACATTCGTAGTTCACTACGCAATACACATGTTAACTAAGCATAGTGGGAGTAAGCTATGCGTAGCGGTACTTCGCTACAGTAAATTCGTAAGCGTCGTTTTGAAACTTCACCTACAAACTACAATGCGTAGATGCGAACTACGATGCGTAAATTTGCACTGGCGTAGTTTCTGCTCATCCCTGCCTGAAAGCGCTTGTGCAATGATTCTCTATGAGAGACTTCATATCAGAGCGGTTCGTTTGCAATCCGCATTGAAAAGCACTGCTTGAGCCATTTTTGAGGTGATTTGCCTCAATGGAAGGTATAGGGAAAACGCAAAATGCTCACAAAATTGCTTTGGCAAGTGATTGCGTGAGCGTTTAAAAAAAAATACATTGTATTTATTGTTTCCAGATTTTTTTCCGAATAAAAAGACGGAAGCGCTCGGCAAAAGCGCTTACAAAAAGCCCACAAAAAAACGAGCGAACGTGCAGAAAATCACCGGAAAATGCTTTAAAAAAAAAGCGGGAAAAAAATCCCACCGCGGACGGACACACAAGCCGAACGCAATATGAGCAAAGCCTCACTGATGAATGATGTGTTCCTTTGGCAATGTGGTTAAAGTGAATAGTGAAGCAAGAAAGGAGGAGGATTTTATTAATGTTTAAAATTCCCTAAATGCATGTTGCTGAGAGAACACTAGCAGTGCACCTCCTCAATTAAGGTACGGACAGTTGAACAATATTTGAAGTAGAGAGCCCCTGATGCATCTCTGATGTTGTCTGTGCCTCCACTCTACAGATTTAGTTTGTATTTAATAACATTTTTTCATTTAATCTTCATCTCATAAGTACTTTGGGTGGATTTGTTGTGGCAAGTATGCATTTTGAATGCAATTTTTTGAAGAGATGTCAGCCTGCATTTCAATTTAATTTCAGTTAATTTGCATTTGCTTTGCATGTTATTCCCGATGCAACCTATCATATTTAACTTTGTTTTCTGATTAGATATGAATTTAATGTTTGTTAGGTGGCATGGCTGAGACTAAATACTACTCAGATGCAAATCAAATACTAGTCAAACACAAAACAAACACAAAAGGCTAAG
Source organism: Hyperolius riggenbachi (assembly GCF_040937935.1). Classification (NCBI taxonomy): domain Eukaryota; kingdom Metazoa; phylum Chordata; class Amphibia; order Anura; family Hyperoliidae; genus Hyperolius; species Hyperolius riggenbachi. Next base: position 166,757,437 of record NC_090656.1, on the reverse strand, counting down.
TACACATACAATAAAACGTAATTTATAAATTCACTACAGGTGGGTTTATAATGGTTTTTATTGTTCCTTATAAAGAATAGATCTCTTTCAACACTCACCTTACTATGTTGTTATTTTATTTTGAATTGCATAAAAGATAATAGTAAAATATGTTTCTTAACATTTAAGCTCTAAAAAGAATTATGCTTCGGGGGGGGGGGGGGGGGGGGGGTTGTAAATGTGGGGTTGTTTTTAGGGCTCTGCGTTACATCATTTCAAGTATGTTTTACTTTAGTACAATTCAAGGTGATACAGCAAGTACTATTCTGGTAACCATGGAGACATTTGTTTACGCTGTTCAGTGAATAGTTGGACAGCTTGCTTTGTCCTTAGTGAGCTATCTGCTTTGTATATATTCATCAAAATAAAAAGAAAAAATACCAAATATGTCATGGTCACAGGCTAAGCTGGAAAAAATAAAAAACAGGATTCTACAGTTATTACGTTACTATAATAATTAAAGTTATGTACTGGCTGAGTGCCAGAATATATTTATTACAAAGTGCTTTACATAAAGTTTCTAGGATTAAAAATAAATCTAGAATTATTAATGCTATACATATGCTTACAGATTTTCACTACCAGTACTAAAAACTGTTGTGAAAAGAAGCAATTAAAAGCACAGGTGCAGATGTTTAATGATACCCTTTCACAGTGTATGTGTCTAATGAGATAGGTAAAATGTTGTGTATAAGATCAGCTGTCATGTACCTGGCGGTAGCCTTGGTTGTCAGTGTGGTGTCCCTTTCACCTCTGGGTCCTAAAACCCTTAGAAAAGGGAACAAAGAACCACAGAATGGTAAAGGTGTCTTCTTGCCACTGGTCAAGGCTGACAACAAGCCTTCATTTATAAAGCACCAGTAAAGAATGAAGAAGATGCCAGATGCTGGTACAGCAGTCAATTAAATGGCAGACCCACAGTAATTCCAGGCCACAGGCAGGAGCTTACCCAGAACCAGGCCAAAGGTCAGCATTGGATAATGAGGTAGATAGGCAGCAGTTATTGTCACGAACCTCCGATTTTAGGTTCGCACACCTCGAAAGCGAACATGCGAAAAAAGTTTGCGAACCGGCAAACTTTGCGAACCGCCATAGACTTCAATAGGCAGGCGAACTTTCAAAACTACAAACACTAATTGTGGCCACAAAACTAAAGGAAAAGATGTTTCAAGGGGTCTAACACCTGGAGGGGGGCATGGCGGAGTGGGATACACGCCAAAAGTCCAGAGGAAAAATTTGACGCACAGCAGGGTTTAAGGGCAGAAATCACATTGCATTGCTAAATTGGAGGCCTAAAGTGCTTTAAAATATCTTGCATGTGTATACCTCAATCAGGTAGTGTAATTGGTGTACTGCTTCACACTGACAGACTAAGCTCACTGTGTAACACAGCTGTTTGTGTAGTGATGGCCATGCTGGACTGGTGCGCACCATGGCGAGAGTGCAGGTGATGGCGGTTTTCAAGCCCATATGGTCGGGCTGAGGTAGCTCAATGACAGAACAACAGTGACTGAGAATCCAGCTGATCGAATTTGGTCTGTCCACAATGAAGCAACAACCTTATTATCTTGGGTGTGCCCCCCAACACACTCATTTAGCCTGTCCTTGCTTCATTGTGATACACAAGCCCCTTCACCACAGCAAAGTAACGATCACGAAGGGGAATTGACACATGTACATGCCTTTTGTTTTGTTGTTGCAGCCACAGTGCACCCAGAAAAATTAGGCAGGCATTTACACGCACCAGAAAAATGTATTATTGTTTTTGTTAGCGGCCACTGCTAGCTTGAAAATTCAGGAGTCCTGAACCCTGTTGGTGGTGGCGGAGAAGGCAGTCAAGCGGCCTGCAGGCAAAGATGCTGTGTGGGGCCCGACTTAGTAGGGCAGACAGTCACACGGCGTGCTGGCAGAGATGCTGTGTGTGGGGACTGACTTAGTCTTCGTGCAGGCCTGACCGTGCTTTGCAGACCAGGCATCTGTGACCACAGGTAATGGCCGGGGAATCAGGGTTCGATTCCAGTCCAGAGTGGGAGCCTGAGAAACGGCTACCACCACACATCCAAGGAAGGACCCAATGTGCTTTATAAGTACCTGCCCTGACCGTGCTTTGCAGACCAGGCATCTGTGGTCAGATGGACCCTTGACCCAACACTGTGTGCCAGAGATATTTATTTATTTTTTATTATTTATTTATTTATTATATTTATAAAGCGCCAACATATTACGCAGTGCTGATATCACCACTTGCCTTTCAACATCACGGTACAATTTGGGTATCTCCTTTTTTGAGAAATAATTGCAGCCTGCTTTCTTCCACTGCAGTGTGTGGCTTTGCTTTTGTGTACTGCTTTTCCTCAGGCGGTCATCCCATTGCAGTTTCTACTTTGTCATCATGCGCCTTCGTAAGGAAGTTGTCCCTACGTGGGTCTTGGTCTTTCCACGGCTCAATTTTCGGTGGCAGAGAGTACAGATGGCATTGCTCTCATCTGAGGCAGACACACACAAAAATTTCCCCACCGCTGAGCCCTGGGATGATGGCACTTTGATGGCTGCCAAATGAGTGTTTAATGGGGTGCCAGAATCAGAGCAGGAGAAAGAAGATATTTCACGGTTCCGTACGGAAGCTGAGGAAGATGAGGTGTTCTGTGTTAAATAGTCAACTACTTCCTGATAATCTTGGAGGTTGATGGCACGTGCCTTCTGAACACTGTACTTTGGTCCAGGGCAGCACAAAATCGCAACAGCACGACCTCGAACAGATCTGCCGGGTGGACTGCCTCTGGCTCTGCTTCTGCCTGTTTTGTCCATATTGGGGGGGATGAAGTGAAAGGTATGCACTGACTTGACTAATACAATGTGCAGTCACACAAGTGCAGTGAAAAGGTATGCATTGACTGGTATTACAAATGTGCAGCTGTCACACACACAGGTACAGTGAACAGGTTTGCAGTGACTGGTATATAAAACTGCGTGCTTTTACACAGGTGCAGTGAAAGGTAAGCAGTGGCTGGTATTACAAATGTGCAGCTGTCACACACACAGGTACAGTGTACTGGTATGCAGTGACTGGTATATAAAACTGCATGCTGTTACACAGGTGCAGTAAAAAGTATGCATGGACTGGTATTACAAATGTGCAGCTGTCACACACACAGGTACAGTGAACAGGTATGGAGTGACTGGTATATAAAACTGTGTGCTGTTACACAGGTGCAGTGAAAGATATGCACGGCACAGACTGGTATTACAAATGTGCAGCTGTCACACACACAGGTGCAGTGAAAACATAGGCACTGAATGTGCTGGGCCTGGCACAGTATAGCAATTAGCAAGAGCAAATTTTGCGACAGACAGGGCTGTATATGCAAATCAGTGGGCCACACACAAAAAAAACAAATCACAAGAACATTAGCTCTCAAAAGATCTGTTTTGGGGTGCTTTTTAGCAATACGTATTAGCAAGGAGCAAGCTGACAAGCCTAACAAGAGCCTAACTAAGCTTTCCCTATTTCTGCAGCAATGTCTCTCCCTTCTCTCACTACTACAGCAGCAGACAGAGTGAGATCATGGCTGACACTGCTGCGTTATATAAGGGTGGGGGCTCCAGGTGGGAGTGCAGCCTGATTGGCTGCCATGTGTCTGCTGACTGTGATGTAGAGGGTCAAAGTTTAGCCCAATGATCTAGTATAGGGGCGGGTCGAACTCGCCATAAAGTTTGCGTTTCGACGCGAACGCAAACCACCAATGTTCGCGCGAATAAGTTCACGACAACTCTAGCAACAGTATTAGGTGGCAGGAGGAAAGCAAGATCATAGTCAGAACTAGGCCAGGGATCAGCCATTAAAAAGCAGGCAAACAAGCAAAGGTACCAGATGGCAAGAGCCGGAAACCAAATGTTCAGCAAAAGGAAAACATCACCAGGAGCCAAATGGTACAGCAATGGTCCAAATATAGCGACTCCAGCAACAGTACTTCAGGGAGAGTGAATCACTAACTTAAAGCAAATGTACAATTGCCCATAAGTGGCAATTAAGCATGTACAAAGCACAATTGTACTACACTCTTTTTTATATGGACCAATAGATATGTTTGGGTGAAACCTCAAAAAATGAGTTCCCCCTTGATAACTAGTTCAAATTCTCCTACCAACTATTTCTATTTAAGGATGAGCAAGAATACCTCTGTCCCGCATCTGTATTTTCATGATCATAATAAAAAGCAAAACCGCCGGACATGTTGATCACATTGCTCAGCTGTTGTAGTGAGAGGAAAGGACAGAGCTTGCTGGAGATACGGAAAGCGTTAGCTAGGCTTGTTTATTTTGATCCTCGCTGGCTGATTGATCTTTCATCACCCTGAACAGCCCTTCTGAGGGCTACTACATCCTTCTGCTGTTTTCTTTTGTGGGTGTCCGGCACTCCACAGCGCACAGGCAGGCACCCACCATTAGTGATGTCGCGAACGTCCGATTTTCAGTTCGCGAACCTTCGCGGAAGGTTCGGTTCGCGGAAAAGTTCGCGAACCGCAATAGACTTCAATGAGGAGGCGAACTTTGAAAAATAGAAAAAATTATGCTGGCCACAAAAGTGATGGAAAACATGTTTCAAGGGGTCTAACACCTGGAGGGGGGCATGGCGGAGTGGGATACATGCCCAAAGTCCCGGGGAAAAATCTGGATTTGACGCAAAGCAGCGTTTTAAGGGCAGAAATCACATTGAGTGCTAAATTGCAGGCCTAAAGTGCTTTCAAACATCTTGCGTGTGTATACATCAATCAGGGAGTGTAATTAGAGTACTGCTTCACACTGACACACCAAACTCAATGGGCTCGATTCACAAAGCGGTGCTAACCCAGTTAGCACGCCTAAAAGACTTTAGGCATGATAACCATTGCACCATGCTGGTGAAAAGCCAGTTTAGGCGTAATAAGTTTAGGCGTGATAAGTTTAGGTGTGATAAGTTTAGGCATGCTAAGTTTAGATAAGTTTAGATCGCTTGCAAAGTCCCGCACGCAAAGCAGCGCCATTAAACTTTATACGAAGTGCACCAGTCTTTGCTAGCATAAAACTTTTGATCAGCTGTGCACTGCGGTGCTAACGCAGTTGGCGCTTAAACTTATCATGCCTAAACTTATCACACCTAAACTTATCATGCCTAAACTTATCACACCTAAACTTATCACACCTAAACTTATCATGCCTAAACTGAGTTTAGGCATGATAAAGGGCTTTTCACCAGCGTGCTAACTGTTAGCACCGCTTTGTGAATCGAGCCCCATGTGTAACGCACTGCAAACAGCTGTTTGCGTAGCGACGGCCGTGCTGGACTGATGCACAACATGGCCAGAGTGCAGGCCGTGGTAGTTTTCCAGCCCATATGGTCGCCGGGCTGTGGTAGCTCAATGATAGAACAACAGTGACTGTCCAGCTGATCAAATTTGGTCTGTCCACAATGAAGCAACGACCTTATTATCTTCTTGTATGTAGGTAGGCATAGGTAGGAGTCCCAGTATAGGTAGGTAGGCATAGGTAGGTGTCCCAGTAGTTAGCTAGGCATAGGTAGGAGTCCCAGTATAGGTAGGTAGGCATAGGTAGGAGTTCCAGTATAGGTAGGTAGGCATAGGTAGGTGCCTATGTAGTTAGCTAGGCATAGGTAGGAGACCCAGTATAGGTAGGTAGGCATAGGAAGGTGTCCCAGTAGTTAGCTAGGCATAGGTAGGAGTCCCAGTATAGGTAGGTAGGCATAGGTAGGTGCCTCAGTAGTTAGCTAGGCATAGGTAGGAGACCCAGTATAGGTAGGTAGGCATAGGTAGGTGTCCCAGTAGTTAGCTAGGCATAGGTAGGATACCCAGTATAGGTAGGTAGGCATAGGTAGGTGCCTCAGTAGTTAGCTAGGCATAGGTAGGAGACCCAGTATAGGTAGGTAGGCATAGGTAGGTGTCCCAGTAGTTAGCTAGGCATAGGTAGGATACCCAGTATAGGTAGGTAGGCATTGGTAGGTGTCCCAGTAGTTAGCTAGGCATAGGTAGGAGTCCCAGTATAGGTAGGTAGGCATAGGTAGGAGTCCCAGTATAGGTAGGTAGGCATAGGTAGGTGCCTCAGTAGTTAGCTAGGCATAGGTAGGAGACCCAGTATAGGTAGGTAGGCATAGGTAGGTGTCCCAGTAGTTAGCTAGGCATAGGTAGGAGTCCCAGTATAGGTAGGTAGGCATAGGTAGGAGTTCCAGTATAGGTAGGTAGGCATAGGTAGGTGCCTCAGTAGTTAGCTAGGCATAGGTAGGAGACCCAGTATAGGTAGGTAGGCATAGGTAGGTGTCCCAGTAGTTAGCTAGGCATAGGTAGGAGTCCCAGTTTAGGTAGGTAGGCATAGGTAGGTCCCCTAGTATAGGTAGGTAGGTAGGTGTCCCCGTATATGTAAGTAGGTGCCCCAGTAGTTAGGTAGGCATAGGTAGGAGTCCCAGTATAGGTAGGTAGGCATAGGTAGGTGCCTATGTAGTTAGCTAGGTATAGGTAGGAGACCCAGTATAGGCAGGTAGGCATAGGTAGGTGTCCCAGTAGTTAGCTAGGCATAGGTAGGAGTCCCAGTATAGGTAGATAGGCATAGGTAGGTGCCTCAGTAGTTAGCTAGGCATAGGTAGGAGACCCAGTATAGGTAGGTAGGCATAGGTAGGTGTCCCAGTAGTTAGCTAGGCATAGGTAGGATACCCAGTATAGGTAGGTAGGCATAGGTAGGTGTCCCAGTAGTTAGCTAGGCATAGGTAGGAGTCCCAGTATAGGTAGGTAGGCATAGGTAGGAGTCCCAGTATAGGTAGGTAGGCATAGGTAGGTGCCTCAGTAGTTAGCTAGGCATAGGTAGGAGACCCAGTATAGGTAGGTAGGCATAGGTAGGTGTCCCAGTAGTTAGCTAGGCATAGGTAGGAGTCCCAGTATAGGTAGGTAGGCATAGGTAGGAGTTCCAGTATAGGTAGGTAGGCATAGGTAGGTGCCTCAGTAGTTAGCTAGGCATAGGTAGGAGACCCAGTATAGGTAGGTAGGCATAGGTAGGTGTCCCAGTAGTTAGCTAGGCATAGGTAGGAGTCCCAGTTTAGGTAGGTAGGCATAGGTAGGTCCCCTAGTATAGGTAGGTAGGTAGGTAGGTGTCCCCGTATATGCAAGTAGGTGCCCCAGTAGTTAGGTAGGCATAGGTAGGAGTCCCAGTATAGGTAGGTAGGCATAGGTAGGTGCCTATGTAGTTAGCTAGGTATAGGTAGGAGACCCAGTATAGGCAGGTAGGCATAGGTAGGTGTCCCAGTAGTTAGCTAGGCATAGGTAGGAGTCCCAGTATAGGTAGATAGGCATAGGTAGGTGCCTCAGTAGTGAGCTAGACATAGGTAGGAGACCCAGTATAGGTAGGTAGGCATAGGTAGGTGTTCCAGTAGTTAGCTAGGCATAGGTAGGAGTCCCAGTATACGTAGGTAGGCATAGGTAGGAGTCCCAGTATAGGTAGGTAGGCATAGGTAGGTGCCTCAGTAGTTAGCTAGGCATAGGTAGGAGACCCAGTATAGGTAGGTAGGCATAGGTAGGTGTCCCAGTAGTTAGCTAGGCATAGGTAGGAGTCCCAGTATAGGTAGGTAGGCATAGGTAGGAGTTCCAGTATAGGTAGGTAGGCATAGGTAGGTGCCTCAGTAGTTAGCTAGGCATAGGTAGGAGACCCAGTATAGGTAGGTAGGCATAGGTAGGTGTCCCAGTAGTTAGCTAGGCATAGGTAGGAGTCCCAGTATAGGTAGGTAGGCATAGGTAGGTCCCCTAGTATAGGTAGGTAGGTAGGTGTCCCCGTATATGCAAGTAGGTGCCCCAGTAGTTAGGTAGGCATAGGTAGGAGTCCCAGTATAGGTAGGTAGGCATAGGTAGGTGCCTATGTAGTTAGCTAGGTATAGGCAGGAGACCCAGTATAGGCAGGTAGGCATAGGTAGGTGTCCCAGTAGTTAGCTAGGCATAGGTAGGTGTCCCAGTATAGGTAGATAGGCATAGGTAGGTGCCTCAGTAGTGAGCTAGGCATAGGTAGGAGACCCAGTATAGGTAGGTAGGCATAGGTAGGTGTCCCAGTAGTTAGCTAGGCATATGTAGGAGTCCCAGTATAGGTAGGTAGGCATAGGTAGGAGTCCCAGTATAGGTAGGTAGGCATAGGTAGGTGCCTCAGTAGTAAGCTAGGCATAGGTAGGAGACCCAGTATAGGCAGGTAGGCATAGGTAGGTGTCCCAGTAGTTAGCTAGGCATAGGTAGGAGTCCCAGTATAGGTAGGTAGGCATAGGTAGGTCCTCTAGTATAGGTAGTTGTCCCCGTATATGTAAGTAGGTGCCCCAGTAGTTAGGTAGGCATAGGTAGGTGTACCAGTATAGATAGTTAGGCAGGGCCTGGCTGGCACAATAATAACAGGTACCAAGGTCCAGCTGCAACAGATAGGGCTGTATAATGTCAGTGTCAGTGAGCAACACACACACAAAAAAAAACACATCAGGAAAACATTAGCTCTCAAAAGAGCTGTTGAGGGGTGCTATTTTAGCAATAACAATCAGCCAGGAGCAAGCCAAGAGCCTAACTAATCTTTCCCTAGGAGAAAAAATCTGCAGCAGCTCTCCCTAGTCTGTCTATTTGCAGCAGGCACACGAGTAAGTGTCATGGCCAGCAAACCTGCCTTATATAAGGGGGGGGGGGGGCTCCAGGGCTTAGTGTAGCCTGAATGGCTACAATGTGCCTGCTGACTGTGATGCAGAGGGTCAAAGTTGACCCTCATAGTGCATTATGGGGCGAATCGAACTTCCGCAAAAGTTCGCCTGGTCCAGGCGAACACAAACCACCAAAGTTCGCCTGGAACCGTTCGCTACATCTCTACCCACCATTGTGCCCAGTGCCCACCACTACAAGCACAATAGTGCTCCAGGGCCTCTGTTATGATCACTTAATTGTGTTTGACGTGTTTCTGCATTTTTCAGTGTCAGTGCACAGACAGAGCACACTGTCATTGACCCACACCTGTGCCCACTTATAGTGATATCAAATTGTGTGCTACATAAAAGCCCATTTTTCCACTACTGCTTCATGGCCTCTGTTATTATCACTAAATTGTGTTTGAAGTGTTCCAGCATTTCTCAGTGTCTGTCTGGCATTGACCCACACCTGTGCCCACTTCTAGTGATATTATTAAAGAAATGTTACATAAATAAACATAGCCTGTTCGGGGACATCTCCTAGCCCCCTCTGTGACATTTTCACCACTCTCCGCCGTAATATTGGCAATAAAATAACAGTTTTATAAACTGTTTTGTAAACAGTAAAGATAGCTGCCGAAAAAGGAAGTATACTGGAAAGAAACAATGTATACTGCCTTATGTTTGCATGACAAGTTTTTATTATTGCACAGTGAATGCAGCCTTCAAGGGTTATGTGCAAGTTTACAAAAAGTTTTACCTTCTGCCTCTGCGGTTCTGTGCTACTAAAGCATGACAAGAATCCTCAGACTCCTTTATAAACACAGCTGTTTCTTCTGAGCCGGAGGGCGTGCATAATTTGTCCCTATCACAGCAGAGGCAGCTCCTGCCACTTTGGGTCAACAAAGCTTGTTAAAGAAAAGAAGATAAGATATATTAGAGAGACAGTGCAACTAGAAAAGACTGCAGTAAGCCAAAGCGCATTAGAATAGGTATAGGAACTTGTAGGATAGGAGAAATAAGGCTGACATTTTTGTTACAGAGTCCCTTTAATTGTGTGCCACACATTTGGTATGTCAGTGTGGACATTTAAAAGCAACCCTTTATTCCTCAAATGTAGGAATGTTCTGCCCTTTAGGGATTAAAACCTGACTCTGCGTCAACTACATAATTTTTGGTGGAACTTTTGACATATATCCCCCTCCGCCATGCCCCTATCCAGATGTTAGAACCTTTGAAACTAGTCTTTGTAGTTTGTGAAATTCGCCTGCCATTGAAGTCTATGGAGGTTCACGCAAATCCAAACTTTTCCCGGAAGTTTGGATTCGACGTTTGCGAACCCAAAATCTGATGTTCGCGACATCTCTAATTCATTTTAATGCATTTTTAATTTGTTTTTTACTTTACATAAAAAAATCATTTGCCTGCTAATTAGCAACATGTTGTAGTATATAATAAGGGAGGCAAACAATGACCCTTTAAATTTGATTTCCTGGGAGTGGGTTGATATTAGGAGGCCCCCTCATTACTAAAGATGGATTCTTGATTTCACCATAAATGTCCCAATACTACCACTCCTACATTCTCCTCTATACTGCCAGTAGGAAAGTATCCCTTGCTAATAACGTTGGACAGCTTTGCTAAATCCTAGAGCACCACCTAACGTCATGGATCATGTGGGCTCAAGGCCAGGGGATGAAACCCCATGCTCGTGGCTTCAGAATTTCCTGAAGAACACCAGCCAGATGGAAATAAGGGGTTAATAATGAAGCAGGTGGTTTAGGTGCATGGTGCTCAGCACCAAGGGTGAAACTAAGCGCCGCCATAGCAGTAATGTTATACTGCATGGGGGGCGTAAGGGTAATTTAGGGTTCTAGTGATCGCAAGACCCCAAATTACTCCTCCATCCGAGTTGCTATGACTTGAGAAGGAATAAGACTTAAAAACACTGTGGATTTGAGCGGCAGCAGGGTAGGCCATCATTCAGCTCACCCGGCACCCAGCTCACTAGTTGCGTACAAATATGTTTTTTAGGTCTGAGAAAATTGCATACATTTTTATCAGTTTTATTTAAAAAAATAAATAAATTTGAAGTCCTTCTTTTGACACATTGAGCATGCTGAGGTGCACAGTAGTGATGAGCAGTAGAGATGGCCCGAACCTCCGATTTTCGGTTTGCGAACCGGGTTTGCGAACTTCCGCGAAAAGTTCGGTTCCCGCAAACTTTCGCGAACTGCAATAGACTTCAATGGGGAAGCGAACTTTGAAAACTAGAAAAAATGATGCTGGTCACAAAAGTGATGGAAAAGATGTTTCAAGGGGTCTAACACCTGGAGGGGGGCATGGCAGAGTGGGATACATGCCAAAAGTCCCAGGGAAAAATCTGGATTTGACGCAAAGCAGTGTTTTAAGGGCAGAAATCACATTGAATGCTAAATTGCAGGCCTAAAGTGCTTTAAAACATCTTACATGTGTATACATCAATCAGGGAGTGTAATTAGAGTACTACTTCACACTGACACACCAAACTCACTGTGTAATGCACCGCAAACAGCTGATTGTGTAGTGACGGCCGTGCTGGACTGGTGCGCACCATGGTGAGAATGCAGGCCATGGTGATTTTCAAGCCCATATGGGTGCACTCAACATAACAGGTAGGTATATGCAGTGATGAGGTGGGTGCACTGAACACAACAGGTAGGTTATATGCAGTGATGAGGTGGGTGCACTCAACACAACAGGTAGGTATATGCAGTGATGTGGTGGGTGCACTGAACACAACATGTAGGTATATGCAGTGATGAAGTGGGTGCACTGAACACAACAGGTAGGTATATGCAGTGATGAGGTGGGTGCACTGAACACAACAGGTAGGTTAAATGCAGTGATGAGGTGGGTTCACTGAACACAACAGGTAGGTATATGCAGTGATGAGGTGGGTGCACTGAACACAACAGGTAGGTTAAATGCAGTGATGAGTAGTGTTGGGCGAACACCTGGATGTTCGGGTTCGGGCCGAACAGGCCGAACATGGGCCAGATGTTCGGCATGTTCGGCCCGAACGCCGAACTCAATGGGAGTCAATGGGACCCCCGAACATGCCCATTTTGGGGGCCCTATGGGGTCGCAGGCATAAGGGGGGAGCATGCCCCGGTCGCGGGGGGGGTCGGAAATTCCCCCCCACCCCCTCCGCTAGCGCTCCCCCCTCTGCCCGCTTCTCCATACAAAAAGTTTGAAACAAGTTCAATAGTACCTGGGCTGGTGGCACTGGCTGGCAGTGGAGTGAGGAGGAGGAGGAGTCCGAGTAGCAGAGTGACGTTGAGGCCGGGCAGCGGGCGGTTCAGCGCTAGTACCCTTGTGGTACTTCCGCCCTTTCTCTGACCTCATGTCCTCTGCGTGATGACGCATACGAGGGTACGCGTGATGCGTACCCTCGTATGCAGAGGACGTGAGGTCAGAGAAAGGGCGGAAGTACCACAAGGGTACTAGCGCTGAACCGCCCGCTGCCCGGCCTCAACGTCACTCTGCTACTCGGACTCCTCCTCACTCCACTGCCAGCCAGTGCCACCAGCCCAGGTACTATTGAACTTGTTTCAAACTTTTTGTATGGGGAAGCGGGCAGAGGGGGGAGCGCTAGCGGAGGGGGTGGGGGGAATTTCCGACCCCCCCCCCGCGATCGGGGCATGCTCCCCCCTTATGCCTGCGACCCCATAGGGGGCATAGGGGGGCAGTATTCGGCCGAACAGGGCCCTGTTCGGCCGAACAGGGGCCCTGTTCGGCCATGTTCGGCCATGCATTCTGCAGTTCGGGCGAACCCCGAACAGTTTGGCCGAACACCACCAGGTGTTCGGCCGAACTCGAACATCACCCGAACAGGGTGATGTTCTGCAGAACCCGAACAGTGGCGAACACTGTTCGCCCAACACTAGTGATGAGGTGGGTGCACTGAACACAACAAGTAGGTATATGCAGTGATGAAGTGGGTGCACTGAACACAACAGGTAGGTATATGCAGTGATGAGGTGGGTGCACTGAACACAACAGTTAGGTTAAATGCAGTGATGAGGTGGGTTCCCTGAACACAACAGGTAGGTATATGCAGTGATGAGGTGGGTTCACTGAACACAACAGGTAGGTTATATGCAGTAATGAGGTGGGTGCACTCAACACAACAGGTAGGTATATGCAGTGATGAGGTGGGTGCACTGAACACAACAGTTAGGTTAAATGCAGTGAGGAGGTGGGTTCCCTGAACACAACAGGTAGGTATATGCAGTGATGAGGTGGGTTCACTGAAAACAACAGGTAGGCATATGCAGTGATGAGGTGGGTTCACTGAACACAACAGGTAGGTGTATGCAGTGATGAGGTGGGTGCACTGAACACAACAGTTAGGTTAAATGCAGTGATGAGGTGGGTTCACTGAACACAACAGGTAGGTATATGCAGTGATGAGGTAGGTTCACTGAACATAACAGGTAGGTATATGCAGTGATGAGGTGGGTGCACTGAACACAACAGGTAGGTTATATGCAGTGATGAGGTGGGTGCACTCAACACAACAGGTAGGTATATGCAGTGATGAGGTGGGTGCACTGAACACAACAGGTAGGTTAAATGCAGTGATGAGGTGGGTTCACTGAACACAACAGGTAGGTATATGCAGTGATGAGGTGGGTGCACTGAACACAACAGGTAGGTTAAATGCAGTGATGAGGTGGGTGCACTGAACACAACAAGTAGGTATATGCAGTGATGAGGTGGGTGCACTGAACACAACAGTTAGGTTAAATGCAGTGATGAGGTGGGTTCCCTGAACACAACAGGTAGGTATATGCAGTGATGAGGTGGGTTCACTGAACACAACAGGTAGGTTATATGCAGTGATGAGGTGGGTGCACTCAACACAACAGGTAGGTATATGCAGTGATGAGGTGGGTGCACTGAACACAACATGTAGGTATATGCAGTGATGAAGTGGGTGCACTGAACACAACAGTTAGGTTAAATGCAGTGAGGAGGTGGGTTCCCTGAACACAACAGGTAGGTATATGCAGTGATGAGGTGGGTTCACTGAACACAACAGGTAGGTATATGCAGTGATGAGGTGGGTTCACTGAACACAACAGGTAGGTATATGCAGTGATGAGGTGGGTGCACTGAACACAACAGTTAAGTTAAATGCAGTGATGAGGTGGGTTCACTGAACACAACAGGTAGGTATATGCAGTGATGAGGTGGGTTCACTGAACACAACAGGTTGGTATATGCAGTGATGAGGTGGGTGCACTGAACACAACAGGTAGGTTATATGCAGTGATGAGGTGGGTGCACTGAACACAACAGGTAGGTTAAATGCAGTGATGAGGTGGGTGCACTAAACACAACAGGTAGGTTATATGCAGTGATGAGGTGGGTTCACTGAACACAACAGGTAGGTTAAATGCAGTGATGAGGTGGGTGCACTCAACAGAAAAGGTAGGTATATGCTGTACTGGGTATTAAAATGTGCACCTGTCACACACACAGGTAGTCACTGAATATGCTGGGCCTGGCTGGCAGTGGCCCACACACAGTACGAATTAGCAAGGCTGTCTATGCAACACAAGTGTCAGTGGGACACACAGAAAAAAATAGATCACAAGAACAAGATTAGCTCTCAAAAGAGCTGTTGTGGGGTGCTATTTTAGCAATAAGAATCAGCCAGGAGCAAGCTAAGAAGCCTACAAGAGCCTAACTAATCTTTCCCTATGAGAGTCTGCCAGCATCTGTCCCCTCTCTAATTAATGTAGGCACATGAGTGGAGTGAGTATAATGGCCGGCGGGGCCTGCCTTTTATAAGAGGGGGGAGTGGCTCCAGGAGAGAGTGTAGCCTGATTGGCTACAATGTGCCTGCTGACTGTGATGTAGAGGGTCAAAGTTCACCTAATGGTGCACTATGTCTATGGGGGTGAACCGAACTTCCGGAAAAGTTCGCCTTACATGGCGAATATGAACCACCGGAAGTTCGCCGGCGAACCGTTTGGGCCATCTCTAATGAGCAGAAATTACACCTATGCGTAATTACGCATCGTAATTAGCAATTACGCATCGTAATCGTAATGCAAAATTTTGGGGAAAAGCATAATTAGTTTCATTTATAATTGTAAGCATTCGTAATTACGCATGAATTTACACATAATTTTGTTATAGCTACCAAAATGGCTAAATATATTAAGGAGAGTAGTGGGTACAAGTTTAAAAAATAATTGTTTAAAAAATTAAAAGTAAGTTTCCAGCTAATAAGCCTTCTGAAGAAAGCCTCCCTCTCTCTCCCTCTCCCCAATGCCCCCCATCAGTGTTCCCCCCCTACCCTGCAGAGTAAGCGTAAAGTGAAGCATCTTAGTAGAAGCCTCTCACCTCCTTCCCAGCTCCAAGCACTGATCACTTGAGCCGGCTCCTCTGCCTGCAGACAGAGGAGACGGCTCAAGTGATCAGCACTTGGAGCCGGGAAGGAGGCGAGTTGCTTCTTTTGAGAGGCTTCCCACTGCACTTACTCTGTAGTGGAGGGGGAGCATGGAGGGAGCACCGGGGAGAGGGAGGGAGAAGTTGGCACCCACTCTCGCGACTGAGTCCCAATGTGGCCACGGCTCCCCCTCCATTACTGTGCCCCCCTCCCTCACTGTGCTCTCAGTGGGTACCCGCCTCGCCAGCCCCTGGAAATGGGACTGGCTGCAGGCACTGTAGTATGGGCCAGGAGAAGACAGCAGGTAGCATTTTTTTTTATTTTTGCAATTTCCCGTGTGAGTCAGGCATCCAGTTGTCTCTACTCCTGTTGTTGCTTAGACATGCGGCGTCCTGCTGGTTCATGGGAGATTACATTAGTTTCTTCCTTGTATTCAATTATGTCTGTGACGCTGTATTTTAAAAATGTATTTAATAAATGACTTGGCAGATGCACAAAATTTGACATCCAATTGAAGTAGGACCAAATGACATACTGAGTGCTGAAGCTGGGGTTCAGGATATCTGTCCCTGTGGCCAAGGTGGGCCTGAGACCTGATGTGACAGAAAAAGTTATTACATTTTATTTAAATAGTAGTATTTTTATTATTAATTATAATTAATATAATATTATACTTTTATTATAATATTTGTATTATTTTATTTCTGGCAGGTGTCAGGCACACAATTTGTCAAGATGCAATTTAAGCAGGACCAAATTAAATGCTTAGTACTGAAGGTTAGGTGTAGGACAGCTGCCCCTCTAGCCATGGTGTAATGGGCAAATTAAGTTATTACGGTACATTTTAAGTAATGACATTTATTTTTATTTTTTTCACAAAACTTATATTACTACTAGTACTACTGACATGCAGAAGTGGAATGATGCGTGAGCCAATAAACCACCTCTTCTGCATTATAGGAACTTATAGCTTTCTTTGGCAAGACAATCACATATCAATAAAACACATAACCTGCGGGCTTCGGTCACACATCTTTTCTGCTGGGAGTCACAGATTAGAATGAGGCTCTATCAAGCCTCCAAAATCAAGTCCAATCAATGCAGTACCAATCTGGACTCGACCAATCACAACAAGAAGATTTGCTGTTGTGCTGATCTGTATGTGCTATATAACCGCTGCAAATAAACATGGAATTTTGGAGAGCCTTTTGTTATGATTGGTCGAGTCCAGATTAGAGATGGCCCAAACATCCGATTTTAGGTTCGCGAACCTTCCGCGAAAGTTCAGTTCGCGTGAACTTTCGCGAACTGCAATAGACTTCAATGGGGAGGGGAACTTTGAAAACTAGAAACAATTATGCTGGCCAGAAATGTGATGGCAAAGATGTTTCACGGGGTCTAACAGCTGTAAGGGGGACATGGTGGAGTGGGATAGATGCCAAAAGTCCCAGGGAAAAATCTGGATTTGACGCAAAGCAGCGTTTTAAGGGCAGAAATCACATTGAATGTTAAATTGCAGGCCTAAAGTGCTTTAAAACATCTTGCATGTGTATACATCAATCAGGGAATGTAATTAGAGTACTGCTTCACACTGACACACCAAACTCACTGTGTAATGCACCGCAAACAGCTGTTTGTGTCGTGACGGCCGTGCTGGACTGGTGTGCACCATGGCGAGAGTGCAGGCCGTGGCGGTTTTCAAGCCCATATGCTCACCGGGCTATGGTAGCTCAATGATAGAACAACAGTGACTGTCCAGCTGATCAAATTTGGTCTGTCCACAATGAAGCAACGACCTTATTATCTTGGGTGTGTCCCCCAACACACTCATTTAGCCGGTCATTGCTTCATTGTGATACACAAGCCCCTTCAAGATAACGATCATGAATGGGGAATTGACACATGTACATGCCTTTTGTTTTGTTGTTGCAGCCGCAGTGCACCCAGAAAAATTAGGCAGGCATTTACTTGGATCCGCTGATCAGAGAATGCAGAATTGTTCACAAAAAAACTGATTACCACGGTAACGCCTCAGAAATGGGAAAATTGGATATTGGAAAAACGGAAAATCGGAAATTGGCATTGGTGGAAATCGGAATTTCTGTGGAATTGGAAATGGGCATTTCTGACCATCCTTGTTTTTAAGAATGACTCTAGATGTTTTTAATAATTCATACATAATTTCAGACTAGAATAGCATTTCTTTTTCCTTCCATTAAACAACAAAGTACTAAAGGCTGAAAATCGTTCTTTGTCAAGGGCATAATTTCTAAACCCCAGTTAAATATGCAATTTTATTGGTAAGCAATCATTTTATTTTTGAAGAATATACTGTAAGATCTACTATGGGATTGTTAGGTACAGTTTCCGTGGCAACATACAACCTTTCATAACAATTTTTTTTTCCCTCTAGCTGACGAGGCTACATCTTTCCTAAAGTATTATTCTAGATATGGAATGTTTAATCTATACAAAAATAAAAGACATACAATAGATGGAGCAGCATACTGCTGGAGTGGCATAGCTATGCGGGGACACTGAATAATATTTGCAGTTAGAGAAGTTTATGATTTTCTTCTTTTAACAAGATTGTAATAGTGCCGAATATGAACTGTTCAACAACTTAGTTGAAATCATTACTGTACAGTGCTTTAAAGAGAACCTGAACTGAAAATAAAAAGTCAAAATAACCATGCACAGGTTATATGTACCTCTCGTGTAGTCTACTCCTCAATCTCTTTCTCATTTCCTGTCTCCCATTTGTTCCCTGTGATCAATGGAATTCTCCGTCCTCCATTTTAAAATTGGCCATTACCCCATAACAGCTTCCTGGTCAGCAAACTGTTAAACTGTAATATCAACCACTTGAGCCATAGGGAAACATGGACATTACCTTGCACATTCAGTTGTATCTGACAGTTACTGATATATAAATGACAGCAACTGGTATATATCAGTTCTGACAAAATATTGTCAGAACTGGAAGGGATCACTGTAAGAAGAAAATGATGAGCTTCTGAGAGGAACTGATGGTGAGGTAAGTATGTAATATTCATTTGCAGCTACGTCATGTGTTTATTTTAAATAATTTTACTCGCTTCAGGTTCCCTTTAACAGAATGCAATTCAGTTTGTTCCTAGCAGTGATCAAAGAGAACATTATTGTAGATTACTGGCAAGACCAAGTTTGCCTTTTTGTCTGAAAATGTATTTTCCAGTGTAAAGAGAGATTCCTCATTCTCAAATTACCTGTGAAAAGTTCATTTTCTAAGCATTTTGCACTGGTAAAATATGTAACAGGCAGGGTCCATGAACCAGTTTTTCTCTGGTAGTCCGCACGGACTACCACTGGGTAGTCCATGCGAATTTCAGCTATCCGAGCCTGCACACGTGGAGCATTCGACCCTCTGCATCAGTTAGCAGACACATGGCAGCCAATCAGACTGCACTCCCTCCTGGACCCCCGCCCCTCCTTTAAAAATGCAGCAGCGTCGGCCATTTTCTCAGTCTACTGCTGCTGTTTTAATGAGAGCAGGGAGAGACATTGCTCGAGATAGGTAAAGCGTTAGTTAGGCTGTTGTTAGCTTGCTCCTCGCTGAAATTTGTTGCTGAAAACACCTCAAAAAAGTGTGTGTGTGTGTGTGTGTGTGGTGTGTGTGTGGTGTGTGTGTGGTGTGTGTGTGGTGTGTGTGTGGTGTGTGTGTGGTGTGTGTGTGGTGTGTGTGTGTGGTGTGTGTGGTGTGTGTGGTGTGTGTGGTGTGTGTGGTGTGTGTGGTGTGTGTGGTGTGTGTGGTGTGTGTGGTGTGTGTGGTGTGTGTGGTGTGTGTGGTGTGTGGTGTGTGTGTGTGTGTGTGTGTGTGTGTGTGTGTGTGTGTGTGTGTGTGTGGTGTGTGTGGTGTGTGTGTGTGTGTGTGTGTGTGTGTGTGTGTCACTCACTGACACGCATAGATACAGCCCTGTCGCAGCTGGGCCTTGCTGTACTGTGCCAGGCCCAGCACACTGTATTATACCAGTGCATTTCTTCCCACTCTATTTGTGTGATTTAACTTACTAAAGCATAGCTCTCTTTGTGGGTGACACTGCATAGATGCAGCCCACAAACAGTTGCTGCCTGCTGGTATTTGTAGTCCCACCTAGCTGACAAGGCTACATCTTTCCTAAAGTATTATTCTAGATATGGAATGTTTAATCTATACAAAATTAAAAGACATACAATAGATGGAGCAGCATACTGCTAGCAGCACACTGTATTATACCAGTGCATTTCTTGCCACTGTATTTGTGTGATTTAACTCACTAAAGCATAGCCCCATGCAGGGCTGTAGCAAGAAATCATGGGGCCCCATAGCAAAATTTTCATTGGGCCTCCCCCCCAAAAAATGATCAAGGTTTGTTGTCCCAGGTAGCCTCCCCAGTATAAGGAGCAAGAGAAACACCCACCAGTATAACCAGTCTCCCAAATACCCCATGTTCATAGCTCCTGACCCTGGGTGGTAGTTGATTGGCCAATCAAAATTGGATGTGCATACTAGGCTTAAAGGAAACCAGAGACTACAGATACTTAGGTTTTTATACATACCTAGGGGGCTTCCTCCAGCCCCCTGGGCACAGATCACTCCCACACCGCCGTCATCCGCTGCCTGTGGCTCTGGTACCGGGTCCTGTAACTTCCTCCAGGTGCGGCCAATCTGACGTAAGAGAAATGAGCTCTTTATGTATCTCTGGCTGCGCACCTTACTTGCATCAGACTGGCCGTGACTGGAGGGAGTTACAGGACCCGGTACCGGAGCTGCAGGCAGATGAGGGCGGCGGTGTGGGAGCGATTCGTGCCCATGGGGCTGGAGGAAGCCTCAGGTAAGTATAAAAAGGTAAGTATCTGTCATCTCTGGTACTTTAAATCCTGCAGTCAGATATCAACTAATCAGACAAGAATAATCACCTAAACTAGTATAAACCACCTAAGATAGAAAGATAGAAGGGATACAGCATGTGCAAAGAGGACTTCCCACAGTATAATGCACCCTTGCACAGAAAAGTGTTGTGTGCATAAAGAGTAAACTGTGAAAAATTAAAGCAAAGTGCCAAATGCATAAGGAGAAAACTGCAAACTACAGCAAGAAAAGTGCATATGTGTAACTGATCAGAGACCAAGGACCAAAACAATCATTATAAACTGGGCTCACTCAGAGGTGCAACAGTTAAAAGTGACCAGAAGGAATCCACTCCAGCAATAAGATATTAGCACTGAAGAGCTGCAAAAAATGGCCAAATAACAGCATGGTGATTAAAAAAAAAAAAAAAAATGTGCAGCAGTGAAAGGGTGAATAGCTACCGGAGAGACAGGGAGATCAAAGCCCAAAGCTGCCAGAATCTCAGAGTGAGACAGAGCAGAGAAATGCCATGCAGAAAGTGAAACTTACTGAATAGGATGAATAGCCTTGCCTAACACAGTCCCGCTGGATCTGCACAGTTATACTTCAGCTGCAGCAGCCACTCCTCCCTGGCTGGAACTATAGATTAATTGTCGGCTGGGCCAGGGAGGTATACATTCGCTGGAGGAAAAATAGTTCCCTCCTCACCTGCCTGATGCACTTAGGGACCTGAAAAAAGGTTTGTAGATACTTCTGCATGTTGGGAGGCAGGGCCCAGGAGAGTAGGTATTCTATAATTATAGTTTTCTGCAGTCAGCCCCGGACCCCCCCTCCTGGCATAGGGCAGCGGGGCCCCATAGCCAATGCTATGGTTGCTATGGCTATCCCTACGCCACTGGCCCCATGCTTACTCCCCACTCCATCTTGGTACACCACAATCTTCTCTGGCAGCGCATGATTTACCTTGTAGTACTTCTGCACGGCCATCACTACACAAACATTTCCACCAAGAGAACTGACATTTTATGTCCTAAGAGTGTCAACTAATAACAATCCTTTGCGGCTGTTTGTGCCGGTGCTTTAAACAGTGAGTTTGGTCTGTCAGTGTGAACTACACTACACTATGTGATCCATGTATACACACGCAAGATGTTTTCAAGCACTTTATACCTCTAATTTAGGAATGCAATGTGATTTCTGCCCTTTAGTAGAGATGTGGCAAACTGTTCGCCCGGCGAACATCTCTGGAGCTTTAACTACTTCCGGGTCGCACTGACCCGGAGTAGTACGCCTGCGCTGCCCGGCGAAGCGTGTCCTAGATCGCGCTCCTGTTGCCGGGCATTCTCTGCGCATGAGTGTGACGTCGTTCATGACGTCACGCACAGAAAGTGCCCGGCAACAGGACCGCGATCTAGTATGTGCTCCGCCAGGCAGCGCAGGCGTACTACTCCGGGTCAGTGCGACCCGGAAGTAGTTAAAGCCCAAGGGATTTAGAGATGTTCGCCGGCGAACGGTTCGGGAACCGTTCGCCACATCTCTACCCTTTAGGGATTATAACCCTACTGTAACGATTGGTGTAGCACACAGATATCTGATTATTTGTGATCTGCAAAATCACCAATAATACAGACGTTATACCTGATTATGTGGTGATCTGCAGTATCACCAATAATACAAGTATAGCAAATGACACACAAGATATATAATGCTTGGTGCAACAGTAACAGAATGAGTAGCAGAATCTCACCAGAGGAGCTGGTGGGTATAGAGTATAGTAACTGATTAGTTTAGCAAAACCTCACCAGAGGAGCTGGTGGGTATTATTAGAACACAGTAACTGATTAGTTAGACTTCACCTCACCAGAGGAGCTGGGAGTACTAACCGTACACAATAACTGACAGTTTGGCTTTACCTCACCAGAGGAGCTGGTGGGTACTGTCAACACAATAACTGATAATTTGGCTTCACCTCACCAGAGGAGCTGGTGAGTATTATCAGTACACAATAACTGAAAGTTTTGGCTTTACCTCAACAGAGGAGCTGGTGGGTTCTGTCAGAAGAGCACCTCACCAGTGACAAGGGCTCACTGGTGAGTAGAGAGGTCAGGCAGGCAAAGGTCAGCAGGCACAGTACAGAATCAACAGGCAAAAGAATGGTAAGGAATCAGGCAGGGTTTAGTAACAGAGTCAGATAGGCAGAAGTACAGTAATCAAAGAGCAGAGTCAGATGGTAGCAAGAGTCATACACAATATATCAATATACAGTATAATAATATCCTAGTCTTGTGTGAAATCCCTGGTTTCCTCCCAGATCAAAGCACACCGGATACTATCTAAGGTCTGAGTGCTAGCACATAAGTATTCGCAACAGCAGACAAGTTGCGAGTGAGCAGCAGCGAAGGCTTTTTAAGCAGAGGAGACCCCACGGCCGCGACCACTCCAATCAGACAATCCGGAGCGCCGTGAGTAACCTCTGACGTCAGCCGACCAGCTGGTCAGCTGAGGCGCCTCCTTCCCGCATAAAGGTCCTGTCTCCGCGCGCGCGATACAGCAGTCCTATGTGCCAATAACAGACCCGTCCTCGGCGTACTAGAAGCCAGAGGCACGGATGAAGTTCCTGAGTATGCAGGCGAGGCGACTGCGGAAACACCCTGCGTGTCCGCAGCCGCCCTGACAACGGATGTTACACCTACTCTGCATCAAATACATAATTTTCCCAGGGACTTTTGGCATGTATCCCACACCGTCATGCCCCCCTCCAGGTGTTAGACCCCTTGAAACAACTTTTTCATCACTTTTGTGGCCAGAAACAGTCTTTGTAGATTTTAAAATTCACCTGCCCATTGAAGTCTATGGCGGTCCGCCCGTTTCGCGCAAACTCAAACTTTTTAGGAAGTTCGCGTCCGCAGTCTATGGACCCAAAATCTGAGGTTCGAGCCATCTCTAATGGAGGGTAGCAAATGCATTTTCTCTTTTAAGATGAGTACGATCTGGAAGGTGGCACAGGGATAAGACCCCCTTTGTTAATATTTTTTTAAAGCAGAATTAAACTCATAACATTCAATAAAAATCTTGGTTCTTATTTTTTATTACTCCTGCAGTTATCATATTTGCTTTTGCGCGGACCATCCATTCTTTCCCTGTCTCCTGGCTAGGGAGGATCCATGCCATAAAAATGAACCTCTGTAATGATCCGCTCAGCTGCCTGCGCAGGCAGGCAGCTTTTTGACCACTGTTCAGGTCTGCATTCTGCAGGTCTCTGGAAGAGAGACCTTTTGTCAGTTTTGCAGCTTGCTGCTGCTGAGGAATTTGCATACGTTTGTCATGCAAATTGCCTAGCCACATCCTTTGTAGGCTTGCTCTATATATACCATGTGATATCACAGACCTTCGCTGGTCATAACGGTTTGTCCTGTGAGACATTCCTGGAGTGTCAGCCATGCTTATTGTTTGAAGATTAGCTTAGAGTAATTCCTGGGACTGCACTAGGCATCCTTGCTAGAGCAGTCAGGATTGTATTATTTGTATTGCCTGTTCTGTCTGTCTGTGGGGTACTAACCAGAGCAGCGGTTGTTACTGGTAGGCCCTTCTGTTCATCTGTCGGTCGTGCTTGGATCGCACTAGCCTCTAGCGGTAGTGGCTGTGGATCCTTCTGCTCTCCAACTCTCTTGCTGTACTTGGATCGCACCTGCTCTGGCGGAAAGAGCAGTGGATCCAGCTCGCTCTGTGTCTGTGCTTGGATCGCACTCGCTCTGGAGGAAAGAGCAGTGGATCGTGTCTCTCACTTATTCCTGTTTTCGTGTATCTGTCTTGTCTGCTACGAATGCTTGCTGGAGGCTCGGTGAGGTAACCGTTAAGCAAGCGCTCATGTCCTCTGTTCCATGTTTGTCTGTCGGTGGTTAGTTAGGCGTGCTTGTCTCTGTTGTGCCTAACACGCGGAGACCGCGCATAAACGCGTGCACTGTTGCGAATGAGTGCGGTGTTCGCCTTTAGTTAGCGTTTGTTATTTTCCTTATCTTCTCATTGTATGATTTGCTGTGCCTTTGCTACTCTCATGCTCTGCCTTGCTGTAGCCTTGTGTCACCTCTGGCAATCGCCTCTCTCGCGATTGCGTTCCTACTTCATATCTGCTGTTGTGTATGCACCGTCGCGGGTTGGCGACTAGTTTGGTGCACACGCATACAATCTGTCCCTTTGCTCAATCTTATTCGCAATCGCTTCTCAGGCGATTGCGTTCTCACTCGGTTTCCTTTGTTGTGTGTTCGCCATCGCAGGTTGGCGGCTAGATTGGTGGACATGCATACATTCCTCATCTGTGCTTATTCGGTCTTGTGTCGCTGTTAGCAACCGCCATCTCCGGCGATTGCCTTCTCACCTTATCTTCCTGGTTGTGTGTTCATCGTCGCAGGGTGGCGACTAGATTGGTGAACACACATACCCTCTGTCGCTTTGATCTCTCTCTTTCAGGGCTATCTTGCCCTGCGTTTATTCCCTTCGTGCAATTCCTGTCTTGCGTCTGTGGCAGGGCAGAGGAGCTGTTCCTCTGCACTCCACAGCTCCACCTGCTGACAGGAATTTCCCTCTACAGGTGCATTGCACCTTTTGCTGGGTTGGGTTCCCTCAAATTATACGCTTGTGGAGGATTTCCGCAGTGTCAGCGCACGTCTTGTGCGCTGATCACGGAGAGAATTCCACAATCGTTATAGTATGACCAGCCAAACCGAAATTCCCAGTGTAGAGGGAATTTCCGATTTGTACGATCTGGTCGAATATGGGTCCTGTATCTTTAAGAGGTTTAAGATACTGGACTCTGAAACCAGAGATGAGTTCATATCAGAATGTTCCAGATTCTTGGCAAATCCTGAACTTCAGGCCACCAATATTTCCACTTGGAGTGGTCAGATTGCTTACAATCTTTTCCAAGGGGATCTGTTCGTGTGGGCTGATGAGTATGCCAGACACAAGAATCTGAGACCTAACCCTCGCAGATTTCTGGCTCATGTCTTTTCTCGTAAGCTTGGAACTTGCATGCCAAGTTATTTCTATGAGTTTTTTCCTGCAGTGCATGATGCTGATCAGATTAGGTTATGCAACATTTCTCTGTCATTACCATATGTTAATGGGTTGGTGCTTGCAGGCCAATCTGCTGATTCGGCTTGTCAGCCAAAAGATTCGTTGCCCATAGCAACCACAAATAAAGAGGTTATTTCTGTCAAGTCTGAAATGTGCAAAACCATTCAGTATGATAATCAGTTCAATGTTTCTCTTGCCACTTTAGCTTCTAAGCAGATGCAAGAGAACTGCCTGGATAAGTTTCTTGCATTTAAACAGACATGCAAAGTGGCTAAAAAGGGCAAGCATCTGAATAAAACACTCCCTAATGATGTGTACAATGATGTTGCTCAGTCTCCGGGTTTTTTGCCCCAATCCAAAGCTTATGTGGATCCTATTATAGGTAGGATTGCACACTATATTAAAGCAGTTAAAAAATCTGTTCTGGTTCCTGATCTCCACCCATATGGAGATTATCTAGATACTGGCTTGTTTGAACCTCCATTTGCCTCATGGGACATTGGGGCCTTGATGGAGGAATTTGATTTTGATTGGAAAGCCTTTTGCGATTTTTACATCGCAAAAAGTGAAGATGTCTTGAATGACTGTCTTGATTCTATGTACCTTTTGATTGATTCCAATGAATGTGATGAGGGTGATGTAGATCTGGTGATTTATGTGTGGCAGACGATTTTGGATGAGTTGCACACACACCAATCAATTGATTCCAATAAAGAGACATCGTTGTCGGATGATTGTTCCTGCCTTTCTGGGGTAAAGCATGTGAGTCTTGACATTGTGCGATCTGAAATGAATGGGTGTACCACTGTGGTTGATTCCTGTGCGAATCCTGAAGAATTCGCTCCTGACAGTGTGCAGTTTGAATCTATGCGATCTAATGCCTGTTTCTCGGATGTTCCTGCAGATTGTGGTCAGCATGAATGTGCCAGTTTTCTCAAGGATGTGTGGCACCCCTTGTCATTTAGAGACAGATCTTTAAGATCTTCCATCTGTGATCCTGCTATGGGGAAAATTCCTAAATTATGCAGCATCAAAAGTAAAATTAATATGTCTAATAAAGTTTTTCCTGATGTTGTCACTATTTCTACCGCAAATGCGTCTTTGTCTCACCCTGTTCACACCTGTAAGGGCCCGTTGCCTGGTGACAGTTGCTCCAGTGTTTCTGTCCTGAACGCCTTACAGTCTGTCCCGCAGATCGCGGAGGTTTGCACTATGGAAGCGTCAGTTTCACAACCTAAAGCAATTTTTGATTCGCAAGTTTTGCGTTCTGACTCCTCGGATTTGACATTGTTAGCCGAATCTAAGAGTGAGACAGCGCTTCGGTTTTGCGAATCTGATGCTGAAGCTTCTTTGCTTTGCCCAGAGAAGCTTTCTCTGAATCTGCCCTGTACCATGAATGAAAACATGATCTCCACTCGCACTGACATTTGTGAGTCCCTTTCTTGTTCTGAGGAAAATGCTAATTCTGCACCCTGTACTCTGGATAAGTTAATATGGCCTTGTTTAGAGTCTCCTGCAGTGTCCCTAGAGGCTCGTATAGGTATTGCTACTATACTCACCTGTTTTTCTGCAGTTTTAGAGTTGCAAGCTAGTTTGACTGCTACACAGAATTCTGGGTGCAGTGAGATTAAAGTTAGGGAGTCAGTGTGTGTTCCAGTAAATATTCCTGTACATTCCGCTCATGTTGATGAAATTCAGTCTCAGTTTATGGTGGAACCTTCCCTGGGACATCTGCCCTGTCCACAAAATAAAGTTCCAGTTTTGCCCTGTAACATGGATAGTTCAGAATCCTTCTTAGAAAACTTGGAAAATGATGTTCCTGAGGTCTTGTCTGATGTCCTGGAGACCTCCGAGTTCCTCCCAAAGGGTGCAGAGCTTGTAGGAGATGTCTCCTGCCCCCCAAGTCCTTCTGAGGTGTTTCCCACTTCAGTAGGCATTGCTGTTGTGCTGACTACCTTTGCAGCTCTGGTGGAGCTTCACTCATATGTAGTCAATGATGATATTATTGTCACAGAGATTTCTAGGTTTGAGTCCAAGCCTTCTTTTGAAAGTCCAGTGCTTGAGACCACTGCTCGTAATGATTCTCTGCCCAGTTCTGGTTTTGGTCTTGTCGTAATGGACTCTGAGGTTGGCAGTTCCTCGACGTGTCCTGAGGTTTCCCTTGGGCTAGTGTACCCCGATGTGTTCTGTGACCCAGAAAGCCCAAGTGTGTCTCGGTTGCCAGCCTGCTCAGATGCTTCCTCAGTGGAAACCTGTTCTGATGTTGCCTGCCTGCCTGCCTGCATGCCCAGAGGTGGTCCCTGAAGGCCCTGGTCTTGATGCTTGTCCTGGTAATTCTGAATCCGGAATTGTCATTGGTTCCATAGGGGTTCTTGATAGTTCCCTGTGCCCTGCACGTGGGCCTCCTGAGCAGCTGATCCTCTCGCAGTCATATGCCGATCCGTGGCCGGTGCAGAGCCGGACCGGCAGTACCCATGTCCTTCGCCTTCTACCTCAGCAAGAGGTGAAGCTCAGAGGTGAGTGGAGGAGAGATTTGCTCCTAAAAAAGCAAAAAAGGCCGGAGCCCTGTGGCCGAGGCGTCCGAGTCCGGCGCCATCTTGTTCGGTAAACAAGTAAGCAAGCCTACAAACATCCTTTGTAGGCTTGCTCTATATATACCATGTGATATCACAGACCTTCGCTGGTCATAACGGTTTGTCCTGTGAAACACTCCTGGAGTGTCAGCCATGCTTATTGTTTGAAGATTAGCTTAGAGTAATTCCTGGGACTGCACTAGGCATCCTTGCTAGAGCAGTCAGGATTGTATTATTTGTATTGCCTGTTCTGTCTGTCTGTGGGGTACTAACCAGAGCAGCGGTTGTTACTGGTAGGCCCTTCTGTTCATCTGTCGGTCGTGCTTGGATCGCACTAGCCTCTAGCGGTAGCGGCTGTGGATCCTTCTGCTCTCCAACTCTCTTGCTGTACTTGGATCGCACCTGCTCTGGCGGAAAGAGCAGTGGATCCAGCTCGCTCTGTTTCTGTGCTTGGATCGCACTCACTCTGGCGGAAAGAGCAGTGGATCGTGTCTCTCACTTATTCCTGTTTTCGTGTATCTGTCTTGTCTGCTACGAACGCTTGCTGGAGGCTCGGTGAGGTAACCGTTAAGCAAGCGCTCACGTCCTCTGTTCCATGTTTGTCTGTCGGTTGTTAGTTAGGCGTGCTTGTCTCTGTTGTGCTTAACATGCGGAGACCGCGCATAAACGCGTGCACTGTTGCGAATGAGTGCGGTGTTCGCGTTTAGTTAGCTTTTGTTATTTTCCTTATCTTCTCATTGTATGATTTGCTGTGCCTTTGCTACTCTCATGCTCTGCCTTGCTGTAGCCTTGTGTCACCTCTGGCAATCGCCTCTCTCGCGATTGCGTTCCTACTTCATATCTGCTGTTGTGTATGCACCGTCGCGGGTTGGAGACTAGTTTGGTGCACGCACATACAATCTGTCCCTTTGCTCAATCTCATTCACAGTCGCTTCTCAGGCGATTGCGTTCTCACTCGGTTTCCTTTGTTGTGTGTCCGCCGTCGCAGGTTGGCGGCTAGATTGGTGGACATACATACATTTCTCATCTGTGCTTATTCGGTCTTGTGTCGCTGTTAGCAACCGCCATCTCCCGCGATTGCCTTCTCACCTTATCTTCCTGGTTGTGTGTTCATCGTCGCAGGGTGGCGACTAGATTGGTGAACACACATACCCTCTGTCATTTTGATCTCTCTCTTTCAGGGCCATCTTGCCCTGCGTTTCTTCCCTTCGTGCAATTCCTGTCTTGCGTCTGTGGCAGGGCAGAGGAGCTGTTCCTCTGCACTCCACAGCTCCACCTGCTGACAGGAATTTCCTTCTACAGGTGCATTGCACCTTTTGCTGGGTTCCCTCAAATTATACGCTTGTGGAGGATTTCTGCAGTGTCAGCGTACGTCTTGTGCGCTGATCACAGAGAGAATTCCACAATCGTTACAACCTCATTCAAAAGTTATTATACTATTTTAGTGCTGTATCAGCAATCAGACTAAAACCCCTACAATTGGCCATTTTTTAGTATATTTGGAAGTCTAAGCATCCCACGATCTCCAGAAAAGGTATGTTGCAACCCAGGAACTTGGGAGGGCCATAAATTCTTCTACTAATCAATTACTACAGGGTCGCCTAATTGGCCCAGATTCCCCCCATGCTGGCAGAGCCACTGGTCTGAGTTCAAATTGAGAAGAATGTCATGCTTCCGTACCATCTTACCTCTGTTATATGGTCCGACCTTTCTGACCTGGGTGTGTTTCCCCAGGCCTCCCCTTGCTCTACCCCCCCCCCCCCCTCAATTTGGAAAACTTTCAGGTTCAAGCTGTCTCTTCAGGCTCAACCATATCTCTATAATGATTTAAGGGGTTTGCCGGACTTTTAACCCGGTCTGGATCCAATATTTAAATGGCTATTTGACTCCCACTGCATTAAGCACTTTGTAGCAGACGATAGGCTTCAACCTGTGCAATCTTTGGTTCCGCATAGGAGTCTCCCTTTTCATAAAATCTTTCAACTTTCCTAGGACTATCATTTAGGTCCTTGCTTCCTTCAGGCTGTCTGGACCTCCCCATTACCCACATTGAAGATTGGTGCACCAATAAGCCACTTGAAGGGGATATTATCTCACATCTATATGCTGAACTTTCTGTGATGGATGATATTCCTATAATGGGGGTCCTTTCAGCCTGGTAGAAAGATTTGTCAACGGCCTACACTCCTACTTCTTGGGCATCATGCTATGACACCTTGTTCAGGCATAGCCTTTATTATTTGACCATAGGAACAATTTTCAAATGATTTTGTCACTCTTATATGACTCTTTCCAGACTACATAAGATCTCCCCATCTAATAGCAAAGATTGCTGTAGGGGTTGCCCAACTGAAGGCACTCTGTACCACATTTGGTGGGAATGCTCCAGAGCTTCCTCCTTCTGGCATAAAGTATGCAACTTACTTTCCACAGTCTTAGAGCGACCATTTTCCAAACACTTTGCCATTCTACTCCTGGGATACAAAAAAAACCCAACTGTCAAATATCCAGCTCATTGCCTGATACAATTTATAGCCATGGCAGCAAAATCGTAATTGGCCTCTCAGTGGAAGCAACCCAGACTGGTTCTCGACTCTGTCAACTTCAGAGTCCGTAAACGTATGATTTGTGAGAGAATGCTAGCCATTACCTATGATCGTATGAAGCTCCTGCAGGCCTATGTTGACTATGCTATGATTGTCCTCATTTTCTTCTCCATATATCTGTGTCCCAGCCACAATCTAGCTATATTTTTTGTTAACTTCTTGGTTCACTTTTTAACGTATGATATGCTGCCACAGTGTTCTCATTTCCTTTATGAACCGGATACTGTCTGAAATTATTTGTGTGGACTTTTCTTTTTCGTTTTTAATCACTCCCCCCCCCATGCGTAGTACAGACCGGTGTGTCTTGGGGAGCACTCAGGTTCCTGAAGAATGCCGAAGCCTCCCGCAGCGGAACAGAGAGCAGTCTCAGGGAAATACAAACAAGATTTACTAATGATCATTTATCAAGCTATTAATGCAAATTTTATTTCACAGCAAAACTCGCAGTTTCTAATAAACTACTATAGATTTCAATAAGACTTTAAAAAAAAATCATGTTTGGATCATAAAAAGACCTGCTTACCTGCTTAAAGTGCATCAAAGTCAACCAAAATTCTTAAAGTCACATATATTTGTAGTATTCACTAGCAAATAGCCATACAAAGGCTTTTTTCACCTTTTCATAACTTGAATAAACGATAAGTTATACATTGAGAAACGTTAAGAAAATATGACATTTACAGAGAACACTTTTATCTGTGGGCATTACTTTGGAGAACTGCACCATGGAGAGATAGGGGCAATTTCCAGCACATCCAGCATACAGAAACAGGTCACTGGCTGTAATTACCTGACCAAACTTTCTTCAGAATGACAGGAAGCAGAGATACAGCATATAAGCATTCACTTTCAGCCGAGCAGTGTGTAAATTACTCATCAGCTGCAGCTCTGTGTAGAGATGGCCCGAACGGTTCGCGCAAATCTTAGTGCTTCGCTTTCGCTGCCAAATGCAAATTTTTTCCCAAAAATTTGTGTTCGCATTTTTCCCATAGACTTTAATGGTGCTGAATTTAACGGTTAATAGCTAAGCCCCATTACATTCTATAAACACCAAATTTGCAGGGTATGTAAATAGGGACAGTGGATATAAGAGGAAATTTTTTTTTTCAAAAAGACCTTATAGTTTTTGAGAAAATCGATTTTAGAATTCTCCTTCCGTGGGAAAATTAAACGCCCCCCCCCCCCCCCCGACTTTAGCGGTTAATAGCAAAGTCCCCTTACATAGTAGAAATACCAAATTTGCAGGGTATGTAGAGGGGGACAGTGACTACAGGAGGAAAAAAAAATCAAAAAGACCTTGTACTTTTTGAGAAAACCGATTTTAAAATTTCAAAGAAAAATACTATACATTTAAATGTGTAATGACTTGAATAGAATGAATGGGTTAAGAGCCGATTCATTCGATTTAAGTCATTAAAAAGAACCGAAACATGATGAACAGGTTAGTATAGCTGAGAATGCGTCCTGTGAGGACATATAGCTGCCGGCTCCCGCTGTCTCTCCCCACCTGCCTTCACCTGTCACCCTCACCTAGCCTAGCACCTGGTGCACCCATGGGTGCACCAGGTGCCAGGCTAGGTGAGGGTGACAGGTGAGGAGGTGGAGAGGACAGCGGGAGCCAGCGCTATGTGTCCTATGCGGACGCATTCTCTGCTATACTAATTAGTATAGCTCGTGAGAGATCTTCAATCAAATTAATTGAAGATCGCAAGATGAGAGGATATTGGCGTGGGACATTTTGGAGGATATTGGCGTGGGAACATTTTTTTAAAGGTACAGGTAAGTATTTCTGGTTAATTAAGAAAATTAAAGGACTTTTTTCGTCATTGTGTTTTTATTTCATTTAACCCTTTGTGGAAATGGGTAAGGGATACTTTGTACCCCTATACTCATTTCTCCTGGGAGGGAGGTGGGCATCGGAGGTCCCCTTCTTAAAGGGCACTCCCAGATGCCACCATGAATACCCCAGGAGTCGTCGCCCCCACCTCCTCCTGGGGCACCGGAGGTGGGGAAGGGCCCCTCCATGGATTGGACAAGGGCTCGGGAGAAAAAGGGAAGACTTGGCTGCCCCTCTCCCCCGGAGCCCCCCATACCATGGACCATGCGGGATGGTATAGCTCAGGGTGTGAAGCCCCACGCGGCCGGGGCTCTGCATTTTTGCTGTCCCAGCCTGCATGAGGGACAAGGGGTTACAGAAAGCTGGGGGGCGCACATCAGTTTTTGGGGGAAATTTCCCACACTGAACATAACAAAACAAACAAAAAAAAGTTTTAATTTTTTTTTTTAAATATTGTTTCCCACTATCTTTTTAACATATCCTGCAAATTTGGTGTTGCTAGGATGTAAGGGGCCTTTGCTATTAACTGCTAAAGTCGGCGGGAATTGTTTCCCTAAGAAACAATCAGGTCATTTACACATTGAAATGTATAGTATTTTTCTTTTAAATTTTAAATTCGATTTTCTCAAAAAGTATAAGGTCTTTTTTAAAAAAAAATGTCCTCTTGTAGTCACTGTCCCCCTCTACATACCCTGCCTCCTCACCTGTCACCCTCACCTAGCCTGGCACCTGGTGCACCAGGTGCTAGGCTAGGTGAGGGTGACAGGTGAAGGCAGGTGGGGGGAGACAGCAGGAGCCGGCAGCTATGTGTCCTCACAGGACGCATTCTCAGCTTTACTAGCCAGTTCATCATGATCCGGTTATTTTTAATGACTTGAATCGAATGAATCGGTTCTGAACCGATTCATTTCATTCAAATCATTACACGTTTAAATGTACTTTTCTCAAAAAGTATAAGGTCTTTTTGAAGTTTTTTTTCCTCTTGTAGACACTGTCCCCCTCTACATACCCTGCACATTTGGTGTTTCTACTATGTAAGGGGACTTTGCTATTAACCGCTAAAGTCGGGGGGAGGGGAGTTTAATTTTTCCACGGTCAGAAGGAGAATTTTAAAATCGATTTTCTCAAAAACTATAAGGTCTTTTTTTCCTCTTGTAGTCACTGACCCCTCCAGGTGTTAGATCCCTTGAAACATCTTTTCCATCACTTTTGTGGCCAGAAACAGTGTTTGTATTTTTCAAAGTTTGCCTGCCCATTGAAGTTTATTGCAGTTCGCATGGTTCGCGTGAGCACAAACTTTTGCGGAAGTTGGCGTTCGAGGTTCGCGAACCCAAAATCAGAGGTTCGAGCCATCTCTAGCTCTGTGTGCTCCATGTAATCTCAGTCACAAGATAACAGCCAGGAAGAACACATTCTGAATGCAGGGTGTAAGCATTCAAGAACAAGAATAAAGTAAGGATCCTGCTCTTTAAAAGGTACACTATAGTTGAAAAACCTCCTGGCTGTTCTCATAAGATCCACGAAAGAGCAAGTTGTGTGGGCAGGGCAGAAATAAATACTGATGCTCTTTACGAGGTCAAAATTATGGCTTCCCATAATTTATGGCCGAATTTGGTCATTTCGAGATCGTAATCGTAAGGCGTAATCGCCAGAAATTATGAATGTAAATTACGCGTGTATTCGAAACCGGGACCTGAAGGATTCTATTACTAGTCGTGATTTCTGGTTCCTGTGGAACTCGACTTGTGGACCAATCACAGAGCCCCCTGGCAGCCAGTTTGAAAAGGGGAGCCTTTGCCACCCATCCACTATATATATATAGCAGCCATTTTCACATGCTCACAATTGCTGTGTGATAGCTCGCTGAGAGACTGCTCAAGTGTTGTTGCCTGAGTACAAGCGATTTCTGTTAAAAACAGATTTTTTTTGTTTTCCATATAACTTTATATACTGTATATAAACTACTGTATATTGCTGTTCTGCTATCTAGGTACTAGAGACAATCAGCTAGTAATTGCTTTATAGTTACTTAGTGCATCCACTGACAGTGTAGTGTAGTTTGTGTGCTATAGTGACAGGCCTGTCAGGCAGTCAAGACTCGAGCTGCATTGTGGTAGCCAACCGCAGTAGCCAGGCTCCAGGCTAGCTATCTTTCTAGACAGTGATTTATTCTTATGAATACAGTTGACCAGTCTGCCTGCTGCTGTTACATAGTGTGCACCTGCTTAGTTAGTATATATGATTGTGTTATTCAGTGCAGCTTTTGATTGGATTTTATTATCAACACACACAGTGACAGTGATAGTACTATTTTGACTAGCCTGGCCACAAAGTATATCACTGATTGTCGTTTATAGAATAGTGTGTTGCGTTATTCAGTGCAGCTTTTGATTTGATTGTATTATGTATGCATGTACTGTGCTGTATGTATGTTTTTTGTATGTTTTTTATATATATGTATATATCAGTGTACACAATACAAGTTTAATACAAATCATAATTTCCAACTTAATTTTGCAAAATCAGCTTTCGACTCATTTACGGACTCAAATTGGAAATCCACTTCCATTCAAAACTAAGATTACGGTCAAATCAAATTCAAAATCACTCGTAACACTTTGCTACTTTGATAAATGTCCTTAAAAGTGCTTTATTTATCCTGCACTTCTTGTTACGTTTCACTTAAAGGGGCCCTATGGTGAAAATTATACTACTCCGATAACCCTGCCAGGATTTATGTAAAAGGAAGAGCATAAGTTTGTCTGCAGAGTTTGTATTTAAAAGTTACCTAGAAATTCTGTTGCGCAGCATTCTGATAGCTCAGGGGTGGGCAAACTTTCTTAGGATTGGGCCACATTCCTCTAGAATGCAGCCTGTTGCTACTGCAAATCTCTGCCTGTCTCCCTCTCTCCCAAAGGAAGAATATCGGGGAGGTATTGGGTATAACTCACCCAATCACACTCTACAGTGGCGATCTCCATGGCAACAGCAGGGCCATGTGACATGTTGTTATGTAATGATGGTGGGTCACATGACTGCTGATGCCATGGAGATTGCCACTGGAGAGTGTGATTAAGTGAGTTTCTTTTACTGCAAGTGCTCTGCAGTCTGCACGTATTTATCTAAGAAGGGGGGGGGGGGAGAAGGGGGGAGGAGTGGAAGCCATTCCTCAATTGAAGTGCTGGATTCATAGTGGCAGTGGGCAGAATCCGGCCCACGGCTGTAGTTTGCCCATGGCTTTGATAGCTCCTTTACTATTTGCAAATAGGTCTCCCAATGGATAATCCCTCTTCTCTAAAGAACCGTGCAGGTTTAGAGATGTGGCAATAGCATATACAGAGTCCTGGCCACCACACTACACCCGTATAGTTGTTTGAGCAGTTGAGCACTTTATTATTAGTGAAAAGGAGCACTAAATGCACAGCCTTCCTGGATCATGTGAGGGATATTTATGCATACTCTAGATTTGACCACAGCACAAGTGAAGACCAGGGCAAGGACATAAGACAAAAGGGAAAAAAGCACACACTGTAATGGTAATCATATGAGCAGGGCATTAAAGGGATCTTACCTATTAGGAAGGGCTGGAGCAGAGAAGTTTCTAGGCTACTTACCTCTCAGGGTGAGGGAGTAAAAATAGAATCCCCCCCATAAACTTGAGCACACTGCTATGATGCAACAGCCAGAGGAGCCCCCAGTATTAGATAGTAAAATGCACCCCCCCCCCACCAGTGGCAGCTATACACTTGGGCATGCTGGGGCACTGTGGCCCCCTGTGAAACACTGTGACCCTCTGAGTGCCCCCTCCCCCTGTTCAATAAATGTTTCCAGGCTCCAGCAGCATACACTGAAAAGGATCGGGTCTGTAAAGGACTCTCCATGTCATCCGAACTCTATGTAGGTGCTAAGCAAACCAAGGAATCTATTTGCCATAAATATCTCAAAATCCTTGCAAGTTCCCTAGTAATTTGTGTAATTAATTTCTGTCATTGCTATCATTACTATCATTACTGAACTAGTTAGCCTTAATTTTTATCACCTGAGTTAGGCAAAATATATCTAAAGCTCGCCAATGTTATAATCATTGATGTTGAACACCCAAATGGGCTCTCCAACCAGCCATCATGCCCCTTTGTGCCCACCCAAACATTTGCAGCTGGAGCTGCCACTGCCCTCCACCCCCCCCCCCTCCTCCAGTATAGATATCCAGAGGAGCCCCCAGTATTAAGTTGCCAGATGCAGCCCCCACCGTGTACAGGTAGCCATAGGAGCCTCCAGTACTAGGTAACCAGATGCAGCCCCCCTCCTGTCCTGTATAGGTAGCCAGAGAGCACCCTCAGTATATATAACCAGAGATTGCCCACCTCCTGCAACAAGGTAGCCCTCTCTTCCCTCATATAGGTAGCCAGAGAGACCCTCTCCAATCTGTCTAGGTAATCAGAGAGAACCCCCCCCCCCCATATAGCTAGCCACAGATCCTCCTTCCCTCCTACTGTGTAGGTAGCCAGAGTGCACCCCCTTCCCATAGTATATTAGTAGCCAGAGTGCCCCCTTCCCTAGTATAGAGGTAGCCAGAGTTCCCCGCCCTCTCCTCTCCCCCAGTATATACTGTAGGTAGCCAGAGTGCCCCCTCCCTTAACATATAAGTGCCTGTTCCCCCACGCGCTGTACATAGGTAGACAGGGTGCCCCAGAGAGGTCTTCTCTCCCCTCCCAGGACCCACCTACTGTCTCTACATTCTTCCTCCTAGGCATCCATTGCATTGGTAACATTGTCCTTTGTGATCTCATAAGTGCATGTCACAACTGTTACTAATTAGGGATGGTCCAGCCTTGGAGAACTCATCGAGAAGCACATGATCAGTTTGATCAGCTGATAGATTTATAAGGCTCTGAATTTCTGGTCATGATCATGTGTTAAACCAGGAAGTCATCACAGCAAATCAGAGGCTTACAAATCTATCAGCTCATCAAACTGATCATCTGCTTCTCCGTGAGTTCTCCAAGGCTGGGCCATCTCTTATACGAATGTGACGGGTGCCTAGAAGGAAGGAGATAGAAGTAGCATGCGGATACTGGAATTAGAGTTACCACTGCC
This sequence comes from Hyperolius riggenbachi, assembly GCF_040937935.1. Classification (NCBI taxonomy): domain Eukaryota; kingdom Metazoa; phylum Chordata; class Amphibia; order Anura; family Hyperoliidae; genus Hyperolius; species Hyperolius riggenbachi. Next base: position 166,720,214 of record NC_090656.1, on the reverse strand, counting down.
TGCGTTACCGCTGGCTCTGCGCCCTCCCCCTGCCGTTACATGCCACATAGTAACCCGCCCTCCCCTGAAAACAGAGCTGGGCTGGAGTACATGTACAGACTGGCAGCAACCACGCTAGTGTAAAGAAGTAAAGAAGCCTGGGGCAGGATATCTTCAGCGGCAGGCCACGGTTGTAACTAGCAGACACATAGTGTTGTATAAAGGACTGTGCTTAGCTGCTATAAGCAATTCCTGCACCTCTGACACTGGGGTTGTTTTTGACAGGTTTTAGTGCGCTGTGTCAATTGGTATGTACAGAGTGCTTGGGGGGGCCTAATGTAAAACTTGCACTGGAGCCTATAGCTCCTTAGCTACACCATTGCCTTGTAGCACCAATGGTTTATTCACCAGATATACAACAGTCATTTTTTCTTAGTAAAGCCCCTGGAGCATCAGGATATTCGAGAAAAGCCATAAAGGTCACCCTTCTGAAAAACAGATCCAGGCCTTATTTGGACTTACTGTATTTTTCGGATCATAAGACTCAATGGAGCATAAGACGCACCAAGATTTAGAGGACAAAAATCAGGGGAAAAAATTTACTAAATCTGGTGCATCCATGGTGCAGGGGCGTCTTGTGTAACTTCACCCCTCAATTATTATGTCCCCCTTGTACCTCATGCCCCCCTAGTACCACTTGTGTCCCCCCTGTGTCCTCCTTAGTCCCCCTGTCTCCTCCTCTGCCCTCCTCCTGTGTTGTCTTCTGTCCCTGTGTTCTTCTCTGTCCCTCTGAGTCCTCCTCTGTCCCTATGTGTGGGCAGCATGGTGGTGTAGTGCTCAACACTCACTTTGCAGCGCTGGGTCCCTGGTTCAAATCCCAGCCAGGGCACTATCTGCATGGAGACTGTATGTTCTCCCAGTGTCTGCATAGGTTTCCGCTGGGCACTCAGTTTTCCTCACATATCCATAAAAACAGACAGATAAGTTAATTGGCCATCTTCCCCTTTACTGCTTCATGGAATGGAGTATAATTCCATTTGTCACGGGCATTGGGATCTGCACCGTGTCACAGCAGGAGATTGACCACTTCGGCATGGCCAAAAGGACAGACATTGTGGAGGAGGATAAGCTGCTGCCATCATCAACACTCTGCATGTTGTCAGTGTTTACCAGCTTCCTCACCCACTCCAGGTCTCTGTTCCTGCATGCCTACAATAATTCCTGGGCCGACTCCCCGCCAGCTGTGCTCTCTGAGTGAGCACAGCCCCAGCACAGCAGTGTCTCCAACAGCAGTTCCCGCCTGACTGGCTTGGGCTTCCGTGCAGTGCCTGCTCACCCAGACATTCTCCCTTGCTTCCACCCACTCAGTAACCCCCCGAATCCATCCCCGGCTCAGTCCGCACGTCCCTGGCACCCGCGAGCCGACATGATTAGTCATCTGTGATGGCTCACCTCCACCACACTCCATAACTAGTCTGACCAAGGGGAGATGAGGATCACAGCAGCGATGAGAAACAGGCAGCCTGGAGCCCCCCGACTGTTACGTGACACAGAGGAAAAAAACAAGCTGGGCACGTGCAGGAGAATGCATGCTGACTGACTAAGTGATTGCACCTTTGTCCCGCCTGATACACCATTGCTGCCAGTCACTTAGTGGTAGCTGTGAATGACAGGGCTGCTAACCACTAAGCCACAGCCCTGTCAGGAGTGAGAGGGCTGCCCACCTCTCAGCTGCAGCCTTGTCATGAGCCTCTTTCCTCTGACTTCTGTGCTTACCAGAAGCCTCACTCGCTGTCTCCTGGCCTGCACCTTCTTTCTCCGCTGCTCCTCGTGGGATCTCCCAAACCACAGCCTGCCTGATGCCTGATGTCCCCTCAGCCTGGTCAGCTTTCAAGTCACACTAGCAGTGACCAGTGGCAAAGGTATGTGGCTTGACACAAGAGGAGCAGAAAGTTGCTGTTTGTGATTGCATATACATGATCGCGATGTGGGGGAGCAGCATATAAATTGTTGTATTTGGACTATAAGACGCAGTGACTTTTTCTCCCCACATTTGGGGGAGAAAAAGTGCGTCTTGTAGTCCAAAAAATACGGTGTGTGGTTTTGCTAAAATTTGACCATACTTTGAAAAAAAAAAATTACTAATATTTTTTAGCAATTTATGGGACTGAAAAGCCTAGCAAAAAATTAAAAGTGGTAGGAGAGGGTCGAATTGGTGTGGCAAAGGGAGGCAAAGAGTTATTGAGCTCAGATTGGATGTAAGGCTAGTATATTTTATTAAAAGTCACTAGTTGTCCCCACAGCACTGTGAATTGCAGTTCTTGTTACCTCGAAACAAAGATATCTATATATACACCCAAGGTTTGCAAAGAAAATGATATATATATATATATATATATATATATATATATATATATATATATATATTCTCCTAAAATATTTTCACGCCCGTGCTAACAGTTAGCACCAGTTTGTGAATCGAGCCCATACAGTGCTGCCCATAATAATTCATACCCCTGGCAAATGTTGACTTAAAGTTACTTTTATTCAACCAGAAAGTAAGTTTTTGATGGGAAATGACATAGGTGTCTCCCAGAAAATAATAAGGTGATGTACAAGAGGCATTATTGTGGGAAAAAAAAACATTTCTCAGCTTTTATTCACATTTGAGCAAAAAGTGTCCAGTCCAAAATTGTTCATACCCGTCTCAAACTGTCACAATCTGTGGGAAAATCCAAAGTTCTATACCATTCCAAATAGTCCAAGCTGTTCTAAAGCATCCTAATTACCCTGATTAATTGGTGACAACTGTTTTAATCAACTCAGCAGGTGAAAAAACAGCAGCTCTTTGCAGTTGGTTTGTGAACAGTCATGGCTAAGACAAAGGAGCTCGGTGAGGACCTGTGATTGTGCATTGTGACTGCTCACAAGTCAGGAAAGGGCTACAAGCCGTTTCTAAATGTTTTCAAGTTCCAGTGGCTACTGTGCAAAGTATTATTAAAAAATATGAGATGTTCCGCACTGTGGTGGAACGTGGTCAGAAGCCAAAATTGACACCTGTGCTGGCCGGGAGGATAGTGAGAGAGGTGAAAAACCACCAAGGCCATCCTGATGAATCTGGGCTCTGCTGGTGGCAATGCCTCAATGCAGACAATCCAACGGACACTGCACACTGCTGAGTTCCACGGATGCAGACCAAGGAGGACGTCACTTCTTCAGATACGGCACACAAAAGCTCACTTGGCCTTTGCAAATGCTCATCTGGACAAAGAGGACTTCTGGTCTTCTGTGTTATGGTCAGATAAAAACAAAATTTAATTGTTTGGTCACAATTATTTTTCCCATAGTCTATTCATTTTGGCTTATGTGTTCTCGGCTAATTTCAGAAGTCTTGGGGAGTGAGATCCAACCAGACCCATGGGTCGCCTTATTTCACAAACATCTACCTAGGTTCTCTAAAAATATGAATGCATTTATAGCCCAGGTCTGTAATGTGGCCCTATCTTTATTAGCCAAATCTTGGAAAAACCTTCCACCTCCTAAAGATACTCTAATTCTAAAGTTAAAAGAAATATACTTGTTATAAATCACCTTTTGCTCCGGCACCAGCAAACTCATCAGCAAGAGTTGCAAACACGACTCATCACAGCAAGCAGGAGATAGACTTTCTTAGGCATCTTTAAAGTTTAAAGAAGTTTATTCAGGAAACAGATATACAGATACAGTTCGTCATATCTTAGCCAAGCAGATTCTGGCCTTGCGTTACAGCTGCGTGATTACCTTCCTGCTGAAGGTAATCAGGTCTTCTTATGTCTATTCTAAGTTACATCTTCTAGACTACCTATGTACAGCATACATTATATCAGATTACATAAGGAAAGGAAATAATTAGGTGTTCCAGTCAGCAGATAGAGAGCATGAAAGTAGGAATCAGAGTGCGCTCCATCGGCCCATCCGGCCCTTTAATACTGACTAGGAAAGAGTTAAATGTGACCTCATCTTAGCCATCCCCCAGACCCGACTATTGGCTTAGATCCCTCGTGGTGTCATAATACCCACCTACTCGATTAATATTATATGAGCCCCCGTGTCCCAGTTGCAAGAATGTGATATTTTGTAAATATGGCCTATGTTGATTGTTCTCGTAGTCCATTTGTCTGGGGCAGTGTAGGCCTGTGGCCTTCCTTCAGGAACATGTTCTCAGTATCTGCTTGCATCATCTGCTTCAAGCAGACACTGAGATGCTTCTGCCTGCATCACGAGAAACTCTATTTTAAAGGTATATGCTACGAACAAGCCTTTTACCTAAAACTCAGTCCAAATAACTGAGGCCTACTTAAATTATAACAATACTCATTAGAATATATTACCTCCTCTTTAACTAATAAACCCAACCACTTTTTGGGGACATGGAGTATGTGGTCAGACTGGACCTCCTCTCACTGATATCTCAGAACCCTACCTTAAAATATTAGCGCTTGGTTCAGAGATACTAGACCCTCTAAGATACACCTATACCCTTGGATTCCACCAAATATTGAATTTTGACTATTATTATTGCTGCCTTGATTTTATAAGCTGTTCTGGACACTTTTTCTTTTTGTTTGTGTTTTTGGTTTTCCGTTTAAATAGCATGTTATTATCCAACTCTATTTTTTCTCTCACATAGCAGTTTTAACGAATTTATGTATGCCAGCTTTTATACTAATCAATATCTTGAACAGGGTGATGTGCCTCATATACCATCCTATGTAAATGTCCACTAATGTTTCAACATGGAAGACTATATGATACTGCTAACTGTAACGATTGGGCAATTATTTCCGTGGTCAGCGCACAGAATGCGCACTGACACTGCGGAAATCCTCCACAAGCGTATAATTTGAGAGAACCCAGCTATGGTGCTATGCACCTGTAGAGGGAAATTCCCACCGGCAGATGGAGCTGTGGAGTGCAGATGAACACAGCCTCTGCACTGCCACAGATGGCAGATGGGAATTGTACAAGTTGAAGCAATGCAGGGCAAGGTTGCCCTTAAAGAGAGAGAGAGAGCACAGAGACAGAATGTATGTGTGTCCACCAATCTAGTCGCCACCCAGCGACGGTGAACACACAACAACGGAGACAAAGTGGGAATGCAATCGCAAGAGTGGCGATTGCCAATAGTGACACAAGATCGAATTAGACAGAGCACAAGTGTAGCAAGAAAGACAAAGCAAATAACAATGATCAGAACATCAAGGAAAATAACAAACGCTAGCTAAACACGAACACCACACTCATTCGCAACAGCGAACAAGTTTAAGACACGATCACCGCGCTTTAGGCGCCCAGTGACAAGCGTGCCACCCTAACTAACCAAAATAACACAAACACGAAATAGAGAACGCAAACGCTTGCTAAACGGTTACCTCACCGAGCCTACAGCAAGCATTCGTACCAGACAATACAGACAGAAGGAGTAGCCAGTAGCAACCGCAGCTCTGGCCTACACTCCCAGAGAGAGTACAAAAGGAACCACCGCCACTATCGCTAGAGTGGATGCGATCCAGACAGACAGAACGATTTCCTATCGATCGCCGCTGGCGACAAGACAGTCGCAAGACAGAAGGAGTAACCAGTAGCAACCACAGCTCTGGCCTACACTCCCAGAGAGAGTACAGAAGGAACCACCGCCACTACCGCTAGGGCGAGTGCGATCCCTGGCGACAAGACAATCGCAAGACAGAATAGGCAGTACAAATATACAACCTGACTACGCTAGAAGGGATGCCTAGTGCAGTCCCAAGGAATTACTCTAAGATAGTCTTAGCAAACAATAGCAAAGGCTGATACTCCAGGAGTGTTTAGCAGGAACAAACCATCATGACCAGCAAGGAATTCTGGGAGCCCAAGGTATTTATACTGCAAGCATCAAAGGAGGCAGCTAGGCAATTTGCATGACAAGTGTATGCAAATTCCTCAGCAGCAGAGCAACTCTGAAACTTGCAAAGTGAAGACAGGTCTCTTTTCCAGAGACCTGCAGTACTCAGACCTAAAGAATGGACAAACAGCTGTCTGCCCGTGCAGACAGCTGAGCAGATCATTACACTATCCTTTTATCCTCTGTACATGCGATTTATATTTTAATAAAAATTGAAAAAAAATGGAGAAGCCTTTAACCCAAAGAGCACAATCCCCACTGTCAAACATGGTGGTGGGAACCTAATGCTTTGGGGGCATTTGTTTAGCCAATGAACCAGGGAACCTAATCACAGTAAACGGCAGCATGAAAAAAAAGAGCAATACATGAGGATTCTCAATAACAACATCAGGCAATCTGCAGAGAAACTTGGCCTTGGGCACCAGTGGACATTTCAACATGACAATGACCCAAAAAACACGGCAAGAGTGGTGAAGAAATAGTTAGCAGACAACAATATTAACATTTTGGAGTTGGCGAGTCATAGTCCTTACTTGAATCCAATTGAGAATCTGTGGAGGGAACTAAAGATCAGGGTGATGGCAAGAAGATCCTCCAACCTGAAAGACTGGGCGCTCATTGCTAAAGATGAATGGGCAAAAATATATGTGGAGACATGCAAAAAGCTGGTCTGCAATTATAGGAAGCGATTGGTTGCTGTAATAGCCAATAAAGGGTTTTATATTGATTATTGAGAAGGTTAGGATTTATTTTGGACTGGACAATTTTTGCTAAAATGTGAATAAAACATGATAATTTTTTCCCCCACAATAAGGTTTCTTGTATATTGTCTTATTATCTCTCTCTCTCTCTCTCTCTCTCTCTCTCTCTCTCTCTCTCTTTATATATATATATATATATATATATATATATATATATATATACTGAAATGTATCACGTGGTGACATCTTTACTGGCAGGTGATATCTGTGGAAGGAGATGCCGCTTTTTTGGCAGATGGAAACAACTGTTATTTCCCACAATGCAACAAGGCTACCACAGTGTGATGTCAGTACCTAGGTGCTGAGGAGGGGTTTCTCCACAATATCAGCCATGCAAAGGCCCCTGATGATCCGTTTAAGAAAAGGTTTCTTTTTTTCTTTTTCAAAAAGATTTCTTATGAGAAAGGCGATATTGGTTACTGATTCGGATGACAGAGTATCCAAGCAGCTCAAAGTGACCCAAAACTACTAGGAATTAGAAAATATAAAGGACTAAAAGAGACTGAAAATCCCTGTAACTGAAAATCAATGCTTGGTGTGATATTCCTTCTTAAAATAGAAGGTACTTGCAATAATTCAGCTTTAAGTGAACATCTGTGGTTACCCACAATGCACTGCTATTGAATATGCAAATTACCTCTATGCCCCTGAAGCCAGGCTTGCATCCAGAACTGCTGGTGTATAGCCAGCCTATAGCTTTACATTTTACAGAGCCACAACAGACCCACATGTAGACAGCCTGTTTCAGACTTTTAGTCCTTCTCAGTACATGGCAGGGATTAATATGGCTCCATGGGATAGGGCTTGGACCAGTACAACAGAGTAACCAAGCAGCTTGGGGTGACCCAAAACTACCAGGAAAATATAGGGGACTAATGATTTCTGATGAAGTTCAACCCTTGGTTACAGTTCTCCTTTAAGTGCCCCAGAGTTAGAATACATGAATTATTAACCTTTTTCTATCTCTACCCTGCCCTCAGAGGCTGTGTTCTGCCAGGAAAACTTGTATGGCTGTAATTTGCTTATCAGTGATGCTTACTATATTCCCCACAAGGTACCAACAGGACAGAAGCTGTCGTTTGCATGACTGAAAATTATTTTTTTCAGGCAGCAAAATAAAACAAGTAACACTGCCTGGTTATTAATATGTTTTGCACTGTACGTAAACCTGTTTATCTCATCATGTCACATGTTGCCTCGGGTACACTTTAAGCATTGCCTGCTGCTACTTTAACTGCATTTTTTCTGGAAAATCACAAGGGCTTTTTGTAACTTCTTTTTCCATTGTTGCCAATGTTCTCCTACACACGCCTAGCAAATTTGGAGGTTCTAACATGTATAGGGGCTTAACCTTTAAAATTAACGTTACTTTAATGGTATTTGCAAATTTTGAAGTTTTGAGCACACTTTTAAGACTGCCAGAGGCGTTCTCGCTCATCTCTCTTCTCTATAGCTGGTTGGATGTGTGGTTTTATCCACAGTGTATGGGAATGGTTCCTTTATGGTTACTTTTCACAGCAAAAAGAGGGGTTTAACTTTAATGGTCATTTTTTTTTAAGTTTTGTAATGCCACTGATGTTCTGTGAAATTGTAAAGTAGTATGCATGGGAGGTATTTTCTGGTTTTCTACCTTCTGGTTTCAGTTGACAGTGTAATGCAGCATAGATGAAGTTCTTGTCTTGGTACTGTAACTGTGATCAGCATTTTTTCTAAAAGCTGTTTACTGTATTTAACATTTATTTAAGACGTAATTGACACAATTCCTGAGTGAGAAGCTATTTGCACTTCGTAAGTAAGATGTGCCAAGAAATGCTGTATGTGCTTTAATATGACCTTTCAGCTTTATTCCTTATGTTCATGTGAACTGTAATACACGAAGAGTGCAGAGGTCATGCCTTATTAAAAAGAAACCTATTACAGTGCAATACATTACTTCACACAAGCTGGTGGAATTACTAATCAAGAATATTGTTACTTCAGCAAAAGAAGAGCTGATATGCAGTAGTGTCAGCCAATGTCCTAAAAAAGAATGAGAAAGTGTGCCGCTGGGGACACTGTCAGTATATAGAAAAGAACGCATGTGTCCATGGGCACATTTTCTAAAGCTAGTACAGAATTTACAAACATTAGTTCCTACATAAACAGACTGCATAATCCTCAAAAATAACTAAATACAAAAGAGAATGATAAAGCAGTACACAAGGGCGTAGGGCCCGTGGTCGCAGCGGTTGCCTTGGCGACCGGGCCCGGGCTCCGGAGGAGGTGGGGGAGGGGCCCGGGGGGCCCATCTCCGTTTGGAGGGCCATGCGCCCGTGCGCGCTGGTAGGAGGGAGCCGCAGCCGTGGGGAGGGCAGCCCGACCTCTCCCTCCCTTCCTCTCCCCGGGGCCCCCCCTCAGATGCAGAGTGAGCGGCTCACGGAAGCGCTATAGGCAGAACTCACCTCCCTGCGTTTCACTCGCCGCTGATCTCCTCTCTGGCTGGCTCTGCATAGATGTTGTTACACACGCAGCTTCCGGCTAAACAGGAAGCTGCGTGTGTAACAGCATCTATGCAGAGCTAGCCAGAGAGGAGATCAGCGGCGATTAGAACCAGGGATGGAGGCGAGTTCTGCCTACAGCGCTTCCGTGAGCCGCTCACTCTGCATCTGAGGGGGGGGCCCCGGGGAGAGGAAGGGAGGGAGAGGTCGGGCTGCCCTCCCCGCGGCTGCGGCCCCCCCCTCCATTATGGGGACGGGGCAGCTACCTAATCTATCCTGGGGGGCACCTACCTAATCTAACCTATACTGGGGGGCACCTACCTAATCTATCCTGGGGTGCAGCTACCTAATCTATCCTGGGGGGCAGCTACCTAATCTAACCTAATCCTGGGGGGCAGCTACCTAATCTATCCTGGGGGGCAGCTACCTAATCTATCCTGGGGGGCACCTACCTAATCTAACCTATACTGGGGGGCACCTACCTAATCTAACCTATACTGGGGGGCACCTACCTAATCTATCCTGGGGGGCAGCTACCTAACCTAATCCTGGGGGGCAGCTACCTAATCTAACCTATACTGGGGGGCACCTACCTAATCTATCCTGGGGGGCAGCTACCTAATCTATTCTGGGGGGCAGCTACCTAATCTAACCTATACTGGGGGGCACCTACCTAATCTATCCTGGGGGCAGCTACCTAATCTATCCTGGGGGGCAGCTACCTAATCTAACCTAATCCTGGGGGGCAGCTAACTAATCTATCCTAGGGGCACCTACCTATTCTAACCTAATCCTGGGGGGCAGCTATCTAATCTATCCTGGGGGGAAGCTACCTAATCTATCCTGGGGGGCAGCTACCTCATCTAACCTATACTGGGGGGCACCTACCTAATCTATCCTGGGGGCAGCTACCTAATCTATCCTGGGGGGCAGCTACCTAATCTAACCTATACTGGGGGGCAGCTACCTAATCTAACCTATACTAGGGGGCACCGACCTAATCTAATTTATACTGGGGGCACCTACCTATCTAACCTATACTGGGGGCACTTACTTATCTAACCTGTATTGGGGGCACCTAGCTAGCCTATACAGGTGGCAACTAAACTGGCTACCTATATTGGAGGCACCTACCTAACTAACCTATACTGGGGGCACCTACCTATCTAACCTACGCTGGGGGCAACTATTCTGGCTACCTATATTAGAGGCACCCACCTAGATAACCTGTACTGGGGGCACCTATCTATCTAACTTATACCGGCGGCGCCTGCCTATCTCACCTATACCGGGGGCAACTATACTGGCTTACCTATGCCTGACTACCTATACTGGGGGTACCTATAGCTGGCTATAGGGATTTTGATATGTGTGTGCATCCGTCGGGTGTTGCCGGGGAGGGGGGGCTGTTGTTGCCGGGGGGGGCCACATCCAGATTCCGCATCGGGGCCCAGAGGTTTGTAGCTACGCCACTGGCAGTACATTAAGTTTATTTAGACAAGACAAGACAAATAACATGTATATCATGCTTTTCTCCTGGCGGACTCAATGCGCCAGAGTAGCAGCCACTAGGGCACGCTCTATAGGCAGTAGCAGTGTTAGGGAGACTTGCCAAAGGTCTCCTACTGAATAGGTGCTGGCTTACTGAACAGTTGTATAAAGTATGGATTCAAGAGATAATAGGTGAAAAATGGACTAGATAACAGAAACCTGAGACAAAATGACCACAATGATTTATACTTGCCTGGGGCTTCCTCCAGCTCTGGGCTTTCTTGCCATCCTACCAGGCAGCTCTATTCTCCCGTTGACAGCCCTGGGAGTCCGGGACTACTGCAACTGTAGACTTTGGCCATGCTTCAGTGGCCGAGAGCATTCTGTTCCTGCCTATTAACCACTTCCCGACCGCCTAACGCACAGAGGCGGCCGGGAAGTGGAGCCCTTAAGGACCGGCTCACCCACAGAGGCGGCGGTCCATTTAAGGGCATGGGCGGAGGGATCGCGTCATCCGTGACGCGATCCTCCGCCGGCGCCTGTCACCGCTCACTCGCCGCAACATCCCGCCGGCTATACGGAAGCGCCGGCGGGATGTTAACCCCGCGATCGCCGCATACAAAGTGTATAATACACTTTGTAATGTTTACAAAGTGTATTATACAGGCTGCCTCCTGCCCTGGTGGCCCCAGTGTCCGAGGGACCACCAGGGCAGGCTGCAGCCACCCTAGTCTGCACCCAAGCACACTGATTTCTCCCCCCCCTGCCCCAGATCGCCCACAGCACCCATCAGACCCCCCCCTGCCCACCCCCCAGACCCCTGTTTGCACCCAATCACCCCCCTAATCACCCATCAATCACTCCCTGTCACTATCTGTCAACGCTATTTTTTTTTTTATCCCCCCCCTGCTCCCTGCCCCCTCCTGATCACCCCCACCCCTCAGATTCTCTCCAGACCCCCCCCCCAGACCCCCCCCCCCCTGTTTACTGTATGCATCTATCCCCCTGATCACCTGTCAATCACCTGTCAATCACCTGTCAATCACCCGTCAATCACCCGTCAATCACCCCCAGTCACTGCCACCCATCAATCAGCCCCTAACCTGCCCCTTGCGGGCAATCTGATCACCCCCCCCACACCAATAGATCGCCCACAGATCCGACATCAGATCACCTCCCAAATCCATTGTTTACATCTATTCTCTCCTCTAAACACCCACTAATTACCCATCAATCACCCATCAATCACCCCCTATCACCACCTGTCACTTTTACCTATCAGATCAGACCCTAATCTGCCCCTTGCGGGCACCCAATCACCCGCCCACACGCTCAGATTGCCCTCTGACCCCCCCTTATCAATTCACCAGTGCATTAATTACATCTGTTCTTCCCTGTAATAACCCACTGATCACCTGTCAATGACCTGCCAATCACCTATCACCCATCAATCACCCCCTGTCACCCCCTGTCACTGCCACCCATCAATCAGCCCCTAACCTGCCCCTTGCGGGCAATCTGATCACCCACCCACACCATTAGATCGCCCGCAAACCCGCCGTCAGATTACCTCCCAAATGTATCGTTTACATCTGTTATCTTCTCTAAACACCCACTAATTACCCATCAATCACCCATCAATCACCCCCTATCACCACCTGTCACTGTTACCTATCAGATCAGACCCTAATCTGCCCCTTGCGGGCACCCAATCACCCGCCAACACGCTCAGATTGCCCTCAGACCCCCCCCCCCCCTATCAATTTGCCAGTGCATTAATTACATCTGTCCTTCCCTGTAATAACCCACTGATCACCTGTCAATCACCTGCCAATCACCTATCACCCATCAATCACCCCCTGTCACTGCCACCCAACAATCAGCCCCTAACCTGCCCCTTGCGGGCAATCTGATCACCCACCCACACCAATAGATCGCCCGCAGATCCGACATCAGATCACCACCCAAGCGCAGCGTTTACATCTATTCTCTCCTCTAAACACCCACTAATTACCCATCAATCACCCATCAATCACTCCCTATCACCACCTGTCACTGTTACCTATCAGATCAGACCCTAATCTGCCCCTTGCGGGCACCCAATCACCCGCCTACACGCTCAGATTGCCCTCAGACCCCCCCTTATCAATTCGCCAGTGCAATATTTACATCTGTCCTTCCCTGTAATAACCCACTGATCACCTGTCAATCACCTGCCAATCACCTATCACCCATCAATCACCCATCAATCACCCCCTGTCACTGCCACCCATCAATCACCCCCTGTCACTGCCACCCATCAATCACCCGCTGTCACTGCCACCCATCAATCAGCCCCTAACCTGCCCCTTGCGGGCAAACTGATCACCCACCCACACCAATAGATCACCCGCAGATCCGACATCAGATCACCACCCAAGCGCAGTGTTTCCATCTATTCTCTACCCTAAACACCCACTAATTACCCATCAATCACCCCCTGTCACTGCTACCTATCAGATTAGACCCCTATCTGCCCCTAGGGCACTCAATCACCCGCCCACACCCTCAGAATGCCCTCAGACCCCAGCCCTGATCACCTCGCCAGTGCATTGCTTGCATCTATTCCCCCCTCTAATCACACCTTGAGACACCCATCAATCACCTCCTGTCACCCCCTAGCACACCTACCCATCAGATCAGGCCCCAATTTGCCCCGTGTGGGCTCCTGATCACTCGGCCAAACCCTCAGACCCCCTTCCGATCACCTCCCCAGTGCATTGATTGCATCTATTTTCCCCTCTAACCACCCCCTGAGACACCCATCAATCACCTCCTGTCACCCCCCTAGCACTCCTATCCATCAGATCAGGCCCAATACAACCTGTCATCTAAAAGGCCACCCTGCTTATGACCGGTTCCACAAAATTCGCCCCCTCATAGACCACCTGTCATCAAAATTTGCAGATGCTTATACCCCTGAACAGTCATTTTGAGACATTTGGTTTCCAGACTACTCACGGTTTTGGGCCTGTAAAATGCCAGGGCGGTATAGGAACCCCACAAGTGACCCCATTTTAGAAAAAAAAGACACCCCAAGGTATTCTGTTAGGTGTATGACGAGTTCATAGAAGATTTTATTTTTTGTCAAAAGTTAGCGGAAATTAATTTTTATTGTTTTTTTTTTCACAAAGTGTCATTTTTCACTAACTTGTGACAAAAAATAAAATCTTCTATGAACTCGCCATACACCTAACGGAATACCTTGGGGTGTCTTCTTTCTAAAATGGGGTCACTTGTGGGGTTCCTATACTGCCCTGGCATTTTAGGGGCCCTAAACCGCGAGGAGTAGTCTAGAAAACAAATGCTTCAAAATGACCTGTGAATAGGACGTTGGGCCCCTTAGCGCACCTAGGCTGCAAAAAAGTGTCACACATGTGGTACCGCCGTACTCAGGAAAAGTAGTATAATGTGTTTTGGGGTGTATTTTTACACATACCCATGCTGGGTGGGAGAAATTTCTATGTAAATGGACAATTGTGTGTAAAAAAATCAAACCATTGTCATTTACAGAGATATTTCTCCCACTTAGCATGGGTATGTGTAAAAATACACCCCAAAACGCATTATACTACTTCTCCTGAGTACAGCAGTACCACATGTGTGGCACTTTTTTACACCCTAAGTACGCTAAGGGGCCCAAAGTCCAATGAGTACCTTTAGGATTTCACAGGTCATTTTGCGACATTTGGTTTCAAGACTACTCCCCACGGTTTAGGGCCCCTAAAATGCCAGGGCAGTATAGGAACCCCACAAATGACCCCATTCTAGAAAGAAGACACCCAAAGGTATTCCGTACGGAGTATGGTGAGTTCATAGAAGATTTTATTTTTTGTCACAAGTTAGCGGAAAATGACACTTTGTGAAAAAAACTATTAAAATCAATTTCCGCTAACTTGTGACAAAAAAATAAAAACTTCTATGAACTCACCATACTCCTAACGGAATACCTTGGGGTGTCTTCTTTCTAAAATGGGGTCATTAGTGGGGTTCCTATACTGCCCTGGCATTTTAGGGGCCCTAAACCGTGAGGAGTAGTCTTGAAACAAAAATGACCTGTGAAATCCTAAAGGTACTCATTGGACTTTGGGCCCCTTAGTGCAGTTAGGGTGCAAAAAAGTGCCACACATGTGGTATCGCCGTACTCGGGAGAAGTAGTACAATGTGTTTTGGGGTGTATTTTTACACATACCCATGCTGGGTGGGAGAAATACCTCTGTAAATGACAATCTTTTGATTTTTTTACACACAATTTTCCATTTACAGAGGTATTTCTCCCACCCAGCATGGGTATGTGTAAAAATACACCCCAAAACACATTGTACTACTTCTCCCGAGTATGGCGATACCACATGTGTGGCACTTTTTTGCACCCTAACTGCGCTAAAGGGCCCAAAGTCCAATGAGTACCTTTAGGATTTCACAGGTCATTTTGAGAAATTTCGTTTCAAGACTACTCCTCACGGTTTAGGGCCCCTAAAATGCCAGGGCAGTATAGGAACCCCACAAATGACCCCATTTTAGAAAGAAGACACCCCAAGGTATTCCGTTAGGAGTATGGTGAGTTCATAGAAGATTTTATTTTTTGTCAAAAGTTAGCGGAAATTGATTTTAATTGTGTTTTTTCACAAAGTGTCATTTTCCGCTAACTTGTGACAAAAAATAAAATCTTCTATGAACTCGCCATACTACTAACGGAATACCTTGGGGTGTCTTCTTTCTAAAATGGGGTCATTTGTGGGGTTCCTATACTGCCCTGGCATTTTAGGGGCCCTAAACCGTGAGGAGTAGTCTTGAAACGAAATTTCTCAAAATGACCTGTGAAATCCTAAAGGTACTCATTGGACTTTGGGCCCTTTAGCGCAGTTAGGGTGCAAAAAAGTGCCACACATGTGGTATCGCCGTACTCAGGAGAAGTAGTATAATGTGTTTTGTGGTGTATTTTTACACATACCCATGCTGAGTGGGAGAAATATCTCTGTAAATGGACAATTGTGTGTAAAAAAAATTAACAAATTGTCATTTACAGAGATATTTCTCCCACCCAGCATGGGTATGTGTAAAAATACACCCCAAAACACATTATACTACTTCTCCTGAGTACGGCAATACCACATGTGTGGCACTTTTTTGCAGCCTAACTGCGCTAAGGGGTCCAAAGTCCAATGAGCACCTTTAGGCTTTACAGGGGTGCTTACAATTTAGCACCCCCCAAAATGTCAGGACAGTAAACACACCCCACAAATGCTCCCATTTTGGAAAGTAGACCCTTCAAGGTATTCAGAGAGGGGCATGGTGAGTCCGTGGCAGATTTCATTTTTTTTTGTCGCAAGTTAGAAGAAATGGAAACTTTTTTTTTTTTTTTTTTTCTCACAAAGTGTCATTTTCCGCTTACTTGTGACAAAAAATAATATCTTCTATGAACTCACTATGCCTCTCAGTGAATACTTTGGGATGTCTTCTTTCCAAAATGGGGTCATTTGGGGGGTATTTATACTATCCTGGAATTCTAGCCCCTCATGAAACATGACAGGGGGTCAGAAAAGTCAGAGATGCTTGAAAATGGGAAAATTCACTTTTTGCACCATAGTTTGTAAACGCTATAACTTTTACCCAAACCAATAAATATACACTGAATGGGTTTTTTTTTATCAAAAACATGTTTGTCCACATTTTTCGCGCTGCATGTATACAGAAATTTTACTTTATTTGAAAAATGTCAGCACAGAAAGTTAAAAAAATCATTTTTTTGCCAAAATTCATGTCTTTTTTGATGAATATAATAAAAAGTAAAAATCGCAGGAGCAATCAAATAGCACCAAAACAAAGCTTTATTAGTGACAAGAAAAGGAGCCAAAATTCATTTAGGTGGTAGGTTGTATGAGCGAGCAATAAACCGTGAACCTGCAGTGGTCTGAATGGAAAAAAAGTGGCCGGTCCTTAAGGGGTAGAAAGCCCTAGGTCCTCAAGTGGTTAATAAAGACTTTTAACTGTGCAGCCACATAATGCTATGTGCTACGTGAGGCATATGGCCAGAGTTGTGCATGTGCAGTAGTCCCTGAATGGTTTAGTTGGGGACTTCCACCCAGCTTCCACCTGGGTTGCCAGTGGTGGAACAGATAGGACCAGATGGACACCGAGGGAGCACATGGACTAAAGGGAGCTGGAGGAACCCCCAGGTAAGAATAAATGCTTGTTGTCATGTTGTGTCAGGTACAGTTTAAGGGCACCATGGGGTGCTTAGGCAAGACAAAATTCCTACCTGGGTGGCTTACCGTACTGACTGGTTGTAACTTTCCTTAGCTACTCATGTTTTTTTAGTATCTCAGGAGAAAATAACTTTATAAATGTTAGCATTTCAATAGTCATAAAGTGTAGTCCGGCTGAAATCCGGAAATCAATTGCCGTTTCCAGTTTTTTTTCGGGGGGGGGGGGGGGGGATGCACCGGGGTATCCAAGCACCACTGTACCCGCTTGGTACTCCAGGTCCTGCTGGAAACTGGGTTGTGGCTCTCCAGGGGACCATACTAGCTGTGGATGGCATATATAGAAAAAAGGCTCATCCTATGTGTGGCACTTGTTTAAAAGTGGCTTTGTTATTTGATCAGATGTTGTTCTATCCCCTGTATTATTATCACTACAGTTCAGATGTACATTATTGATTGTGATGGCCTGAAGAAGGGTCTACCCGAAACAAGTCAACATTGTTGCCTCTAAAATCAATCAATTATTTCTATGTAGTTTTCTCAAATTATGGGATGTTTTCTTACAAGATGAATCGATTTTGAAGAATTGTGATTGATTTTTGTATTTTTGATGCATTAAAATATTAAGCTCTTCTTTGAGAAAAACTTTTTAGGCTCCTCTAATAATTTATTCAGGTATATATCATTGTATCTATATATGTGAAATGTTGTTGAAGTGGTGCACCATTAAGGATATGATTGTTGGTCTCCTAATATTTTAAAATACAGTAGCTGTGGATGGCACCACACTAGTGGGAAGGATACCTCCAAACGAGGTGAAGTGGGCAATGAAGAAGGATGGAGGTGCCCAAAAATAAATATTATACATAATAAAGAAATGAATTAATACATGAGGTATCTTACCTCCTCACATGAACCAACCCAGAAAAACAAGGGTTTAGATCAGGCAAGGTTTATTCAAGCACAATTAAAAAAGACAACGCATTTCTCGGGTCTCTGCCTGCTTCCTAGGGTCAATAAAGGGCCTTAGGGAATTAAGTTTGGGTGCCCCAAACTGCAAACTGAATTCCCTTATTTTAAGTTAAATACGCCATGCATCTTACCCATCCAATAAATTACAATGGACAAACCCTGACTAAATAATGTATAAATGAATCTTGTAAACAATAAGCAATTATATTCATAATGTTATTTTCACAGTTTCTCTTTAACAAACCTATACATTGTAAAGTAGTGGAAATTATTCTCTAATTGCAGAGACTGTGATCTGGGAAGGGGCTTGCAACTTTTAGCTAGGTGATATTACTTTTTATTACCATACTTTTTGGACAAAAGCAGGTTGGTTAAATATATGAGCAGCTAAGAGTGGGGAGAAAAAAAAATGTATATACGGTACAGACCAAAAGTTTGGACACACCTTCTCATTCAAAGAGGCTTCTTTATTTTCATGACTATGAACATTGTAGATTCACGCTGAAGGCATCCAGACTATGAATTAACACATGTGGAAGTATAGTACATAACCAAAAAGTGTGAAACAACTGAAAATATGTCATATTCTAGGTTCTTCAAAGTAGCCATCTTTTGCTTTGATTACTGCTTTGCACACTCTTGGCATTCTCTTGATGAGCTTCAAGAGGTAGTCACCTGAAATGGTTTTCACTTCACAGTTGTGCTCTGTCAGGTTTAATAAGTGGGATTTCTTGCCTTATAAATTGGGTTGGGACCATCAGTTGCGTTGTGGAGAAGTCAGGTGGATACACAGCTGATGGTCCTACTGAATAGACTGTTAGAATTTGTATTAGGCAAGAAAAAAGCAGCCAAGTAAAGAAAAACGAGTGGCCATCATTACTTTAAGGAATTAAGGTCAGTCAGTCCGAAAAATTGGGAAAACTTTGAAAGTGTCCCCAAGTGCAGTCTCAAAAACCATCAAACGCTACAAAGAAACTGGCTCACATGCGGACCACCCCAGGAAAGGAAGACCAAGAGTCACCTCTGCTGCGGAGGATAAGTTCATCCGAGTCACCAGTGTAAGGAATTCTAAGCATAAGTATATACACTGTCAGGCATTTTGTCCCTTCTGCAGCCATCTTAGAATCCATGTATAATGCACTAAGCTTCTTCTAGTCTAGCTATAGATTGAAGACTGTACCTGTTATGCATCACTGCATCTTTACTTCTGCTTTCCTGTTCTATCTTTGCCTATCTCTCTACGTATACCGGAAAATATTAACCGCATCGGCCGAATGGAACCGAAAGTAACTTTTGTATGTACCACCCTAACTGTCAATGACACCTGCAGAGATATGTCCTTATGTTTATGCCAGGAAATTCCTATCATGTAAATTTGCCAGAATTTCTATATCTATTGAGTTTGCGCAGTCTATACAAATTTGTGTATAAATATAATGCTCAAAGGCAATACAAGCAATCTGCTTTTCAACTACCACCTGTCTGTGTGTCGTTCATTGTGTGGTTGATCAGATTCAATGCTAGTACTAGCTAAGAAATCACAGAGTATTATTTATAGGTCATCTCTGAAGGTCAAGTTGGTCTGAAAACTGACCAATCCTTTCAGCTGGGAGCTCGTCCAGGATCGCTTTTGGGCTCTTCACTTCTTCAGTTCACGTAAGTAATATTTATGTCTCTGTTTTGAAGACTTTTTATTGCTTACGTGGATTGTCGTGGGTGCCAGGCCAAGTGACCCGGTTTGGATGATACTATAATATTCAGACTTGGGGTCTAGATTTTTTGATAGTATAGTTTTCAATATATAGACCTTAATTTAAAAAAAAAAAAAAAAAAAAAAAGAGGAGGGGACAGGGAATAGGTTTGACTTTTGATACGTCTAAATTTTAAAATGTTGTAGGGGGAGAAAAGGAACTCCACATAGGGTAATACAGTTCAGGTATCAATACAGCTTATGCATCACTCCCATCAAACTCCACAGTGTCACCCAGTGAATGTGTCACTCCACACTGCAAGCCACACTTCTCACCAGATGCAGCCCACCTCTAGATTCAGGTGGAAAATGCGTTTGAATTGCTTCCAATTAAGCCACGAACGATGCCTCTTTAAAGGTATTTCTTTTAATTCAGTATAAAAAGCTCCATAAAAAGATAAAAAACAATAGAAAACCACATAGCGTAATATTATCATAAAAGATAGCCTCTGCGCGCTCAATACATCTCACTTACGCGTCCAGAGTTCAAATCAGCGTGTCACAAAGTAAGCATGCCAATGCCCATCTGCAGTCCGGAGTACCGCTTGGGAACCCGCGCTCTCAGCTGTCCGCGATGTCCCGCTCTGCTCCTTCCCCCGGATCAAGGGTTATCCGCTGTGCACCACAATGTGGACCGGCCGGTCCGCTTCCTGGTGTGCGATCGACGTCAAACGTAGCTCCGCCCTACACGCGTTTCGTCCTCACGCCAGACTCATCAGGGGCTCCGCCTCCTGGCGTCTAACGCCATACTAACATAGTACTTCCTCGTTGGTGATTGGTGGATCACCCGTTTTGGCAAGATGGGCATTGTTAACAATTTCTGCTTCATACGCCGTATTAAAAGCCATATTAAGAACAAAATATATATGTTACGGCCAGAACCTGAAGTTTGGCCACTTCTAGTTCTGGCCGGCCACTTCGGGTTCTGGCCGGCCAATGTGCGAAGTGGCCGCTGCGCTGCGGCCAATGTTAGAAATGGATTGATTCCTGCGACATGAATGTATCTTCTGGCCGCAGCGCAGCGGCCAAACGTATAACCACTTAGTTAATTTGTTGCAATTAAGCCGGCGGCAATGTAACAATTCAAGCCACCGGCTTTTTCATCTGCCTCTCTCTCTCTCTCTCCTCTTATGGCCAGCCGGCGGGGGACACGCGTGTCCCCGAGAGTCGTTCGTCGCAGCAGGGGTAGCAGAGCGGGGAGGCTGCAGACATTGCTTCTGCCAGCACCCGCTCTGCAAGAACGTCAGGCTTCCCTGCCGCGACGAATGACTCGGGGGGGGGGGACACTCGTGTCCCCGCCGGCTGCCCATAGGAGAGCGAGAGAGGCGGGGGGAGGAGAGAGAGGTGGGGGGGGGGGGGGGAGAAGGAGAGAGAGGCAGAGAAAAAGCCGGCAGCTTGATTGATACATTGCCGCCGGCTTAATTGCAACAAATTAACTAAGTGGTTATACGTTTGGCCGCTGCGCTGCGGCCAGAAGATACATTCATGTCGCAGGAATCAATCCGTTTCTAACATTGGCCGCGGCGCAGCGGCCACTTCGCACATTGGCCGGCCAGAACCCGAAGTGGCCGGCCAGAACTAGAGGTGGCCAAACTTCGGGTTCTGGCCGTAACATATACATTATTCAAATCTTCATAGCTGTAACAGTACAACTAATGGTAACATTAATCCTATCCATCCAATACACAATGTTGCACCCTCTTGTGCCTATTAAAGATGTAAAATACACTTATTCCTAATATGTATACTGTGATACTACCATCTAGTGGTCTATTCAAAATATGCATGTGCTATTTACTAGTTAAGTTCCCCCTAATTTTTGGTGCACAACAACCATGTCAGTAACCTACTAAGACATGGTTGTAGGGACCACCAAAGTGCTCCTATATATATATCGATTCACATATTTTGCTAGCGCAAAACTTTTGATCAGCTGTGCACTGCGGTGCTAACGCAGTTGGCGCTTAAACTTATCACGCCTAAACTTATCACACCTAAACTTATCACGCCTAAACTTATCACACCTAAACTTATCACACCTAAGCTTATCATGCCTAAACTGAGTTGAACATGATAAAGGGATTTTCACCAGCGTGCTAACTGTTAGCACCGCTTTGTGAATCAGGCCCCATGTGTAGCTCTGTGTGTGACAGAGAGAGAGAGCTCCCAACAGCTGCAGATCCTGTGTCCTGTGTTTCTGACTGAACTGCCTGAAGAGAGCAGAGGAAATGTAACTAATTGTCACAGCTTTTCATACTGTTTTTGCTTTCAGAGTTTGATATGTTTGATATTTTCTTTCTGTACAGAAAAGAAATGGGCAATGAATACAGGGGTTCTTGAATCCTTTATGAAAAAAATGCAATTCTGGTCTTTACTTTATCCAGAGACAAAGATTTTTGATTTTTAACAACGATAGTACGTATGTTTATGGGAATACAGTCTTTTGGGTAGTCTCTATCCTTTCCCTCTCATGTTTCTTTAAGAGATATAAAAAAACTATACAGAAAATGTCTTCTTCTTCTGGTTCTGGTTTTTCTATAAAACTTATTATTATTAATAGTATGTGTTTTTCTTTTTTTTTCCTTTAAGAATATATAGGAAAGGAATAAGATAAAATAAAGATTATATTTTATCTATTTTGTTAAAAGTGTAGCATTGACTAGATTTCTATACAATGGTTGACTTTATGTGGCCTAGTTCACCTGTCCCACTACTTTTTTCTTTATTTTATATACAGACAAAACTAACTTGAAACCCCTCTTGGGTAGTTGCTGGTCAATTGCCTAGTGAGGGGAATTGGGTTTACAGTGGGGCATTTATCCAATAGAAAAATGGTTTTGGTTCCCTGGGATCTCTGTAGGGTGGTTTCAATCCCCCATTTCCCAGGTTGAGCTGAAGCCATTTAGAGATTCACTGACTCTTAACAACTTGGTGTTCTGGACTACATACAAATAATGTCATAGGAATATAATGCAAACAGATATGTATGAGTATTGATTATTGTATCTCAAAGCAAGAAATGCTGTTTTTGTATTTTCAGATTATATGTAATGTATATTATTTGTTCCAAAGTTTTAAGACTTATTATACCAAAGTCTGTTGTTATAACTGTTCAATAAAAAACATTGAAACATATTTTCTTTCTGTAGTCAGATATGCAACTCTGGCTGTGCATTGAAGCAAACACCCCTTCTGCAATTGATTTGTCCCAATATAGCTAAATCCTACCCTCAATAATTTACAGTTTTTGTCTCTGATATTTAACATGAAAAGTAGGAAAATGTTTACACAGCTACTTAGACATTATTTGCACACTGTCATTTTAGAACACTTGGGTATCAATAGTATTCCTTTAAGTTCAGTAGCAGACGCTGCTATTAGGAAGAGGCAGTGGGTGGGGATGACTCACCTCTTCCGCATTCCAGCGTGCATTCCATTGTTGTCACTTCCTGCAATGCCGTCCACTTACAATACAGTGGGTGGCATTGCAGGAAGTGATGACAGTGGAACGAACGCTGGAACGCGGAAGAGGTGAGTCATCCCCGCCCGCTGCCTCTTACTAATAGCGGCAGCCAGGCATGCTCTCCAAATTCGAATTCGGGTGAAACCCGGATAGTTGCTATCCAGATTTAACCCTGTTAATTACATCACCTGTGCGGGCTGGGCGGATCAATCTCTTACCTAGCTGACGTCTTCTTCGTCCGTCCCTCGGCACCTCCCATGATGTGGTCCAATCCGGCATCACGTGACTATACACTTCCTTCTTCAACCCGGAAGGAGGAAGTGTTTGTAGTCACGTGACGCCGGATTGGAACCGCATCATGGTAGGCGCCGAGGGACGGATGAAGAAGACGTCAGCTAGGTAAGATTGACCCCCCTCCCCGCCCAGCCCGCACAGGTGATGTAATTAACAGGGTGAAATCCGGATAGCAACTATCCGGGTTTCACCCGAATTCGAAATTGGAGAGCATGCCTGGCGGCGGCTGCTGCTACACTTAAGCTAGAGGGGGAGCGCAGATGGGGGACCCAGGTGAGGAAGGGGGGTCCGACCCCCCTCCCCGCCGCTCTGCCCAATACCCCCTTCCTGCCCGCTACCCCCTCCAGCTCGGCAGCAAGTGTAGGACCGGCATTCATAATTATGCGGCGTATGCTACGCCGTGGGTCGGCTAGTATGACATATTTTCAGTTGTTTCACACTTTTTGGTTATGTACTATACTTCCAAATGTGTTAATTCCTAGTTTGGATGCCTTCAGTGTGAATCTACAATGTTCATAGTCATGAAAATAAAGAAAACTCTTTGAATGAGAAAGTGTCCAAACTTTTGATCTGTACTGTGTATATATATATATATATATATATATATATATATATATATATATATATATATATATATATATATATATATATATATATATATATATATATATATATGTTATCATGTTATGTCACATTGTAATTCCACTTTAAACAATAAGTTATTCAGTGTCAGTTACCAAGATTTTAGGCTACGTAAGCAGAGTAACTGTGTTTCTATGTTTTTCTTTCACCCCATAAGAAGGGAAGAACTTACTCAATACTAACTAAATACTAACTACGTTTACAGAACAAAGAAAGGTGCCTAGACAAAGTCACCTATTTTATCACCAGTAGCTTAACTGTAAACACAAACAGGTCAAGTTTTGGGCAATTTCAATCAATTAAATCAAATCTGTAACTGATCTACTGATTCTCACCAACCAATTCCTACATTTTCAATTGTTATGGGGAGAGTGGGGGATGGGAAACAGCAGGATGCTATAACGCTAGCAGGGCTATGATTTCATCTGTTGAAGTCTGTTTAAACTATGAACTGGTGAAATGTGGTCTATCAACAAAATCAAACCCATCGTTGTACCGCTTGACATCTCACTATGTAATGTAACAGGCTGGCAGCACCATAGCTGGGGACCTGCAAACAGTGTGAAAGAAGCATGCTTTATTTGACCCGATTACTCTGTCATCTCTGTGTGATCAAACATAAGTTCATCTGCTCAGTTGTATACATTTTTTCCAGTTTATACACATATTTTTTCGACTTGTAAAAAAAATTGCTATGATTTTGGCTAAATGTAATAAATATTAAAATGCAGTGATTCAGTTATTCACCCTGTGAGATCTAAATAGATAGATCGATAGATAGATAGATAGATAGATAGATAGATAGATAGATAGATAGATAGATGATAAGTGTCTTCTTAGAGGTATTTGTGGATATTTCTTTTGATTTCCATTCATTCCTCTTTAACAACACAGCACTCAATTCTCTCAGCTACACCTCAAGGTGGCTTCTCTGTAGTTATGAGACAGACGTTGTATGTGATGTTCCACAATCATCCTATTACAGAGTGCACACCATAAATTGATTCGTTTATTCCTCGATAACAATGCATTGTGGTCATGCTGAGCTGTGCTGGTATCAGAATAAAAACAGTGAATACAGAATGCTGTAATCCACCCTGCCCTTTCAGCATTGTTTTATTTCATAAGCAATACTTGATTCAGCTATTTCAATTACTTTAGTGAAAACATACAGATAACCAATGTATTTTCCATTTCCCAATGCAACCTAGCACCACTCTGCACAGGTTTTTGCAATCACTAGTATTCTCCAAAGAGCTTGTCATTTAATTTTGATGCATGAGCCGCCGAGAGATGATGTCACAAGGGTCACTACACATAAAGAAGGTTTGTAGCATCTCAGAAACATTAACCCCACCATGGGGCCACTCATTCTTCTTTATGTGTATCTGATTCGTGTACTTGACCTTGTGGCAAAATATTAAAATTGATGGAGGTAAAAATGGGAAGAACAGTACCTTGATGTCCCGGGAGGTTATTATTATGATGCACCTGCACACAATTAATGCAAAGAGAATTGAGAGTTTATAAAAGAGCACATTTTTGGAAAAGAGGTAAAAGCCAAGGAATATTCATTTTGTCCCCTGTAGCTTTCAGCAAGCAGAACCAACATATACTGCGTGACATTTCTTATTTGGTTAATGCAGAAAATGCTCCAAACTGAAGCAGTTGACCTTTTAGTTTTTCTCATAGGCTTGCTCAAAGTCACTTATAGCTGGCTTCATTCACTAATTAATGTTTTGCCTTAGCATCTCTTACCTTGGAGGCATCTTGATTAGCTGTTTTCCCTCAGTAATATACTGAAAGTCAATCTCTGCTGAAGCCTTCGCATGTAGCAGACAGTTCAACAAAAATGCAGGTTTGAGTACTTATCTTCACTGCCCAAATTTGTTCTCCACCTAGTAATTCATGCAAATGCACCTGTCTAGATAGGCAGAGCTGTCAGTGACTTAATCAAGAGCTATTAAACAAAACTGAGACTATTAAGGCTGCACCCTAAATATAAGGTTATTTTACAAGTATTACAGTCACAATTACTTTTCTCTTTAAGACCCCATGTGCATGCCTATATTCGTAGGCTAAAGGCACGGAAGTATGAACTGTTCTCTTAAAGTGGACCTCCACACTCAAAATCTACTCAGCAGAACTGAAAAGGCTTGGTGTTTCTTTAACAGTTTCACAGCATCAGAACTTTGTTGGAACTGTGTCTCATGCTCCCTGTCACCTCCATTCAACCAAAAAGATGGCTGCCCCCGTGAAATCCAACCAATGAATCCGGTGCACAGGTCTTCAATTGTATAGTATACTCCCTAAAATAAGGGGGGAAGGCTGCGTGCAAAATTTCTTGAACTAGTACACAAATGTGAACCCGCCACTCATCTACTATAAACGTACACAACTTTATTACTTCAAACTTGCAGTGGATATAAACTAGTTCCCCACACCCCTCCCAAACCCATTAAAATCCCCCATTCCACAAGGAGCGCTCCTATGAACATGCACACTCACTTCCACACCACACATATAATCCTGGACGTCCAGTCCTTTTTAAATTTTTTGTGAACCAAGCTGGACCATATAAGTCCGCCGGGCGTACAGTATCAATTGGGCCTTCTTATAAGGGCACCTAAAGTCCTGTATGATAGAGCACCCTCACTCAGATGCAATTCCACATGCTCACCGACTCCAACTTACTCCTCTTGGCATAGTCCAATTACAGTGGTGTGAAAAACTATTTGCCCCCTTCCTGATTTCTTATTCTTTTGCATGTTTGGCACACTTAAATGTTTCTGCTCATCAAAAACCGTTAACCATTAGTCAAAGATAACATAATTAAACAAAAAATGCAGTTTTAACCAGTTCACCCCCAAGGGTTTTTACCCTAACGGACCAGAGCAATTTTCACCTTTCAGCGCTCCTCCCTTTCATTCACCAATAACTTTTTCACTACTTATCACAGCAAATTGATCAATACCTTGTTTTTATTGCCACTAAATAGGCTTTTTGGAGGCGATATTTATTTTCAGTAATACCTTTTCTTTTTATGCATTTTAAAGGGAAAAACAAGGAAAAAAATGAAAAAATACACGATTTCTCCATTTTCATCCCCTATAGTTTTAAAATAAACACTGCTAATGTGCATAAAACACACACATTTTATCTGCCTATTTGTCCTGGTTATCACAATATATAAATTATGTCCCTAGTGCAAAGTATGGTGACAATATATTATTTGGAAATAAAGGTGTATTTTTCCTATGTTGTGTTTTTTGTTTTCTCATTGCATACTACCAATGAATTCAAGCCCTTATTTGCAAATATAACAGTAGTTCACCCTCATAGCATATATATTTTAAAAGCTGAGTCCCTAAGGTAACTATTTATGCATTCGGTTTTCAATTCTGTCACTTTTGGTGTTTTTTACAAGTGTTTTATTTTGGTACAGAGTATATGGAAATAACAGTTTTATTGCTTCTCATTCAGTTTGCCAAAAAATCTAAATCAAATGACATATGCATAATCTCTCAAACACCCCAAATTATCTTCTCTTGCTTGTCACGGTTAAAATGATACCCTATACACATCATCAGATAGTGTTTTGGCCACATAATACACTGTTAATCATGAGCAGCACAATGTATTTTTCAAGGCCATTTTTTGCACCAGAAACAATACAGTCATACTTTCCCAGCAAAACCCCTGGTGTCTCAGAACATTGGATATAGGTCATAAATTATACCATTCTGAAAACTAGAGAACCAGACCTACCCAAATATACATATTTTGTAACATTTGCACTTTTGCGGTTTTGATGAAATTGCACCGTAACTTTGAAAATGTTTTTTTTTTACAGTTTTCTTTACTTTGGCATGAAAAAACAATTCAAATTACATATGCATAATCTCTCAAACACCCCAAATTCTCTTCTCTTGCTTGTCACGGTTAAAATGATACCCTATACACATCATCAGATAGTGTTTTGGCCACATAATACACTGTTAATCATGAGCAGCGCCAATGTATTTTTCAAGGCCATTTTTTGCACCAGAAACAATACAGTCATACTTTCCTAGCAAAACTCCTGGTGTCTCAGAACATTGGATATAGGTCATAAATTATACCATTCTGAAAACTAGAGAACCAGACCTACCCAAATATACATATTTTGTAACATTTGCACTTTTGCGGTTTTGATGAAATTGCACCGTAACTTTGAAAATGTTTTTTTTTTACAGTTTTCTTTACTTTGGCATGAAAAAACAATTCAAATGACATATGCATAATCTCTCAAACACCCCAAATTCTCTTCTCTTGCTTGTCACGGTTAAAATGATACCCTATACACATCATCAGATAGTGTTTTGGCCACATAATACACTGTTAATCATGAGCAGCGCCAATGTATTTTTTAAGGCCCTTTTTTTACCAAATGCAACAATGTAATTCTTTCTTCTCAAAGCCCCAGGAGTGTAAGACCATTCAATAAAAGACACAAATGTTACCATTCTGAAAACTAGAGACTCAGGCCTACTCAGTTGAAAATAGAATAATTTAGGTGAGGCCTAAATCACTATCCATAACATGAATGACAGATACATTGGAACTCACCATTGCAGGTCTAGCAGGATGGAGAAAGGCCAGAGGTCATACGCCAAGGAAAGCCAGTGGTCAGAAGATGGGGGGTGGTCTGCAGAGTAAAGTCCTG
The DNA here is from genome assembly GCF_040937935.1 of Hyperolius riggenbachi. NCBI lineage: Eukaryota > Metazoa > Chordata > Amphibia > Anura > Hyperoliidae > Hyperolius > Hyperolius riggenbachi. Next base: position 166,691,512 of record NC_090656.1, on the reverse strand, counting down.
TGGCAAACACTCTCGCCTTGCAGCAGCAAGTCCAAATGGGAAAAAACTATTTGCAGGTTGTAGGAGTCTTGGGTTTCCTCTAAGCTTCTGGGTTTCCTCCCACACCCCCAAAAAAGGTGGTAATGTTAACTAGTGGTAATTGTGAGTTCCTTTGAGGGACAGTAAGTGGCAAATAAAAGTAGAGAGGAAAAAGTCCAGTGAAAATTTAGGGTAACGAAGAAAAAAAAATAAAATAAAAAATAAAGTCTAATAGCTGCTGAGGGTATGGTATGCCTCAAAGCAGCCGGAAACGCAGAGTCCCGGCTGTGAGGGGCACTTTGGGCAGTGGTATCTGCTGTCTTTCCGCCTCTTGTGCTTGGTGCACACCCGGCATCGCTTCTGTGGCTTCGCCTTAATTGGGTTCGGGGGGATCAGGGCAGGAAAATGTTTTCCCCTTAGGCGAACTGCTCCATCCAGTTGCATTGGATTGTATTCCTCCATAAGGTGTACGCTTTCATTGATCAGCGATCTTAAAGCTTGTCGCATAAACGGGAGGTAGCTGTCACCGTGGCATTTCTTTTTATAAAGCACAAATGCGTTGTGCATGGCCATCTGCAGGAGGTAAAAAAAAACTTTTTTGTACCAGGCCCTCTTTTTTTTTTTAAAAAAGTAGTAGGAGAGCATTTGGTCCGCAAGATCCACCGCACCCATATTTTTTGTGTAGTCGACCAATGCCATTGGCTTCTCGATCTGCTCTCTGGAGGTTGTGACAGGAACCACTTCTTCAGTGTGGATTGAAGTCAGGACCATGACGTCTCTCTTGTCCCTGAATTTTATAGCCAGGAGCTCACCACTTCTGAGACTGTGTGTTTCCCCTTTCGATAATTTTTTATTAACCACCTGTGGTGGGAGGCCTTTGCGGTTTGGCCTCACTGTCCCACAGGCACCAGTCTCTGCAGAATATAAAAATTTGAAAAGGGGAATGCTGGTGTAGAAGTTATCCACGTACAGATGATAGCCTTGGTGGAGGAGTGGGTTGGCTAGTTCCACCACAATTTTCCCACTGGTTGGCATGTATGGTGGGCACCCAGCTGGTTGCAAATGGCTATCTTTGCCCTCATACAGAAAAAAAGAATAGGTGTAGCCAGTGCTGCTCTCACAAAGTTTATAAAATTTTATCCCATACTTGGCAGCCTTACTTGGGATATATTGTTTTATCCCTAATCTGCCATGGAAGGGTAGGAGGGATTCATCCACTGCAACCTCTCTCTCTGGGGTGTACACCTCGCTAAATTTTGTACTGAGGTGGGTGAGTATGGGCCTCAGCTTAAAAAGCTTGTCATGGCCAGGATCACCTTTGGGGACATTGTCCGAATTGTCGGCAAAGTGCAGGCACTTCATAAGAGCCTCATAGCGCTGCCTGCTCATGGAAGCTGGAAACAGGGGTGTTGCGTGCATAAAGTCCTTAGACCAGTACAGTCTTATTTCTGGCTGTTGGAGTATGCCCATGTGTAGTGTTAGGGCCAGAAACACCTTTAGCTCAGGTATGGTGGTGGGCTCCCATTTCTCAGCCAAATAGCAGGTGGGCTTCTGGGCAATATACTGCTGTGCAAACAAATTGGTTTGCTCCACAATGTGCTGCAGCAAATCATCACCCACAAAGAGCTGGAAGAAGTCAGCAGGCCCGAAGTTGTCAGTGGGCACTAATATTTCGCTTGCCCCTGTAAAAGGCGGGATGTTGGGTGCTACAAGGTTAGCGGGTGACCAGGTGCCCCGAATTATGTCCTCAGGTACCGGTGGGCGTACCTGCCTTTGCCTGGCTCCCCTTCGGCCTCTGCTGCTAGCTGCAGCAGTGCTACCCACTGAGCCCCCTGCGGTGGCATCTGAAGGGCCCTGGACAGTGGTTCCCCTCTGGCCTGTGCTGCTAGCTGCAGCTGTGCTACCCACCGAGCCCCCTGCGGTGGATTCTGAAGGGCCCTGAACAGTGGACTCATCATCCCTCCTGAAGCGGCGAGACGGCTGCCCAACGCTCTCTGAACTGTCAGAATCTGACTCAGAGCTGCTGCTCGTTGGGTGCCATTCGCTCCCTGAATCGTCCCCACTGCTGCTGCTCTGCTGAAGGTAGACGGCTGCCTCCTCAACAGAATACAGTCTCCTCGCCATAGTAAGCAAAGGGGATAGATAGATAGATAGATAGATAGATGGATGGATGGATGGATGGATGGATGGATGGATGGATGGATGGATGGATGGGATGGATGGATGGATGGGATGGATGGGATAGACAGACAGACAGACAGATCAATCGATCAACCAAGCGATTGATCAATAACAGAAAGATTTTTTTTGTTTTTTTGTTTTTTTGTTTTTATATGAAGATGAAAAGAAAGAATATAGATAGAAAGTATAGACAGAAATATCAGAGTAAGGGTAAAAGAGGGGTGAAAAAGTACAGAAAAGTACTAAGAAGTACTAAAAAGTACTAAAATAAAACAGAAAACCAGTAAATGGCAAAGGAGGGGGAGGATAAGGGGTTAATAAAAAAGTATGGGGATAAAATTTTATTTAAAAATATAAAAATCCTACCACAATCACAGTCTTTCTCCCTCACAGCTCCTGTCACCTCTGAATGCTGATTGACAGCAGTGTGAGGTGACAGATGAGCTGGGAGGGAGAAAGCAACTTTGTTTACATACACTACAGGACAGATCATTGTTACTGGCTTGTAACAATGATCTGCCTTGTTACTGGCACTTGATTGGCCCAGGGACCATGTGATTCCCTGGTCCAATCACCAAGCCGCGGGACCCGACGTGCGCGCGCAGCGGGAGCGCGCCCGCTCGCACACAGCAGCAGAGTTACAATGTAACTTATTAAAACGTCCTGTTGCCATTAATAGCGGCGAACATGACGTTTTAATGCGTTACATTGTCCCTAAATGGTTAAATGATGTTTTTTATTATTTAGTGAGAAAACAAACTCAAAACCTACATGGCCCGGTGTGAAAAAGAAATTGCCCCCTGAACCTAATAACTGGTTGGGCCACCCTTAGTAGCAATAACTGCAATCAAGCGTTTGCGATAACTTGCAACAAGTCTTTTACAGCGCTCTAGAGGAATTTTGGCCCACTCATCTTTGCAGAACTGTTGTAATTCAGCTTTATTTGAGGGTTTTCTAGCATGAACTGCCTTTTTAAGGTCATACCACAACATCTCAATAGGATTCAGGTCAGAACTTTGACTAGGCCACTCCAAAGTCTTCATTTTGTTTTTCTTCAGCCATTCAGAGGTGGATTTGCTGGTGTGTTTTGGGTCATTGTCCTGCTGCAGCACCCAAGATCGCTTCAGCTTGAGTTGACGAACAGATGGCCGGACATTCTCCTTCAGGATTTTTTGGTAGACAGTAGAATTCATGGTTCCATCTATCACATAGAGTTGAGCCAAAATTTTCGTAATTTCGCATTACTATAATTACGCATGCGAAATTTGCGATTACGATGTGAATTTATGGTTATTCGTAATTAAAAATACCGTAAGCGTAATTTTAAACTCGTAATTTCGCGTTTCGTTCATACCGTAATTTCGCATTAAACCGTAACGCTCCCGTATAAAAAAGCCGCCGACTTTAACGGTTAATAGCAAAGCCCCCTTAAATGCTAAGAGCCTCAAATTTGGAGAATATATTAAGGAGATCAAAAGGAATAAGAGGAAACATTTTTTTTTCAAAAAGACCTTATAGTTTTTCAGAAAATCGATGTTAAAGTTTCAAAGGAAAAATGTATACATTTAAAAACCCGCCGACTTTAACGGTTAATAGCAAAGCCTGCTTAAAGTTTAGGAACACCAAATTCCCAGGGTATATTAAGGGGATCAGTGGGAATAAGAGGAATTTTTTTTTTCAAAAAGACCTTATAGTTTTTGAGAAAATCGATTTTTAAGTTTCAAGGGGGAAAATGTCTTTCAAATGCGGAAAATGTCAGGTTTTTTTTGCACAGGTAACAATAGTGTATTATTTTCATAGATTCCCCCAAGTGGGAAGAGTTTTACTTACTTCGTTCTGAGTGTGGGAAATATAAAAAAAAAACGACGTGGGGTCCCCCCTCCCAGACCTCTTTAACCCCTTGTCCCCCATGCAGGCTGGGATAGCCAGAATGCGGAGTACCGGCCGCGTGGGGCTCTGCACCCTGACTATACCAGCCCGCATGGTCCATGGATTGGGGGGTCTCTGACGCCAAAAGGAGTAAGTTGGAGTCGGTGAGCACGTGGAATTGCATCTGAGTGAGGGTGCTCTGTCATACAGGACTTTAGGTGCTCTTATAAGGAGGCCCAATTGTTACTGTATGCCCAGCGGACTTGCATGGCTTAGCTTGGTTCACACAAAAGTTAAAAAGGACTGGATGTCCAGGATTATATGTGTGGTGTGGAAGTGAGTGTGCATGTTCATAGGAGCGCTCCTTGTGGAAACCAGTGTGTTTGGGGGATTTTAATCAGTGCTGCTCGGATACCCATTTTAAAAATCCGGATCCAGATACCCAGATATCCGATCCGGGTCAGATATCCAATTTCAAAATTTTCCAATCCGGATCGGATTTCTGACCTCAGTCTCCGGGCGGATTCGGATATCCGGATAGAAAAAACGGTAGTGGCCTTTAAATTGCTTTAAAAACGTTTTTTAGGGTAAATGAGGCATGTAGCATCACTATTTTTTAAAGGGGAACACTAATTGATGATGTGGGGACTTAAAATCCCCCCCCCCCCCCCACAAAAAAATGGCTGTCAATTAACATCAGGCCTAGGTTCCAGACAGTAGTCGTGCAGCCCACATTGTGTCCAAAGTCCAACCGCACAACTGGAACAGTTTTCAGCAAAGAAACCTCCAATGCAGCAATTGTGTTTTGGGTTAAATATAGGTGGTATCAGCACAGCAGCAGTGGCCTGTGGCACCCTGGCAGTGTGAGCAGCACAGGCAGCAGGAGCAGGGCAATGCAGCAGCAGTAGGTGTAATGTGTGCCAGGAGCATGCCGGACGTGTCACGTGGCACTTGGCACGTGGCACTTGCCAAGTGCCACGTGACATGTTCCCAGTGCCACGTGCCAAGTGCCATGTGCCAAGTGCCACGTGACAAGTGCCTTGTGACATGTGCCAAGTGCCACGTGACATGTGCCAAGTACCACGTGACACGTGCCAAGTGCCACGTGACACGTGCCAAGTGCCACGTGAAACGTGCCGAGTGACAGTCAGACAGCAGAGGAGAAGACACTAGTGCACACTAACTTTCACACTGGCACTGCTCACAGCACAGCAGTTCTGTAGAAAGCTGACACAGTAGTACTACTACTCTAACAACTACTAGCACTGACTGCAGTACTACAGTACTAACTACACAATAACACAGTAATCTTCCTATCCCCTAATCCCTAAACTAAGATATACTGTAGCTAGCTAAGGCTAATAGCTGGCCAGCAGGCAGCAGCTGGCCTGGTCTGTGCACAGCACACACACAGACACATAGCAGCTGCCTGCAGCCCTGCAGCACAGCACACACTCTGACTGTCACACAATGACATCAAGCTAATTAACAATTTAACAATAGTGTAGTGATAGTGAAGGGGTTACTCACTGAACATCTTTGTTTATCACTGAGTACAGCCCTTGCTAGGCCAGCAGCACTGGAGCACACACTCTGTCTGTCACACAATGAAATCAATCAAGCTAATTAATGATTTATCAATAGTTAGCGATAGTGAAGGGGTTAATCACTGAACGTCTTTAGGTTTATAACTGTGTACAGCCCTTGCTAGGCCAGCAGCACTGGAGCATGTCTCTCAGTGAGCATTCACAAACAAGGGACAATATGTCTCATCATGGCAGCCCTCCTTATTATACAGGGGGGCTGGTCAGTGTTTCTTTCTGTGATTGGGTGCCAGGGTTTAGGCTGGGAGCCCTCTGATTGGCTCAATGAGGTCAGGTGGGGCTGGCCAGGGTTCCCCTCTGTGATTGGTTGCTAGGGATTCTGCTGGGAGACCTCTGATTGGCTCTAGGACGTCATCTCCTTAGTTACAGTATTTCGGATCCGGATATCCGCAATATCCGCGGATATCCGCGTTATGCGCCCAAATATCCGCAGATAGCTATCCGGATTTCTACAGAAATCCAGAATCCGAATCGGATAGCTGAAAAATGGTTGGATATCCGGATTACCCGGATATCCGGAATCCGGATGAGAAGCACTAATTTTAATGGGTTTGCAAGGGGTGTGGGGAACTAAATTATATCCACTGCAAGTTTGAAGTAAAAAAGTTTTGTACGTTTATAGTAGATGAGTGGCGGGTTCTCATTTGTGTACATGCCCCCATGAAATCACAAACCTTTGCCTGTTCTTTTAAAACAGGGTGGGTAAGAAATATTACCTATCTATTTTAATTAACATAACTAATGTAACTTAATGACAGTATGTTTGTTTAGGCTGAAGTTCCTCTTTTTAACCACTTTACCACCAGCGGTGTGTATATCTACGCTCCTTTGTACCGCTACCGCCGCTGTCTGCGCTCCCACTCGCTCGTGCGCACGCTCCTGCGCTCGTGCACGCCCGGAGATCAATGAACGGGAAAAACCATTCCCGTTCGTTGATCTCAGCCCCCAGCAATGATTGGCTGCTTCTATGAGAAGCAGCACGATCATTGTGAAAAAAAAAAAAAAGTTTCCCAGCCTCATTGAACGCGTACAGGTCGCATGAACAAAAAATTACTGTGGCCAAATAGTAAAACTACATCCAAAACATTTTTCATATACAAATACATACCTTTACACTATAAATTAACTCATTACCTCCCACACTCCCCAATTTATTTATTTTTTGTAATAAAAAGAAAAAAAAATTACAATTAAAAAAAATATATAGTTACCTTAGGGACTGAACTCTTTTTAAATATTTATGTCAAGAGGGTATAACACTGTTACTTTTTAAACTATGGGCTTGTAATTAGGGATGGACGCAAAACTGAAAAGAATGCACTTTTATTTCCAAATAAAATATTGGCGCCAAACATTGTGATAGGGACATAATTTAAATGGTGTAATAACCTGGACAAATAGGCAAATACATTTCATGGATTTAATTACAGTAGCATGCATTATTTAAAAACTATAATGGCCGAAAACTGAAAAATAATGATTTTTTTCCACACATTTGTTCCTATTTTCCCATTAAAACACATTTAGAATAAAATAATTCTTGGCATAATGTCCCACCTAAAGAAAGTCTAATTGGCCTAATTAATTAAAGATATAGTTCATTTCATTGCAAGAAGTAATAATAAAGTTATAGATGAATGAATGGAAGGAGCGCTGAAAGGTGAAAATTGCTCTGGTGCTCAAGGGGTAAAACCCCTCAGTTGTGAAGTGGTTAAAGATGTTATCAATGCATTTTAAAAGATAAGTGCTACTTTAGCCCCAAGCTCCCAGCATGTCCCTCGCCGCAGCTCCGCCATCAGCCGTTCACTGCCGCTGCTGCCTTCCGGTCCCCGGCGATGACGTCAGGCCGACCTCCTGGTCAGCCTGTTCTGCGCCGGCACAAGCGGCGCTGTCTAATAATGTCTAATTATCTAATGCTGTTTTATGCACATTGGTGTATATATTTATGTAACTGTTCCTTCTTAGTTTATCTAGTCCCCCCCTATGCTATATAATGTGTGATACATCTGCTTATGAGCCCCTTCACTGTGGCCATATGTTTTTGCATAAGAGTATTACTGGGTTTCTGTTGTTTTGTTTTGTTTAATTGTAAGATACATACCTTTTAGCCAACATACATTTAGTATTTGTTTTATTTTAAATTTTATATTAATTTATATGCACCTGCATCAATGATATTTGATGATATGATTTTTTATGATGTCTTTACTGTGTATTGTGTCTGAGAAAAGTCTCGCCTCTTAGTGCCTTGTATGTTTTTCTTTAAAGGCACGATACTCGACCTGATGAAGCGGTTGTTACCGCGATACGCGTTGTCAATTCTAAAGTGCCTCATTAAAGTACTATTTTTATGATACCCTGAGTGAACATTCTATAAGGTAGGATCCTTCCATACCTTTTGTTGTTTTTGTTTCCTGTACCCTTATAGTGGTTTTAACAATTAGTATTATACAAATAATCACACGAGTACCCCAAGGGCGCCTCCTACCTTCTCCCATTGATAACTCCTTTAAGCTGCATGTGATAAACTGTGTAATGTCCATAGTCAGTCAAGAGATGGTACAGACAATTGCAATATACGTTATTCAAATGCAAACTTACATTTGCAGACTTCCTGAAAATAAAAGGCAGGGATATACAGCTGCGGTAAAGCTTAAAGTGTACCTGAGCCGAAGCTCAGGCACACAAAATCAGTTACCTAAAGAGAAGGAAGCCTCAGGATCCTATGGAGTCTTCCCTCTCTATTCTCCTGTCCCCCGTCACTGAACCCCTAGAAGATTAGCAACAAGGCATTGTCACTAATCAGATCGGTGTCGCGCAGCTCCTCTTCCTTTTACATGGCCGTGCAATAGTCGACTAAGTCCGCCCAGAATGCGCAGTAAGCAGGAACCGTGGGCTACACTTGTTTTGAACCCGAGCTTCTGCTTTAACCCCACCGATTTATAGGTGTTATTTTATGGTAGGATCAGTTAAGATTTTAGAATATTATATATGTGGTACACCGCTATCACATTGCAACCAATGTATATTGTTGGGCTCTGAACCTAACCAGTAGATTCAGGGCCGTAACTACAAATCATGGGGCCCCCATCAAAACCTTTATGGGGCCCCCAGTGTTCACACCCCTTCCCATGTTTTCCTTTAGTGACCCCCCCCCCCCCCCCCAGCCATGGGGCTCCTCTTGCAAGGGTCACAAAACAAATGTGAGCTTTATAATCTTTACACCCATAACAAGTGTAGCCACAATATCTGAAGAATACCTGATCTAAATCATGGACCTCTTTTTTTTCGGATGGAGTAAAGTAGTTGGGGTCCCCTTACAGCTCTGCCCACCCCCTCTTCGCAGCCACTGCTCCCCTGTAGTTATACCCCTGAGTAGGCTGCATCATTAATAAATACAACAAAAAGTGCGCTCACTCACTCCTGGTAACCCAGATACAAAATATGTGCAAATTTACAAGATGTAAATCACTTAGTTCATCATGTCACATGTCCACGGATCGCAGAATCAGTCACCAAGCATATAGTGTGTAATCCAAAGTCTGTACAGGTAATCCTACGCTCACATGTATCTCCTCCACTCCGTGATAGTATTATACATAGAAAAAAGAGAAAACACAGAACATAGCATAATACTGTTTAAATGACCTATATCCTTTATACAGTCCCCAATGCCTTGCATGCACACATAAATCCACCAGCGGTCAGTTGTCATACGCCCTCACCGTGTGGTACCATTTACCGTGCCACAACCAGCAGAAAGAGCCCTGTGCAATAAGCACTCAATCAACCTTGGCAGAAAATGGTGAAAAGACAGGCACTTTCCGCAGTGATTACACCACAAGCAGGGTCTTGCAGGTCCTCACCCTCTGCCGTGGCCGCCCAGGCACAGACAGCAGTAAAAGCACAGACCCACAGGTTCGAATCACCTCCTCCTGTGTGTGAGTTCTTAACCACCACCACTAGCCTCTCACCTTTTAGGCTGCTGCCCAAATTATAAGACAGCAACCACACTTATGATTTTTATCCCCGGCACTCTCCTCAGCGTTTCTTCAGCGGAATACTAATCTCCCAGCAAAAGTGCTCATCCAACCTAATGACTGAAGGAGCTCAACATAGTGTAAAACTGTATCATTTATTAAAAGTTAAAAAGTAGTGCACTCACATCTCCCAGATAAAAACAGCGCATATCAACAAATGTAATCCAGCATGCCGACTTGTCCACGCCTCTAAGCTCCGGCCAACGCGTTTCGTACCTCCGTACTCATCAGGGGGCGGAGCTTAGAGGCGTGGACAAGTCGGCATGCTGGATTACATTTGTTGATATGCGCTGTTTTTATCTGGGAGATGTGAGTGCACTACTTTTTAACTTTTAATAAATGATACAGTTTTACACTATGTTGAGCTCCTTCAGTCATTAGGTTGAATGAGCACTTTTGCTGGGAGATTAGTATTCCGCTGAAGAAGCACTGAGGAGAGTGCCGGGGATAAAAATCATAAGTGTGGTTGCTGTCTTATAATTTGGGCAGCAGCCTAAAAGGTGAGAGGCTAGTGGTGGTGGTTAAGAACTCACACACAGGAGGAGGTGATTCGAACCTGTGGGTCTGTGCTTTTACTGCTGTCTGTGCCTGGGCGGCCACGGCAGAGGGTGAGGACCTGCAAGACCCTGCTTGTGGTGTAATCACTGCGGAAAGTGCCTGTCTTTTCACCATTTTCTGCCAAGGTTGATTGAGTGCTTATTGCACAGGGCTCTTTCTGCTGGTTGTGGCACGGTAAATGGTACCACACGGTGAGGGCGTATGACAACTGACCGCTGGTGGATTTATGTGTGCATGCAAGGCATTGGGGACTGTATAAAGGATATAGGTCATTTAAACAGTATTATGCTATGTTCTGTGTTTTCTCTTTTTTCTATGTATAATACTATCACGGAGTGGAGGAGATACATGTGAGCGCAGGATTACCTGTACAGACTTAGGCTCAGGGGCGTAGCAATAGGGGTTGCAGAGGTTGCGACCGCATCGGGGCCCTTGGGCCAGAGGGGCCCCAAAGGGCCCTTCTTCAACTACAGTATTAGCTCTCTATTGGGCCTGTGCTCATAATAATCACTTCTATAGATACTTTGAATAGTGGTAATCATTAAGAAACTGTTCTCCATCCCCTTCTTGTACCTCTGACACTGTAGTTGCAATTGGCAGGTTTTGGTGCGCCGTATCAATTGTTATGTATAGAGCGCTTGGGCGGCCCCATTGTAAAACTTGCATCGGGGCCCACAGCTCCTTAGCTACGCCACTGCTTAGGCTGCATCATTAGTTCTACTGCAATCTGGTCAAACGGACTTCCAGGTTCCAATGGAACTTCATGATTGAAAAGTATGAGAAGGAGAGGCTAACCTATACCAGGCACCTTATATCTGATCAACAGATGCCTGTCGGCCAATCAGGTGCCATAGTAAACACCCTTTGTCTGCCGTATCAAATCTAGCAAGAATTGCATAAATTTAGCAGCATTCAGTTGGGGGGTTTCGGTCGAACGTAATTGTAGATTATGTCACTCAGCAGGGACACCGCATGCAGGTAACCGCCCATTTGGTCCCCTCCCTATCAACTGCATCCTGGAAGCTGCAAAAAGAGACGTGCCACAATTTGCGTGTGCACATGCATTGCCAGGGAGTCAAAGCTGCAGGAGGTCCTGCGCATGCACAGAGGAAGCCGTCTAGCTCCTGGAAGGTGATTGTAGAAGATGGCACCCACTACTGCAGCCCCCTGCAAGTGAATTGTTGAGGCTCCATTGTTTCAATCTGCTTCGTGCCTGGACCTGGTTTCATCAAGATGCATCATTTGCGGTATGATGTGTGAGGTATGATTCTGGCAAAATGCGCTCCTGAGGCACTGTGTGCAATGATCAAGCAATGCACCTGGATGAACTCTACAGGGGGACAAAGCACATGAACAAAGGGGCCCTCAAATTCTCCTGCAATTCTTTACAGATTACATACTGTAGTAATCAGTGAAATAGCTAAGAAGCCATGGGCCCCAGTGCAAGTTTAACATTGCCCCCCCCCCCCCCAAGCATGCTATAGATAACAATTGATACAACACACCAAAACCAATCAAGGACAACCACAGCATCAGAAATGCAAGAATGGGATGGGAAACTGTGTGTTAAAGGGGAACTTCAGCCTAATCAAACATACTGCCATTAAGTTACATTAGTTATGTTAATTAGAATAGATAGGTAATATAATCTTTTACCCACCCTGTTTTAAAAGAACAGGCAAATGTTTGTGATTCATGGGGGCTGCCATCTTTGTCATGGGGGCAGCCATCTTTTTTGGTTGAAAGGAGGTGACAGGGAGCATGAGACACAGTTCCAACTGTCCTGTGTCCTGATAACCCCTCCCAGATGCACACACTAGGCTTCAAATGTCAAATTCAAAATGATAAAAAAAATTGCACCAAGACAGCAGAACGAGAACAACATCAGAAATCCCATCATGCTTTGCACAGCATAAGGGGAAAAATGCCCGGGCAGTTTTCTTCTGTGAAGCTAAAAATGAGGCTTGGGTAAGAGAAACAAAGTTCTTATGCTGTGAAACTGTTAAAGAAACACCAAGCCTTTTCAGTGCTGCTGAGTCGATTTTTAGTCTGGAGGTTCACTTTAATGATCACTACTATTCAAAACAACTATAGAAGTAAATATTAACAGCACAGGACCAATAAAGAGTTAATACTGTGTTTGAGGGCTGTGCCCCCCACGGCCCCTCTAGCCCAAGGGCCCCGATGCGGTTGCTACCTCTGCACCCCCTTTACTTTTGCATTGCATTGCTATGCCACTGATAGTAATGTCACTGACTGTCCTCTGTTTCTCAGACTGTCCTTCATAAGAACTGCCTTAAAGCGGACCCAAACCAAACATTTTTTTAATTAAAAATATTTAGTTGCACCACTCTGACACATACAAAGATAAATAAACACTCCTTCAAACCTATGATCATTTCAGTGCATGCTTTTCACCCTTCTCTTTTCATAGCTAGGGTTATACTGGGGGCAGCCATTAGCAATTCCTCCATTGCCAGACACTATCTACTCCACCAGTTTGCCAGAAAAATCCCGGCAATTTGAAAGGAAGGGAGGGGTTCCTCCAATAAATGTAAAATATTTTATATTTGTCATCATGCAGTTGAAAAAAGGCTGCTATTTATTATTATAATTTAGAAAATAGATTTTATTTCTGAAATCTTGTATTTTTAATTTGGGTCCACTTTAATTCTTCATGGCATTCTTTAGAGCTTTTTGTCCATATTGACATGATAATATTATGCAGTTGGCTTGGCCCACAATACGGCATGGCCATGCCCATTTTTTACTGTAGTGCATTTCACGCACCGCTTTCTTCGGGGGAGGGGAGGCCATCAATTATGTGCTACTTGGGGCCACAAACACCTTAGAAGTACCACTACAGTACAGTAAAAAAAATTTGTGGCGGCCGGATTTCATGTAAGTCTATGGTGACGCAGGGTTTTTGGCAGTGTGCGCGTAAGCATTTTTTTTTGCAATACCCGTTCTGTGCACTTCCATATTTCCAAAACAGGAAGTGACTGCAAGAGAGTGTCACTTACTGTTTGAATCTGAGCCAGATGGTGATTACTGCCTACTTATGCGGTAATCCCCAAAGGCTTTTGGTTTTTGGCGGTGCGGTGTGGCCCGGGGGCCGTACCACTGCCGCTAATGCATAGTCTGAAGCCGGCCTTAGGATTCATAGATGTGATATTCCTGACTGTGACTGGCTCTTTCAGTAGTCTGTTTATTCTTTCAGTATGTATGCTGGTTTGTAAGAACTAGAAAAATAAATCCAACTATAACTGTTTCCTTCTGCCCATTGTTTCAGGCCCCTTGTACACTTACGTGCTGCGTTGTCAACTTCACTGCCTTAAGGACAATGCAAGTCTATGGAGACTTGCACATTTCACATGATGCACCGCAGTGTGCTGGAAGTATCCAAATCGCCACAATGGCAATGCAAAGTCTGCAGCACGTTACCACATGCTCCATGCCTACTGCATGGATTATAAAGCAATGCAAGTCAATGTGTGACGCAACAAGTGTGCACGTTGTTAGCGCAGTGCAATGGAGTGCACATGCCCAGACTGATGGGAATCCCAGTTCCATACTTCCTACCCAGCAGGGAGTAAGCCACTAGCCGGTGGGCAGAGCTATGCATTTGACACTGCCGCCACACTGTGGCACAGGGTCAAATGAAGGCTGATTTCTGCAGTGTGATGCGGTGCTTGCACCGCATCGCACTGCTACTATTAGGTGTGCAGCCGGCCTCGCTCTTGCTTTGGTGAAGTAAGTGCTGTTATCTGACAGTACTTCCACTGGCAAATCATAACATTGTCGCAACAAATTCAGGGAGAGCCTTTTCTTACAAGCCTACAATGTACAGTGGATGGGAGTGATGCATACATGTAGGAGCTAGTGGATGTTCTTAGTTTCTTCAGGCATAGATTTATGGTAGTTCACATTTTAGCAGATAGGACACTTTGCAACATTGTCCTCTGCTTGAACAAAGGTCAAAGAGATCCTTTTCTTGTGGTATTATTCAAAGTATCAATAGCCCATCAGTGTCCTGATTGACAATTTCACATCACATTCAGTTTTTTTGTTTTTTGTCTGTAGTTTGGGTTCTCTTTAAAAGGCCATCCTTCCAATGTAAGAACTTGGTCTTGTGATTACATATCCTGGAAGTGCATAAGTCCAATAGAGATTGTTGATTTTTCTATGATTTAACAAAATTAATCAAATGAATGCTAGAACTCAAAACAATGAATTTAGGTAATATTCCTGACTTTTGCATTGCAGTCACCAAAATTGCCTATGGAGATCTGGGGTAGAGATGGCCCGAACCTCACCTCCCGTGAAAGTTTAGTTTGTGCGAACTTTCACGAACCGCAATTGACTTCAATGGGGAGGCAAACGTTAAAAACTAGAAAAATTTATGCTGGCCACAAAAGTGATGGAAAAGATGTTTCAAAGGGGTCTAACACCTGGAGTGGGATACACGCTAAAAGTCCCCGGGAAAAATCCGGATTGGATGCAAAGCAGCGTTTTAAGGGCAGAAATCACATTGGGCCTGATTCACAAAGCGGTGAAAACTCAGTTATCACGCCTAAAAGACTTTAGGCGTGGTAACCTTTGCACCGCTGAGTTAGCACCGCTTTGTGCTCTTTATCGCGCGCAAAGTCCCGCACGCAAAGTTCCGCGCGCAACACCCGTAGGGTTTAATGGGCGCATCGCGCGCACTGCACGCGCAAAAATTTGCGCCCGGGATTTTCACGTGAGTTTTATTTTATTACGCCTAAACTGAGTTTAGGCGTGATAAAGGGCTTTTCACAGGCGTGCAAACACTTTGCACCGCTTTGTGAATCGGGCCCTTTGAATGCTAAATTGCAGGCCTAAAGTGCTTTAAAACATCTTGCATGTGTATACATCAATCAGGGAGTGTAATTAGATTACTGCTTCACACTGACACACCAAACTCACTGTGTAACGCACCGTAAACAGCTGTTTGTGTAGTGATGGCCGTGCTGGACTGGTGCGCACCATGGCGAGATTGCTCTTCCTCACTCAGTGATATCAGGTAATGTCTGACTGCCTTATCAACTTTCGATGGTTCTTTCTCTACCATTGTTAAAGCTTACATTTATTTTTTTTAAATTACATTTTCTACTTGCTGTTCAGTACCTGCAACGAGAATCTATTATGGAGGGCAAGTCTGCCATTGTGACCACGGGTAATGGCCAGGGAATCAGGGTTCGATTCCGGTCCGGAGTGGGAGCCTGAGACCCATGCTGTATAAGTAATGTACCTGCCCTGACCGTGCAGGAACGGCTACCACCACACATCCAAGTAAGGCAGCAGGCAAGGCATGCACGTCCCGAGGTAGTGACCAAAAATAACAATGCAGGAGGACTTTTGAGGCCCTGCTGTATATGACGAATCAACTTTAAATCCTTTAACGATAATCTGTTATGGAGGGCAAAGATGATACCACTTGCCTTTAACGAGAATCTGTTATGGAGGGCAAGTCTGCCATCCATTCAAGTGATAGGTATGCACTGACTGCCAGGTATAATACAATGTGCAGTCAAAGATGCAATGAAAGGTATGCAGTGACTGCAAACAGCCGTTTGTTTAGTGACGGCTGGGCTGGACTGGTGCGCACAATGATGAGAGTGCAGGTGATGGCGGCTTTCCAGACCATATGGTCGCCGGGCTGAGGTAGCTGAATGACAGAACAGTGACTGTCCAGCTGATCAAATTTGGTCTGTCCACAATGAAACAAGCAATGACCTTATTATCATGGGTGTGCAAAGACCTTATTATCATGGGTGTGCCCCCCCCCAAGACACTCATATAGCCAGCGGTCATTGCTTCATTGTGATACGCAAGCCCCTTCACTGCCCCTTGCAAGGTAATGATCATGAAGGGGAATTGACACATGTACATGCCTTTAGTTTTGTTGTTGCAGCTGCAGTGCAACCAGAACAATTAGGCAGGCATGTACATGCACCAGAAAAATTATTATAGAGGCCGCTGCTAGCAGCGGCCTTAAAAATTCAGGAATCTGCCTGGTGTCCTGGACCCTGTTGGTGGTGGTGGAAAAGGCAGTCAATCGGCCTATGGGCAGAGATGCTGTGTGGGGAGCGAGTTAGTCTTGGGGCAGGCAGTCACACGGCGTGCAGGCAGAGATGCTGTGTGTGGGGACTGACTTAGTCTTGGGGCGGGCAGTAGCCCTCCGGAATCCATGCCTCATTTAGTTTGATAAAGGTGAGTTACTGAACACTTTTGTGACTTTGGCAACTTCTCTTCTCAGTGACAATGACTCCAGCTGCGCTGAAGGTCCTTTCTGACAGGATGCTTGAGGCAGGGCAAGACAGAAGTTGGATGGCAAATTGGGACAGCTCAGCTCAGTCTGCACACCCAGTAGTCCAAGGGTTCATCGCTGCTCACAGTGTCTACATCCACACTTAAAGCCAGGTGTGCACCTGTCATACACAGACAGATACTGGACAGGCACAGTGACTCTGCGTGCGCTCAAGTAGGTAGGTGGGTGCACTGTGAACAACAGGTAGGTAGGTATATGCAGTAATGGGTATTACAATGTGCACCTGTCACACACACACACACAGGTAGCGGACAGGCACAGTGACACTGCGTGCACTCAACTCACGTAGGTAGGTGGGTGCACTGTGAACAACAGGTAGGTAGGTATATGCAGTACTGGGAATTACAATGTGCAGCTGCCTGTCAGACACACAGGTAGTCACTGAATGTGCTGGGCCTGGCTGGCAGTGGCACACACACAGTATGAATTAGCAAGGCTGTCTATGCAACACAAGTGTCAGTGGGACACACACAGAAAAAAAAATAGATCACAAGAACAAGATTAGCTCTCAAAAGAGCTGTTCTGGGGTACTTTTTTAGCAATAAGAATCAGCAAGGAGCAAGCTAAGAAGCCTACAAGAGCCTAACTAATCATTCCCTATGAGAGAGTCTGCAGCTGCTGTCCCTTCTCTATTTACTGCAGGCACACGAGTGAGTATAATGGCCGGCGGTGCCTGCCTTTTATAAGGGTGGGAGTGACTCCAGGAGGGAGTGTAGCCTGATTGGCTACAATGTGCCTGCTGACTGTGATGTATTGTAGAGGGTCAAAGTTGACCCTCATGATGCACTATGGGGGTGAACCAAACTTCCGGAAAAGTTCCCGGTTTGCCGCGATTGCAAACCACGGAAGTTCGCCGGGAGTTCTGTCCCTTGAACAATACTAGCCTACATATTATATTGGGAAGGCTGTCTGCAAAAAAAGGATAAAAATCCCTCCTTCAGGCTGGTTCACAGTTGGGCGATTTGCAGCGCTCTGCTGAACGCCGGCGATCAGCAAAGCGATGTTGCTAGGGTATGGCTATGGGATCATTCTCACTGTAGCGTTTGTGATTTGCATGCAGTGCTTGGGGGCGATCACGATGTCATTCTCGTTCTATTGAATGGGAATTACAATCTGAATCATCGCAAAATTACAATTGTGGTTGCAATTCACGATTTGCTTTCCGAGTGTGAACTAGCCCTTTGTTTTGCAACTCATACTTCTCAAACTTTAGGACAAAGGGTATATGTGTTTCTCCAGTGCCTGAGTATACAAATGTCTACAACCAAATACATTGTTTTCTATTTCATATTTCCCTTTTAAATACATATTTTAATACTAAAGATTAAAATATATACATAAATATACTGTAAATGTATGCATGCCATTTAATAAACAAACAACAACAACAAAAAACAATGCTGTTGATTTGCTGATTGCACAAACTTTTTTTTTATCTTAACCATTGCATAAATTGACATGTGACATGCCAACTGGATCTCTGATAATTACGCCGCAGGTCAGATTTTAAATTGTTAAATCTAATGTTATGCATGTAGGCTGAATTTATATAATTTCTACCTATTTTCAAAGTTGCTGTGGAACTAATTTTATGAAGTAAAGCAAAAGCAAAACTATGGAGGCTGCCGTCATATGGTTGTTACATTTATGATGTCATTGTCATTATTGTATTGTTTATTATTTTAATATCTATATACACACACACACACACATATATATATATATATATATATATATATATATATATATATATATATATATATATATATATATTATGATCTCGACACGCAGAACTGTGTCATAAGTGATGCCCTCTCCCTCCCCCCTCACTAAGCTGCTCGCATTGGCCAGCTGTCACCATCTTTAGTCATGAGATACTGGTGACATGATTAGCCGCACTGGTCTTCAATTAATAACCAACAACAGCTTTTCCCTTGAGAAATATAAAACTGTAGTCAAGGGCCTCACATGCAGGAACCATTTATGTTTATTGCCCCAACCAACCAGTGTTATTTATAGTTTAATTTACAAATCAGAAATAATAATAATAAAAAAATAAAAACAGTTGGAAGTAGGACAATACAAATATTTTAGGAGAACCAAAAGCCACTCGCACATATCCTGAGGAAAGAAGAAGCAGGCCACAGAGCCACAGATGGGCAGTTAATTATTGACAGAAAAAAAGCAAGTTTGAAAAACAGCCATCACCAAAATCATAGCAATGACTGGTATTAACTTAGTGAAATCCAAATGTGGCATCATAAGTAGCCAGTTTACTTCAGTGAAGCATATACAGTGGCAGTAGTAAATTGGGCCCTATATGTTCATATCAGTGTTATTGAAGACTGAAGAGCTGAGCAAAAACACTGTACATCCTTCTTCAGTTCCCACTGCATACTTGACATCCAATATGCTTGCATGAAATTACTCTGTTTTGTGCAGGAAAAGACCTACACCCTGTTAATTGGAGCCAGAAGAACATTGCTGGATGACTTTGCAAGCCATGTTACCAAATAGAGCCAGACCTGCCAACCAATCAATAATTAGCAAGCTGTCACTGATTTGCATAGACATAACCATTAGTTGCAGCAAAAACAGAAGTACCGACACAAAAGTAGCAGTGAAATTAATTAATAACGGTGCCTTCAGTATTTACAGATACATAGATAAATATGAGTGAAATCACAGTAAACACTTGATGAAACTACAGTTCACAGAATATTAACTTGCTAAATAAGCACACAAATATTTACAATAAAAATAAGAGCCACAGTAAAAATATCGGCAGACAGAGGCAAAGTCAAAGCACTGGAGGAGAGTTTAGCAATGGAAGACAAAAAAGGTTAGGAACAAGAAAAAGGTGTGTCCAGATACTCAGTCTTGGAGCTGAATATGCTGGCACTGATCTGGAGCAAATAGTGTACATGCCTTTAAAAGGTAGACTAATCCTATCAGTTGACCTGTTATAGCAGGAATACTGACGCAAGGATGCAGCGCGTTACCGCATGAGCTGGGCCTACCATATGGATTATACAGCAATGCAAGTCAATGGGCGACGCAGAAAGTGTGCACGGTGGAGCATGTGTGGACCGATGGGAATCCCAGTGACAATCTTTCATGCATGGTGTCTAAATCACACAGCTGAAACAGACATGTAGCAAATTGAGTCAAACTAAAGTCAAAGATCTTATATACATGCTTGTTCAGGGTTTACAGTTAAACACATTAGAGGCAGAGGATCAGCAGCGTACATGTAAAAAGGACACCCGGGAAAAAGGGTATGAGATGTAGCCAGTAAACTTTATTTTGTTTATAAAAGGGCACCTGATGTAGCCGATAAACATGATTTAGTTTATAAAGGGCGGCAGATGTAGCAGATAAATGTAATTTTGTTTATAAAAGGGCGCCGGATATAGCCAGTAAATGTGATTTAACCAGTATGTTTCATGATCGTTGTAGTCGCATTTAATGACAAAGATATGGATGGTAATCACAATGATCTTTGTAGGTGCAATATTAAAAAAGATATAACCGGTAAAGATATTAACGGTATTTGGCTTGAGCAAAATGACCTGTATTTTGTGTGGATTGTAGTATCTGCAAATCAGTGGCGTATCTAGAGGGGTGCAGGCATGGCTCGTGCCATGGGCGCCAAAGCACCATGGCCACCATGCCTGTTTCTGTACTGCTCTGCCATGCCTGTCCCTGTGCTGCGCCACCACGCTTGCTCCTATGCTGTGCTGCCATGCCTGCCCCTGCGCTATGCCTCCCCCTGTGCTGCCATGCCTGCCCCTGTGCCTCCCTGTCACTCAGATCAGACTAATTCTGATATCTGGGGAACATGGCTACTTAATTTATGTATATTGGGAGCACTTAGCAGCTTAGTGTTACAATAGAGGACAGAGAGGGAATAAGAAGAGATATTTCCTAACAAAGTGACTTTTTGACAATCTACTGAGCCCAAAAACACAGCCAGCCATAACACATGTATGCGAGAAAGGATGCGGTTTTGAAAGGGGAAGGAGCTCTGTCCCGGGAGGGGGGCGCAATTTCAGTGCTTGCCATAGGCTCTGTATTACCCAGATACGCCCCTGCTAATAATGAGGCTAAAATATAGCCGTTATTATATTTAGGGCATATAGTGAAAGTGTAATTGAAATCAGGTCCTTTATTGTAACCACACACATTTTCATGATAAAGGCAATATAAATGTGAAATAGGCGATATAAAATAACGGGTGCCCTTTTAACTGCTTATAGGCGCTAATCACAGCAAATAACATTGAAGTGTATGGTGGCACCTTTTTTAACTGATCCTGAGGATCAGCAGGCAACTTGCATTGTTTAAAAATAAGTAAATATGGCAACCTTCATGTCCAACTCACTTAAAGGGAACCTTAACTGAAAAGGACATGGATGTTTCCTTTTAAACAATACTGGTTACTTGGCAGTCCTGCTGATCTGTTGCATGCAATAGTGGTTGAATTACACACCTGAAACAAGCATGCAGCTAATCCAGTCTGACTTCAGTCAGAGCACCTGATCTGCATGCTTGTTGAGGGGCTGTGGCTGAAAGTATTAGAGACACAGGATCAGCAGGAGAGTCAGGCAACTGGTATTATTTTAAAAGGAAAATCGAAATCCTTCTCAGTTTAGGTTCCCTTTAAGTTTTTCTTTAACAAATCTGTCAGTATCTAATCTTGCTGTCAGGTTCTGTGTGGAAACATGGAGCCATTTGAAATGTGTTTATTGAATTTTCAAGGATTTCAGTCGATTTTGCCCAAAAAAATATAAATTCAACAGGACAGAAGATGTAGGTCGATTGGGGTAGGACAGTAGCTGCAGCAGAAAGATGGGCTATAGCGGTGTACTAAATTGAACAGTGCAATGCTGTATGTCAATGTTCTTAAAATATCACAAGTTTCAGGAATATCCACATGGATACAGCACTATAAAATATTGATGAATTGCAAAAAAGAAAATAAATAAAAACAAACCATATACATCATATGGTAATTTAACACTAGGAAAATATTACAGCCAGAAAAGATAAGAAGTGAAAATGTCAGTGGCCTCCACCTGTTAAACCGCTGTTTTGGTGGTCCACTCATTGTTTCTCCTCTAGCACCTATTGCTATTAACATTAAAGCAGCTGAAACTGGTTAACAACCCCCTCTGCTACTTAACTGACCAGGTAAACATCCCAGAAGTGTATTTGATTTAATGCCATACTATTAAAGAGAAACTCCGACCACGAATTGAACTTTATCCCAATCAGTAGCTGATACTGAAATCTATTTATTTTCACAAACAGACCACACCATGACTGATATTGTGGTAAAACCCCTCCCACAATAAACTCTGAGGACCGTGGTACTCCTGGCAGTTTCCTGTCTGAACCTTGTTGCATTGTGGGAAATAGCTGTTTACAGCTGTTTTCAACTGCCAAAAAAAAGCATGCAGCAGCTACATCATCACCTGCCAACAGTAAAAATGTCACCATGTAATAAATGTCAGAATGTACATCAGGGATTTAAAAGATTTTACAATGGGCAAACACTGACTAAATCATTTATACATAATTATTGAAAACATTAAGCACTTTTTTATTACATTATTTTCACTGGAGTTCCTCTTTAAGGTAGCCATACATCTAGCAATGATGGGCAGATTCGACCAAGAGACAAATCTCTCTCTTCTCGAATCTGATAAGAGAGAGATTTGTCAGCTGCCCATACACTTTTCTTTAGGAAGAGGACTGTAAAAAAGCTACGATGCAATCTTGCAGTACAAAACTTCATTCTACTTTATTGACATATATGCAAATACAAAAATAGACCATAAAAACATTTTATAAATCCATAAGATCAATCTTCATGAGCAACATTAAAGTGCATCAAGGAAGGAGATTTTTCCTGAGACTGACAGTTACAGTAATATGGCTTGACGTAGTAAAGAAGAATTCTTCTAGGCCCAGTCAGCAGTTAGAACCAGAATTACATGGATAAGCTAAGAGGCATCTTTACCAACCAGATGCACACCACACAGCTCCACCGGCCAGTATAGGGAAACTGATATGCAGCTATATGTAGAGCGTGCCCATACACCACAGGCCAATTCCTGATCTATTTCATGTTGAAATTAATCCGGAATCGGCCCTGTGCACTGCCTTGCTGCTGTGCCCCCCTAATGTCCGCTGTGCCAAAGTGATAATTACCTGTCTGCGGCCTCCGCTTGTTCCTCACTGGCTTCCAGGTGCATACTCCTCTTCGCATACACATGCGCCATGTGGTTTCTTAGTAAGGGCCAGGAAACCACGTGGGGCGTGCGTGTATGCGGAAGAGGAGAAAGCGCCCGGAGCAGCAGGGGACAAGAGGAGGTAGCGGACAGGTAATGTATACACTTTTGCATGGCAGGGCACAGGGGCGAGGCGGCGGATGGTTGCGTCGATCGTCAGGAAATGGCCCGACATCTTGCAGCATGCGCTATCGACAAAGCGACCAATTACGGGATGGAAATTGGTCACTTTGTCGGTCGGGCATGCACTTGGCGGTACCGACTTTTATTCAATTTGATTGTAATAATCGAATTGGATGGTCGATTGGCCGCCAAGTCGCCGGATGTATGGCCACCGTTAGGCTCTTTTTAGACTGTGTTCATTGTGTCACAATGGACAATAACACTTTGCTATGCAATGATATTCCAATGTGGTGTAGCACATTCCGTGATTTTGTGATAACGCACAGCATTGCAGGGCAACATATGCATTTACAGTGATAGTGAGGCATACTTTCATTGTAATGTATGCCTTACTGTATGGTTTGCATTCAATGTGACTTTTCAGCTATGTTGCGTTGCAATTGATTGAATAGCATTACACCTGAAAAGCAATTTGCATAGTGGGAAGGAGCCTTTAAAACTGTTCCTTTAATTTTCTTGAGCAGTATGTATCTGTCTTATATTTGATATTTAGTGGAACTAAGGGATGCAATGACCATGTAATGTATTTAATTGTTTCAAAAACATTTTAGTTGGGGAAGACATGTTAACCACTTGAGGACAGTGGGCTTTACCCCCCTTAAGGACCAGGCACTTTTTTTCCATTCAGACCACTGCAGCTTTCACGGTTTATTGCTCGCTCATACAACCTACCACCTAAATGAATTTTGGCTCCTTTTCTTGTCACTAATAAAGCTTTCTTTTGGTGCTATTTGATTGCTGCTGCGATTTTTACTTTTTATTATATTCATAAAAAAAGACATGAATTTTGGCAAAAAAATGATTTTTTTAACTTTCTGTGCTGACATTTTTCAAATAAAGTAAAATTTCTGTATACATGCAGCGCGAAAAATGTGGACAAACATGTTTTTGATAAAAAAAAAAAAACATTCAGTGTATATTTATTGGTTTGGGTAAAAGTTATAGCATTTACAAACCATGGTGCAAAAAGTGAATTTTCCCATTTTCAAGCATCTCTGACTTTTCTAAACCCCTGTCATGTTTCATGAGGGGCTAGAATTCCAGGATAGTATAAATACCCCCCAAATGACCCCATTTTGGAAAGAAGACATCCCAAAGTATTCACTGAGAGGCATAGTGAGTTCATAGAAGATATTATTTTTTGTCACAAGTAAGCGGAAAATGACACTTTGTGACAAAAAAAAAAGAAAAAAAAGTTTCTATTTCTTCTAACTTGCGACAAAAAAAAATGAAATCTGTCACGGACTCACCATGCCCCTCTCTGAATACCTTGAAGTGTCTACTTTCCAAAATGGGGTCATTTGTGGGGTGTGTTTACTGTCCTCGCATTTTGGGGGAGTGCTAATTTGTAAGCACCCCTGTAAAGCCTAAAGGTGCTCATTGGACTTTGGGCCCCTTAGCGCAGTTAGGGTGCAAAAAAGTGCCACACATGGGGTATTGCCGTACTCAGTAGAAGTAGTATAATGTGTTTTGGGGTGTATTTTTACACATACCGATGCTGGGTGGGAGAAATATCTCTGTAAATAACACATTTTTAAAAAATTTTTACACACAATTGTCCATTTACAGAGTTATTTATCCCACCCAGCATGGGTATGTGTAAAAATACACCCCAAAACACATTGTACTACTTCTCCCGAGTACGGCGATACCACATGCGTTTTTGCACCCTAACTGCGCTAAGGGGCCCAAAGTCCAATGAGTACCTTTAGGATTTCACAGGTCATTTTGAGAAATTTCGTTTCAAGACTACTCCTCACGGTTTAGGGCCCCTAAAATGCCAGGACAGTATAGGAACCCCACAAATGACCCCATTTTAGAAAGAAGACACCCCAAGGTATTCCATTAGGAGTATGGTGAGTTCATAGAAGATTTTATTTTTTGTCACAAGTTAGCAAAAAATGATTTTAATTGTTTTTTTTCACAAAGTGTCATTTTCCGCTAACTTGTGACAAAAAATAAAATCTTCTATGAACTCACCATACTCCTAACGGAATACCTTTGGGTGTCTTCTTTCCAGAATGGGGTCATTTGTGGGGTTCCTATACTGCCCTGGCATTTTAGGGGCCCTAAACCGTGAGGAGTAGTCTTGAAACCAAATGTTGCAAAATGACCTGTGAAATCCTAAAGGTACTCATTGGACTTTGGGCCCCTTAGCGTACTTAGGGTGTAAAAAAGTGCCACACATGTGGTACCGCCGTACTCAGGAGAAGTAGTATAATGTGTTTTTGGGTGTATTTTTACACATACCCATGCTGGGTGGGAGAAATATCTCTGCAAATGACAATTGTTTGATTTTTTTTACACACAATTGTCCATTTACAGAGAGCTTTCTCCCACCCAGCATGGGTATGTGTAAAAATACACCCCAAAACGCATTATACTACTTCTCCTGAGTACAGCGATACCACATTTGTGACACTTTTTTGCAGCCTAGGTGCGCTAAGGGGCCCAACGTCCTATTCACAGGTCATTTTGAGGCATTTGTTTTCTAGACTACTCCTCACGGTTTAGGGCCCCTAAAATGCCAGGGCAGTATAGGAACCCCACAAGTGACCCCATTTTAGAAAGAAGACACCCCAAGGTATTTTGTTAGGTGTATGGCGAGTTCATAGAAGATTTTATTTATTGTCACAAGTTAGTGAAAAATGACACTTTGTGAAAAAAAAACAATAAAAATCAATTTCCGCTAACCTTTGACAAAAAATAAAATCTTCTATGAACTCGTCATACACCTAACAGAATACATTGGGGTGTCTTTTTTCTAAAATGGGGTCACTTGTGGGGTTCCTATACCGCCCTGGCATTTTACGGGCCCAAAACCGTGAGTAGTCTGGAAACCAAATGTCTCAAAATGACTGTTCAGGGGTATAAGCATCTGCAAATTTTGATGACAGGTGGTATATGAGGGGGCGAATTTTGTGGAACCGGTCATAAGCAGGGTGGCCTTTTAGATGACAGGTTGAATTGGGCCTGATCTGATGGATAGGAGTGCTAGGGGGGTGACAGGAGGGGATTGATGGGTGTCTCAGGGGGTGGTTAGAGGGGAAAATAGATGCAATAAATGCACTGGGGAGGTGATCGGAAGGGGGTCTGAGGGGGATCTGAGGGTTTGGCCGAGTGATCAGGAGCCCATACGGGGCACATTAGGACCTGATCTGATGGGTAGGTGTGCTAGGGGGTGACAGGAGGTGATTGATGGGTGTCTCAAGGTGTGATTAGAGGGGGGAATAGATGCAAGCAATGCACTGGCGAGGTGATCAGGGCTGGGGTCTGAGGGCGTTCTGAGGGTTTGGGCGGGTGATTGAGTGCCCTAGGGGCAGATAGGGGTCTAATCTGATGGATAGCAGTGACAGGGGGTGATTGATGGGTAATTAGTGGGTGTTTGGAGCAGAGAACAGATGTAAACAATGCACTTGGGAGGTGATCTGATGTCGGATCTGCGGGCGATCTATTGGTGTGGGTGGGTGATCAGATTGCCCGCAAGGGGCAGGTTAGGGGCTGATTGATGGGTGGCAGTGACAGGGGGTGATTGATGGGTGGCAGTGCCAGGGGGTGATTGATGGGTGGCAGTGACAGGGGGTGATTGACAGGTGATTGACAGGTGATCAGTGGGTTATTACAGGGAAGAACAGATGTAACTAATGCACTGGCGAATTGATAAGGGGGTGTCTAAGGGCAATCTGAGCATGTAGGCGGGTGATTGGGTGCCAGCAAGGGGCAGATTAGGGTCTGATGGGTAACAGTGACAGGTGGTGATAGGGGGTGATTGATGGGTAATTAGTGGGTGTTTAGGGTAGAGAACAGATGTAAACACTGCACTTGGGAGGTGATCTGACGTCGGATCTGCGGGCGATCTATTGGTGTGGGTGGGTGATCAGATTGCCCGCAAGGGGCAGGTTAGGGGCTGATTGATGGGTGGCAGTGACAGGGGGTGATTGATGGGTGATTGATGGGTAATTGACAGGTGATTGACAGGTGATTGACAGGTGATTGACAGGTGATCAAGGGGATAGAGGTATACAGTACACAGGAGGGGTCTGGGGGGGTCTAGGGAGAATCTGAGGGGTGGGGGGGTGATCAGGAGTCCCCAGGGGGCAGTTTAGGGTTAAAAAAATAGCGTTGACAGATAGTGACAGGGAGTGATTGATGGGTGATTAGGGGGGTGATTGGGTGTAAACAGGGGTCTGCATGTGGGCAGGGGGGGGTCTGAGGGGTGCTGTGGGTGATCAGGGGGCAGGGGGGGGAGATCAGGGGGCAGGGGGGGGAGATCAGGGGGCAGGGGGGGGGGGAGATCAGTGTGCTTGGGTGCAGACTAGGGTGGCTGCAGCCTGCCCTGGTGGTCCCTCGGACACTGGGACCACCAGGGCAGGAGGCAGCCTGTATAATACACTTTGTAAACATTACAAAGTGTATTATACACTTTGTATGCGGCGATCGTGGGGTTAACATCTTGCCGGCGCTTCCGTATGGCCGGCGGGATGTTGCGGCGGGTGAGCGGAGTCAGGCGCCGGCGGAGGATCGCGTCACGGATGACGCGATTGCTCCGCCCATGCCCCTACAAGGACCACTCTGTGGGTGAGCTGGTCCTTGCGGGGTCCGCTTCCCGGCCGCCTCTGTGCGTTAGGCGGTCGGGAAGTGGTTAAACAGACCGGGTTAATAGCGTTGAATATATGACCGCTTTTTGAAGATTATTTTTAAGTACTCTCAGTGTTTAGTCAATAAGTGACCCTGTATAGAGTCAAAATAATGCTTCAAAGAAAAAAATCCAGTACAAAATTCTAAACAACTGAAAGTAGAACTATAGTAACAATAGTAACAATACCAATCGAAATCATTTTCAAAGAAGAAAAGGAAAAAGTCGGTAATATTGAAACAATACATATCACAGTGCATTTTAGTCTATCACAGTATTGCTGTGACACTATATTATTATGACGTGATAATTCCGCTATCTGCAGGCCGATACAGTTCAGAATTTCTCATAATCCCACAGACAATTCTAACTCAATCTGGGCTATCTATTAACCTAACATAATTGATCACTGAACATAGTTATTTCTCCACAGCTCCCAGTTTTTTAAAAAATCCATAGAGCTATTTAGGTTGGCTATCGTGCGTTCATATTTGAATTTAGTGTTGACAGTTTGCAAGATCTCTGCAAGCTCAGGGGTTTTTGGATCCCTCCACTGTCTTACTATAGCTATTTTAGTAGCCAGAAATATATTAGCAATCAACGATATCAAGAGTAATATTATAGAGTTTATAACAAGACTGAACAGTGGTAGGCCAGGAGATGGTCTGAGTCTGAGCCCTATTAAAACTGGCTTTGTCAATAAAGGTGAAATTTGTTAGTAAGTTAACATGTAACTGATAAGATAAGCACTAGTCCTGCTAAGAACATGCATGTGGTCCATTTTTCTTTTTTCATTAATTGTTTTTTCAAGTGCATTCATTTATGCAAATGAGATAGTTTAACAGCAGTTAAGTGCAGCCAAGTCTTTCCTGAAATGAAAGCAGAAACACTTTCATTTGACTGAATAAACACTGCTGATAACAGTATAGTGCTGAAAACTCCAAAATACAATTATTTATTTTGTTTTACAGCCAAAACAAGCACATTTTATGCCCCACTGACATGCCTGCTGCTTAAAATTCAGTGATAGAAATTCAGCCTTTATATTGACAAAAAAAAAAAAACATGAGACTCTGTGAGAGTTCTTTTCACCATTACTACTACATATAACATTAACTTGAGATAAATATGACCTACATGATCAGAAATAAAAAAATCCAGGCGCCAATATAGTCTGATACATATTTACCTCAATGCCCTTACTCAGGTGCCAGCTATTAGAACTCTGGAACAAATCACAGCTTTCCAACTAGCTGAGACAGTAGTCTGCCTAGGCACCTCTACACTTAAGATATTACAAATACAATTAAGGTTCTAATATTTGCTTCAAAGCACACATTTTGATTCATTATTGCATAGTCAGTTGCACACTGTTGTGATCTGGATAGAGCTTAAAAATACCTCCTATTACAAAAAAGTACACTTTTTTTAATATTCTAAATTCTAAAGCTGTAAAAGTTAAAACATTTTGTAATGTTACAAAAATAAAACATACATCAAATAAAATGTTTATTTTGCTGCGATAGTTAAACATCACTACAGATTTTTGTCTTTGTTACTCACTCATCCATTGCCCAACAGAGGAAAATGCCATCAAGTTTTATCAAGGCTGCAAAGTTTTACTACCCAGTGAAGTTTTGACTCTTTTATATTGCAAAGTCCAAAAGATGTCACAACAGAGAAGAGGCACAAACAAAATATGTCAGATTTATTGTTAGATGAGCAGATCTACAAATTGAGGGTCAGATTGCCATTCTCTATAAATCATGCTTGATTGGCATGTAACTTTCACTGTAGGCCAGAGAATGGGAATGGAAGAAGCCCTGGGCTCTTTCTTAATACGGATCAGCTGGTGACATTATTGCTGCAATCAGCAAGGTTCACTTGTTTTGCTTTCATGTTGTCAATAAGCTTACACCATGTGACATGTACATAACACAGTCTGCCAGTGTGGTATCCTATACCCAATTAGAAGAGTGGGAACTAATAAGGAAAGCTTTATATGTCTTCGGCATTTTCAATACTGATTTATCATTTGCAGAAAGAACTTTATCAAAATGTATTTAAGACAGAACTGACTCAGATTAAGGCAGCCATCACACCTATCCCTGGAATTTCTGGTCCCATTGGTGATTCTGTATTATGTGTGTTTTGGGTTCCGAATCTTATTTTTGCTTTGTTTTTGCATTTTTATGTGAATTTTCGCATTACAATTTTCTGTCCATACCAATTGACATTAAATTGTATGTAATTAACTTCACATTTGCATATGAATTTTTGCATTTGGAATACAAAAATTCTCATTACCCATTGCAAATCCCACGTCTGATATGAAAAAAAAAAAAAGCTTACATGTAGGCAGTTTTGTTTCAATAGGAAATTTGCATGGGGAAATTAACACAACATCAATATACTGTAAGTCAAATGCAATGCTATTGACTTGCATTAGATGTGTGGTGAACCCAATTCATAAAGATTCAGATTACATGCAAATTCTGTTATGTGTGAGTGTGCGATCACACTTGTGTCTGTGGGAAGTACAGCCGACTATTTGCAAGCATCAACACGATATTCTGTATGCAATTGAACACAGGTTTTGTACAATATTGTAAGAATCCCTCCTGTAGCATATTCTGTCCGTTGCAGTGGAGCTGCAAACGGACAGTTCTGGCTTATCTGTTTGCATTCGGTTGTGCATTTGCAATGGGTCTCATTGTCATTTGCAATCGCTCTGCAGTTCTGGGTAGCTCAGGATGCTGTCATCATTCCACCAATTGCTTGTTGCAGCTGAGCTGCAGCCAGATAGCCCAGGGTTTCCTGCATGCATGTTGTTACATAATACTGCATGTATTTCTTATGGGGGTCCTTTGCATTCACAACAAGCTAGCAAATGTTAATCAAGCCAGCTCATGTTCGAGTGATGACCAGTCAGCTGTGTGGAGGTTTGTATACCTGCATCCATTGGCTGATGATAGCATGAAAGTCTGCCTCCCATTTCATACCCCGCCCGTCATAGTGGTCAGTACGCTGATCTACTGGGCACCTTGTTACTCTGTATCAGTGGCGTACCTAGGGCATTTGGCACCCGTTGCTGGGTATTAAAAGACACGCCCCTAAAAATGGGCATGGCCACAACCCGCGGCGTGCTTCACGACAAAAATGGGCGTGGTCATGATCGGATGAGGGCGGAGCTACCTGTAATTTAAAGTATTAGCTAGTATAGTTGCCCCAGTATAGCTAGTAGTTTCCCCCAGTATAGCTGCCCCCAGTGAAGCTAGTATAGTTGCCCCCAGTGAAACTAGTTGCCCCCAATGAAGTTAGTATAGTTGCCCCCACTATAGCTAGTTTAGTTGCCCCCAGTATAGCTAGTATAATTGCCCCAGTATAGCTAGTATAGTTGCCCCAGTATAGCTAGTATAGTTGCCCCCAGTATAGCTAGTACAGTTGCCCCCAGTATAGCTGCCCCCCAGTATAGCTAGTTTAGTTGCCCCCAGTATAGCTAGTTTAGTTGCCCCCAGTATAGCTAGTATAGCTGCCCCCAGTATAGCTAGTATAGCTGCCCCCAGTATACTTGCCCCCAGTATAGCTAGTATAGCTGCCCCCAGTATAGCTGGTATAGCTGCCCCCAGTATAGCTAGTATAGCTGCCCCAGTATAGCTGGTATAGTTGCCCCCAGTATAGATAGTATAGTTGCCCCCAGTATAGCTAGTTTAGTTGTCCCCATATAGCTAGTACAGTTGCCCCCAGTATAGCTAGTATAGTTGCCCCAGTATAGCTAGTATAGTTGCCCCCAGTATAGCTAGTATAGTTGCCCCCAGTGTAGCTAGTTTAGTTGCCCCTAGTATAGCTAGTTTAGTTGCCCCCAGTATAGCTAGTATAGTTGCCCCCAGTGTAGCTAGTTTAGTTGCCCCCAGTATAGCTAGTTTAGTTGCCCCCAGTATAGCTAGTATAGCTGCCCCCAGTATAGCTAGTATAGCTGCCCCCAGTATAGCTAGTATAGCTAGCTGCCCCCAGTATAGCTAGTATAGTTGCCCCCAGTATAGCTAGTATAGTTGCCCCCCGTATAGCTAGTATAGCTGCCCCCAGTATAGCTAGTTTAGTTGCCCCCAGTATAGCTAGTATAGTTGCCCCCAGTATAGCTAGTATAGTTGCCCCCAGTATAGCTAGTATAGTCGCCCCCAGTATAGCTAGTATAGTTGCCCCCAGTATAGCTAGTATAGTTGCCCCCATTAAAGCTAGTTTAGTTGCCCCCAGTATAGCTAATATAGTTGCCCCCAGTATAGCTAGTATAGTTGCCCCCAGTATAGCTAGTATAGTTGCCCCCAGTATAGCTAGTATAGTTGCCCCCAGTATAGCTAGTTTCGTTGCCCCCAGTGTAGGTAGTTTAGTTGCCCCCAGTATAGCTAGTTTAGTTGCCCCCAGTATAGCTAGTTTAGTTGCCCCCAGTGTAGCTAGTTTAGTTGCCCCTAGTATAGCTAGTATAGTCGCCCCCAGTATAGGTAGTATAGTTGCCCCTAGTATAGCTAGTACAGTTGCCCCCAGTATACTGTAGATGCCCCAGGAGGGGGGAAGCAGCGCCCCCTCTCTCACCTGGGACCCCTCCTTCTGCCTCTCTCCCACTCCATAGATTAGCGGTGGCAAGTGCGGGCTCGGCGACGGGGAGACATGCACAGAATTACTCACCACTTCTACGTTCCAAGCGCTGGCAGCGTCATGTTGTCACAGATCTCCGCCTTCAATGCCGCCCACTGTGCTTCCGCTAATCAGGAAGCACAGTGGGCGGCATTGAAGGCGGAGATCTGTGACGACATGACGCTGCCAGCGCTTGGATCGCGGAAGTGGTGAATAATTCTGCGCATGTCCCCCCGCCGCCGAGCCCGCACTTGCCACCGCTAAATGGAGGGGGAGAGAGGCAGAAGGAGGGGTCCCAGGTGAGGGAGGGGGGGGATATTTCCCCCCTCCCCACCGCTGCCTCCACTGCCCCTCCTTCTAGCGCTGCTTCCCCCTCCTGCTCTGCTGCTGTGTGGGGTCGTGGCGACACCCCCCTAGCTGTCTGTCACCCGGTGCGCCACGCCCCCCTGCGCCCTACAGTAGGAACGCCACTGCTCTGTATAGTTCTGTTATTGTAGTTCTATGCGACCTTATTACTTGTGCTTTAGCTAGTTCCTGATAAATATATATGCAGACTTGCTAATATATATTTATCCGTTAGTTGAGCCATTTGTTATTTTCCTTATTATTGTGTAATGCCTAGTTCCATGCTTGATGGACGTTCGTTGCATCCACGGTGGATCAGTGAAGTCCATTATCCAGATAGCTTGGATTCTGCCATCACCACGTTGGTGACTGTAGTATTCCAGCTACTCCAGTTCCTGAGAACGTAACTATAGGCTGCCGTTACTATTAGTTACGTTCTATCCTGTAGTCATGCCTGGGTGGATGCTTGCTGGTGACTGTTAGCCTGCTTGCTCTGCTTCTGTGGACGTGACTATGAGCTGCGGTTGCTACTGGTTACGCTCCAATCTGTAGTCCTGTCTTGTACCTGTCTGAATGCTTGCTATCGCTAAGGCAGCACAGTGCGAACTAAGGCAGCGCAACATCGCACTGCGCTACCATTGTGTTTTATTTATAGCTATATCGGAAGCCCAGAGCTGCAATTGATCTGGGCAGCCTGTGTAACCTCAAATTGCGGCTTAGTCTATTGTAGTGTTTACACTAGTGATTTCTGCTGAGTGGTAAACAATAACACTTTCAGCACTGCAGGCAGAGTTTGCTCCATTTTTAGGAGTAGTCGAGGTGGGTCACTGCCCAGGGTGAAGTGGCAGAGGAGTTTGAAGTAGTCCCATGCAGAGTGTGCACTGGAGCAGAGGGGTGAAATTACTTACTACTCTAGGATCCAGTAACACACATATCTTCCTCCTAGGCATTCCAGTCTCTATGGGTGCCCCAGTATCTGTCATGATCATGTGAACAGCTGGCATGAACTAGCTAACTATACTAGGGAGCTACCTAATGCTGGGGGAACCTCTGACTACATATACTGGTTTCTACCACTGACTATAAGTCGACCTCGTGTATAAGTCAACCCCAATATTTAACCCTCTTAAGCTGGAATTTTTTATTGACTTTGACAGCACTGTATACAGTATTGCAGCAAGTTAATACCCCTCCTGTCCCTTAAGTGTAGCCAATAACTCATCCAGGCCCCTCAAGTGCAGCAGTTATTCATCCCCCTTCCTGCAGCCCAATATTTTTCCCCATGCCCCTTTTTTATTGATCAGACCTGTGTTTTCTTGGCAAGAAAGTGTCACTTACCACTGGGTAATTTGCTGTAATTGGTAATGTCACTAATAGTACATGCATGAATCAGTGCGCTCAGTGTTGCTCGTGACTCGTGTATAAATCGACCCCTATACTTGAATTTAGTGAGTCTGACCTAAATGTATAGCCTTATAGTCGAGTATATACAGTAATACTTGGGGCCTCTCTGGTGGCTACTAGTGTTGGGCGAACATCTAGATGTTCGGGTTCGGGCCGAACAGGCCGAACATGGCCGCGATGTTCGGGTGTTCGACCCGAACTCCGAACATAATGGAAGTCAATGGGGACCCGAACTTTTGTGGTTTGTAAAGCCTCCTTACATGCTACATACCCCAAATTTACAGGGTATGTGCACCTTGGGAGTGGGTACAAGAGGAAAAAAAATTTAGCAAAAAGAGCTTATAGTTTTTGAGAAAATCGATTTTAAAGTTTCAAAGGGAAAACTGTCTTTTAAATGCGGGAAATGTCTGTTTTCTTTGCACAGGTAACATGCTTTTTGTCGGCATGCAGTCATAAATGTAATACATATAAGAGGTTCCAGGAAAAGGGACCGGTAATGCTAACCCAGCAGCAGCACACGTGATGGAACAGGAGGAGGGTGGCGCAGGAGGAGAAGGCCACGCTTTGAGACACAACAACCCAGGCCTTGCATGAGGACAAGAAGCGTGCGGATAGCATGCTTTGTACCACCATGCAGTCATAAATGTAATAAAGATAAGTGGTTCAATAAACAGGGACCACGCGGCAACGCTAACCCAGCAGCAGCACACGTGATGGAACAGGAGGAGGCGCAGGAGGAGAAGGCCACGCTTTGTGAGACACAACAACCCAGGCCTTGCATGAGGACAAAAAGCGTGCGGATAGCATGCTTTGTACCGCCATGTAGTCATAAATGTAATAAAGATAAGAGGTTCAATAAACAGGGACCACGCGGCAACGCTAACCCAGCAGCAGCAGCAGCAGCAGCACACGTGATGGAACAGGAGGAGGCGCAGGAGGAGAAGGCCACGCTTTGTGAGACACAACAACCCAGGCCTTGCATGAGGACAAAAAGCGTGCGGATAGCATGCTTTGTACCGCCATGTAGTCATAAATGTAATAAAGATAAGAGGTTCCATAAACAGGGACCGGCAACGGTAACCCAGCAGCAGCAGCAGCAGCAGCAGCACACGTGATGGAACAGGAGGAGGCGCAGGAGGAGAAGGCCACGCTTTGTGAGACACAACAACCCAGGCCTTGCATGAGGACAAAAAGCGTGCGGATAGCATGCTTTGTACCGCCATGTAGTCATAAATGTAATAAAGATAAGAGGTTCCATAAACAGGGACCGGCAACGGTAACCCAGCAGCAGCAGCAGCAGCAGCAGCACACGTGATGGAACAGGAGGAGGCGCAGGAGGAGAAGGCCACGCTTTGTGAGACACAACAACCCAGGCCTTGCATGAGGACAAAAAGCGTGCGGATAGCATGCTTTGTACCGCCATGTAGTCATAAATGTAATAAAGATAAGAGGTTCCATAAACAGGGACCGGCAACGGTAACCCAGCAGCAGCAGCAGCAGCAACAGCACACGTGATGGAACAGGAGGAGGCGCAGGAGGAGAAGGCCACGCTTTGTGAGACACAACAACCCAGGCCTTGCATGAGGACAAAAAGCGTGCGGATAGCATGCTTTGTACCGCCATGTAGTCATAAATGTAATAAAGATAAGAGGTTCCATAAACAGGGACCGGCAACGGTAACCCAGCAGCAGCAGCAGCAGCACACGTGATGGAACAGGAGGAGGCGCAGGAGGAGAAGGCCACGCTTTGTGAGACACAACAACCCAGGCCTTGCATGAGGACAAAAAGCGTGCGGATATAGCAGCAATGCTTTTTGCCGCCATGCAGTCATAAATGTAATACAGATGAGAGGTTCAATAAACAGGGACCGGAAACGCTAAACCATCCCAGATGTTCATCGGTCATGTTACTTGGTTGGGGTCCAGGAGTGTTGCGTAGTCGTTTCCAATCCAGGATTGATTCATTTTAATTTGAGTCAGACGGTCTGCATTTTCTGTGGAGAGGCGGATACGCCGATCTGTGATGATGCCTCCGGCAGCACTGAAACAGCGTTCCGACATAACGCTGGCTGCCGGGCAAGCCAGCACCTCTATTGCGTACATTGCCAGTTCGTGCCAGGTGTCTAGCTTCATGCCCGGTTTCAGGTCCAGCGGTGCCAGCCACAAATCCGTCTGTTCCTTTATTCCCCTCCAAATTTCCTCCCCTGTGTGCTGCTTATCCCCAAGGCAGATCAGCTTCAGCAACGCTTGCTGACGCATGCCAACAGCTGTGCTGCACTGCTTCCACGATCCTACTGCTGCTGGTGCTGGGTTAGCATTTCCGGATGAGGTACAGCTTTGAGATGCGTTGGAGGAGAAGGAGTCAGAGAGGTAGGTGCTGCTGTTGTTATCCAGCTGTTTGCGGCGTGGGCAACACCCGCGCCGTAGCAGGTGAGGAATCGCTGCCAGGCTCCACAAGGTTCACCCAGTGCGCGGTAAGGGAGATGTATCGACCCTGGCCGAACGCACTCGTCCAGGTGTCAGTGGTGAGGTGAACCTTGCAGGCAACGGCATTCTTCAAGCTTCGGGTTATTTAGCTGACCACGTGCTCATGCAACTCAGGCACTGCAGAGCGCGCAAAGTGGTAGCGGCTGGGAACCACGTAACGTGGGATGGCCACTGACATCATGCCCTTGAAGCTGTTTGTCTCCACCACTCGATATGGCAGCATTTCGCAGGCCAGAAGCTTGGCTATGCTGGCTGGCTGTTACTGCCACGGCCCGGGGGTCATTTGCTGGCAATTTCCTCTTGTGCTCAAACATCTCAGAGACAGACAACTCAACCGTAGCGCTGCACACCGAAGGGCTGTTGGTTGTTGTGTTTGATGAACACTGGGAGACCTCAAGAGCACTAGTCCGGAAAGTGACAGTGTCAGCATCGTCTGATGTTTGTGAATGTTGTGAACCACGCAATGGCTGGGCTACTGCTGCTGCTGAGGCGGGTCTGGTGGTGAGTCTGGTGAACCCAAGGGAGGCAGTGTTGCTGGTGGTACCCTGTCCTGCCGCGTTTGCCCACAGAGTGGGATGTTTGGATAGAATGTGGCGGCTCATGCTGGTGGTGGAGAGGTTGTTAATACTTTTCCCCCTGCTCAGGCGGGTCTTGCACACCTTGCAAATCGCCATGGTAACATCCTCAGTGCAGTCTTCAAAGAAAGCCCAGACTTTAACTGGCTGAGGACTCGGACCTCGTGCGTGATGTGCTGGTGCTGCTTAACCCACTGCTGGACGCTTGAGAGGTCATCCAAGTAATTATCTGGTCCTGTTCTTTTGGATCTGTGAGGGTTGTTGTCCTGGACAACATGGGCAGTATTGAGTGGGTTTTCTTGGGTGCTCCCCTGTGGCCTGTACGTGAACCGTCAGGGGAAACACCTCTTCCCTTGCCCCTCCCTCTTTCACCGGATTTCTTCCTCATTTCACTTATCCTTAAAGTACACGCTGACTGGCAGCAGTACAGTGGCAGTACAGAAATGCTATACAGTGGTGGGTGAGCGGTGTACCACTATTGTCAGCAGTGACACAGAGCACAATGCTATACAGTGGCGGGTGAGCGGTGTACTACTGTTCCCAGCAGACACAGAGTGGAAGTAAACACAATGCTATATAGTGTGGCTGAGCCGTGTACACAGAGTGGCATTAAACACAATGCTATATAGTCTGCTATATAGTCACCCCGAACAGGGTGATGTTCTGCAGAACCCAAACAGTGGCAAACACTGTTCGCCCAACACTACTGGGAGGGAACGCAGATTTTAGTACCTAAACACACGATACAACATGTTTTCCGGGGTCGGACTCTGAGGCACATACAGATGGTCCCGATCATCATCCTCATCATACAACTCTTCTCCTGAGTCTGACCCACCCACCACCTCTGCCACCCCAACATCCCCAGACACAGACCCCTCATCGTCCTCAACATTAACTTGGGATGCTGGCCTGAGCCAGACCTCCTCCTCCACATCAGGCCCCATCATCTCCTCAATGGCAGCCCTCATTAATCGCTCTGGCGACGGACTGATGGACACAACGTTCTCCTCCGGGGAGGGCTGCTGCTGACCACTGGCTGCTGGGGTGGATGTTATAGCTTGCGTGGGGCGTTGGCTGTTGCTGTTGTTGGGAGTGCTGCTCACAGCGGAGGTCTCTGGGGAACTCATGTTGAGCTCATATAGTGGTTGACGGTGAGTGGAGTATTACTGATCCCAGCAATATACACACTGACTGGCAGAGTACGCAATGCTATATAGTGTGGCTGAGCGGTGTACACAGAGTGGCAGTAAACACAATGCTATATAGTCTGGCTGAGCGAGCGGTGTACTACTGTTCCCAGCAGAATCAGAGTGGCAGTAAACAATGGTATATAGTCTGGCTGAGCGGTGTACACAGAGTGTCAGTAAACAATGGTATATAGTCTGGCTGAGCGAGCGGTGTACTACTGTTCCCAGCAGAATCAGAGTGGCAGTAAACAATGGTATATAGTCTGGCTGAGCGAGCGGTGTACTACTGTTCCCAGCAGAATCAGAGTGGCAGTAAACAATGGTATATAGTCTGGCTGAGCGGTGTACACAGAGTGTCAGTAAACAATGGTATATAGTCTGGCTGAGCGAGCGGTGTACTACTGTTCCCAGCAGAATCAGAGTGGCAGTAAACAATGGTATATAGTCTGGCTGAGCGGTGTACACAGAGTGTCAGTAAACAATGGTATATAGTCTGGCTGAGCGGTGTACACACAATGCTATATAGTCTGCTATATAGTGTCAGTAAACAATGGTATATAGTCTGGCTGAGCGAGCGGTGTACTACTGTTCCCAGCAGAATCAGAGTGGCAGTAAACAATGGTATATAGTCTGGCTGAGCGGTGTACACAGAGTTTCAGTAAACAATGGTATATAGTCTGGCTGAGCGGTGTACACAGAGTGTCAGTAAACAATGGTAAATAGTCTGGCTGAGCGGTGTACACAGAGTGGCAGTAAACACAATGCTATATAGTCTGGCTGAGCGAGCGGTGTACTACTGTTCCCAGCAGAATCAGAGTGGCAGTAAACAATGGTATATAGTCTGGCTGAGCGGTGTACACAGAGTGTCAGTAAACAATGGTATATAGTCTGGCTGAGCGGTGTACACAGAGTGTCAGTAAACAATGGTATATAGTCTGGCTGAGCGGTGTACACAGAGTGGCAGTAAACACAATGCTATATACTCTGGCTGAGCGAGCGGTGTACTACTGTTCCCAGCAGACACAGAACAGTAAACAGAATGCTATATAGTGTGGCTGAGCGAGCGGTGTACCACTATTCCCAGCAGACACAGAACAGTAAACAGAATGCTATATAGTGTGGCTGAGCGAGCGGTGTACCACTATTCCCAGCAGACACAGAACAGTAAACAGAATGCTATATAGTGTGGCTGAGCGAGCGGTGTACCACTATTCCAAACAGACACAGAACAGTGAACAGAATGCTATATAGTGTGGCTGAGCGAGCGGTGTACCACTATTCCCAGCAGACACAGAGTGGCAGTAAACAGAATGCTATATAGTGTGGCTGAGCGAGGTACACAGAGTGGCAGTAAACAGAATGCTATATAGTGTGGCTGAGCAAGCGGTGTACTACTATTCCCAGCAGACACAGAGTGGCAGTAAACAGAATGCTATATAGTGTGGCTGAGCGAGGTACACAGAGTGGCAGTAAACAGAATGCTATATAGTGTGGCTGAGCAAGCGGTGTACTACTGTTCCCAGCAGTGACACAATGACAGGGGGGACCCTGGCTAGCGTGGCTGGAGCGCGAACTACCCTGCCTGCCTACCCAAAGCTAAACCCACAGACAAATGGCGGAGATATGACGTGGTTCGGGTATTTATTTACCCGAACCACGTGACCGTTCGGCCAATCAGAGCGCGTTCGGGTCCGAACCACGTGACCCGTTCGGCCAATCACAGCGCTAGCCGAACGTTCGGGGAACGTTCGGCCATGCGCTCTTAGTTCGGCCATGTGGCCGAACGGTTTGGCCGAGCACCGTCAGGTGTTCGGCCGAACTCGAACATCACCCGAACAGGGTGATGTTCTGCAGAACCCGAACAGTGGCGAACACTGTTCGCCCAACACTAGTGGCTACCAACTACCAGGTCTCTTTGGCTACCGCACAGCAGTGTCCCAACTAAGTCTTTTGGGGGGCAGAGGTAGATTTTTATTCCTTTATCATGAGAACTATTTAATCTAGAAACTGCCCTGGCTGCAGCTTTGTATAATGGAACATTTGTGTTAGTATGACCCTGGAAACTAGAACCTTCTTGGTCAAATAAGAAAGCAAAGAAAATCTGAGCAGTTATTTCTTCCACCAGCTGATAAAAGTCTGTGTAAAACAATGGTTTAAATGGTGTGTGTGTGTGTGTGTTTGTGTGTGTGTGCGTGCGTGCGTGTGTGTTTAAATCTTGTAATTTATTCTTGGCTAAAATGTAAAATAGGCCATACCTCTGGTATGGTTTGCCTTCATCACTTGTCTCATTCGACCACTGAAAATGTCAAGTTATCTCTCTAATTAAAGTTTTTCTAAAGCTCATCTTGTATCTTTCAACAAGGTGACTATGCAGGCTGGTATATTCAGAACATTTTCGTCATTGTTTTTCAGAAGGAAAATAGTGCATATTCTATTTAAATGTGCAACTACACTGCTGAAAATCCTGTGTCAAAACAGTTCATAGAGGAGAACATTTTTAGAGGCTGTTTGCCACAGTATCTCAGATTTCACTGGAAAAGTGTAACGATTGGTGTCAGCTAAACAGATTTTCTGATTATTGGTGATCTGCAGTATCACCAATAATACAGATGCTATACCTGATTATGTGGTGATCTGCAGAATCACCAATAATGCTGGTATAGTCAGACACAGGACTAACAATGTGAGATAGTGTTTGGTGCAATATTAATAAGGAATAGGAAGTCTCCCGAGGAGCGGGTGATTCAGACAATACTGCAGCCAGTGGACACCTGAGGAGCAGGTGTTACAGACAGTGCTGCAAAGGATATTCACCTGAGGGGCAGGTGATGAAGACTATACTGCAGACAGTGGACACCTGAGGAGCAGGTGTTACAGACTGTGCTGCGAGCAATGACCACCTGAGG
This sequence comes from Hyperolius riggenbachi, assembly GCF_040937935.1. Lineage (NCBI taxonomy): Eukaryota > Metazoa > Chordata > Amphibia > Anura > Hyperoliidae > Hyperolius > Hyperolius riggenbachi. The sequence continues at coordinate 166,650,237 of NC_090656.1, read as the reverse complement.
AGCAGGTGATTAAGACTATACTGCAGCCAGTGGACCCCTGAGGAGCAGGTGTTACAGACTGTGCTGCGAGCAATGACCACCTGAGGAGCAGGTGATTAAGACTACACTGCATCCAAGAGACACCTGAGGAGCAGGTGTTACAGACAGTGCTGCAGTGGAGCTTCACCTGAGGAGCAGGTGCAAAGCCACAGATCCCTCGCCAGTGGCTAGGCCCACTGGTGAGGCAAGAAGGTCAGACAAGCAGAGTAGGCAACGTACGGGCAGATAAGGTACAAAGACAGAAGACTGACTCAGTGTCAGGTCCAGGCAGGGTCGGCAACATGAATCAGATGAGCAGAGGTACAGAGTCAGTAAGCAGGAGAATAGTCAACAGAAGCAGAAGGTCATAACAGATAATACAATAAACTAGTACTTTAAGCTATCAACAGAATCTGGCTAAGTGTGGATCCCCAGCTCCGGCTGGTTCTAGCACACGTTGGGATCTGACTAGGTCTGAGTGCTCACACGTTAGCATTCGCAACAGCAGACACGGAGCAACTGACAGACTACCACTATATATACATAGCAGCTCCGCAGCGCCGCCACAGTCACTCAGCCAATCCGAGATAGCGTTTGGAGTCAGCTGACCTGGCAGATCAGCTGACTCCCCTTCTATTTGCATAAAGGTCCTGTCGCCTGGCGCAATCTATGTGCAATAGAAGGACTAGGCAGAGCACCAGCATGTAACTGTGCGGCCGATGTCGCCGGCTGATACGCGGAGATAGCCGCCATGCCGCTTGTCTCCGCGGCGGCATCTCCGCGATCCATTACAAAAAGGTTTAAAAAGAAAAATAGTGCGTTATTAAATAACCATTTTTTTTGTAGTAAAATAGGTTAATGCTGTATAGCACACATTCATAAACACCATGATAAACAATGCCCATGATGGAACCACTCTTGTCTTGAACATTTTTGGAAAACAGTACTATAAATTCAGCATCAAAATATTGTGTGATGTTGCAACTGCCTTATTTGTTATTTACTAAATAATACAGTATGATCTTTTGTTAAGTACAACTCATGTTTTTATCCAATTATTATTTTTTTAACCAACTTAGACTGTTCATTAGTGATGAAGAATTCCTCGTGCGCAAAAATGTCCTTGAACTTTGGGTAGTTCTTCAAATTTCTGCCAAACTTATTTTATGAATTGCATTGAAATCAATGGGTCAACTTTAATGTTTAATAGAAAAGCCCCCATGTATGCAACAACCACCAAAGTTGCTAGGTGTGCAGAGGAGAACAGTGGCATCAAGAGGAAAAAAAAACACAGACTGTGTCGGATTGGTTGATCTTCATTGGTGCATGGTCTGGAATAATATGGCTCCATGGAGTTGGACTTGAAACACCTAGAGTTACAGATTGCCCAGCAAGCTTCTGGTTCACAATGAGCTTGCTGGGCAATCTGTAACTCTGCGTGTTTCAAGTCCTACTCTATAGTGCCATATTAGTCCATTCCATGCAATGATGAAGATCAACCAATCCAAAATAGTCTGCATGCATGCTGGATTAGTTTGGCTCTGTAATATTAACAAGCTGACACATCAATGCATTCCAGTGGTTCTGGAGGTGTGTTTATCTATCAGGGACAGAAAAGAGAGGATATGCATATTCAGCAGTGATGCACTGTGGAACACCTTAAAGCCCACTCCAACCTGAATTATCACAAATAACTTATGTTTTAGGAAGGCAAACTTCTGCTTTGCATAGCATGTTAGTAAGGAAACATTTTGATCTCTTTCAGCCCCTTACATATTCTTGGGTGTCCTGGTTCCCCATTAGCTTGGTGAGTGTCACGATCGGTGTAGCAGAGAGGGTCTGATTCTCGGTGATCTGCAGTATCACTGGGAATACAGATATATATATGATTATTGATGATCTGCAGTATCACGATAATCCGATATAACGCTAACCTCTGAACACCTGAGTAGTGTGAGTGCTTGGTGCAACAGTAATACCGTGAGGACTAAGCCTCAGAAACAAGTGCCGTACAGTATGAAGTACTGCAGCAATACAGATTCCTTCCGAAGGCCTGGACTCTCCCGGGGGAGGAGTCAGGCGGAGCGTAGGAAGGACAGAACGTGAGTGACACCTAGGAGAGAGTGTCACTAACAGATCTGGGAACTGCCTCTAACAGTAAGGTCAGTTCTCGAAGTCGGGCAAGCCAGGTCGTAACACACGGACAGATACAGTACAGATTCAGAAAGCAGAGGTGGAGTCTAATAAACAAGCAGGGTTCGGCAACAGGGTATCAGAATGACAAGGTACAAGATCAGAATACAGAAGAATAGTAACAAGCTTGGGGAACCTGAGGAGCGAGTTCCCAATGAATACAGGATGGGCCCTGAGGCAGCAAATACAGAGCTGGCCCTGTGGAGCAGGTGCCCAACAAATACAGAGCGGGCCCTATGGGGCAGGTGCCCAGCAAATACAGAGCTGGCCCTGGGGAGCAGGTGCCCAGCAAATACAGAGCTGGCCCTGTGGAGCAGGTGCCCAGCAAATACAGAGCTGGCCCTGAGGAGCAGGTGCCCAGCAAATACAGAGCTGGCCCTGTGGAGCAGGTGCCCAGCACATACAGAGCTGGCCCTGTGGAGCAGGTGCCCAGAACATACAAGGCATGAACTATCTCCTAGCGATAGAGACAGTTCTCAGGGTCGGGAAGGCCCTGGGGAGCAGGTGCCCAGCGAATACAGAGCTGGCCCTGTGGAGCAGGTGCCCAGCACATACAGAGCTGGCCCTGTGGAGCAGGTGCCCAGCACATACAGAGCTGGCCCTGTGGAGCAGGTGCCCAGAACATACAAGGCATGAACTATCTCCTAGCGAAAGAGATAGTTCTCAGGGTCGGGAAGGCCCTGGGGAGCAGGTGCCCAGCGAATACAGAGTTGGCCCTGTGGAGCAGGTGCCCAGCAAATACAGAGCTGGCCCTGTGGAGCAGGTGCCCAGCACATACAGAGCTGGCCCTGTGAAGCAGGTGCCCAGCACATACAGAGCTGGCCCTGTGAAGCAGGTGCCCAGCACATACAAGGCATGAACTATCTCCTAGTGATAGAGATAGTTCTCAGGGTCGGGAAGGCCAGGTCGGCAACTCACAGACAAACAAAGTACAGGATCAGAAGACAGAGGCAGAGTCAGGGGCTAGCGGAGGTTGGCAACGGAGAATCAGAAAGGCAAGGTACAGAGTCAGCGGGTCCGTTAAAAATGGCGCCGGCCAAATAATGGCGCCAGACAGTGAACGCTAACGTGTTTTAAACGAAAAATATCGTTTTTATCAATTTTTTTTTTTCGTTTTAGAATTATTATTTTTTTCGTTTTATGCTTTATCTTTTACCCTTTTTGAACGTTATTTATCGTTTATATTTAGCGTTATATTGAAATAATGTTAAATTTCGTTTTCAAATTCAAATAGTGTCACCTTCTTTAACTGAACGCGTGTTGCATCATCCACAGTGTGAAGCGCTATTCTATTTTCTTCTGCTGACTGCAACACGATTGTGAATCATGATGGCTGTGGCGGCTTGGTTTGTATTAAAATATTCGATCCGTAGATGGCGCTGTTTAGCATACTTTTGTGACGCATAAGGATATGTAAGTAATGTTCTGTAGTTTTGAGAAGTGCAGTTGTAGCACACTGGTAAAGTGCTGGGCTGTGATGTGAATTTTACAGGTTCGAATCCTGTGACCGTCCTAATTTTTTTTACCTTAATAGATCTAGATACTGCTTCTATTTTTACAGTAATTAACGATTTCTTATACAATTATATATTATTTATAAAATAATTTCTTCATGAAGTAAAATGTTTGTTTTATAATATCACAGCTGCAGAACGCATACAATTTACAAAATGAAGTGGGACGCATGAAGATGAGAGAAAAGAAATTTCTGGCTGCAAACTTATGAAAAATAGATGTACTGATTCTTTTTAACTAATCACTACAGTTATTTTTCTTTATTGGTTTAGCCAGTAATTGCTTGTCTCTCATGTTTATTCTGTCATCCCACTTCGTTTTCCACGTTTTCCAACGTTAGATTCGTTATGCAGCTGGGATATAAAAAAAAATAAAAAATTAATCCTCTTTTTTTTTTTTATTACAGTTTCCTTTTTTTAATGTATACATAGCAGTGCATCTATAAATAAAAATGTAATCCTAATAAAACAAGAGCATTGACTGGTTTCGAACCGGCAACTAAACCTGTTTCAAAAATTTCACCAAAGTACAATGTTTTACCCCTGTACTAAATCTCCACCACATTAACTATCTATATTTCCACCAAAATAATAATTATCTTCCAAACTCCAATACCCCTGTGTTAAATCAGTACCACACAAACTAGCTAATTGTCTACTAATCTTAATTTATGTCCCTATGAGAGTGTATGTCAAGAATAATTGATTATTAATTAAAAGTGCATTTCATTCTCATCAACAAATGTGTGTATCCACTCGCCTACTGCGCCGCAAAAGTGTCAGTCCCAGGACCCTGTTTTGGCAAGTAGCTTAGGGTCCTTGGACACTTTTTAGCCGTTGATTGTGCCCTGTGATGCGTGTGCATCCGCCGGCAATATGTTCCGCCCATCCGTGACGTCAACCCGCTGGCTGTTTTTAAGCGCCGTCGGTTTCTTTACCCTTGTATTGCTGCATGTAATGCGTATAATACTCCTTGTAATGTATAATACGTGTTTCATACAGTCTGCCGCCTGCCCTGGTGGTCCCAGTGATCGAGTGACCACCTTGGCAGTCTTCAGTCACCCTAGTCAAACGGATCCTGCCACCCCCTTCCCTCAGATCGCCCAAAGCACCCTTCAGCCGCCCCCCCCCTCCCCGCCCACCCCTTCAGACCCTTTTTTTCACCCAATCACTCTATAATCACCCATTACCCTCGCCCTGTGACTATCTGTTAAAGCTATTGTTTACATTAGGCCCTTAACTGTCCCCTGGTGTATTCTGATCACCCCCCACACCCTCCGATTCTTCACAGCCCCCCCCCCCCCCCTGTGTACTGTATACATCTATCCTTCAATATAATCACCAGTCAATCACCCGTCAATCATCCATCAATCTACCCCTGTTACCACTTGTAAGTGGTACCCATCAGAGCAGACTCTAAACTGCCCTTTGGGCTCACCCAATCAGCAGCCACACCCTCAAAGAGCCCCCCAGACCCCCTCTGATCAACTCGGTAGTGCACAGTTCGCATATATTCTCCCTTCTAATCACCTACTTGTCATCTATCAAGCAACCCTGTCACTACCCGTCACTACTACCCATCACATTACACCCTAATCTGCCTCATGCTTCTACCCAATCCCCAGCCCCCAACCTCACATATCACCACACACCCAATCTTATCAACTCCCCAGTCCAATCTTTTCACATATTCTCCCTACTAATCACCTATCTATCACCTATCCGATGTTGTGAACCTGTGATTTTTGGTTTGTGAACCCTGTATGTGAACTGCCGTGGAAGGTTCGGTTCGCATGAACTTCGCTAACCGCAATAGACTTCAATGGTGAGGTGAAGTTTGAAAACTAGAAACATTTATGCTGCCGACAAAAGTGATTGAAAAAAAGTTGCAAGGTTTCTAACACCTTGACATCTTTCAGTTAGTACAAGAGTGTACATTTTTTTTTCAAAAATACCTTATAGTTTCTTTGAAAATCAATTGTACATTTTCAATGTAAATTATCCTTCTGACCGTGGAAAAATATACCCCCGCCGACTTTAATGGTTAATTGCAAAGCCCCTTTAAAATCTAGCAACACTAAAATTACTTTGAATGTGAATAAACACAGTGTAAAGAAGAGGAATAAAACTATTCTCCAAAACACCTTATACTTTTTAAAAAAATTGTTTTTAAATTAATAAAAAAATATTCGATTCTTAGAAAAAGAACCGATTCATTAAAACGATCCAGTTCATTCACGAGCCGTTAGTATAGCAGACAATGCGTCCATGGAAGGTCGTGATTTTGCTGGCTCCAGCTGCTGTCTCTCCCCACTTGCCTGCACCTGTCAACCCCCACCTAGGTTTGCATCCAGCGCACCCATGGGTGCACTGGGTGCAAACCTAGGTGGGGGTTGACAGGTGCAGGCAGGTGGGGGGAGACAGCGGGAGCTAGCAGCTATGCATCCGAAAAGACGCATTCTCTGCTATGTGTGTGGGGGTCTTTGGAGATCTTCCATTAACTTAATAGAAGATTGCAACATAATAGGATACAGTTCCTTGGATCAATTATTGTGGAAATTGTGGGTTGTAAATTTATATAAAGGGACAGGTAAGTATTTATGGTTCATTAAGAACATTAAAGGACATTGTTCGTGTTTGTGTTTTTATTTCATTTAAATTTGCTATCTACACTACTACTCACGGTTTTGTGCCCCTACATTGTCAGGGCACTATAGCAACCCCACAATTTAACAAATATTACATAAAATGCACTAAAAGTTTTTCAGGTAAGTGTATGAGGAGTTCATGGTAGTTATTATTTCTGTGCAGTAATTAGAGAAAATATACAGTTTGAGAAAAAATAATAAAGAAATACATTTCTCATGTGATCAAAAATATAATCTTATATTAACTGACAATACTCTTAACAGAATACCTTTTAGGAATATTATTTATATAATTGGGTCACTTGTGGAGTTACTATATATGCCGGGCAGCGGGTATACCAAATAGCAACCAGGACGAGGCCGTAAAATTTATGAACTTCAAACATCCCCTCCCCCGTGGACTTGAGAACCCTTAGTCTTTATGGTTAGTCACACAGGTACAGGTCACAAGTACATCTGCCTACTTACTAGTGACCAGCCGCTCATACAGGAGCAAGCAGGGAGCATGAAAACACAATGATGAAGAGAGCACAGAAAAAAAAAACTACTCCATGGGCGGCGCGCACTGACAACCTGCAGTAACGCTACAGGAAATAAGGTATCATCACGCGGTGTTGAAGTGATGATGACTTGACGTTGAACACAGGCAGACTAGGAAGAGTCAAGGTAGGTGATTGAGCTTGTAATCTTCTTGCATTATGCTGCACCGACCTTCAACAACTCCATAGCAGTTTTCTACTGCTGCCTGCGCACCCTTTCTTAAACTTACCGGTCTCCGGCCAGGGCGGTCACCATGGATCACCATGCCCGCACTGCACAAGAAACGGCCCTCTTCATGGATGTATCAGTAGGTGATTGGAGGGGAGAATAGATGCAATCAATATACTAGGGAGGTTATCGTAAGGGGATCTAGGGGGGGATGTGAGGGTGTGGCCGAGTGAGCAAGGTGTGGCGGCTGATTTACTAACCACAAAGGGCAGATTATTTTATAATCCAAAGGGTAGTAGTGACATGTGGTAACGGGGAGCGGGGTTTATGGTCTGATCTGATGAGTAGCAGTTACAGGTGGTGAAGGTGTAATTAATGATGAGTAATTGATGGGTGATTACTGGATGTGTAGAGGAGACAACAGAGGTAAACAATGTACTTGTGCGGGGATATGACAGCGTGTCTGCGGGATATCTGAGGGTGTGCATGGTTGATCAGACGCCAGCAGGGTGCAGGTTAGTGTATGATAAGATGGATAGCCATGACAGGTGGTGACAGGGGTAGATTGATAGCTGATTGACGGGTGATTGATAAGTTATTGACAGGTGATTATAGGGAAGGATAGATGTGTACAGTACCCAGGGTGGGGGGAGGGTGGTGTTTGTGCGGAGGGGTGGTCTAGGGAGGATGTGCGGGTGTGTGGGGGTGATAAGGAGCCACAAGTGGGCAGTTATGGGACTAATCTAAAGAATAGCGTGGACAGCTAGTGACAGGGACTGATTGATGAGTGATTGATGGGTAATTGGGTGCAATCAGGTATGAGGGATGGGCCAAACCTCCGATTTAAGGTTTGCGAACCGGGTTTGCAAACTTCCGCGGAAGGTTCAGTTCGCGTTAAAGTGCGCAAACCGCAATAGACTTCAATGGGGATGCTAACTTTTGAAAAAAAAAAAAAATATGCTGGCCACAAAAGTGATGGAAAAGATGTTTCAAGGGGTCTAACACCTGGAGGGGAGCATGGCGTAGTGGGATACATGCCAAAAGTCCCGGAAAAAAATGTGGAATTGACGCAAATCAGCGTTTTAAGGGCAGAAATCACATTGAATGCTAAATGACAGGCCTAAAGTGCTTTAAAACTTCTTGCATGTGTATACATCAATCAGGTACTGTAATTAAGGTACTGCTTCACACCGACACACCAAACTCACTGTGTAACGCACCGCAAACAGCTGTTTGTGTAGTGACTGCCGTGATGGGCTGGTGCTTGCACCATGGCGAGAGTGCAGGTTTGGGTGGATTTACAGCCCATATGGTTCACTGAACAGAACAGGTATGCAGTGACGGGTTCACTGAACAGTACAGGTATGCAATGATGGGTTCACAGAACAGGTATGCAGTGGCGTGTTCACTTAACAAAACAGGTATGCAGTGGCAGGTTCACTGAACAGAACTGGTATACAGTGGCGGGTTCACTGAACAGAACAGGTATACAGTGGCAGGTTCACTGAACAGAACAGGTATGCAGTGGCGGGTTCACTGAACAGTACAAGTATGCAGTGGCGGGTTCACTGAACAGAACAGTTGAACCCACCACTGCATACCTGTACTGTTCAGTGAACCCGCCACTGCATACCTGTTCTGTTCAGTGAACCCGCCACTGCATACCTGTTCTGTGAAGAGATGTATGTGAGGAGTGATCAGCAGTCTGTGGAGGAAGGTGACATGAGGACAAGTAAAGAGGAAGAAGAGGAGACATATGTGAGGAGTGATCAGCAGTCTGTGGAGGAGGGTGACATGATGAGGACAAATAAAGAGGAGTAAACTGTGACAGAGAGCAAAACAGGGCGGAGTCCAGGCATCAGGAACCTCTAAGAGACTCGTCTCTCTGTCTCCACAGACTGTACAAGGGATGATGATGTCATTGGACAAGAGTCTCCTGCAGATATCCTGGTTACCCCAAATATTCTCCCAGACTCCCCTCACCTTCACCTGTCTAACCCTGAAGGGCCCCATACCCAGCACAGCTCTCCCCCTGATGGAGGGTCTCATTCCTGTTCCACATGTGGGAAATCTTTTTTATGGAAATCACATCTTTTCAGGCCTGAGAGATCTCACACTGGTGAAAAACCATTTTCGTGTGCTGAGTGTGGGACATGTTTTGGGCAGAAAGGAAGCCTTGTCATACATGAGAGATGTCAGACTGGTGAGCAGCCCTATTCATGTGCTGAGTGTGGGAAATGTTTTGGAGAGAGAGGAAGCCTTGTCATACATGAGAGATGTCAGACTGGTGAGCAGCCCTATTCATGTGCTGAGTGTGGGAAATGTTTTGGAGAGAGAGGAAGCCTTGTCATACATGAGAAATGTCAGACTGATGAGCAGCCCTATTCATGTGCTGAGTGTGGGAAATGTTTTGGAGAGATAGGAAGCCTTGTCAAACATGAGAGATGTAAGACTGGTGAGAAGCCCTTTTCATGTGCTGAGTGTGGGAAATGCTTTGGAGAGAGAGGAAGCCTTGTCATACATGAGAGATGTCAGACTGGTGAGAAGCCCTTTTCATGTGCTGAGTGTGGGAAATGCTTTGGAGAGAGAGGAAGCCTTGTCATACATGAGAGATGTCAGACTGGTGAGAAGCCCTATTCATGTGCTGAGCGTGGGAAATGTTTTGGAGAGAAAGGAAGCCTTGTCAAACATGAGAGATGTCAGACTGGTGAGCAGCCCTATTCATGTGCTGAGTGTGGGAAATGTTTTGGAGAGAGAGGTAGCCTTGTCAAACATGGGTGGATTCACAGTACAGGTATGCAGTGGTGGGTACACAGAACAGGTATGCAGCCAGGAACAATCTAAGCCTAACTAATCTTTCCCTATGAGAGACAGTCTGCAGCAGCTCGCCCTACTCTCACTAACACAGGCACACGAGTGAGCGTAATGGCCGCTGCCTGCCTTTTATTAGGGGGGGGTGGCTCCAGGGGCTAGTGTAGCCTAATTGGCTACACTGGGCCTGCTGACTGTGATGTAGAGGGTCAAAGTTGACAACTAAGGGTGCATTATGGTGAGAACCAAACTTCCCCAAAAGTTCGTAAACGCAAAACGCTGAAGCTCGCAGGGAACCGTTCGCCGGCAAACTGTTCGGGCCATCTCTAGTGCTGTGGGCGATAAGAGGGATGGAGGGGAGCAGATCACTGTGCTTGTTGAAGACTACGGTGGGTGCAGCCTGCCCTGGTGGGCCATCGATCACTTGGAAGAGCAGGTCAGGAAGCATCAATTATATTGCTATATTAGTAAGTTATGATCATTAGCCCTATTGGAAACATTACATTTTTTTTTTTGTTTCTGAACATATTAATTTATCTAATAAATAAAAATTGGTGTACATTAAACATTTTAATTACAATTTTTGGCCAATACTCAATTCATGTGGAAATAATACAATTTAGGTCAGTATTTAATTTAAACTGTAGAGGGTGCTATTTGTAGGGGAAGAAAATATGAAAACAAGTATTAGACATGAACTGGTATAGTAAACAAAAAGGGTGTAGTATACTGGTTAGGGCAGAGGGCTGATGTGAAAAGACTCTAAAATTTTCCAGTTCAAATCTCAATGGTAGTAAAAATTATACCTTTTAATTTTAGAACTAAAATTGATACTTTACACATATAGTACACTTATTTCATTTTATTGATAGATTACAAATTTATTATCAGAACACATATAAAATAATTAATGAAACATATGCATAAGTACTGACCCATATTTAAAAAGTAATGATAAATGCTAACATAATTAATTATCCCTCTTGTTACTGTAGAATATGGATTTTTTTATGATATTAATAAAATAAAAATACATACAATAATTTTCATTAGACATTTTATTTGACACTGATAGGGAATACTACATTTATTTGGAACAATACAATGCCATTTAGGACGATATTTCATTTGAACACTAGATGGTGCTATTTCTGGAATAATGACGATGAAGACAAGTACTGGAAATGAAAAGTAAAAAAAAAAAAAAACAACGTAGTACAGTGGGTAAGTCTGATGGCTTCTGTTCAAAGACTTTTAAATTTGCAGGTTCGAGTCTCATTGGAATTGAAAAATAATTTTTATTTTCAATAAATAAAATAATATTTCCAACATAAAAAATTCATTTCTTCATGGATCTATATATTTAGATTAGATTACCTAATTATTTAAAAAAACATTATAACACATAAACACAAGAGTGCAGAATTAAACATACATTAAAAGTGCGCACAAAAAAAAAAAGGTAACAAGAATTAATGAACGAAAATTAATGTTTTTAAGAACTTTTAAAGAGAAGTAAGATCAAGGGAAAAGAATTAGCCCGTAAAATAACGCTCTAATTAAATGGATTGCATTACACGAAAAATATCGTTTGGAAAGATAGACAACACATACACATAAACGAAAAATATCGTTTAAGACACCGGCGCCATTTTTTAATAGTCAAAAATGAAAATAAGCATTCGGCAATGATTTCCTATGAGGCGCCATTTTTATAAAAACGGTATCTGGCGCCATTTTTAACTAGACGCCAGAGTCAGATATCAGGAGAGTAGTCAGACAAGCAGGAAGTCATAACAGATAATAACAATCAAACTAGTACTTTAAGCTATCAACAGAATCTAGCTAAGTGTAGGATTACAGCTCCAGCTGGTCCCGGCACACTTAAAGGGAAGGTTCAAGCAAAAAAAAAAAAATGAGTTTTACTTACCTGCCCCATGTAGCCATCCTGTGCCGTTGTAGTCACTCACTGCTGCTCCAGTCCTCCGCTGGCAGCTTTCTGACCTCGGAGGTCAGGGCCACATTGCATACATTTTTATGCATTCCAGCTAGTGCAGGAACAAAAATTTACGCGTTGCACCACTAACGCGTAAAAATGTATGCGTTAATGTTCCTGCACTAGCGGAAATGTGTAAAAATGTACGCAATTCGGCCCTGACCTCCGAGGTCAGAAAGCTCCCAGCAGGGGACTGGAGCAGCAGTGAGTGACTACAAGGGCACAGGATGGCTGCATGGGGCTGGTAGAAGCCCCAGGTAAGTGAAACTCATTTTTTTTTTTTGCGTGGACCTTCCCTTTAAGGGTCTGACTACAGGTCTGAGTGCTCCCACGTATGTGTTCGCAACGACAGGCAACCAGCAACTGACCAAGCAGCAGAATATATAGTTGCTGGACACTGCCGCCCCGCCCGAACCATTCAGCCAATCATGAGTCCTGCAGGAATCAGCTGACCTTCCTGATCAGCTGACACTTCCCCTGCTGGTATAAAGGTCCTGAATTCAGGCCCACGCGTGCATGGCTCTCCATCTGCCTAGGTGCACAAACAGATATGCCCACAACAACAAAAGTTCAAATAGGCCTCACTTGCCAATATCAAAAGGTTACTTTATTGTGAATAAGGCAATCAAAGAGATTGTGAAACAGTTCCACTATATTTAAAACCATTTAAAACACTCAAAGAGTTCCAAAGAGTACACAGCAGTTCCCCACCTCATTTGTTCCCTACATACACTCACACCATTCATCTCACAGGAATTATTGCATGCATTGTATTAGTTGTCATGACTCAAGGAAAAAATTGCACGTGCTAAAAAATCACTGTTTGCTGAGCAGGTTCCAGACCTTCAAAGTCCAGTAAAAGACATGCTGTCTCCAAGTTGGAAATTGTCACTGATAGAGTTATATCTGCGATCCTTTAGCCAGCAACAAGCACTATTGTGCACAAAGATGCAATCCAAGCGCAGTCTTCCACGTTAGTAAGCATTAATAAGCAGTGGTTAGATTACAGCAGTTTTGTAGTTTCAGCATAGCGATAAACATGCATATCATGCACAGCTAGAGTCAGAGAGTCCGCTTTGTTCACCAGCCTTGTTAGGGGGTCACTATGACTCTATTGTATCAATCCCCTAAGGGTATACGATACCTCTCTTTTAGCGTTTCTCAGCGTTGCATAATCCTGTGGATAGTTGCCGTGTGGTTGGTGTAGTAGATCTACCCGCGCGTGCCCACGTGACAGCGCAACAGCGGGGATCACACTTACAACGGTATGGAACGAGGTGATGGATGAGGCCGGCCTCAAGTAGCTCCTCCCACCGACATGTTTCGGCCAATGGCCTTCCTCAGGGTGTGGTTTAAGGTGGGGAGGGGTGGTTTCTCCTTTTATACTTTGAGGCTCTGGTCACATGGCTTTTCTACAGGCGCCATCTTTGTTTCTGGAAACTTTGCCCAAACTTCAAAGATCAGGTTTATTCCACGTATTTTATCCAGCATTTCACCGTATAGTTAGTTCAACAGTTGATATCGGGATATTCTGCATTTTTCTAGAGAGGGTTTCAATATTTTATAGCTTGGGACAAGATTAGGTTGAGAAAGGGTTTGAAAATATTAATTATATTAACATAGGGGGCTTGCTGGTATATGAGCACATACATAGGCAGGCTTCCACTATCATAAGAACACACGCGCATTCATTCCACATGTATCATATATCATATGGGCATCTCGCCTCCAGCATCACCTCCCCTCCTTTCTTAAACAGCCATACATCTCTCAGGGGGGGATTTTTTTCCTTGCGCATCAGAACCTCCCCACATATATGTTTTAGCACACACAGTATAAGGGGGGGGTGTATATTCAAGCCTGAAGGCGTTAGTTATGCCAACATATGACCTAGCCATATGGATTCAGATAGACCGAAAAGTCGATCTCTGAATTGAGACCATGTGGTGCCAGAGTCCCCAGCTTGTAAATCCACATGGTCTCAAGACGCAAGAGCTCACCCTCAACATCCACCTTTCTTGCCCCCTTCACTATTGATGACAGTACTTTGACCAAGCTGCCCTTAAATTTTCCTCCGTGGACTTGCCGGTAGTGTTCTCTCAGGGGGCCCTTACAATTCTCATTTTTATTACCTACATTGGATATGTGTTCCAAAATTCTGGTTTTAAATGTCCGAGTTGTCATACCAATATAGTGTAAGCCACAGGGGCAGGTCACCATGTACACAACCCCTGTGGTCTCACAATTCACAAAAGTCCTAATTTTATATTCTCTTATGTGTCTTGCATCCCAAAACGTTTTAGTTTTATGTACAAAAGGGCACACCTTACACCTCCCACATCTATGCATGCCACTTGGAGGTGGAGTTGCTGCCAGCCAAGTTTTTCTATCTGCCGCCCCGCCCGAACCATTCAGCCAATCATGAGTCCTGCAGAAATCAGCTGACCTTCCTGATCAGCTGACACTTCCCCTGCTGGTATAAAGGTCCTGAATTCAGGCCCACGCGTGCATGGCTCTCCATCTGCCTAGGTGCACAAACAGACCCAGCCACACCAAGCACACGCTGCTGCATGCAAACAGCCGCTTTGCTGTCAGGACATGCGGCGGCTTTTCCACACAACCAGACGCATGCAAACCGCCGCGTAGGACGCGGAGTCAGCCGCCTAGCTCTTGGCACACACGGCGGCTTTCCGCGTTTCCTCACAGTGAGAAATCTATAACGGTGGTACTATGTGTCAGCTTAGCCCACTCTGCTGTCAACAGCAGGAGACTGCATTGCTAGCTGGCATCACGAACCGGTTAACATCTGTAATGAATGTCTCCAATAAAGGTGTCTAGGAGTAGTGTGGCCAGAAGGATGGAGGACCTGGGATGAAGCATGAGTCAGCAAGAGCAGCAGCAGAATGTAGCTTCAAGTGATAGGCTCACCTCCGCTGCCAACGTTTCAGCTAAGATAGAGCATGGACCACATTGCTTTCTGGCAGTTTGGGTGGCATTGCTGATGAAGTCCATCCAGGTCAGACGTCTACATACAGATAGCTAAAATATTAGATCAAAAGTAAGAGGTCCAGACCAAGATAGCATCTGTCAGCACTGCTGCTGTAGTCTGTGCTCCAAGAAGTTGAAGAAAGCTGACAATATTGCTAGTTTGCATCATGAACTGGGTGATGATGCCAACCATCACTTTTACATTACTTAGCGTAAAAATAAGCAACAGTTCCTATTCAGTGTGGCAGTGCTGGGGGTTTTCAGCTGCTGTTGTCCGGCCTCCCAGAACCAGGAGAAATGTAAAGTAAATTATTAGCTGGCAGCTTGGCCTACATGACATTGGTGACGAATGCCACTCCTCTCAAAATCAGAATCACTCCGAATCCATTTTATTTGGCCAAATTAGTTTGCACTTACAAAAATTTGACTTGGCAATTTCTTAATGGACTAAGACAATATGCTAAAAGGACAGACAGAAAAGATGTGGGGAGGTGTGTAGTCCAGAGGAGTCCCAAGGCTTCCTATGGAAGCAGGACAAACACTGAGAAAGACCAGGAGCCTTATGGTGTACAGTACAGTCCTGGCCAAAAGTGTTGAGACTGTCAAAAATATTGGAAATTAGAAAAGTTGGTGCTTAAAGGGATACTTAAGTGTGAGATAAAAAGTGACTTTTACTCACCTGGGGCTCCCCTCCGCCCCCTGCAGCTGAATGGTGCCCTCGCCGTGTCCCTCCGATGCGCCTGGTCTCGCCGGCGGCCACTTCCGGTTTGGCCATCACCGGCTGACAGGCTGGGAACGCGGCTGATTATCCGCGTGTGCGGCCGCAATAGTGCCCTCTATAATGCTATTGCGGCCGGGGATGCAGATAATCAGCCGCGTTCCCAGCCTGTCGGCCAGTGATGGCCAAACCGGAAGTGGCCGCCGCCGAGTCCAGGCGCATCGGAGAGACACGGCGAGTGCACCGTTCAGCTGCAGGGGGCTGAGGGGAGCCACAGGTGAGTAAAAGTCATTTTTTATCTCACACTTAAGTATCCCTTTAAGTATTTATAATAGCAATTTGCATATACTCCAGAATGTTATGAAGAGTGTTCAGATGAATTGCATAGTCCTTCTTTGCAATGAAAATTAACTGAACCTCCCCCAAAAAAACCTTTCCACTGCATTTCATTGCTGTCATTAACTATTTGACATTCCTGGACGTGAAACTCACGTCCAGGAAGCCATGTGCGCTCCTGCACGTCCACGCGGCGATCGCGCGCATGCACGCGCGCTCCCGGCCGGCGGTTTGTTAGCCAGTGAATCAGTGAATCGGGCAACGGTGCCCGATCACTGATTCCTCTCCCCCGCAGAAAAAGCGACAGCTTCTCTCGGAAGCTACGCTTTTTCTGCTTCCTATGTCGCTCTAAGCGTACGTGGTACGCTTAGAGTGACGTCACTGTAAACAACTCATGGCTGCCATCTTGTGGTCAAAAAGTAAACTACATCTAAATGTAAAAAAAAAATACAATTTCAATCCCACCCTCCCAAAAATACCCACATAAAATGTTTAATTAAAAAAAAACAAAAAAACATTACAATAAAAAAAAAACACAAATATTTACCTAAGGGTCTAAACTTTTTAAATATATATGGAAAGATGAAATATTTTTTTTTTTTTTTTTTTATTATAAGCTTGTAAATAGTGATGAATGCAAAACGGAAAAAATGCACTTTTATTTCCAAATAAAATATTGTCGCCATACATTGTGATAGGGACATAATTTAAATGGTGTAATAACCAGGACAAATGGGCATATACAATAAGTGGGTTTTAATTATGGAGGCATGTATTGTTTTAAAACTATAATTGCCGAAAAGTGAGAAATAATGATTTGTTTCCGTTTTTTTCTTATTCTTCCTTTTAAAATGCATTTACAGTAAAGTGGCTCTTAGTAAAATGTACCCCCCCAAAGAAAGCCTAATTGGTGGTGGAAAAAACAAGATATAGATCAGTTCATTGTGATAAGTAGTAATAAAGTTATAGGCTAATGAATGGGAGGTGAACATTGTTTGGATGCATGAAGCGAAAAACGACTGAAGCGAACTGGTTAAAGGACCTGCTGAGATCATTTCAGTAATCATCTTGTTAACTCAGGTGAAAATGTTGATGAGCACAACGCTGGAGATCATAATGTCAGGCTGATTGGGTTAGAATGGCAGACTTGACATGTTAAAAGGAGGGTGATGCTTGAAATCATTGATCTTCCATTGTTAACCATAGTGACCAACAAAGTAATGCATGTGGCAATCATTGCGTTGCATAAAAATGGCTTCACAGGCAAGGATATTGTGGGTACTAAGATTGCACCTAAATCAACAATGTATAAGATCATCATGAAGTCCAAGGAAAGAGGTTCAATTCTTGTTAAAAAGGCTTCAGGACATCCAAGTCCAGCAAGCGCCAGGATCATCTCCTAAGGAGGATTCAGCTTCAGGATCGGAGTGCAACCAATGCAGAGGTTGCTCAGGAAAGACAGCAGGCAGGTGTGAGCGCATCTGCAAGCACAGTGAGGCAAAGACTTTTGGAAGATTTTGGAAGATGGCCTGGTGTCAAGAAGGGCAACAAAGAAGCCACTTCTCTCCCAAAAAAACATCAGGGACAGATTGATCTTCTGCAGAAAGTATAGTGAATGGACTGCTGAGGATGGGGCAAAGTCATTTTTTCTGATGAAGCCCATTTCCGATTGTTTGGGGCTAGAGATGTCGCGAACGGTTCGCATGCGAACGGTTCCAGGCGAACTTTGGGGGTTCGCGTTCACCCGCATCAGGCGAACTTTTGCGGAAGTTCGATTCGCCCCATAATGCTCTATTGAGCAAAACTTTGACCCTCCATATCACTGTCAGCTGACACATAATTGCCAAACACACTGGTCTCACTGCTGTAAGCCCACCCTCCCTCCTCCAAGCAAGGTCCTTATACCATTTGACTGAGTTGTCTGCCTACACTAATTAGTTATGGGACAGCTGCTACACACTCTGCTAGAGAGATTTTAATTAGCCTCTTGTGGGTCTCCTCCCTCTACCCTTCTACCTATTCCCTCCTCCCTCCTCCCGGAGGGAGGAGGGTCTCATCTGACAGGGAATTATACTATTTCAAAAACCAGTTTACATCATACCATGGCTGGGAATCGAACCCAGCTCTCACTGTGTGGTGGGCAAGCACACTAACCACTGTACCACTACAGTAGTAACTGAAGCTGGCCTAAAATTTACCATTTATGCTCAATGCAATAGAAACATTATGTTGCTTAAAGGGAACCTTAACTGAGAGTGATATGGATGTTTCCTGTAAACAATACCAGTTGCCTGGCAGTCCAGCTGATCTTTGTGACTGCAATAGTGGCTGAATCACACCCTGAAACCAAGCATGGAGCTAATCCAGTCTGACTTCAGTCAGAGCACCTGATCTGCATGCTTGTTCAGGGGCTGTGGCTAAAAGTATTAGAGACACAGGATCAGCAGGCGATTCAGGCAACTGGTATTATTTTAAAAGGAAAAATCCATATCCTTCTCCGTTTAGGTTGCCTTTAAGGATTTGTAGCATAAAAGCCAACTCACATTGGCTGGGATTTGAACCTGGGTCTCACTCTGTGGTGGGCAAGCACACTAACCACTGTACCACAACAGTATTTACTGAAGCTGGCCTAAAATTTACCATTTATGCTCAATACAAGAGAAAAAGTAGACAAGACAAATAACATTTATATCACACTTTTCTCCTGATGGACTCAAAGCACCAGAGCTGCAGCCACTAGGACATGCTCTATAGGCAGTAGCAGTGTTAGGAAGACTTGCCTAAGGTCTCCTACTGAATAGGTGCTAGCTTACTGAACAGACAGAGCTGAGATTTGAACTCTGGTCTCCTGTGTCAGAAGCAGAGCCCTTAACCATTACACCATGCCGCCACTGCTTACGGATATGTAGCCAGACATGGCCTTGTCTTTTGTGTTCAACAGTTGTCTAAAGAGAACCCCAGACTAGTAGGGATGGTCACCGCTTTCCGCGGAATTGTATTTTTGAGCATAAATCGATTGAGCATAAATGGTACATGCTAGGCTGGCTTCAGCATGTAGTGTTGGTGAGAGAGAGAGAGAGATGAATCTACCTGGCTATCTGGGGTTCTCTTTGGACAACTGTTGAACACAAAAGACAAGGCCATGTCTGGCTACATATCCGTAAGCAGTGGCTCCAGGTGTAATGGTTAAGGGCTCTGCTTCTGACACAGAAGTGACACAGGAGACCAGAGTTCGCATCTCAGCTCTGTCTGTTCAGTAAGCCAGCACCTATTCAGTAGGAGACTTCAGGCAAGTCTTCCTAACACTGCTAGTGCCTATAGAGCATGCCCTAGTGGCTGCAGCTCTGGTGCTTTGAGTCTGTCAGGAGAAAAGTGTGATATAAATGTTATTTGTCTTGTCTACTTTTTCTCTTGTATTGAGCATACATGGTAAATTTTAGGCCAGATTCAGTTACTACTGTTGTGGTACAGTGGTTAGTGTGCTTGCCCACCACAGAGTGAGACTCAGGTTCAAATCCCAGACAATGTGAGTTGGCTTTTATGCTACAAATCCTTAAAGGGAACCTAAACGGAGAAGGATATGGATTTTTCCTTTTAAAATAATACCAGTTGCCTGAATCGCCTGCTGATGCTGTGTCTCTAATACTTTTAGCCACAGCCCCTGAACAAGCATGCAGATCAGGTGCTCTGACTGAAGTCAGACTGGATTAGCTGCATGCTTGGTTTCAGGGTGTGATTCAGCCACTATTGCAGTCACAAAGATCAGCTGGACTGCCAGGAAACTGGTATTGTTTACAGGAAACATCCACATCACTCTCAGTTAAGGTTCCCTTTAAGCGACTTAATGTTTCTATTGCATTGAGCATACATGGTAAATTTTAGGCCAGCTTCAGTTACTACTGTAGTGTACAGTGGTTAGTGTGCTTGCCCACCACACAGTGAGACCCAGGTTCAAATCCCAGCCAATGTGAGTTGGCTTTTATGCTACAAATCCTTAAAGGGAACCTAAACGGAGAAGGATATGGATTTTTCCTTTTGAAATAATACCAGTTGCCTGAATCGCCTGCTGATCCTGTGTCTCTAATAATTTTAGCCACAGCCCCTGAACAAGCATGCAGATCAGGTGCTCTGACTGAAGTCAGACTGGATTAGCTGCATGCTTGTTTCAGGGTGTGATTCAGCCACTATTGCAGTCACAAAGATCAGCTGGACTGCCAGGCAACTGGTATTGTTTACAGGAAACATCCATATCACTCTCAGTTAAGGTTCCCTTTAAGCAACCTAATGTTTCTATTGCATTGAGCATAAATGGTAAATTTTAGGCCAGCTTCAGTTACTACTGTAGTGGTACAGTGGTTAGTGTGCTTGCCCACCACACAGTGAGAGCTGGGTTCAATTCCCAGCCATGGTATGATGTAAACTGGTTTTTGAAATAGTATAATTCTCTGGCAGATGAGACCCTCCTCCCTCCAGTAGGAGGGAGGAGACCCACAAGAGGCTAATTAAAATCTCCCTAGCAGAGTGTGTAGCAGATGTCCCATAACTAATTAGTGTACTGAGTCAAATGGTATAAGGACCTTGCTTGGAGGAGGGAGGGAGGGAGGGAGGGACGGAGGGTGGGTCCTCCAGCAGTGATGTGTATTTCAATCAGGTTTGCCTCCAGGTATTAGAGCTCTTGAAACATGTTTTCTATCATTTTTCCAGCCGGTGGAAGTTTTTAAAATGTTCAAAGTTCGCCTCCCCATTAAAGTCTATTGCGGTTTGCGAACTTTTTCGCGAACCGAACCTTTCGCGGAGGTTCGCGAACTTAAAATCGGAGGTTTGCGACATCTCTATTTGGGGCATGTGTAAAAGGGCTTATCAGGAGAAGAAAAGGTGAACGCTATCATCATTCCTGTGTCATGCCAACAGTAAAGCATCCTGAGACCATTCATGTGTGGGATGCTTCTCATCAAAGGGAGTGGGTTAACTCACAATTTTGCCAAAAATACAGTCATGAATAAAGAATGGTATCAAAACCCCCTTCAACAGAAACTTCTTCCAACAATCCAACAACAGTTTGATGAAGATCAATGCATTTTCCAGCATGATGGAGCAACATGTCATAAGGCAAAAGTGATAACTAAGTGGCCCGGGGACCAAAACGTTGAAATTTTGGGTCCATGGCCTGGAAACTCCCCAGATCTTAATCCCATTGAGAACTTGTGGTCATTGCTCAAGAGGCGGGTTGACAAACAGAAACCGACTAATTCTGAGAAACTCAAAAAAGTGATTATGAAATAAGGGGTTGCTATCAGTCAGGATTTGGCCCAGAAGTTGATTTAGAGCATACCCAGTCGAATTGCAGAGGTCCTGAAAAAGAAGGGCCAACACTGCAAATACTGACTCTGCATACATCTCATGTAATTGTCAATAAAAGCCTTTGAAACGTATGAAGTGCTTATAATTATATTTCAGTACATCGCATAAACAACTGAACCAAGGATCTAAAAGCAGTTTAGCAGCAAACTTTGTGAAAACTAATATTTTTGACAGTCTCAAAACTTTTGGCCAGGACTGTAGTATATTAACATCAGTTTCTAGATAAATACACAGTGTTGAGACACTCACAAAGGCAAGACCAGCAACCACAGGATAAAAACAAGTGAGGAAATCCCATCCCCACTCTGGTTCTTTGTCTTCATTTGACAGCTGACATCTACCCTCACTGATCAGGAGCCATGACAGTTGGTTCCTGATCACGTGATCACTATGATCACTGGCTGAAGAGGAAGAAGTGGATGCACTCACCTCTGCTGACTGCCAGCAATTGTCACTCCCCATCTGCTCTGCCCGACATCCAGCCTTGCACTGCCTCTACTGTCAGGTCCTGACTTGATGACGTCATCAAGCCGAGACCCAGAACTTAGCGGCAGTACAAAGCTGGATGCCGGGCAGAGCAGAGGTGGGGAGAGCTGCTCCTCGGTGGACCCAGGAAGGTGAGTAATGCAGGCTGGGGACACAGGGGACACCTATCTATACTGGGGACACCTATGCCTGACTATCTATACTGGGAATACCTATGTCTCGCTATCTTAACTGGGGACATCTAAACCAGGCAAACTGCTCTGGTCCTGAAGGGAGGTTTTAATGCTGGTCCCAAAGATTTTTTTAACTGGAAATTTTCAGTTCCCAAAGTAATACCTACATTTATCAACATGGTTGCTTTCAGAACTTACCCTGCTCCGTTCTGGGTTGACTTGAACTTTTACGTTCTGAAAAAAAATGCACATTTTAAATTATTTTAATAATACATTATTCTAGAACAATATTGACAAAATACATGACTGTAGGCTGAGGAGAATTTCACAAAATGCCACTGGACTGGGAATTAAATACAAATAGCATTTGCAATACTGATTATTTATTTTACTTTTCTTCCTTTTCCTCCAAAACAGGGTTAATACCTCTGAATAGCGTTGAGACTGTCTTCAGTCAACATTCAAACTCATGTCTGTGAATAGTCAAAAGAGACAAATATCTTGACTGACAGATCCAAAGGTAATAGAGTCCCTTGAAGGAACAATGGCCCCTCCCTGGGAGAATTTTGCTTATCTCTGTTAGCACTAGAGGTATAGAATCACCTGGCAAATCATTTAAACTGAAGCCAAGGCACACTATCTTTTCAGGGGCAGAAAAAGAAAAATATTTACATGATGTTTCAACATGAATTATGAACAAAAGAAAAGGTGTTTGCAAATGAATTAAAAGAATGAACATGACGAAATACAAATTTGCCTTTGTAAAATATATCCAGCTTCATGTGTGCAAGACACATCTTTCATGATGTGTCCCTGCTGAATATGCAAATCATCCCTCTGGGCCACTGAGAGCCAGAAACACATCCAGAATTGTTGAAGTGCAAAGTGTGCCTGTATGACTCATTTACTTACAGAGTTATACTAATCCAACATGCATGCATCTATTTTGAAATATTTGTTCCTCATCAGTGCAAGATATGGATTACTATGGCTGTATGAGGTGGCACCTAGGCAGTTGAATGCTACCCTGATTTGCATATTAAGCAGTGGTGCATCATGGGAGATGTTTATTTTGTTTGCCTTTGAGCCCTTTATAACATTCTAGCAGTTATGGGTCACCACTAACTATGAGGGTATTTTTGTAACACTCGATTGCCCGAGTGCCATCTCATAGAGCCATCATTATTCATGCTTTACAATATTGACAAGGAGCAAAATCTCTGAAACAGCTGTATGCTGGTTAGGTTAGTATGGCTTAAATAAAAAGAAATAAAAAAAAAAATAGGCCATATAGGCATTTCAGTGATTTTGGATAAGCATCCCAGTTTTCAGGCACACAAAAAGATGATTTGTATATTCAGCAGTGGCACATAATGGGAAATCTTTCTTGCTTACATAAAGATGAATAATTGCAAATGCTTTCACTTAATACTGTAGCACAGCTAAGTTGTAATAAGGCTTCACAGCTCACTAAAGGCCTGAGGCCATGCATGTTTTCATTCCTTACATGCATGTGGTATTGGCTATCTTTATCATCTCTAAGATGAGCTGGTGGTGCGTGCTATGCTGCATGGGGCAGGAGTGCATGCACTCTCTTATACTTTGCACCTACCGTCCTGCCACAGGCGCGCATGTACGATCGCATTACATGCACTTACCATTCAATAAGCACCGTAGCCAATTGTTGTGGACAACCACAGCAGGGTGGAGCAGGAGAGGGCACGTCCAGGGTGGATACACATACAGGGGAAAGGGAAAAAAGGGCGCAGGCAGCTTGTGCACAAAAAGGGCGCAGCCATTCACTCCCATTATAAATATCGTTTAATGGGCGCCGAGCAGGAAAAAAGGGCGCCGGAGATAAGTAACGTTTTACAAACGGCGCCCGGAGCTTTTTAATGTTTTATAACTGTGTCTGTGATGATTCACGTTTATAAAATGCACCCATAACAAATAACGGGAGGGGGGACACCAAGAGCCCAATAGTGTGATATTGTATAGATGATAATTAATAATGAGTAATATAACAATTTAATACTCACAAACTAGGGTTACTATTAGGCAACCACTGTGAAGGCAGGTGGGGAGATTAACCTGACCCCACTCAGGATTAAAAGTCGCTCTCTGTAGATGGGAAGAAGATGGGTACAACCCTCCACCAAGGGTGGACTTAGCAAAATGTAGAAGCTTTCCAGAGGCGCCAATAGAATAAAAGTCACTTAAAGAGAATCTGTATTGTTAAAATCGCACAAAAGTAAACATACCAGTGTGTTAGGGGACATCTCCTATTACCCTCTGTCACAATTTCGCCGCTCCCCGCCGCATTAAAAGTAGTCAAAAACAGTTTTAAAAAGTTTGTTTATAAACAAACAAAATGGCCACCAAAACAGGAAGTAGATTGATGTACAATATGTCCACACATAGAAAATACATCCATACACAAGCAGGCTGTATACAGCTTTCCTTTTGAATCTCAAAAGATCATTTGTGTGTTTACCTTCTGTCCCCTTCTTCTCTCATGCACTGAACATTACAGGCTTCCTGCAGACAGCTCTGCCTGTGCCTGTGTTTGTAATTCCTCAGTATGTGTCAGCCAGCTACTTTCACAGCCTAACAGAGGAGGATTTTTATCCAGCTCTCTTCCATCACTGATAAGATAGCAGAGAAGCTGCTGGCTTATGTAAATAAAACACCAACTGGAGTGTGCATAGAGGAACAGACCAGCACGGAAGAGTTGGCAGCCTTCCAGACACAGGCCGACAAGTCTGACAGGGGAAAGATACATTGATTGATTACAGAGACTGTGATAGTACAAAGTGCTGCAGTGAGCCAGAACAGATTAGAATAGGTTTAGGAACTTGTAGGATGGTAGAAAAAACGTTGTAATTTTTGTTACAGTCACTTTAAACGAGTTTAAAACCGATGGGGCAGTGGTGGGCCTATCCCATCCATGCAGACAAAGCAAACAAAGGAAGGACTGTGGCATCAACAGTCAAACAACAATTTATTTATACTCCACAGTAAAAATAGGCAACGCGTTTCACGGGCTCAATCCCGCTTCATCAGGCCAATCAAAAAGGAGCATACAGCTTAACAGCATCAAAACCACACTGAGCACCTCTGTAGATAACAAATAACGTTTATAAAAATACTAACATATTTATCCTATTTAACTAAAACATTATTTAACATTTTATCCCATACTGTTTGTAAAACATTATTATTCACAAAATAAAGCAATCAGTACGTAACGTAAACTGCAATATATTTTTTTACAGTCACTATTTGTAAAACATTATTATCCACATAATAAAGTAAACACTAAGGGGGGTGGTTAGGGTCAGGCACCACCAGGGGGGGGGTCTTAGGCTTAGGCACCACCAGGGGGGTCTTAGGTTTAGGCACCACCAGGGGGGTCTTAGGTTTAGGCACCACCAGGGGGGGTCCTAGGTTTAGGCTCCACCAGGGGGGTCTTAGGTTTAGGCACCACCAGGGGGGTCTTAGGTTTAGGTACCACCAGGGGGTCTTAGGTTTAGGCACCACCAGGGGGGTCTAGGGGTTAGGGATAGGTACAGGGAGGGTTCTGTGTGAGAGTAGGGTTAGGTATAGTTTTAGTAACATTTTAGTTATACTTACTAATGTTTTACAGCACTTATTACAAACATAGTTATATTTATATCATCGTTATAAACAATATTTTCAGATTTTATTATAAGAAGAAACCATAAATGAAGGTAATCACAATAATATACAATTATAACGATTAAACATATATTATCATTTTTTAAACAAACGTTATTTCAAGTTTTACTTTTGAAACAGAGAGATTAACCCCCCTGGCGGTATGAAAAATTCCGCCAGGGGGCAGCGCAGCAGTTTTTTTTATTTATTTGGTTTTTTAAATCATGTAGCCGCTGCTCAGCGGCATCCCCCCAGCCCCGCCGATCGCCTCTGGCGATAGGCGATCAGGAAATCCCGTTCAAAGAACGGGATTTCCTGGAGGGCTTCCCCCGTCGCCATGGCGGCGGGGCGGGATGACGTCACCGACGTCAGCGACGTCAGGACGTCATTGGGAGTCCCAAAGAACCCCTCGGCGCTGCTTGGCACTGATTGGCCAGGCAGCGCACGGGGTCTGGGGGGGGGGGGGGGCGCGCCGCATCAGATAGCGGCGATCGGGCGGGGGCCGGCGGCGATCAGAGTGCTGGCGCAGCTAGCAAAGTGCTAGCTGCGTCCAGCAAAAAAAAAATTATGAAAATCGGCCCAGCAGGGCCTAAGCGGCACCCTCCGGCGGCTTACCCCGTGTCCAGCACGGGGTTACCGCTAAGGAGGTTAACGTTTTCACTATTGCCGATTTCATAAACATTATTTAATGATTTATAGATTTGTAAAACATTATTTGTACAAAACAATATTATCGTTTACAACCCGCGCCCTTTTTTCCGGACGCCCTTTTTGTACGTACGCCACATACAGACAACAGACAGTTTGGAAATTGTTATTCTAGATTATGTAGAGTGGGTGACACAGCATGGGTCACATCAAGCTACTTCCCCTTAACCCCCCCCCCCCCCCCCCAATAAATACATGTAAAACGTGTCTATAAATATAAGGCTAAACCCATATGTTCAATTTTTTTAGAGCCTTCTATTTTTGCACAAAGAATGTCAAAACTGCAGTTCATTGCATAGGCAAAGGCAGGGGAGTGGGGATTACAGATGCTCAGAACCCTACCTCAGACAAGGGCCGGTGCAGTGTCTGGGGACAGGCACGAGTTGAAACACCAGAATATCTGCAGGTATCCTGCAGCTCACAGCACTGCCCCCTTTCTTTCCCTGCTACTGTTGACTTTGGGGAACGTAACTGAGTCAGCTATGAGCACAGCCCTGTGCCCTGCTGTGTGAATGCTTCACTTTCCCCTTCATTAGCAATATCGGCTGCCATTATTATCTGTATCCAAACTGCTCCTGATAGATGCCCTTGTTGATCGGGAGCAGATTGATCATTTAGTAAATAATTGTCATAATCATGTACCCAGCATGATGTCCTACCATATTATTATACTGTATTGTGCATGGCTGAGGTAGACCTTTCAGGAATCCCCCCTTGAAAATCCTGGGTTTGCCCCTGCATCAGATTGGTAAATCAGACATTCTTAAACCTGAGACTTCCTGTGTAGCATTTTTCTTAAGACATTTTTAACAAAAACATGCCTTTGGAATATATATACACAAGTGCTTTCTGCAAGCTTTTTTGACCCTCAGCGCTTTCTGAGAGTTTTTTTTAAAAAGCACTTCCATTGACTTGCATTAAAATTGTGGTAAAATCACCACAACCACAGTTTTTTTAAAAATCACAATTGCAGCAATTTTAACGCAATTTTAATGCAAGTCAATGGGAGTGTTTTTTTAGAAAAAGCTCAAAAAGCTCTGATGGTCAGAAAAGCACCCAGAAAGCACTCATAGGGCTTGATTCACAAAAGTGTGATAACTCTGTGATAGCTTTGCACGTGCAATCTAGAGTGCTGAGTAGTTTGCATGTGCTAACTAGGGTGCTAAGTAGTTTGCACATGCTAACTACTTAGCACCATAGTTAGCACGTGCAAATCATGTTAGCACATGCAAAGTGGCTTTTCACTGGCGTGCTAACACTTTGCACGCTTTAGTGAATCAAGCCCATGGTGTGTCCACAGCCTTAGGCAGATATGGAGTAAGGAACAGTGGGAGTATACATGGGGTGGGAGAAGTAGAGGACAGTAAAGATTGGATCCTGAAACATCTATACCACAGCAAAGCAGTAGAATTTCTTGACTGATTGCAATTGATCAGGCAGGTATTATATTTCTTAGTCATAGTGTTGGCTGAATCTTTTAATTGCAGCATATTTGGACCCAGGTATCACTTACCCATGGGGAAAGGTTTCCAACATTTAAAAGTTAATGAATAGTCAACATTCTACTGTTATTAACCCTGTCTCTGCAATCCAAGGCACACCTACACAGAGCAGCTGAAGAATCACCATCAATAGGTGCTGCATTGCAATATTTTTTCAGGCTACATTTGGCATGTATGGTCAACAGATAGGAGAAGGATTCAGAGGCACAGCCTAACCATGATGGCTACTGAGTATTTCAGGTCCGATTTGGATACCAATAATATGTACTATTTACTGGAGCTTTAGAACATGGCCTATAGGTACTGGACTGTCCTGTTGCAAGTGTATTCTCAGACTCTGTGTTCGAGTTGGAGGGTTTGTGCGCACTCATCCAATGGCAATATGGTGGATCATTTGACCTTTTAAATGAGCACGAGTTGGTACTCACTCAGATGCTACACAACCCTCTGCAGGATTCTATTGATTAGCTGCAGCTAGCTGCTGGATCTCTATATGTGACCGGACATGTATTTATAAATTTAAGAGCACACATTGTTTTGTGTTAATTATGTATTGAAACTCAAACAAATCAAGTTTAATAAATATAAAAAACAAGTGTCAGCGCCAAGGCAGAAGGCGACCGCAGCCGAGAAGGACAATGTCCAAAAGTCCACACAAGCAATGAATATATAAAGTCAGCGCAGGTCTATAGTAATACAGCTTTCATCATTTTTTGGTATACAGGATCTTCGAACAAAAGGGTAAAGAAGCAAGGCTTACCAGATTCCAACAACCCACATTATAAGGTTGTAAACGAGTTTGATAGGTGGTCCGCAGAACTTTCAAATGGTGTCGTTTCACCAGCGATGTTGCACACTACAGATTCCTCCGGAATATAGTAGATATCCTGAGATCGCAGAGACTCACCAAAGGGGAGTCCAGTAGGACAGTGACATGAAAGAGATGTACGGCACGTCTAAGTGTAAACCGTCTTTATTACATAACAAGTAAAACAATTAAAAATAAGGATAAAGGAAAACTCACATACGGGGCCCGTGCACTGGGAACCCCGAAAAAGTAGCGCGCATAAAATGGTCAATAGAAGACCTCAAATAAAATGGTGCCGCCTGTCGCCTTCCCAGACCTGCGCTGACTTTATATATTCAAGTTTAATAAATAGCTTGAAATAGTACAAATGTAAGTGGTGAATGGCCATAAGTTAGAAAAAAAGGTACAGTTACCCAAAACTGAATCATAATGTCCACTTCAAAATTAGACAACATTGCCTTTTGCAAGGAACAAGAATTGGGTTAGCGCCTTTTTGACAGCAATGGAGGTTGAGGTTATAAAGGTGGGACTGACACTGACTGGTCAAGTGGACATGATCACTGTTACAGTCAATTGTACATCAACTGCCAAACTTGGAG
This sequence comes from Hyperolius riggenbachi, assembly GCF_040937935.1. NCBI lineage: Eukaryota > Metazoa > Chordata > Amphibia > Anura > Hyperoliidae > Hyperolius > Hyperolius riggenbachi. The sequence continues at coordinate 166,620,992 of NC_090656.1, read as the reverse complement.
GATGAAGTGGGATGGTCTGGGGCTGTTTTTGTGGATCCAGGATTGGTGACTTGCGCAGAGTGAACCACCTGAACCAAAATAGCTACCACAGCATTCTGGAGCACCATGTAGTACTTACTGGTATGTGCCTAGTTGGCCAGGGGTTCGTCCTACAGCAAGAAATTTTTATCTAAATATATATTTATTAATTATATAAAAGGAAGCTGCCATTTGTGGTACCAATAAAAACATTTGAGAGTAAACAATAAAAAAATAAATGCATTGTGCAGAGCATTTGAAAAAAAATGCTATTGTGCAGAACAGAGTGCACTGATATATTGTTACCTGTGGGAGTCCCAGAAATGACCCTCAGTGATTCTGTAAAAGTATGTGTAGGATCATGGGACTATACAAGATTGTATAATGGAGGAGCCTTACTTTTCCCATGTTGCACATGCAGCCACATTAAAGGCTCTTTCTCTTCACAGCGCATATTTTTAACTTTGTTTTATTATTGCACTATGTTCCTTAAAGCATTTGGCTGTACTTGTTCTCCAGACACCAGAACAAACCACTTACATTTTTCCCCCTTGATTTCAAGAGTATTCCGATTGAGGACCATCCATATTTCAAACATGGTTGATCAAATAGTGCTTGAATCAAAGTTAATTGAGCAACGCTACTGGGAAGTACATAGAACTCCTATGGGATAGAGTCCCTAACTGGATTGCAGAGAGGTCCCTCTGAGGGACAGGGAGTCCCTGCAACTACTGGACACCCCACCGGGGGGGGGTGTCACATGTAGAAGGGTCGGCCAGGCCGGGTCGGCAACACACGAGCAAATAAGGTACAGAGACAGAAGGCTAATTTAGTAACCAGTGCAAATTTGGACAGAGGCGCCCGCCGCCAGGCAGGTTAAAATGATCTAAAAACAACTAAAAAGGAGAAGTGGTTGCCTACGTGGTAACCTGTGTTTGTGAGTATATCCACATCTGTTAATTATTTCGCCAACAGTTGTTAGACTTACTGCACTATATTGGGCTCTCGGTTTTTCTTTTTGTTTCAAGTGAATTCAGTAACCAGGGACAGGCAGGGTTGGCAACAGGTAATCAGTATGCGAAGGTACCGAATCAGAGAGCAGGAGAAGGGTCAAGAGAGCAATAGGTCATAACAGATAACAAGCAGAGGCCTAGTCTAGAGTGTGAGGTCCGTGGTCTCAACACTCAGGAACTGATCTAAAGAATAACACAGCAATGACACAGTATCCCTAATCTTGGGTGTGAGGTCTGTGGTCTCTACACCCTGGAACTGGTCTAAAGAATAACACAGCAATGACACAGTATCCCTAATCTTGGGTGTGAGGTCCGTGGTCTCTACACCCTGGAACTGGTCTAAAGAATAAAACAGCAATGACACAGTATCCCTAATCTTGGGTGTGAGGTCCGTGGTCTCTACACCCTGGAACTGGTCTAAAGTATAACACAGCAATGACACAGTAATCTGGCTAACTGTGAATTCCCAGGTCCACCTGGTTCTAACACACTGAGGGATCTGACTATGGTCTGAGTGCTAACACATAAGCATTCGCAACGGCAGACAACCAGCAACTGACAAGCAAGAAGTATATATAGCAGAGCGCTCCTCAGCGCCGCCCAGTCCCACTCAGCCAATCACCTACTGCGCTGGGATCAGCTGATCGTCCTGATCAGCTGATCCTTCTCCTATTGGCATAAAGGGCCTGCCTGTTAGCGTGCGTAGCTCTCCATCTGTGTGCACTACTAGGCACAGACAAACCAGACGCATGCTGCTGCGGAGAAACCGCCGGTCTGAACGCGGAACCAGCCGCCTCGCTGTCAGACCGCGCGGCGGTGTCTCTGCAATCCATTACAGTATCCCCCCCCCAAGGAGTGGACTCTGAACACTTCCCACCAGGCTTCCCAGGATGTAAGTCATGAAACTCCTTTTTTAATTCCTCCGCATGCATGCGACAATCTGGCACCCAAGATCTTTCCTCTATGCCATATCCTTTCCAGTGGACCAGATACTGCACAGAATTCTGCACTAAGCGAGAGTCCAGGATCTTTTCAATTTCATACTCTGGTTGGTCATCCACCAACACAGGGGGGGGGGGGGAGGAATCCACGTGTACTGCTGGCTTCAAGAGAGACACATGGAATAATCTCACACCTCTCATACTGGCTGGGAGATCAATCGCGTAAGTGACATTATTGATTTTCTTGGACACTGGAAATGGTCCTATAAATCTAGGGCCCAGTTTGGGGGACAGTTGCTTCAAGGCCAAATGTCGAGTGGATACCCACACCAAATCTCCTGGAGAGAACTTCCACTCCACAGACCGTCTTTTATTTGCCTGTCTTTCCTGGGTTTGTAAAGCTTTCCCCAGATTCCTCTTAACCATTCCCCAGATCTCCTTTAGAGCCCTCTGCCAATCCTCCAGAGCAGGGAACGGTGTAGATGCGACATGCAAAGGAGCAAACTTAGGTGATCTTCCTGACACTACCTGGAAAGGGGAAAACCCAGAAGAGGAGCTTTTCAGGTTGTTGTGCGCAAATTCCGCAAACGGCAAAAATTTTACCCAATCGGATTGCGCGTCTGCAACATAACACCTGAGGAACTGTTCCAGGGATTGTTTAACTCTCTCGGTCTGGCCGTTGGTCTGTGGGTGGTAACCTGATGAAAATGCAAGATCCATGTCTAACTGATGGCAGAAGGCTTTCCAAAACTTTGAAACAAATTGGACTCCCCGATCTGACACTACATTCTCCGGAATGCCATGCAACCGGAAAATGTGCTGGATGAAGAGATCAGCCAATTCCTGGGCCGAGGGGAATCCTTTCAAAGGGACAAAATGAGCCATCTTACTATTTGCATAATTATGTATAAATTACATGTTTTAATTCAGTGCAATAAAAGTTTTGGTTTCCATATTTCACTCCACATTTTTTTCTCTGCATATTTAACTGCTCTTTAATAACTGTTCAAGCAGAATGAAGTTCATTGTTCATTGACTGTAGAGTATAATGGAACAGTGTTGACATTAGGCAGCTCCTGCCATATAAGAGGCTAATCAGCCAATTAAATACATTAGGGTCTCATCCAATCCAATTCACAAGTTTTCTCCCAGGTGATATTTCACAACATATTGATAAAATCCCTTTAGAAATAGGGTAGGGCCCTATAAATTTGGGACCCACTTTTACAGAGGGCTGCCGTAGAGATAAGTGTCGTGTGGAAATCCACACCAAATCTCCCGGTGCAAATTTCCATTCCACCGACCGTCTCTTATCGGCGTGCCTTTTTTGAGTCGAAAAGGCTCTTCTCAAATTTTACTTCACCTTATCCCAGATGCCTCTCATTCTCTCTGACCAGTTTTCTAAAGCAGGAAAAGGTGAAACTACCACTGGCAGGGGTGAAAACTTGGGTGATCTCCCCGTAACAACCTAGAACGGGGAGAATCCTGATGAAGCAGACCTCAAATTATTGTGGGCAAACTCGGCATACGGTAAAAATCTGACCCAATCTGCCTGGGCATCGGCCACATAGCACCTGAGGAACTGCTCAAGAGCTTGGTTTACCCTCTCGGTCTGACCATTGGTCTGTGGGTGGTAGCCGGAGGAAAACGATAACTTCATCCCCATATGCTGACAAAATGCTTTCCAGAAACGAGAAGTGAACTGGACTCCCCTATCTGACACCACATCCTGGGGAATCCCATGCAGCCTAAAGATGTGGAGAACGAACAGTTCTGCCAATTCCTGTGCCAAGGGGAGTCCGTTCAAGGGGATGAAGTGGGCCATCTTACTAAACCTGTTGACTACCACTCAAATGACCGTTTTACCCTCAGAGGAAGGCAATTCGCCCACAAAATCCATGGGCACGCGAGTCCAAGGTTCCTCAGGCACTGGCAGAGGTTGTAAGATACCAGCAGGCGCTTGCCTAGAAGCCTTGCTCCTGGCACAAACGGCACAGCTAGCCACGAACTCCTTACAATCAGTAGTGATTGAGGGCCACCATACACTGCTACTTAATAATTCTCGGGTACGAGCCACTCCCGGGTGACCAGCATTTTTATGGGCATGAAATGCCTCCAAGACTTTGAATCTCAACTGGAGGGGAACAAAAAAAAACCCTCTGGTTTGCCTTCAGGGACCTCCTGTTGAAAAGGACCCAGCTCTGATGCCCAATCCAACTCAACCTGAACCTGTGAGGAAACGCTGAAAAGCCGCCGCAAGGGCTCAGAGTAAGGCGGCTGTTTCCGCGTCTAACATGGTGGCACAACGCGAAGAAACCGCCGCATGCCGCAGGGGCAGAGCGGTGGAGTCCGCGTTGGAGGCGGCGGATTGTACGCATGACATAGCAGCTGGCATTGCGGCTGGACGCAGGGAAACCGCCGCTCTCGTAGAGAGCGGGGCGGCGGTTTCCGCGCTTGAGTCAGAGGTCACAGTACAAGACATGTCTGGTGTGGCTGGGACTGCTAGTCCACACAGGTTCAGAAGGACGCGCGCGCTGAGAGTAGTGTTGGGCGAACACCTGGATGTTCGGGTTCGGGAAAGTTCGCCGAACATGGCCGCAATGTTCGGCATGTTCGGGCCGAACCCCGAACTCCCCGAACATCCCGCTTTTGGGGGCCCTATGGGGTCGCAGGCATAAGGGGGGAGCATGCCCCGATCGCGTGGGGGGTCGGAAATTCCCCCCACCCCCTCCGCTAGCGCTCCCCCCTCTGTCCGCTTCCCCATACAAAAGTTTCAGGAAGTACCGGTCCGGTGGTAGTGGGTGGCTGGCAGTGGGCGGCACTGTGAAGTGAGTGACTGAGGAGGAGGAGTCCGGAGAGTGACGGGTTGAGGGAGGCCGGGCAGCGGGCGGTTCAGCAGTAGTACGGTACTACTGCTGAACCGCCCGCTGCCCGGCCTCCCTCAACGCGTCACTCTCCGGACTCCTCCTCCTCAGTCACTCACTTCACAGTGCCGCCCACTGCCAGCCACCCACTACCACCGGACCGGTACTTCCTGAAACTTTTGTATGGGGAAGCGGGCAGAGGGGGGAGCGCTAGCGGAGGGGGTGGGGGGAATTTCCGACCCCCCCCCCGTGATCGGGGCATGCTCCCCCCTTATGCCTGCGACCCCATAGGGGGGCAGTATTCGGCCGAACAGGGCCCTGTTCGGCCGAACAGGGGCCCTGTTCGGCGGCCATTTAGTAGTTCGGGGCGAACCCGAACTTAAAAGGCCGAACACCATCAGGTGTTCGGCCGAACGCGAACATCACCCGAACAGGGTGATGTTCTGCAGAACCCGAACAGTGGCGAACACTGTTCGCCCAACACTAGTTGAGAGGCAGAGCTTATATGACAGCCAGAAAAGGGTCAGCTGACCAGGCAGGTCAGCTGACATTTTCACCACCTGCCATTGGTCCAGCACTTAGGAGAGGCGCTGGGGAGCGCTTTCCTATATATACTGGGTGCTGGTCATTCTCTGGTTGTCTGCCGTTGCGATCACTACGTGGTAGCACTCAGACCTTGTCTGTATCTGTGTTCTAGCATAGTTTCCAAAGGTGTTGACGATCAAGGAACTCACACCTTAGCGTTAGGAATATTGAACTGTATTATTTGTTATGACCCTTTGCCTGTTTGACCACTCCTCTGAACTCTGATTCTGTACCTTGCTATTTCTGTTACCCTGTTGCCAATCTCTGCTCGTTCCTGGACTTTATATTGGCCTTCTGAATCTGTACCTTATCTGTCTGTGTGTTAACGACCTGGCTTGCCCGACCTCGAGAACTGGCCTTACTGTTAGAGGCAGTTCCCAGACCTGTTAGTGTCACCCCTTCTCTGGGTGTCACTCACGCTCTGTCCTTCCTCCCCTCAGCCTAGCTCCTCCCTCCTGGAGAGTCTAGGCTAGAGGAAGGAACCTACTTCTGGAGAAGTACTCAAAGTATTCTGTTGCATCTAAACACTCACTTGTTATCTTGGTGTCCAGAGGTTAGTAGATATATCTGATTATCAGTGATACTGCAGATCACCAATAATCGGGTATATTCTGTATTCTCGGTGATACTGCAGTTCACCGGTAATCAGACCCTCTCTGTGTTACACCGATCGTTACAGAACCCCAGAGAGTTCTCGATCCTGTTCAATGGTTCCAACTACTTGGACTTCATTAACTGCAATAGGGACCTGCTTTAAACAGTGATCATGACAGTATGGAGACCAGCTTATCAACTGTCTGGTACCCCAATCAATGTCTGGTGAGTGCTTTTTTTAACCACGGCATGCCCAGGAGGACCGTGGAGGTGGACATTTCTAACACCAGAAACTGCATTTGTTCCCTGTGCAGGGCCCCAATCTGGCATAACAATACAGGAGTCTGAGTGATGGTGAGAGGCAATGGGGAGTCGTCCACAGCCGTAATCTTAATCTGCTCCCCCAGAGGAAGCAACGGAAATCTGAATTGATTAGCGAATTTAACAGACATGACATTGACAGCTGACCCGGAATCTACAAATGCCTGAGTAGTATGAACCTGGTCCTCCCAGGTGATAGCACAAGGAAGCAACACCCGCTTACTGTTTAGAGGTATATCAAGATCGCCTAGGGTAGTAACCTCCAGCTACTCCTAGGCGATAGAGTTTTCTGCCTTCTTAGGGCAGGCAGAAACCATGTGCCCATTATCGGCGCAGTATAAACAGAGCTTCTCTGCTTGTCTTCTATTTTTCTCCACCTCTGAGAGCTTGGCTTGCCCAATTTGCATTGGCTCGTCAGCGGGTGGAGAGGAAGGCGTAGGAGCTGAGAAAGTACAAGAGGAAAACTTTCTTGAAGGCTTAGCCCGAGTTTGCTTTTGATAGCGAACTCGTCTATCAATTTTAATGGCCAAGGAAATGGCCTCATTCAGAGTCTTGGGCTCTGGATGATCCAACGTAAGATCGGATACAGCGTCAGACAATCCTGACAAGAAACAGTCTAAAAGTGCACACTGCCCCCACCTGGCTGACACTGCCCATCTCCTGATCTCGGCGGCATAAACCTCAACGGAACTATTACCCTGCCTGAGAGTTTTTAACTTCCTCTCTGAAGTCAGCACCAAATCAGGATCGTCGTAAATTATGGCCATGGCTTTAAAGAATTCCTCCACTGAGACCAAGGCCGCATCCCCTATAGGGAGACTATATGCCCAGGACTGGGAATCTCCAGACAACAAAGTTTTAATGAATGTGACCCGTTGGGCTTCTGTACCAGAAGAAACGGGTCGTAATTCAAAATATGACAAGCATCTATGCTTAAAGTTACTAAAATCCGAGCGATGCCCCGAGAATTTTTCAGGTGGGGGCACCCTCGGCTCGATCACAGAAGGGGGAGACACTCGAGTATTAGGGTCTAATAAACGGTTAACTGACTCAGCTAGTTGGTCAATATGAGTCTGTTGAGCATTCACCATGTTAATGATTTCATTAACGGTGGTGGTTAACACGTCGACCTGTTGGCAGAGGGCCTCCATTATACTTTTACTGGTCTGTTGTTCTGTAACGATAGGGTGTCGTAGCTCAGATGTCTGATTATATGGTGATCTGCAGAATCACCAATAATACAGACGCTATACCCAATTATGGGTGATCTGCCGAATCACCAATAATACCAGTATAGCAGACAAGGAGCAGATAGTGTAGTGATTTGGTGCAACCGTAACTTTAATGGTTAATGAGACCTCACCAGAGGGGCTGGTGAGGTACAAACAGTACACTGACCGTGCACTAACGTACAACCTCTAGCAAGCTGGAGGAACAATACTGAAGAGGCTGAATCTCCCGAGGAACAGGTGATTCAGAATATACTGCAGGCAAATGAACACCCGAGGTGCGGGAGAGACAGACTGTACTGCAGCCTGTGAGACACAGTAATACTACAATGACAGGTACCTAACGAGCAGATAAATAAGGCTGAACTAAAGCCTAGCAGAACTGCTTCACCAGCGGAGCTGGCGTAGTTAACACCTCACTGGGCCCACTGGTGAGTAGAATGGTCAGGCAGGCAAGGTTCGGCAACAGAGAGGTAAGTATCAGTACAGGATCATGAGACAAGAGAGTAATCGGTAATCAGGCAGAGGTTCAGCAACAGGTAGGCAGATAAGCGAAATTAGAGGATCGGAAAGCAGGATCAAAGTCAGGGTAATTGCAGAGAGTCATACACAGGAGATCAAACAGTAAGCAATATCCTAGTCTGGGTGTGAAGTCCTTGGCATCAACACCCGGGAACTAGTCTAAACAATAACAATAACAATAACAAGATAGCAATATCCTAGTCTAGGTTTGATATCCTTAGCATCAACACCTGGGAACTAGCCTACAGTCTGAGCGCTAACACGCAAGCATTCACGACAACAGACAATGTAACAATGAAGCCCGGAGGCTTATGAAGCAGAGGAGACCTCACTGGCATGCCCCCTTCTCATCAGCCAATCCTGGGCGCCGTGGGTCTCCTCTGACGGGACCTTTATGTGGGGAGGAAGCCCGTCAGCTGACCTGCTGGTCGGCTGACGGGCTTCCTCCCCGCATAAAGGTCCCGTCTGTGTGCGCGCCCGCGTGCGAAGGCAACCACCTGCATGGAAGGACGTTCCGTCCTCGGCGTCCTGGACACCGAACGGACGGATGGCCGCATGGAGGAAGCTGCGGCGGCGGTGCTGTTCATCGCAGCTGCCTCGTTTCTTACAGCTGTCCATAACTACAATCACAAAAAAGCCTGCTTCTTCAAAATTTGATGTGTCCCCTGCAGCTTAAAGGAATACTGTAGGGGGGCCGGGGGAAAATGAGTTGAACTTACCCGAGGCTTCTAATGGTCGCCCGCAGACATCCTGTGCCAGCGCGGCCACTTGCCAATGCTCCGGCCCCGCCTCCGGTTCACTTTTCGGAATTTCAGACTTTAAAGTCTGAAAACCACTACGCCTGCGTTGCCGTGTCCTCGCTCCTGCTGATGTCACCAGGAGCGTACTGCGCAGGCACAGACCACACTGGGCCTGAGCAATACACTCCTGGTGACATCAGCGACATCGAGGGTGCAGCCACGCAGACGCAGTGATTTTCAGACTTTAAAGTCTGAAATTCCAGAAGTGAACTGGAGGTGGGGATGGAGCATCGGTGAGTGGCTGCGCGGGCACAGTATGTCTGCGGGGGACCATTAGAAGCCCCGGGTAAGTTCAACTCATTTTCAACGAACCCCCCTACAGTAGTCCTTTAATTTGTACAGATTGACCTAATGCAGTGTTTGTAATCCTAATGAAGTAAATTTTTGATCCAACAATATAAAAAAAATGTCAGGGGAAGGAATGAAGCAATCAAAAACAAAGGTTCCTTTCTAATTACAGCACTTAACATAATTTCCCGCATATCTAAATCAGGCCATAGTTTATGTTTAGTCCTCAAGTTTTAAGTTCTGTCACTTCCTTCTTTCAAGTTAAATTCATGACAGTAAAGCTAAAAAGGCTGTCTATTATTTGGTTACCAAAGATATAAACCTCAAGTAGAGTTCAAACTTTTTTTTAAGTTCTTGCCACCTTTAAAGTTCATGTGCTCATTTAAAAGGAAAAATGAATTTGATTGGAAGAGAAAGGTGCTTCCAATTTCAGTCAGATGAAATATTTGTGGCCAACCCACTTTCTGGGGTCACCTTAAGATTAAATGACACAACTCAAATATTTACTTTTTGTTTCCACTCTCGTGCTTCACATTTCATGTTTTAAGAAGAAATGTCATCCCATCAAATAACACTGTGTGTTTCTGCATCCTGCACATCAAAGGGTGGCATTTGCAACCTCGAAATTGTAGAAACAATTGTATATTTTCAAGTCACATCCATTGATGTCAATTTGACCTTTATTCAAGAATTCTACTGGAAATATGCTGTTAACTTGAGCTATTATTTCAATATTGTTTGTAAGAAAAAAATGGGAATTAAAACTGCTGTTTTAAAACTGTTATTTGTAATATCGACTATGCATTAAATGTCACAAAAGACACATCAATTTACTTTAAGTGATACTGAGGGTGATGCTTCAATGTCTGTATGTTTGTAAAGAATGCAGTATTTGGAGAGGTAATGAATGCCTTGTAGTCTTATTAAGCTTTTGCTTCAATCGCTATTTCCAAACAATACTTTTCTCATTTATGAATAGATGCAGTAAGACAGAAGCATTTCTCTTTATCTGATATGGTAGTCAAGAGAGCAGTTAGATTAGTTTACATAGCAGCAAAGCCTCTCCAGGGTACTAACCTTATGCTGACACTGTTAAACACTGTTCAGCACTTGTTTTTTAGGATGGGAAAAAAGTGTGCTCCCAGTCCCAGACATTGGTGCTTGTGATCAGCAGGGAAACTCCAGTAAGTCACTGGGGGTTACCCTGCTGATATCACTACCTCCATACCCTTCAGCATTGAAGAAGGGAGAAAGGTGGAGAGAAACCTTGTAAAAGGAGAGGGTCAAGAAATTAAACTCATTTACACTGATCACAGTTGATGCTGAGAAAGCATTTGATAAGATCTATTGGCCCTTTCTTAGGGCTTTGATGTGTAGGTCTGGTTTGGGCAATGGCTTTATTAACAGGGCTATGACATTGTATAGCTCACCCTCATCATGCATACATCTTAATGGACAGAGAACAGATCCAATCTAATTGAGGAATGGTACAAGACAAGGACATCAACTGTTTCCTTTCTTGTTTACATTTTTGTCTAGAAGTGGTATTAAAAATAATAAATGGGTCAAAAAATAGGCTGATATGGTGGAAGTGAAATATCTAGCCTTTGCAGATAACATTTTAATTTGTCTTGCAACACAGAGGGCTCAGTGCTTTTAGAATCTTGGGGAATTTTGGATGAATTTGTAATTTCTATATTACCACCCAAAATGTGAAATGTAGAAGTTCTGCATACTGCCTATATAAAATTTCTACAAATAAAGATACCCATGGATTTATAGATATTGCAGGAACTCAACTTCAAACTTGTAAGACTGTTAAGCAGTGGTTAGTGTGGAGTAGGTGCATATTCATATTTTACATGGCAGGAAGGGTCTCAGCAGAAAAGATGATGATCTTGTTAAAATTCATCTTTCACATTCAAAACATTCCTGTTAGATTACCTAATTCATCCAAATAAATATTGGGAGGGGGCACCAGGAGGGTGAGCTATGCATCCATAAGCAGGCCTTGGGGTAAAGAGGGCATTGCAGCACCATCCTGAAGATTTATTACTAGTGATGAGCACAAACTTTGCATAATCGTAATTTTGCATCATAGTTCACAATTAGGATGCAAAATCTTAATGCGGAATTTCAGGAAAAATCATAATCAATTTTGTATGTAAACATAGTAAGGTACCATAATTTTGCAATTTCGCTTAATTTTTGGATTATTTCATGCCGCCTTTAGCAGTAAATAGCATGTATGGGGGCTTTGCTATTCACCGTTAAAGTCGGCACAAAATTACTCAAAATTTCACGTAAATTGCAAATTGATTATGCAAAAGCAATTGAATGTCAAAATCTTAATAACGTATGGCCATAATTGTGTAAAAAAAGTATGCAGAATTTTGCATAATCATAATTAGAAGATTGGGACCACCACTAAATTTATTATAAGCAGTCCACTAATTAAGATTTTAGGAAAGGTGAGAAATAAAATAAGATAACATTTGGGTCAAGCTCGAAAAGGAAGAATTGAATGTACAATTTATTAATATTCTGGTTTACCTCGATGGACGTATGTCTTTTTTCAACCCAAATAACTATGTAATGCATGAAATCTTAAAGAGAACCTGTACTGAGTAAAATTATTTAAAATAAACACATGAGGTAACTTCAAATGAACATTACATAGTTACCTTGCCATCAGTTCCTCTCAGAAGCTCACAATTTTCTTCTTACAGTGATCACTTCCAGTTCTGACAACATTTTGTCAGAACTGAAATATATCAGTTGCTGTCAGTTATATATCAGTTGCTGTCAGTTACAGCTGAGAGCAGAACTGATGTGTCCATGTTTGCCTATGGCTCAAGTGGGCGATGTTACAGTTTAACAATGTGCTGACCAGGAAGCTGTTATGGGGTAATAGCCATTTTCAAAATGGAGGATGGAGAATTCCATTGATCACAGTGGACAAACAGGATGCAGGAGAGGAAAAATAGATTGAGGAGTAGACTAAACAGGAGATAAGTATGACTTGTGTATGTTTATTTTGACTTTTAATGTTCAGTTCAGGTTTTCTTTAAGACTCTGAGAGGAAGCACTGTTTAAGAATTCTGAATCCATTTATTATAGCTACTTTCAAAGCCATCCTGGACATGTCCAGAAAGGGAAGATTGATAAAAGATGAAGTGAACTTGCCACTAATTAGGTTGACTGGTAATCCAACCCCCCCTTCCCCCCAGGGAGAACAAGATACTAGATTCCACTAGATGCTTAAAGCGGAACTGTAGATACAAATGAAACACATTGTTTCACTTACTTGACCTGCCAGGCCACTGTGCTTGCGCGGCTCTGGCCATGCGTGTCCTTTCTTTGCGTTCCCTGCTATTGCAGAGGGGAACGCAAAGAAAGGATACGCTTGGCAGGGCTGCGCTGGCCTCGACTTACAAGTAGAGGTACGGAACAGAGCGGCGGCGGGGGAACGGAGGCTCGTGGAGACTCGGCGCAGGACAGGACAGCTGCTAGGGGCTTGCAGAAGCCTTAGATAAGTGAAACAATGTGTTTCCTTTGTATCTACAGTTCCGCTTTAACCTCCTTAGTGGTATGCCTGACACTGTGTCGGGCATACCGCTATCTGTCCTCCTGAGTGCCCCCCGCTGAATAAATGTGCTGTAATACCTGCAAAACCTTCTGCTAGCTCTAGGCTAGCTAGTAAATGTGTCCTGCACCCTCCGATCCCCTGCGATCCCCCGCAATCCCCCCGTTTATACATTACCCCCCCTGGATCCAGCGATCGCGCAGCCTCCCTGCACAGCTCCGGTGAAGACCGGAGCTGTCCGGGGAGGCTGCGCCGATCGCTGGATCCAGGCGGGGTATGTATGAACGGGGGAGCGGCGGGGAGCGGAGGATGCAGATAGTGTACAGGAGCCCCTGCATTTAGTTAACTTATACTGTGTGGCTCCTGTAGCTAGGGAAAACCCCTAAACGGCATGCCCGACACTGTGTCGGGCATACCGCTTTCAGCAAAAATTACCGCTCAGGAGGTTAAGCAAGCTTGTTCGTTATCTAACCTATAATACCAGCTACTGAGAAAACTGTCAGCTACAGCTAGCCTACGATTTATTCAGTGCAGATTTGCATGGGTTAGAATGTGTGGACAGCACGTTACTTGTAGTCTTTCAGGGTGCTTGTTTGTTACTAGCTGTACTGCATCTAGTTCGAGAGAAGGACTGTCAGCTATGGCATTCCTTCATTGCTTATAGAAAGAAGCATGTGTTCCATTAGGTAGGTACTGTACTAGTACTGCAGGGCCACATTGTCCTTTAAAGGACAACAGAGGTGACATGTGACATGATGAGGTAGACATGTGTATGTATAGTGCCAAGCACACAAATACCTAGGCTGTGTTCCTTTTTTTCTTTCTCTTCCTATCTGAAATAGTTAAACATCAGGTATGCAAGTGACAGTTTCTAGCCATCAGTTTATTTTCACCTTGAATGTCCTTTAAGTAGCTTCATTGAACTACCAACATAAAGAACTGTCATTCCTAGGAGTGAATGCATGCAGTGGTAATTTATTTACTGTACAAGTCCAACCAAGCAGTTGTCCTATACGGTGCCTGCCCATCCCAATAAAGAGTATCTTTGTTTCATTCCATTTTGACATTTCCACTCTGGGTGACACTGTTACACATTGCTGTTTTTATCGTTCTGCAGTTTCACATCATATACCTCTAACAGTTGTTGGAAAAATATTGTCTGTTAATGGATTTTCTGAAAAAAAAAAAATCTTTGTTCTTTTACTCGTACCTAGCAAATTTGGTGGTTCTAACATGAATTGGGCTTTACTATTAACCTTCAAAGTAAGCCCATTGACTTTACTGGAATTTGCATATTAGCTTAGCATATTAGCTTAGCGAAGTTTGAGGAAATATTTATGAGACTGCCAGAGGCATTATCCACTCGTCCCTCCTCGTATCAAGTTCATTCAAAAAGCTCTTTGATAAGAACAATCATTGTCATTTTATCCTGCACAAAGAAACCTTTTTAAGTTTTATCCACTGCAATTAGTGATCAAAGAACAATCTGTGGAGCTATTAGGGTGCTAACCAGTAAGCCTTTTTATCAGTGTGTGTGACCCTACAAGTTTTTGTAGTTTTGTAGGGTCAAGAAAATAAAAGACAAGAAATTATTAGGATAAAGACAACAATATGCTATTTTTATTTAAGGGGCACTACAGTGAGAAAATGTAAAATTTAAAATATGTGCAAACATATACAAATAAGAAGTACATTTTTTTCCAGAGTAAAATGAGCCATAAATTACTTTTCTCCTATGTTGCTGGCACTTACAGTAGGTAGTAGAAATCTGACAGAAGTGACAGGTTTTGGACTAGTCCATCTCTTCATAGGGAATTCACAGCAAGGCTTTTATTCTTTATAAAGATTTTCTCGAAAAAGGATTTAAACAATGATGCTGGCCCACTTTACCTGCTCCCTACACAGTTTTTTGGCAGTTGGACAGAGCAACTGCCATTCACTAAGTGCTTTTGAAAATAAATATATCCCTGAGAATCCCCTATAAAGAGATGGACTAGTCCAAAATCTGTCACTTCTGTCAGATTTCTACTACCTACTGTAAGTGACTGCAACTTGGAGAAAAGTAATTAATGGCTCATTTTACTCTGGAAAAAAAATGTACTTCTTATTTGTATATGTTTGCACATATTTAAAATTTTACAGTTTTTTGCTGTAGTGCCCCTTTAACACAGCTAGCTAGGTCTACAGTTATGTTAGGGTTAAGTCTAAGTGAATGGGGATTTGTGTGGCTCACCAGTTCCCTGATTTTGACTAGTTTTGCGAATTACAACCCTAGTCTTGGGTAAAGTTTAGATAACAATTGTGATGTTCTTTAGATAGCACAAGTGGGCTGAAATTTCAGTGGTGGGTGGGCAGAAATTTCACATATGCGAAAGATGTAATCGAAATTTGCAATTACGCATCGTAATAATCAATGCAAAATTTCAGAGAAAATTGTAATTAATTTTGTATGGAATAGTAATATTCCATAATTTTGTGTAATTTTCACAAAATGTCATGTAATTTTGTGCCATCAGTCGTTAATAGCAAACCCCCATACCCGCTATTGCTACCATTTTCCAAAAATACCTTGTAGTTTTTGAGAAAAACGATTACAAAAATGCAAAGAAAAATGTTTTTTAATCTGTCATTTTTCTGAGTTTAAAAAACACTTTTTATATTCAAAATTGATTAACTACAAGTTCTTTTTGTAAAATTCTTTTTTTTATGTGTACCCACTATTCTCCTTAACATATGTAGCATTTTGCAATGTAGCAAGGGTGTAATTATCAGTGGCATATCTGATGATCAAAATGTGCTCTATCAAAACTGTAGTCAGTACTTTATTCAGAGTGTGATCACACGTGTATTAGTGCACAGTAATACTAGGAGTACTCCTTTAGTGATAGCCCTTAGGTGGCTGGGACTATCACTAATCAGAGAGTGGTCATATGAGCAAAGTCGGTAACAAGTTGGTCAGCAGCGGTACAAAATCGTCAGACAAAATCGTAGTAAGTAAACAGGCTGAGGTCGGTAACAGATCAGATGGGTGAAAGTACAGAATCAGCAGACAAGATCAAAGTGGAGGTCGGGCCGAGGTCGGCAGAAGATCAGATTGTCAAGGTAAAGAATCGAGAGGCAGAGAGGGTAATCAGAGTTTCAGGCAAGGAGTCATACACCGAAAATCAATATACAATGGTATGTTTTTTCCTAGGCTAAGTGTGAATCCCTGCCGGATCAAACACACACAGATCTGACTAAGGTCTGAGAGCTTTCACTGCAAAGTTTCAGCAACAACAGACAACGGGCTACTGAAAGCCCTGAGTTTAAGTACAGGCATCTATTACTAAAGGCCCGCCCAGAGCGAGCCGACCAATCAGCACTGTGGAGGTGGCGGCCAAGGTCAGCTGACCGGGGTGTCACCTGACTCGTCTCCTCAGTGCATAAAGTTCACTCCGCCTGTCACGCGCGCGTGACAATCTATGCCTGTGCAATGAGGAGATGCCCGGCCTGCGAAGGGGAGCCTGCGGGGATGCCGCTGGGGGCAAGGTGACGTCAGACGCGGAATCGGTGATGCCGCTTCCCGCAGCAGAGGTAACTATATTGCTGACAATGGGGGTTTTGTTATTCACTGCTAAAGTCGACATGAAATTACACGAAAATTATGCAAAATGTTATGCAAAATTACGAATGACTGCGAAATCAATTGAATTTACAAATCGTAATTACGTATAGGCATAATTGCGAAAATGTACATGAAAATGTGCATAATCGTAATTAGCTAATTAGGTTCATCACTAGATATATGTATTGATTAAGGGTGGTGGTGGCTGTGTGTGTTTGTGTGTGTGTGTGGAGGGGTAAATTGCATAATGTTGTTTTCCCGAGTGAATTATTAGGGTCACACTTAGTTGACTAGATTTAGTTAATGTTTTTTAGTAGACATGGCTTCAGTAAAAGATTTTAAAACAAAAGAGGATGTCATAAACCTGCCCTTAAAGTGTGACTGAGTAGATATGCATGAGGGCAAGGGGTTGCCTAGTATGAGAGGCAATGGAAGATACATTCTTGCTGCTGCCTGAATTTTCCGTGAAACATTTAGACAGATCTTCAGCCCGACAGTACCAGCAGCCAAGCACAGAAGTGTGAATTGCTCTTTGAGGGGCATGAATGCTCTTGTTCTTAGTGCACAGTTCACTTAAACAAAAGCTATCCTTCTATAACACCATCAAATGTTTCCACTGAACAGTGAGGAGCTGCAGCTAACTAGGCCTCATTAGCTGTTCTTTTCTGAATTGTCTCTCCAATCTGTAATACTGTAATTAATGATAGACGGATAGATGTATACGGAAGATAGGTAGATAGATAGATAGATAGATAGATAGATAGAATAGATTTTTGCTGAGGTCTTTATAATGCAGATTTGTAAATCTTAAAGGGGTTTTTGTATTGCTTTATTTCCTCTTGAACATATGGAACACGTACCAGTTTGGTCAACCTTAGCAGTAATTACACTCATGTCCTCATATATAAAATGTAATTAGGCTTACAATTAATACATTAAAAAGCAATAGAAAATTGCAGGTTTCACATTTCTTTATTTTACTGGGATTAAAACACATTTTTGAAACATTGTAATAAAGGTTAAAGGGAACAATTACAAAAAGGAAAACAAGCAATAAATGTGCAAGTACATAATTGTGCATAATTAATGAATCATCGCAGACACGGCAGCATGAAACCCTGCAAGTTACAAGGGGAATGTGTAACTGACAAATGGTGATAATTCTGCTGACATAATGGCTTTCCTATTTAAATTTTGCAAGGGTTTAATCAGTTAAGCACAGCTGTGCACGAAGCACCATAAACTATCTTGAAAAGTAACTGAATGTGTACATTTATTTGCTGCAAATTAAGTTCACTTAGAGGTGGTCTTTATGGGGCACGTAGAAATCATTACAAACATAAATTTAAGGCTGTCTGTTTACAGCTATTATGCTCAGAAATAAAATGCAGACTCATTAATTTTAGAGCTTTGTTATGAACAAAAGCAACCTTTATTTTCTAAGTCCTAACAATCCAAAAATTGTCTGCAATGTTTACTGTGGAATTGGGTGCTGGAATCTGCATGAACCTACGTATAGCACCTGAAAATGATTTACACTTTCTATATTACCATTGTCATTTTTCATTAATGCGATGGCTATTTTTAGAAAGTAGCATTTAAACCTGATCTTCACTTTAGAAGGCTCATGTAGATTGCCACTTTGGTGATCACCATAGGGTTTAGGGAACAATATAGAACAGTGGTATTTGTTTAACATTTTTGTAGCAATTTACCACTTTTGAAATTAGCAGTCAGGGCCGGCACTACCATGAAAAATCCTGAATCATGTGATTCAGAGCAGTATCATATAGGGGGGAGCACATGAAGCAGAGAATGGAGGATGTCAAAGTGTCTGGTGATACACAGCAGCAAACAAGGCAGAGGGATATGGAGCAGCGTGGTGAAAGAGGTGATAGCCAATGGATGAAGTCATGCCCCCGGTAGGAGGAGGCACACAACAGTTATGCGGACTTTGTGTGACAGGCTGATATACATGAGGTGGAGAGGAGGGTGTCCTCTTATGTTTGTTTAGGGCAGCAAAAAGTCTAGAACCTTTTCAAACAGTAGTCACAAGTAGCACTTGTACATGGTGAAATGTTGGCTCTTTCTAATGTAAGTTAATGGGGGTTCTGGCCACTAGGAGTATGTTAGTAGTGTTCTTCTATGTTTTCCATTTTTTGAAGCTTAATCATCAGAGAACAAACCCTGTTCCTTCAAGCAAGTCAGATTTTTGCCATTCATCCCTACTGCTGACTGTATGATTTCAAATATTGAAAAAAGAATGTGAAATCTTGCGCTGCTAAAGGTCAGAGGTCACCAAGGATCAAGAAATAATCACACTCTAGCATCTCCGCAAACACTCGGCTGTAAGTTAACTACAAAGAGGAAAAAAAACAATCAAGAGGAACGCTCCATAGTGTGATAACTTTTAATAAAGGTTAAAAATGCCCATTACAAATTGCACTTACTAGATGAAAGTAAAAGGTAGGCATCTGGTTTGGCATAGAGCCCAGAAGAACACATCTGAAGAAACAACCTGAAGCTGCAGTGGCCAGCGGCAGCAGTGGTCCAGATGGAAAGTGGACCAGAGGTGTCTTCTTTTGGGGTGATCGTGTGCAGGTAGTGTTAAAATGCTTTTCGGCGTATCCAATCAAAGATACAATATTTGGGTGATGGGAAGAGCAGGGAAGGGGGGGAGGTGGAGAGGCGGGGGAAGAGTAAAGGGAGGGTGGGGGGGGGGAGGAAAGGAAGGAAAGGAGATGCTTATAGTGGTTCAGAGTCAATGGAAATGGTGAATCTACGGAGAGACAGTGGGGGTTGGGAAGAGCACAAAAAGAATCTGGTTACAAGAAACTGGCTGTTTGGACTTTCTCGTTTAACCTTGTGGGGGTCAATGTATTTAACTTAAAAATCCAAAAGGCCTCGTGTTCACAAAGTTTTCTGTATCTGAGGCCTAGTGGTAAGTCTGTTGTAATCGCTTCCAGGCCTATAACTTTTAAGTGTTCAGTAGATTGTTCATGTTTCTCAAGGAAGTGGCGGGGGACACTATGATTTTGCAATCTGTCCTTAATGCCACGCCTGTGCTCTCCAAAACGTTCACGTAGTGGGCATGTGGTTCTACCTATATAGTATTTTGGACAGTTGCAGGACAGTAGGTAGTTACATAAGAAGATCTGCAGTTTATGAATTGTTTAATCTGAACGTGGTTTTGATCTATCTGTATATGTTTGTATCGATGTTGGATATAAGGGCAACATTTACATCTAGGTTTTCCACACTAGAAATCGCCTGTTAGGCCAAAGGCAATGGGACAAGAGCTATTCTTGTCAGGACCTGTGTTGCTTTTTGCGACTTTGTTTTTGAGAGATTGCGCTTTTCTGAAGATGGTATGGAGTATTTGTGGGTAGATGAGAGCTAAGGACAGGGTCACATAGGAGGAGGGGCCAGTTCATGCAGATAATGTGATTAATATTTGCTTTGTTGTTGTATGTGGTCACAAAGTGAGGTCCCTTTGTGGCCTCCTTACCCTGACTCACTTTTTTCTCAGAGGTGACTTGCTTGTTCTTAAATTCAGATCTAGAATTCTCTACAGTTCTTTTATTGTGGCCTTTATCGAGAAATTTTTGATTTCATATATTAAATCTTATAATAATGATGACAAGGAATTTTTTTGTCAGAAAAAAAATATACGTATTTTATTCCATAACCAAAGCCTTTTGTCTAATATATTTTCAAATATAATTTTGACAATAGTTTTTACATTTTATTAAATTATATAGTATTTCTCCATGTCTTATTTTGTAAAAGTGGCATTACATAATTTATCTGAGCTTTTACAGAATTACACCTTTTCATCCTCCTTTTAACAATTGTCTCTCTAGGTATTAAAGTGAACCCGGTGGGGGGGGGGGGGGGGGGAGAATAAACTGATGAGATAAACAATTGTATTTATCCTTCTACTCTTAAAAATGACCTTTTTAGACACCCCTTGGTTTTATTTTGTATTTAAACATTTGTAAAGTAGATTGAATGTTTCGTTGTCTCTGCTGAGTAGCAGCCTTTTACGTGTCCCTGGGTGAAAATATATGAACTATTGACCTTTTTTCTATGTCTCTCCTGCACTCAGAAGTTGAATTCTGCCAAGAAAACTTTTAGGGCTGTAATAAGCTCATCAGTAATGTTTACTATATTCCCGACAAGGTAGTGACAAGACTGAAACTGTCACTACCATGCCCAAAAATTTACTCTTCCAGGCAGCAAAATAAAACAAGTAAAACAGCTTTGTTTTTATATGTTTTGCCCTCTACATACACCTTTTTATTTCATCATGTCACATGTCACCTCGAGTACACGTTAAGTCTTAGGATGTATGAAGATTTTATTCCTAGCATAGTAACTTCTGGTATTTTAAAAAACTACCGTATGTTATTGCTTATTTGTAATGAACAGTTAGTTTCACTTTAAAATGTCTCTTGCTACACAAAAACTCTTCACAAATGCCAACCTCTGCATATATGCTAAGAGGGCTCAAACTTTAGATTAATCACAAATAACCTATGTTGGTTGCAAGTTCTTTTTTTCTCTCTTTTACTAACACAATCACACACACACTTAATTAAGTGTTATAAACAGCAACAACAAGCATATCTCCCATTACCTTTTTTTTTTTTACTGTGACAGTGTAAATTAGTCTTTTGGGTATTTACAGTTTATGATTTTTTTTATATACAAACACTTCAGTTATCCTAGTATTTAAATTAGAAATCTACATTTTTCCCCAAGTTTGTCATTCAATAATGACAGTAAACAATATACTGTATATTAAAACAAACATTGCTTTTTCAACAGAAAAAGGGGTAGAGCTAAGCATGTGAGCCTTTTGATTTCTGGGACTGTACTTATACTTTATATTTAATTATAAAAATGTGTCCGATTGGCTTTGTATGGTAAAAAAAATAAAACATATATCAGAAAAATGTATGCATTACTTTCTGTTAGACACATATTGAATTTCATTTCTCTTGTTTTTAAAAAATGAGTGAGTTCAGTGCTTCCATTGTTTCAAGATTTTAAGTCATCCTATTTAAAAAAATATTTGTACAGAAAAGTTGGCTAAGGAGAGACTTACAAAGTTTTGGAATTTGTACAATGCAGCAGTTGCAAAAAAATGTATTAACGGGTGTTTCTTGAGCAGTGTCTAAATGTGTTGTTTTTTTTGCCAGCATGTAGTGTTAAGGCATATATACTTATATTGGAATACGTATGCTGAACAACAACCAAGCATCCTGATGAGTGAAGTTAAATGGGCATTAGAAGGTCTTGCTAATAACAAGGCCCCTGGAAGTGATGGAATTTTAGTGGAAATTCTGAAAAGCTTATATGAGAATGTTGTTGGAGCACTGTTGAAAATTTGCAATCACATATAAAAAAACACAATTGTGGCCTCTGGACTGGAAAAGTCAGTTTACATTCCAATCCCAAAAAAGGGCAATGCCGAAGAGTGTTCAAATTATTGAGCAATTGCACTTATCTCACACTCTAGCAATGAAATTGTCACACACCCCTTAGTGGCCAAACTGCTCAATGCCTTCCAATCTGTACCTGAACCTGCATCCTGAACCTGAAAACATCCCATTTGATCCAGGGGAAGGCAAAAAACTTACAAGGCCTGGGCCAATAAGCCTTAAAAGGGAAAAATTCCTCCAGATGGCAGTCAGAAAAATCCCTGGATCAACTCTTCCGGGAATTACCATAAAAATTATAGCCGTGGATGCCCTTCGATGCAAGGAAAGCATCCATGCCTTCTTTAAATGCAGATATAGAGTTTGCCATAACTACTTCCTGAGGTGATATATTCCAGATTTTATCCACTCACACTATGAAGGCCCCCTTTCTAAATAGACGGCAATAACTTTTTTCCTCCACCCGCAAATTGTGTCCCCTTATCTGTCGTACAACCCTAGGGACAAAAATCCAACCTTTTGTATTGCCCTCTGATGTGCTTATACATGTTAATCAGGTCACCTCTGTCTCCATTTTTCCAAGCTAAATAAGCCCAGTTTGTCCAACCTTTCTTGGTAAGTGAGATCTTCCTTCCCTCTGATTAGTTTAGTTGCCCGTCTTTGTACCTGTTCCAGAAGGTCAGTGTCCTTTCTATAGTGTGGTGCCCAAAACTGTATTCCATACTTCAGATGTGGCCACACAAGTGATTTATACAGAGGGAGTAGTATACTAGCATCTCGAGATATTATTTTCCTTTTTATGCATCTAAGAATTTGATTTGCTTTAGCTACCGCTGCTTGGCATTGTATACGATTGCCTAAATTGTTATCAACCAGTATTGCTAAGTCCTTCTCCAAGTCTGATGTTCTCAGTAGTATGTCACTTATTTTATATTATTCTCTACCATTGGTACATCAAAGGTGCATGACTTTACATTTAGCAACATTAAATTTCATCTGCTACATGCCTGCCCATATGGCCATGTTGTCAAGGTCCTATTGTAATATGTCACTATCAGTCTTAGTGTTGATAATTCTGCATAACTTTGCAACATCAGCAAAGATGGCCACATTACTCTGTATTCCGTCTACTAGAGCATTAATAAGTAAATTGAAAATAATAGGACCAAGTACTGACCCCTGTGGTACCCCACTGTTAACTGTGTTCCATTTTGAGAATATGTGAATGAACAAACATGGTTTATACATTACAGGCACACAATAAGCCATATCATAGCCAAAATTACATAATACAGATGACGGTATAAATATGGTTGTCAATCCACCTCCTGCATCACTTAAAGGAATTATCAGCTAAATAATGCTGCCTTGCAGCCGACATGTCCCTCGCAGCATCATTGCCCACAGCCGCTGGCCCGGGGTCCCTGCCGGTGCCAATGCTGACCTCCTACATTGCACCTGTGTGAGTGCCGCTGTCAATCAAGTCTATGTTGTCCGCAGTGTACTGCACAGACGCAGTAGTTCTGCATCTGCGCAGTACACTGCAGACAACGTGGACGTGATTGACAGCGGCACAGGCGAAGTAGAGGACGACCTCAAGGCCGGCCTCTGCACCGGTGTGGACCCTGAGCTGGGAGCGGAGCTGTGGCGTGGGACATGTCAGCTGCAAGGGGCTGGAGGAAGCCCTGGGTAAGTACGGCCATCACTACACAAACAGAGAGGACTGACATTTATGCCCTGAGATCAACTAATGACAACCCTTTGCAGCTGTTTGCGGTGTGTTAAATAGTGAGTTTGGTCTGTCAGTGTGAAGCAGTACACTACTTACACTACCTGATTGATATACACACACGCAAGATGTCTTGAAGCACTTTATGCCTCCAATTTAGGAATGCAATGTGATTTCTGCCCTTAAGGTATTATAACCATACACAAATACGTAATTTTCCCAGGGACTTTTGGCATGTATCCCACTCCGGCATGCCCCCCTCCAGGTGTTAGACCCCTTGAAACAACTTTTCCATCACTTTTGTGGCCAGAAACAGTCTTTGTAGGTTTTAAAATTTGCCTGCTCATTGAAGTCTATGACGGTTCACCGGGTTAGCGTAAACTCGAACTTTTGCGGTCCGCGGTCCGCAAACCCAAAATCTGAGGCTTGAGCCATCTCTAGTTACAATAACTGTGGTTGGCAAGGACACATTCCAAGCACTGTGCACATGCATATTTTTAGTCATGCTTTTATTCATTTGGTAGGGTTTGTGCACCTATGCTGTAGAGGCTTGCAAATTTCCATTTATGCTAGTGGTCATAACCACCTGCACAAGTGTAGTAGATTGTGCAAATTCACCTCTAGGCAGCCGTTGGTGCAAACATGAATATTTAAATCCCACCTGTCCCCTAGCCACAATACATGTAGTTCTTCCAGTACTGACAGTGCTTAAAGCTCTTTTATTGCTTACTTGTTATTATTTGGCTTGTCCTTACCTCGTCTGTTCTCCTAACCCAGGTACCGACCTTGCCTTGAATACCGACTTTGCATTGTTTGACTTTCCTCAGTCTGTTTTATAACCCAGCCTTTTTCGCTGCCACCGCTGAACTCAACTCAGCCCATTTCATGACAGGTCCTCTATGTGTTATCCATTTTTTTTATCTGCCTTGTCTGGGTGCCTTTGGCTAACTTCAGGAACTTTGCAGTGCCAGCAAGATTAGGGTAAGTTTTTTGCTTAGCTACAGTATTTCAGCATGCAAATAGCAGAGAGCTTACCATTGGATAAGATAATAACACTGTAGATCCGTACACACTGTCACACACTGTACAGCATGGGCCCAGTGCGTTGACGTGTTCTGTCGCTATACGGGGAGGGCTGATGGAGTGGCTCAGACATTATGTCATTCGGCGGGCTGGGCGAGTATCGCGCACAAGCCAAATGGCTATCACTTGGCTGAGTTAATCAGCCTGGCAAATTGCTAGCCTATCGGCATTCGCATGTTGAAAGCTTCTATACACGCTTCAGATTATCGACTGAAGCAGTCATTATCAGCCACCTCAGCGACTCTAACCATGCGTGTGTATGAGGCTTTTGACCAGAAGATTATTTAATCCCACCTACTTTTGAAACGTTTCACACAGTGATGTACAGTAAGCCTGTTCTCTAGGTGATGTTTGCTGTGGGAGAAACAGTAAGCAGTGGCAGTAGGTAGAAAAAATTAACACTGAGCTGAGCTGAAAAAAAGAAAAGGGCAGAAGTAATGTCACTTTTGGCATCCCAGATTTTCTTTTTTCATATCAAATTTCTTCTAAATCGGACACTAAACACTAAAAACAACAGGATAGGTAAGCTAACAGGTAGTTCCTCAGGTTACAGAAGAACTGCTTCACTGAAGAGAATTTTGGCTTATTGGCATGCCAATTTTGGCATATTTTGACCTATCAATGGTAAATGTGTTCCAATTCATTGATCTAAATCCCCGTGTGAATGACTGCAGCTGTCTATTAGATGGCGCTGCCATTCACAAAAAAACAACAACACTTACTCATCCACGCATTACTTCCTCTTAGCGTAGCAATACTATGCATAGGGAAGGTATGTGTGAGGACATCTTGTGGCCAAATAGTAAAAGTACATCTACACACTTTTTTTTTACATTAAAAAACATTAACATCTAAAATTAACCCCTTACCTCCCACACTCCCCAATAGTTACCTCCCAAAAATGTTTGTAAAAAAAAATACAATTAAAAAAATACATAAATAGTTATCTTAGGGACTGAACTTTTTTTTTAATATGTATGTCAAGAGGTTATAGTACTGTTACTTTATAAATTATGGGCTTGTAATTAGGAATGGACTAAAAAAAATGCACATTTATTATTTTGTTGTGATAAGTAGTAATAAAGTTATTGGTCGAATAAATGGAAGGAGCACTGATAGGTGAAAATTGCTCTGTTTTTTAAGAGGATAAAACTCTTGGCAGGAAAGCAGGAGCAAAATATAAGTGGGGGTTTCCTTTTAGTCTTACTGCAAGTTTAAATGGAAAACCTGCAATTTTGAAATCTAAAGATGATGTAAAAAAGTTCTGTGAAACTTTGGGGATTCCATCATCAGTGGATTTTGAGGATTGGAGATGTACTGGCTTTAATTGTAACAATCCCTGGAGAAGCAGCTGCGGGCAGTCTGGATGCCTCCGCAGCTGCTTCAGTTTCACTGTCAGGCAGGTCTACCTTCCCTCCGGCTTCTAGCATGCCGAGGAGGGGGCTGTCAGTGGCTCACAGAGTAGCTTTGTCGTAGGCGCACAGACGAGATCTTTATGCGGGAAGGAGGCTCATCAGCTGACCGGCTGGTGGGCTGACGTCAGCGGAGACTTTCGGCGTCTCCGATTGGCTGATGAGCGGAGGTGTGGCCGAGGGGTCTCCTCCACTTCTTAAGCGGCGTGGTTTCACTTGCAAAATGTCTGCTGTTGCGAATGCTACATGTTAGCACTCAGACCCTTAGATAAATCCGGTGTGCTTTGATCTGGGAGGAAACCGGGAATTTCACACAGACTAGGATTATTATTGTTATTTGATATACATATATTGCTTGATACCTGTGTATGACTCTGGCTCTCTCTTCTGACTTCCCTTTCGCTGAACGCCTTTGTACTATAGCCATCTGTTCCTGTTACTAACTCTGCCTGTATTACCTTGATCCTCTTGCCTGCCGATTCTGTACTGTATCTTCCTGTCTGTTGCCAAACCGATCTGTCTGACTACTCTACTCACCAGTGAGCCCTTGTCACTGGTGAGGTTATTACTATTAGTGCCCACCAGCTCCTTTGGTGAGGACTTCTGTTTTGATAGTCTCCACCAGCTCCTCTGGTGAGAACTATTACATTGTTATCATACACCAGCTCCTCTGGTGAGAACTATTGCATTGTTATCATACACCAGCTCCTCTGGTGAGCTATCTGCATTACTGTTGCACCAAGCACGTTACACCTGTTACACCTTTTGTATTTGTTGTCACAGCAACTTCTGATATACCAGCATTATAGGTGATTCTGCAGATCCTCTTATAATCAGGTATACTTCTGCATTATTGGTGATACGGCAGATCACCTAATAATCAGAATTCTGCCTTTTGCTGACACAAATCATTACAGAACAGCAGACCAACATGTCTATGGAGACACTGTGCACTCAGGTCAAATTGTTTACCACAACCGTAAACGATCTTACCAATGCGGTCAACACACAGCAGACTCAAATTAATTTATTATTGGAGGTAGTGACCCGACTTCAAAAGACCAATACAACAGTGTCATCCCCTATAGTCAGTAAGCTCAGGATTAGTGTTGGGCGAACATCTAGATGTTCGGGTTCGGGCCGAACAGGCCGAACATGGCCGCGATGTTCGGGTGTTCGACCCGAACTCCGAACATAATGGAAGTCAATGGGGACCCGAACTTTTGTGCTTTGTAAAGCCTCCTTATATGCTACATACCCCAAATTTACAGGGTATGTGCACCTTGGGAGTGGGTACAAGAGGAAAAAAAATTTAGCAAAAAGAGCTTATAGTTTTTGAGAAAATCGATTTTAAAGTTTCAAAGGGAAAACTGTCTTTTAAATGCGGGAAATGTCTGTTTTCTTTGCACAGGTAACATGCTTTTTGTCGGCATGCAGTCATAAATGTAATACATATAAGAGGTTCCAGGAAAAGGGACCGGTAATGCTAACCCAGCAGCAGCACACGTGATGGAACAGGAGGAGGGTGGCGCAGGAGGAGAAGGCCACGCTTTGAGACACAACAACCCAGGCCTTGCATGAGGACAAGAAGCGTGCGGATAGCATGCTTTGTACCACCATGCAGTCATAAATGTAATAAAGATAAGTGGTTCAATAAACAGGGACCACGCGGCAACGCTAACCCAGCAGCAGCACACGTGATGGAACAGGAGGAGGCGCAGGAGGAGAAGGCCACGCTTTGTGAGACACAACAACCCAGGCCTTGCATGAGGACAAAAAGCGTGCGGATAGCATGCTTTGTACCGCCATGTAGTCATAAATGTAATAAAGATAAGAGGTTCAATAAACAGGGACCACGCGGCAACGCTAACCCAGCAGCAGCAGCAGCAGCAGCACACGTGATGGAACAGGAGGAGGCGCAGGAGGAGAAGGCCACGCTTTGTGAGACACAACAACCCAGGCCTTGCATGAGGACAAAAAGCGTGCGGATAGCATGCTTTGTACCGCCATGTAGTCATAAATGTAATAAAGATAAGAGGTTCAATAAACAGGGACCACGCGGCAACGGTAACCCAGCAGCAGCAGCAGCACACGTGATGGAACAGGAGGAGGCGCAGGAGGAGAAGGCCACGCTTTGTGAGACACAACAACCCAGGCCTTGCATGAGGACAAAAAGCGTGCGGATATAGCAGCAATGCTTTTTGCCGCCATGCAGTCATAAATGTAATACAGATGAGAGGTTCAATAAACAGGGACCGGAAACGCTAAACCATCCCAGATGTTCATCGGTCATGTTACTTGGTTGGGGTCCAGGAGTGTTGCGTAGTCGTTTCCAATCCAGGATTGATTCATTTTAATTTGAGTCAGACGGTCTGCATTTTCTGTGGAGAGGCGGATACGCCGATCTGTGATGATGCCTCCGGCAGCACTGAAACAGCGTTCCGACATAACGCTGGCTGCCGGGCAAGCCAGCACCTCTATTGCGTACATTGCCAGTTCGTGCCAGGTGTCTAGCTTCATGCCCGGTTTCAGGTCCAGCGGTGCCAGCCACAAATCCGTCTGTTCCTTTATTCCCCTCCAAATTTCCTCCCCTGTGTGCTGCTTATCCCCAAGGCAGATCAGCTTCAGCAACGCTTGCTGACGCATGCCAACAGCTGTGCTGCACTGCTTCCACGATCCTACTGCTGCTGGTGCTGGGTTAGCATTTCCGGATGAGGTACAGCTTTGAGATGCGTTGGAGGAGAAGGAGTCAGAGAGGTAGGTGCTGCTGTTGTTATCCAGCTGTTTGCGGCGTGGGCAACACCCGCGCCGTAGCAGGTGAGGAATCGCTGCCAGGCTCCACAAGGTTCACCCAGTGCGCGGTAAGGGAGATGTATCGACCCTGGCCGAACGCACTCGTCCAGGTGTCAGTGGTGAGGTGAACCTTGCAGGCAACGGCATTCTTCAAGCTTCGGGTTATTTAGCTGACCACGTGCTCATGCAACTCAGGCACTGCAGAGCGCGCAAAGTGGTAGCGGCTGGGAACCACGTAACGTGGGATGGCCACTGACATCATGCCCTTGAAGCTGTTTGTCTCCACCACTCGATATGGCAGCATTTCGCAGGCCAGAAGCTTGGCTATGCTGGCTGGCTGTTACTGCCACGGCCCGGGGGTCATTTGCTGGCAATTTCCTCTTGTGCTCAAACATCTCAGAAACAGACAACTCAACCGTAGCGCTGCACACCGAAGGGCTGTTGGTTGTTGTGTTTGATGAACACTGGGAGACCTCAAGAGCACTAGTCCGGAAAGTGACAGTGTCAGCATCGTCTGATGTTTGTGAATGTTGTGAACCACGCAATGGCTGGGCTACTGCTGCTGCTGAGGCGGGTCTGGTGGTGAGTCTGGTGAACCCAAGGGAGGCAGTGTTGCTGGTGGTACCCTGTCTTGCCGCGTTTGCCCACAGAGTGGGATGTTTGGATAGAATGTGGCGGCTCATGCTGGTGGTGGAGAGGTTGTTAATACTTTTCCCCCTGCTCAGGCGGGTCTTGCACACCTTGCAAATCGCCATGGTAACATCCTCAGTGCAGTCTTCAAAGAAAGCCCAGACTTTAACTGGCTGAGGACTCGGACCTCGTGCGTGATGTGCTGGTGCTGCTTAACCCACTGCTGGACGCTTGAGAGGTCATCCAAGTAATTATCTGGTCCTGTTCTTTTGGATCTGTGAGGGTTGTTGTCCTGGACAACATGGGCAGTATTGAGTGGGTTTTCTTGGGTGCTCCCCTGTGGCCTGTACGTGAACCGTCAGGGAAACACCTCTTCCCTTGCCCCTCCCTCTTTCACCGGATTTCTTCCTCATTTCACTTATCCTTAAAGTACACGCTGACTGGCAGCAGTACAGTGGCAGTACAGAAATGCTATACAGTGGTGGGTGAGCGGTGTACCACTATTGTCAGCAGTGACACAGAGCACAATGCTATACAGTGGCGGGTGAGCGGTGTACTACTGTTCCCAGCAGACACAGAGTGGAAGTAAACACAATGCTATATAGTGTGGCTGAGCCGTGTACACAGAGTGGCATTAAACACAATGCTATATAGTCTGCTATATAGTCACCCCGAACAGGGTGATGTTCTGCAGAACCCAAACAGTGGCAAACACTGTTCGCCCAACACTACTGGGAGGGAACGCAGATTTTAGTACCTAAACACACGATACAACATGTTTTCCGGGGTCGGACTCTGAGGCACATACAGATGGTCCCGATCATCATCCTCATCATACAACTCTTCTCCTGAGTCTGACCCACCCACCACCTCTGCCACCCCAACATCCCCAGACACAGACCCCTCATCGTCCTCAACATTAACTTGGGATGCTGGCCTGAGCCAGACCTCCTCCTCCACATCAGGCCCCATCATCTCCTCAATGGCAGCCCTCATTAATCGCTCTGGCGACGGACTGATGGACACAACGTTCTCCTCCGGGGAGGGCTGCTGCTGACCACTGGCTGCTGGGGTGGATGTTATAGCTTGCGTGGGGCGTTGGCTGTTGCTGTTGTTGGGAGTGCTGCTCACAGCGGAGGTCTCTGGGGAACTCATGTTGAGCTCATATAGTGGTTGACGGTGAGTGGAGTATTACTGATCCCAGCAATATACACACTGACTGGCAGAGTACGCAATGCTATATAGTGTGGCTGAGCGGTGTACACAGAGTGGCAGTAAACACAATGCTATATAGTCTGGCTGAGCGAGCGGTGTACTACTGTTCCCAGCAGAATCAGAGTGGCAGTAAACAATGGTATATAGTCTGGCTGAGCGGTGTACACAGAGTGTCAGTAAACAATGGTATATAGTCTGGCTGAGCGGTGTACACACAATGCTATATAGTCTGCTATATAGTGTCAGTAAACAATGGTATATAGTCTGGCTGAGCGAGCGGTGTACTACTGTTCCCAGCAGAATCAGAGTGGCAGTAAACAATGGTATATAGTCTGGCTGAGCGGTGTACACAGAGTGTCAGTAAACAATGGTATATAGTCTGGCTGAGCGAGCGGTGTACTACTGTTCCCAGCAGAATCAGAGTGGCAGTAAACAATGGTATATAGTCTGGCTGAGCGGTGTACACAGAGTGTCAGTAAACAATGGTATATAGTCTGGCTGAGCGGTGTACACAGAGTGTCAGTAAACAATGGCATATAGTCTGGCTGAGCGGTGTACACACAATGCTATATAGTCTGCTATATAGTGTCAGTAAACAATGGTATATAGTCTGGCTGAGCGAGCGGTGTACTACTGTTCCCAGCAGAATCAGAGTGGCAGTAAACAATGGTATATAGTCTGGCTGAGCGGTGTACACAGAGTGTCAGTAAACAATGGTATATAGTGTGGCTGAGTGGTGTACACAGAGTGTCAGTAAACAATGGTATATAGTCTGGCTGAGCGGTGTACACAGAGTGTCAGTAAACAATGGTATATAGTCTGGCTGAGCGAGCGGTGTACTACTGTTCCCAGCAGAATCAGAGTGGCAGTAAACAATGGTATATAGTCTGGCTGAGCGGTGTACACAGAGTGTCAGTAAACAATGGTATATAGTGTGGCTGAGTGGTGTACACAGAGTGTCAGTAAACAATGGTATATAGTCTGGCTGAGCGGTGTACACAGAGTGGCAGTAAACACAATGCTATATACTCTGGCTGAGCGAGCGGTGTACTACTGTTCCCAGCAGACACAGAACAGTAAACAGAATGCTATATAGTGTGGCTGAGCGAGCGGTGTACCACTATTCCCAGCAGACACAGAACAGTGAACAGAATGCTATATAGTGTGGCTGAGCGAGCGGTGTACCACTATTCCCAGCAGACACAGAACAGTGAACAGAATGCTATATAGTGTGGCTGAGCGAGCGGTGTACTACTGTTCCCAGCAGACACAGAACAGTACACAGAATGCTATATAGTGTGGCTGAACGAGCGGTGTACTACTGTTCCCAGCAGACACAGAACAGTACACAGAATGCTATATAGTGTGGCTGAACGAGCGGTGTACCACTATTCCAAGCAGACACAGAACAGTGAACAGAATGCTATATAGTGTGGCTGAGCGAGCGGTGTACCACTATTCCCAGCAGACACAGAGTGGCAGTAAACAGAATGCTATATAGTGTGGCTGAGCGAGGTACACAGAGTGGCAGTAAACAGAATGCTATATAGTGTGGCTGAGCAAGCGGTGTACTACTATTCCCAGCAGACACAGAGTGGCAGTAAACAGAATGCTATATAGTGTGGCTGAGCGAGGTACACAGAGTGGCAGTAAACAGAATGCTGAGCGAGCGGTGTACTACTATTCCCAGCAGCGACACACAATGACTGGGGGGGACCCTGGCTAGCGTGGCTGGAGCGCGAACTACCCTGCCTGCCTACCCAAAGCTAAACCCACAGACAAATGGCGGAGATATGACGTGGTTCGGGTATTTATTTACCCGAACCACGTGACAGTTCGGCCAATCAGAGCGCGTTCGGGTCCGAACCACGTGACCCGTTCGGCCAATCACAGCGCTAGCCGAACGTTCGGGGAACGTTCGGCCATGCGCTCTTAGTTCGGCCATATGGCCGAACGGTTTGGCCGAGCACCGTCAGGTGTTCGGCCGAACTCGAACATCACCCGAACAGGGTGATGTTCTGCAGAACCCGAACAGTGGCGAACACTGTTCGCCCAACACTACTCAGGATGCCTCATCCTGAGAGATTTTCAGGGCACCGGTCTGACTTCCAGAACTTTAAACAATGTTGCTTATCATATTTTGAGTTACGCCCGGTATCTTCAGGCTCTGAGACTCAGCGAGTTACTTTTTTAAAGACGTTATTATCTGGAGATTCACAGACATGGGCTTACAGCCTTCCCACTGGTCATGAGACTAACTTCTGTTCAGGAATTTTTTTTTAAAGCTATGGCAATTATATATGATGATCCCGATTTAGCTATGTCTTTAGAAAGGAAGCTCAAAATGCTCCGACAAGGGCTCAATACTGTTGAAACTTACGCTGCTGAGTTTAGGAAATGGGCAGTATCAGCCAGATGGGGGCAGTATGCTTTATTAGATTGTTCTCTATCAGGATTATCTGATGCTGTTGCTGATCTAATGTTAAGCCACCCAGAACCCAAAACGGTGGATGAGGCGATTTCTTTAGCGGTCAAGATTGATCGTCGAGTCCGTTATCAAAGACAGACTTGAGCTAGACCGCCAAGAAAGCACTCTCATATTCCTTTCTCTGCTCCTTCTTCTCCTCCTCAGGATGAACCGATGCAAAGACTGTCTGTATTGTGCTGAGAAGGGATATATGGTACAAAATTGTCCCAGGAAGGTAGAAAACTATCGCCTAGGTGTAGCTGGAGGTACTACCCTAGGCGATTCTGTCTTACCTCTAAAAAATAATTGCTTACTGCTCCCGTGTTCTATCACCTGGGAGGATCAAGTCCGGTCCACCCAGTCATTTATAGACTAGGGTTCTGCAGCTAATTTTATGGATTATGATTTTGCTGTCAAGTTTGGTTTTCCTTTCCATTCCTTGGGATGTCAGATTGTGGTTACTGCAGTGGATGATTCATCACTACAGGGCAAACAACCTCTCTCTCACACTCATGTATTATTTTGTCAGATTGGAGTTTTGCATAGAGAACAAATACAATTCTTTGTTCTTAAGATGGCTACCTCCACAGTGATTCTTGGTATGCCGTGGCTTCAAAAACATTCCCCTCAGATCGACTGGAGTTCCGGACAACTGTTGAGCTGGTCCTCTTTTTGCCATCATCATTGTATGGAAAAAGTCACCATTTGTGCTACCAAGGTTCATGTGGAGGGGTTGCCTACTCAGTATTCAGACTTTTCTGATGTTTTCTGTCCCAAAGCGGCAGATAAACTTCCTCCTCATCGAAGTTTTGACTGCCCCATTGAGTTGAGATCAGGTTGTATGCTCCCCGAGGCCATTTGTATAAGCTTTTTGGGCCAGAGAAACTTGCTATGCAGGAGTATATTAAAGAAAACTTGGCCAAAGGGTTCATCCGTCCTTCTAGATCCCCAGCCGGGGCAGGCTTCTTTTTTTGTAAAAAAGAAGGATGGGGGACTTCGGCCTTGTATCGATTACAGACAGTTGAACAAAATTACTGTAAAGAATCGTTATCCCCTCCCTCTGATTGATGACTTGTTCTCTCAGATTACTGATGCCAGTATTTTCACCAAGCTTGATCTCAGAGGAGCATACAACCTGGTTCGCATTAGAGAGGGTGACGAGTGGAAGACGACATTAAACACACCCGACGGGCACTACGAGTACCTGGGGATGCCCTTCGGGTTGTGCAACGCACCTGCCATATTCCAAGAACTGATTAATGAAGTTTTTAGAGAGGTTCTGGGGCGGTTCATCCTTGTATACTTAGATGACATACTCATTTTCTCATCTAGTATTTCTGAGCACAGGGAGCATGTGAAATACTGTATGTACTAAAGAAACTACGACAAAATTCCTTGTATGCCAAACTTGAGAAATGTCTTTTTGAAGTTTCTGAGATTCCCTTCCTGGGGTACATAATTTCCACTGCCGGACTCTCTATGGACC
This sequence comes from Hyperolius riggenbachi, assembly GCF_040937935.1. Taxonomy (NCBI): domain Eukaryota; kingdom Metazoa; phylum Chordata; class Amphibia; order Anura; family Hyperoliidae; genus Hyperolius; species Hyperolius riggenbachi. Next base: position 166,586,368 of record NC_090656.1, on the reverse strand, counting down.
CCAAGAAGGTTTCTGCTGTCTTGGAGTGGCCATAGCCTTTAGGGTTGAAGGCACTCCAGCGATTCATTGGTTTTACCAACTATTACAGGAAGTTTATTAAAGGATTTTCTGCTGTAGTGTCACCCCTCACAGAACTTACCAAAAAGGGAGCAGATACTTACAATTGGTCAGCAGAAGCACAATCTGCATTCTCAACACTTAAGAAATTGTTCTGCTCCGCTCCCATTTTGAGACATGTGGATATCACGCTCCCTTTCATTGTTGAGGTGAATGCTTCAGAGATCAGAGTGGGGGCTGTATTGTCTCAGCACTCTGGTCTGCAAGGCAGGTTGCATCCATGTGCATTTTTCTCTAGGAAATTTTTTCCCTGCTGAGAGAAATTATGACATTGGGAATTGAGAACTGTTGGCCATCAAACTCGCGTTTGAGGAATGGCGACACTGGCTCGAGGGGGCTGAACATACTATAACAGTTTACACTGATCACAAGAACTTAGAGTATATTGAAGGTGTCAAACGTCTCAGTCCTAGACAAGCCTGTTGGTCTTTGTTTTTTACAAGGTTCAGATTCATTATTACCTACAAACTTAGTAGTAAAAATGTCAAGGCTGACGCACTAGCCAGATGTTTTGAACCCAAGGCAATACAGCCCTCGACCCCTGAAAGCATCCTCCCCGAAAAGTGATACTGGCTGCTACAGAAACGTGGGAGGATTGGGATTCTACTCTAAGCTCTTATCAGCAGGAGGCTCCTGAGGAGAAACCTGAGGGAGTTCTCTTTGTACCATTACACCTTTTGTATTTGTTGTCACAGCAACTTCAGATATACCAGCATTATAGGTGATTCTGCAGATCATCTTATAATCAGGTATACCTCTGTATTATTGGTGATACTGCAGATCACCTAATAATCAGAATTCTGCCTTTTTCTGACACAAATCGTTACATTAATATAACCTTTTATCAGCAGGAAAGATGGCAGAAGAAATAATACATGATTAATAATATAGATGACTTATAAGGGTTGTTTAAATTAGAGTGGGGTAATTAGAAAGTAGTTTTTCCTGGTGGGGTGGGGGGTGGGGGTGATGCTGAGCCTTTTGAAATCTCCCGGAGGGATCTCTAAGGGGATGGAGATAAAGAGAATGGGGTTCTCTGGTGGGGGGTGTCCTGAGTGGAACATTGGGTTGTTTTTTCCTGTGTTGTTTTGTTTTTGTATGTTTTTTATTATGTTGTGTTTTTTTTCTTTTTTTATCCTCTGGTCTCCTCTAAGCAATTAAAGAAATATGTGTTAGATGTCTCAGAAGAATGACACTTTGAGGATCCTCTCTTATAATGTGAAGGGTCTTGGATCTCCAGTTAAGAGGGGAAAATTGTGGATGGAGTTGCACAGACTTAACCCCCAGGTCCTTTTTTGCAGGAGACTAATTTTTTGTGGAGATAAGATGCCTGGTATGCCCTTGTCCATATTTGATAGGTGTTTTTTCTCGAATTCTCCAATTACAAAAGCTAAAGGGGTTGCGATAGCAGTGAGTAAGTCCTGTCCGTTTGTATTCTTGGATAAAAAGAATGATGAGTTGGGTAGATTTATTTTTTTGAAGGGTCAGGTTTATACTTTTGTTAATATATATGCACCTAATGAATCACAGGCTACTTTCTTTAGATTAGTACTTGAACGACTTGAGGGGTTTAGGGAGGGATGTACGGTTTTTGGTGGAGATTGTAAATGGGTCTCTGAGCCTAAAATGGATGTGTCATCGGGTTCTAGGAGCATTACGGCAGTAAAAAAAAAAAAATTCAGGATGCTCATCTTATAGGTATGGAGAGCACTTTTTCCTTCTGTGAATGACTATTCGTTTTTTTTGCATGTTCATAAAATATACACAAGGACAGATATGCTGTTTTTGGATCAACATTTTTTGGATAGAGTAAAAGGGGTGGGAATAGGGAATATAACTATTTCAGATCATGCTCCTGTGTGGCTTGATTTGGATATGATGGTTAGAAATAGGCGTGATTGGCATTGGAGACTCAATTGCAATCTTCTAGATGATATAGAAGTTAAAGATAAGATAAAAAAACATTGGTGGGGTATTTTAAGGATAACGAGTTGGATGGTATGGACAAGGGCATAGTATGGTCCGCCCATTAGGCAGTGGTAAGGGGGTCTTTATTTCCTTGGGAGCCAAGAAAAAGAAAGAATATAATGGTAAACGTACAGAATTGTTATTGGAAATAGGAAAATTGGAATTAGTGCATAAGGCGTCATTAGATCAGAAGGCCCTAGATGATTTGAATAGTGCAAGAAATAAATTGTCAGAATTATTAGAGGGCAGACTGAGGGAGAAAAATAGAATTTATTCTGCCAAATGGTTTGAACATGCTAATAAGAGTGGGAAATGGTTGGCAAGGGCATTAAAATGACAAAGGAAAAGTGTGTATATTCCCAAGATTAATAATGAGGGGGGGGGGTGGTTATTGAGCTGCAGGCACACAAAATAGCAAATGTTTTTAAAGAATATTATTCTTCATTGTATGGTCTTCCAAAAAATAGATCTGGAGATTTTGATACAGGGATGTGGAAATATTTAGAGGAATCTGGAATGGTCAAAATATCACAGGAAAATATGGATATAATGGAAAAAGAGAGAAGTGAGGAGGATGTGTTAGCTATGTTAAAGGCTATGAAGGTGGGTAAGTCACCAGGTCCCCATAGTTTTTCAAAACAATATTTTACCAATTTCAGTGATGTGTTAGTACCTTCTATGTGCAGATTTTTTAATTTTCTTAAAGAGGGTAAAGTAGTGCCCAGGGATGTGTTGGAAGCCCATATAACAGTCATACATAAGAGTGGAAAAGATCCGGCTTTATGTCAAAGTTACAGGCCTATATCATTATTGAACTTAGATATAAAAATGTTTGCAAAAATTTTAGTTGAGAGAATTAAGCGATGGTTGGGATTAGTAAAGGGAGATCAAATAGGTTTGTGCCAGGGAGGGAAGGGAGGGATCATGTAGCAAAAGCAATGGCATTATTTAAGTGGTATTTGATGAAAAAGGTTCCTATGATGGTACTATCAACTGATGCAGAGAAGGCATTCGATAGGGTGAATTGGGATTTTATGATGTCTACTTTAAGATATGTGGGATTAGGAGAGAATATGTTGAAATGGTTGGGTGCATTTTATTCGGGCCCAACTGCAAGGGTTAGAGCGAATGGAGACCTGTCGGATGCCTTCTCCCTGTCGAATGGAACGAGACAGGGATGCCCCTTGTTACCGGTTATTTTTATTTTGACCTTGGAAGTTTTTTTGTGCACAGTTAGGAGGTTTGGGAATATACATGGGGTTAGAGTTGGAGGTGCGGAGCATAAGATATCGGCATTTGCAGATGATATTTTGTTTTATATTTCGGAGCCTCTGGTGTCTCTGTCAAATTTGGTTAAAGAAATTGAGAGATATGGTATTTTTTAAAATTTTAGGATTAATATGAATAAATCTGAAGCATTGAATGTGCCATTGGCACCAGGGGTTTTGAAGTTGGTAGAAAGTAATTTCTCATTTCCTTTTAGAAAAGAGGCAATTACATATTTGGGAATAATGTTACCTGGTGATTTATCGAAGTTATACTCTTTGAATTATCTTCCATAATTAGGATCAATTAAAAAAAGTTTTGGAGGGATGGAGTGGAAAAGTTTTTTCATGGTTTGGGTGTATAGATATTGTTAAAATTAATATTTTGCCTAGGCTGGTGTTTTGCATGTCCATGATTCCAATTTGTGTGCCTGCAGCTTTTTTCAGGTCTCTTAAATCTATCCTTATCAGGTTTGTTTGGCCGAAGAAGCCCCCAAGATTAGCGTATGAGATTTTGGTACGCCCTAAAGAAAAGTGGGGTTAGGGCTTCCGGATATGAAACTTTATTATGGTTAGTGTAATGGTAAGACTTTTCGATTGGATGTATGGAGGTGGAAGAAAGAGGTCGGTAGATATTGAAAAGGAATTGGTTGGATTGGATTTGGCAAAAGTTTTTGGGCTCCCGAGGAAATTTATAGATCTACCAAAATGGACACCCGTATGGATTAGAACTGTATTAAAAGTGTGGGATGTTGTTAATAAAGGGGGAGGGGGGTTGGTCTGTGGGAATTTTCTTGATGACTCCTTTGGGGGATTCTCCTTTTTTCTGCCAGGTAAAGAAAGTTTTTTTTTTATTTTTTTGGATCATGGGATGAGAGCGGAGGTGTAATCTTAAGAGATATTATGAATAATGGAGAAATTAAAACTTTAATCCGGTTGCGTGAGGAATATGGTCAATTTCCATTTGATTTTTGGAGGCACACTCAAAACACTTTTTGGTGGAGAAGGGGAGAAATCTTTCCATTTTGGGTTTTTGGAAGGGTGTGCTGGATTGTATTGAGAAATTATGGTAAGATTGTGGAGATTGGGACCCAGTAAAGGTATTGTTGCATGGAACATACAATACAATAATACAATACAATAACATTTCTATAGCGCTTTTCTCCCATAGGACTCAAAGCGCTTAGGCTCTCTCAGATTCAGTAGTTAGTAGGATGAAGTATTCACACAACAAAAGTTATATTTCTGCAAATGCCAGACTGAACAGGTGGGTTTTCAGTCTGGATTTAAACATGTCCAGGGATGGGGCTGTCCTGATCTGTTGAGGTAAGGAGTTCCAAAACGTAGGGGCAGCATGACAGAAGGCTCTGGGACCAAAAGTTTCCAAGTGGACTCTGGGTATGACTAGATTATTAGAACCTGTGGATCTGAGAATGCGGGGATTGCTACGCAGCTGTAACATATCTTTCATGTATCCAGGGCCTAGATTATTCAGGGATTTAAATGTCAGTAGGCCGATCTTGAATAGGACCCTCCATTCTATAGGTAGCCAGTGAAGGGAATGCAGGACTGGCATTATGTGGCAGTGACGGGGTTGGTTGGTTAGCAGTCTGGCAGCAGTATTCTGTATCAGCTGTAGGCGGTACAAGACCTTTTTTGGAAGGCCAGTGTAGAGAGCATTGCAGTAGTCCAGTCGGGATGTGATGAAGGCATGGACTAAGGTTGGCAGATCTTCTATGTCTATTAGTAAATATAAGAGATGTAGGGGAAGGAGCTTCCTATAAATATATATTTTTACTTTTAAAGGTAATTTGGAGAGTAATTGGTGGAGGGGATCTTTAGAGAAGAAATACTAATCTTTACGAGATTGTGGATGAGAAGATTGGGGAGATTAGAGGGGGAGGGGTTTCTTTATTGGTTTTCTTTATTGTGTATTGCATAATTTTGAAAAACGGAGAAGAGAATATGATGATGGCTGTACTGGAATTTATATGAGAGCTGGAAATATTCTTACTTCTTCAATAAATTATATTAAAAAAAAAAAGGATAAAACTCTTGGAGGTGAAGTTGTTAAAAATGCTTTGGGACTAGTTTGTATATATGTTGTCAATTGTACTTCAGCTCTCATTTACAAATATGCCTGTTGAAAACAGCTAGTATCCAGAATGTTTGATTTGTAAGATTCTTACTTTGCCATCAAAGTGTACATGTTGTTAACATTCTTTTACTCCTGCCTATGTTTTTTTTTATCCTATAAATGTAATACTCTCTTCTATTATACGCTTAAAAATATTTGCATGAATTCATGTCCAACTCTGGCAATGAGTGAGAAGTAGGCTTGCTTTTCCTTGAACAGGTGAACGTATGACCTTAGAATATATTTTTAGATGATCCATACACATAGATATTTTTTTCTTTTTTGCATTACAATTAGAAGGGCATATAATAAACAACCATGTGACTAAATGTGTAAAGTTATTGGATGTTTGTGCAGTTGTGTATCTCAGAATCAACATTTAGCCTCCCTGTCTTTCCGAAGCCATTATGCTTACAGGTATGCTTGCTAAATACGTAAGCTCGGAGGCACTTCAATTAGGCACTAGATTCAAGGTCTACTGATTGATACTATAGAAAGAAACATAAAGACGAAAGGATAATGGAAAGTGGTTGCCTGGCAACGCATGGCAGCCATACTGCAAAGTGACAAAGGTTCTGAGAAGAATGAGTGGTTGTGACAGTGATAAGTGAGGACATCAGGTGAGTGAGATAAAGTTCTTTGCAGGTTAATATGCAAAGCCTTTGTGTAACTCCACACTTCATATTCAGTGAGAGATTATTAAAAAAATATTCTATCTTTCTTAACCATTTGGTGTTTGTGCTCAACTGTTGCACATTCCTGCATACAATTTAACTTCTAACTATTCAAGTGATTTTATCTAAAACATTTTACTGTCTGAACAACGCCACATGTAGAATAGAATGAATGAAATGAATGACATACTTCAAAATAACACTGAAATTAAATCAATTTGGAGTTACACATACTGGTTGACTCACCTTGAATCCTTATTGGATAACATTTTTGAAAGAAACAAAACCCATATGAATCACAACTGGATTGACTCAAAGATATGAAGGTCATTTATTCAAAATGTATAGGTTAGCTGACATTGATGTTCTATTCAAGGCCTCTTGCTTCCTTTCAGCAAAAAAATGAACACAAAATGTAGCATAAGATGGAAGAAAATAATTCCTAAAGGACAATGCACTTTGCACAGATTTTATTAGACATTATAAACATTGCCTACATTTTTGTTTAAGTACTCACGTTCTACAGCCCCAGTACTGCATTGTATTTGGCATTGGTGTAGCTGTGAAGATTCATATTAAAATAAAACATCTTCACACATATTAGTTTCTTGGTTTCGAAGTGACAGAATCAAACTTTTTTTTCTTGCTTTTGGGAAATGTGGCTAGCTTAGTCTGCTGTCCCATTACTATTGGCACTGCAACACCCAATCAGCCACCATAGATGATCAGAGAACTCTGGAAACTATGCATGGGATCACAGGTGTTCAAAAATAATCTTGTTGTTGCTTTGCTAGCAAGTTAGATAATTGCCATTGAGGAGGTAGTTATGTAGGGCATTTTTAGAGGTAGAGATAACTACTGCTGTGGGAGCATATTTAGTACAGCTTTTCCAAGATTTTAGAACTTAGAACAAGCAGGGACTACCAGTGATAATGTGTAGCTGTGATGAAAAACTTACATGATCCTCATTGCTGTGTGCTGTCTGGAAGGCTTATTGTAATGGACTTGCAAAAATTATTCCAGGCATTGAGTAGCCTTGCTGTTTGTAGAGTGGCTGGATAGTGTACTGGTGAAGGGCTCACCCTCTGACACAGGCGACCCGGGTTTGAATCTCGGCTCTCCCTGTTACGTAAGCCAGCACCTATTCAGAGGAAGACCTTGGCAAGACTCACTAACAGGGCTACTGCCTATAGAGCGTGTCCTAGTGGCTGCAGCTCTGGCACTTTGCCAGGAGAAAAGCACGATATAAATGTTCTGTGTCTTGTCTACATAGTATAGCTCATCACTATCATCATTGTTTTGTGCTGTAGGGTTCATTTTACTATAACTGTAAATTCAACATATTATACCAGACATTAGGAAGAACAGCTACTCTTGTTAATAGTGTATCGCTAAATTACTTATTACCATTCATCCACAGTGTCTTTGTTTGTGTAGCAGGGTTTATCTTTGGTTAGCAATCTTATAGAAAAAGAAAAACTCAACTTAACCTATTTTGGTTCCTGGACGTAGAAGCTACGTCCAGGAACCATGCGCGCTCCCACGGCCGATCGCGCACGTGCACATGCGCTCCCGGCCCGCGGTTCGTTAGCCAAGCAATCAGTGAATTGGGCTATGGTGCCCGATCACTGATTCCTCTCCCCCGCTGAAAAGGCGACAGCTTCTCTTGGAAGCTGCGCTTTTTCTGGCTGTTGCCTCCCCCATGCATCACTCTAAGCGTGTGTTACGCTTAGAGTGACGTCATGTAAACAAACTCATGGCCGCCATCTTGTGGCCAAAAAGTAAAACTACAACTAAAAGTAAAAAAAAATTAAAATCAACACACAATTACATTATAAAACTATGGTTTACATCCCACCCTCCCAAAAATACCCAAATAAAATGTTTAATATAAAAAAAAAACCATTACAATAAAAAAAGCATGTAAATATTTACCTAAGGGTCTAAACTTTTTAAATATCAATGTAAAGATGAAATATTTCTATATTTTTTTAAATTTTAAACTTGTAAATATTGATAGATGCAAAACAGAAAAAAGTGACCTTTATTTCCAAATAAAATATTGTCGCCATACATTGTGATAGGGACATAATTTTAATGGTGTAATAACCGAGACATATGGGCAAATACAATACGTGAGTTTTAATTATGGAGGCATGTATTATTTTAAAACTATAATGGCTGAAAACTGAGAAATAATGATTTTTTCCGTTTTTTTCTAATTCTTCCTGTTACAATGCATTTACAGTAAAGTGGCTCTTAGCAAAATGTACCCCCCAAAGAAAGCCTAATTGGTGGCGGAAAAAACAAGATATAGATCCGTTCAATGTGATTAGTGATAAAGTTATAGGCTAATGAATGGGAGGTGAACATTTCTCAAGTGAAAACGACGGAACGCGAATGGGTTAATGTTTGCATATTTGTTATTTTATGGGGCATCCAATTATAAAGCAGTTTTGTCATTCACTTTTGTCTCACTGTCAGTAAACTAGTGTTATCAATACAAAAACAAGCAAACATTTGTAGGTTGTAAACTTATTGTCCAGATATTTGTTGTTATCACACAGACCATCTATTTATTAAGGGTGTTAATCATTTATTATCTGTCTCACTGGTCTCATTAAGTTGGTGTAGAATAATATGCCTTTTCGTGCGCTCAAAAAGAAAGGGTCAATAGCAATGGATGTGGTGATGGTAGGGCTTTAACCTGCCTGGCGTTTTGATTTTTTGCACTTTACTTTTTATCTTTCATGTAGCTAGCCTAGTGCTAGCTACATAATTGCCCCCTCTGTGCGGCATCCCTCCCTCCCCTCCAATCCCCGCCGCCGCAATGGCCCGTCCGGAAATTCCGTTCTGAACGGGATTTCCTGGAGGGCTTCCCCCGTCACCATGGCGACGCACGTCATGACGTCATCGATGTCGTGACGTCACAGGGAGACCCGATCCACCCCTTAGCGCTGCCTGGCACTGATTGACCAAGCAGCGCACGGGGTCTGGGGGGCGCTCGTTACGCTACGGATAGCGGCACATCGGCGGCGACCGTCTCCAACACGCAGCAAGCAAAGTGCTTGCTGCGTGTTTTTAAAAAAAAATATTAAAATCAGCCCAGCGGGGCCTGAGCGGCACCCTCCAGCGTCTCTGGACGAGCTCAGCTCGTGCAGAACGCTAGGGAGGTTAAGAAACAGTTCAATCTGGTCCAGCACAACCAAGCTCTAAGGGCTAATTCACATAAGTGTTCCATTCACGTGGCCGTCTACGTTGGTCAGTTTTTGACTCTTTTTTTCCCCATTTCTGTGCATTGGCCGTTTTTGTTAGGTGCTTTTCTAAGCGCTTTTGCTGAGCGAATGCGTTTTTTCACTTCTTGACATCAGTCAGGAAGTGATCTCTTTGATCCGGTAAAGAATAGATACAATGTATATATTCTTAAAAAGCGAATGCAATCGCTGCACAAAGCAATTTTGTGAGCATTTTGCATTTTCCTATACCTTCCATTGAGGAGGACTTGCTTCAAAAATAGTCCATGCACCGTTCATCTGAGCGGATCGGAAACAAACCGCTGAGATGTGAACTTTCTCATAGAGAATCATTGCACAAGTGCTTTCAGGGTGATTTTGAAAATCGCCAGCGCTTAAAAAAATGACAAAAATGCCCCTAGTGTGAACGAGCCCTAATAGAGCTCAAAACAAGAGAACAGGCAGGCCTGCCTTTTATTAAATTTGATGTTGTCCATCTCTTACAACCACAGGATGTTAGAGGTTTTAGTAAAGTGGATGATCCAGCAAATGTCATCTCAGAAAACATTCTTCTGAGCTGCTATCTCATAATGAATGATGAATAGACATTCTCTTCTTCCTTACAGATAAAATTCCCAGTGACTAGTCTGAAGGTTTCTACCACCTCTCCCTGTTGGGAGTGTTGATAGATAACTTAAAATAATAGGAAGAGGATCAACACATGGCATGCACTGATGTTAGTTCCTTAGCTTTATTTGAAGAGGAGTAAAAATGGCTAAAGGAAGAAAAACACTGTTTGTCAGTATCTGTTGTCAGCCCTCCACAACAATATGCCAATCAGATGTAAATAGACTCTTTAAAAAACAAAACACCATGAAAGCAATGGGACCAGACGCTGTGTCTGCGAAATGCTTGAATCTCTGTGCCGACCAATTAGCGCCTGTATTTACAGACATATTCAAAGCATCTCTAGAACTCTCAATTGTTCCTGCCTGTTTTAAATGCGCAACTATTGTACCAATTCAAAAAAAAACAAAACCTACATGTTTAAATGATTACAGGCCTGTTGCCCTGACATCACTGGTAGTGTTGGGCGAACATCTAGATGTTCGGGTTCGGGCCGAACAGGCCGAACATGGCCGCGATGTTCGGGTGTTCGACCCGAACTCCGAACATAATGGAAGTCAATGGGGACCCGAACTTTTGTGGTTTGTAAAGCCTCCTTACATGCTACATACCCCAAATTTACAGGGTATGTGCACCTTGGGAGTGGGTACAAGAGGAAAAAAAAATTAGCAAAAAGAGCTTATAGTTTTTGAGAAAATCGATTTTAAAGTTTCAAAGGGAAAACTGTCTTTTAAATGCGGGAAATGTCTGTTTTCTTTGCACAGGTAACATGTTTTTTGTCGGCATGCAGTCATAAATGTAATACATATAAGAGGTTCCAGGAAAAGGGACCGGTAACGCTAACCCAGCAGCAGCACACGTGATGGAACAGGAGGAGGAGCAGGAGGAGAAGGCCACGCTTTGTGAGACACAACAACCCCGGCCTTGCATGAGGGCAAGAAGCGTGCGGATAGCATGCTTTGTACCGCCATGCAGTCATAAATGTAATAAAGATAAGAGGTTCCATAAACAAGGACCGGCAACGCTAACCCAGCAGCAGCAGCAGCAGCACACGTGATGGAACAGGAGGAGGCGCAGGAGGAGAAGGCCACGCATTGTGAGACACAACAACCCAGGCCTTGCATGAGGACAAGAAGCGTGCGGATAGCATGCTTTGTACCGCCATGCAGTCATAAATGTAATAAAGATAAGAGGTTCCATAAACAGGGACCGGCAACGCTAACCCAGCAGCAGCAGCAGCAGCACACGTGATGGAACAGGAGGAGGCGCAGGAGGAGAAGGCCACGCTTTGTGAGACACAACAACCCAGGCCTTGCATGAGGACAAAAAGCGTGCGGATAGCATGCTTTTTACCGCCATGCATGCAGTCATAAATGTAATAAAGATAAGAGGTTCTATAAACAGGGACCGGCAACGCTAACCCAGCAGCAGCAGCACACGTGATGGAACAGGAGGAGGCGCAGGAGGAGAAGGCCACGCTTTGTGAGACACAACAACCCAGGCCTTGCATGAGGACAAGAAGCGTGCGGATAGCATGCTTTGTACCGCCATGCAGTCATAAATGTAATACAGATGAGAGGTTCAATAAACAGGGACCGGAAACGCTAAACCATCCCAGATGTTCATTGGTCATGTTACTTGGTTGGGGTCCTGGAGTGTTGCGTAGTCGTTTCCAATCCAGGATTGATTCATTTTAATTTGAGTCAGACGGTCTGCATTTTCTGTGGAGAGGTGGATACGCCGATCTGTGACGATGCCTCCGGCAGCACTGAAACAGCGTTCCGACATAACGCTGGCTGCCGGGCAAGCCAGCACCTCTATTGCGTACATTGCCAGTTCGTGCCAGGTGTCTAGCTTCATGCCCGGTTTCAGGTCCAGCGGTGCCAGCCACAAATCTGTCTGTTCCTTTATTCCCCTCCAAATTTCCTCCCCTGTGTTCTGCTTATCCCCAAGGCAGATCAGCTTCAGCAACGCTTGCTGACGCATGCCAACAGCTGTGCTGCACTGCTTCCACGATCCTACTGCTGCTGGTGCTGGGTTAGCGTTTCCGGATGAGGTACAGCTTTGAGATGCGTTGGAGGAGAAGGAGTCAGAGAGGTAGGTGCTGCTGTTGTTATCCAGTGGGAGGGACGGCGGTGCAGCTGTTTGCGGCGTGGGCAACACCCGCGCCGTAGCAGGTGAGGAATCGCTGCCAGGCTCCACAAGGTTCACCCAGTGCGCGGTAAGGGAGATGTATCGACCCTGGCCGAACGCACTCGTCCAGGTGTCAGTGGTGAGGTGAACCTTGCAGGCAATGGCATTCTTCAAGCTTCAGGTTATTTTGCTGACCACGTGCTCATGCAACTCAGGCACTGCAGAGCGCGCAAAGTGGTAGCGGCTGGGAACCACATAACGTGGGATGGCCACTGACATCATGCCCTTGAAGCTGTTTGTCTCCACCACTCGATATGGCAGCATTTCGCAGGCCAGAACCTTGGCTATGCTGGCTGGCTGTTACTGCCACGGCCCGGGGGTCATTTGCTGGCAATTTCCTCTTGCGCTCAAACATCTCAGAGACAGACAACTCAACCGTAGGGCTGCACACCGAAGGGCTGTTGGTTGTTGTGTTTGATGAACACTGGGAGACCTCAAGAGCACTAGTCCGGAAAGTGACAGTGTCAGCATCGTCTGATGTTTGTGAATGTTGTGAACCACGCAATGGCTGGACTACTGCTGCTGCTGAGGCGGGTCTGGTGGTGAGTCTGGTGAACCCAAGGGAGGCAGTGTTGCTGGTGGTACCCTGTCCTGCCGCGTTTGCCCACAGTGTGGGATGTTTGGATAGAATGTGGCGGCTCATGCTGGTGGTGGAGAGGTTGTTAATACTTTTCCCCCTGCTCAGGCGGGTCTTGCACACCTTGCAAATCGCCATGGTAACATCCTCAGTGCAGTCTTCAAAGAAAGCCCAGACTTTGGAGCACCTGCCTTGCTGGCGATTTCTGTTTGCGCCTCTTTTGCCTCTCACTTGAACCATGCTTGCGGTGCCTGAAATTGCGCGCCGCCTACCTTGTGGCACAAGGCGAACTCGTGCAGCAGTGGGTTCCTCAACAGACTCATACCCATACCCTCCTCTTCCATCTCCTCAAACTCGTCATATGTCATTGTGGGGGGCCGCCGCCGTGGAGTAGAGCTCCCCAGAACAACCTCTGCGCAGCTCACTCCAACGTCGTCTGGTTATCTGGCAGTTGTGTGCGTGGTGTCGCTGCCGGTTGTGTCAGCTTTGTGCCCACTGGCTCCTTGTAACTGGCTGAGGACTCGGACCTCGTGCGTGATGTGCTGGTGCTGCTTAACCCACTGCTGGACGCTTGAGAGGTCATCCAAGTAATTATCTGGTCCTGTTCTTTTGGATCTGTGAGGGTTGTTGTCCTGGACAACATGGGCGGTATTGAGTGGGTTTTCTTGGGTGCTCCCCTGTGGCCTGTACGTGAACCGTCAGGGGAAACACCTCTTCCCTTGCCCCTCCCTCTTTCACCGGATTTCTTCCTCATTTCACTTATCCTTAAAGTACACGCTGACTGGCAGCAGTACAGTGGCAGTACAGAAATGCTATACAGTGGTGGGTGAGCGGTGTACCACTTTTGTCAGCAGCGACACAGAGCACAATGCTATACAGTGGCGGGTGAGCGGTGTACTACTGTTCCCAGCAGACACAGAGTGGAAGTAAACACAATGCTATATAGTGTGGCTGAGCCGTGTACACAGAGTGGCATTAAACACAATGCTATATAGTCTGCTATATAGTCACCCCGAACAGGGTGATGTTCTGCAGAACCCGAACAGTGGCAAACACTGTTCGCCCAACACTACTGGGAGGGAACGCAGATTTTAGTACCTAAACACACGATACAACATGTTTTCCGGGGTCAGACTCTGAGGCACATACAGATGGTCCCGATCATCATCCTCATCATACAACTCTTCTCCTGAGTCTGAACCACCCACCACCTCTGCCACCCCAACATCCCCAGACACAGACCCCTCATCGTCCTCAACATTAACTTGGGATGCTGGCCTGAGCCAGACCTCCTCCTCCACATCAGGCCCCATCATCTCCTCAATGGCAGCCCTCATTAATCGCTCTGGCGCCGGACCGATGGACACAACGTTCTCCTCCGGGGAGGGCTGCTGCTGACCACTGGCTGCTGGGGTGGATGTTATAGCTTGCGTGGGGCGTTGGCTGTTGCTGTTGTTGGGAGTGCTGCTCACAGCGGAGGTCTCTGGGGAACTCATGTTGAGCTCATATAGTGGTTGACGGTGAGTGGAGTATTACTGATCCCAGCAATATACACACTGACTGGCAGAGTACGCAATGCCATATAGTCTGGCTGAGCGAGCGGTGTACTACTGTTCCCAGCAGAATCAGAGTGGCAGTAAACAATGGTATATAGTCTGGCTGAGCAGTGTACACAGATTGTCAGTAAACAATGGTATATAGTCTGGCTGAGCGGTGTACACAGAGTGTCCACAGAGTGTCAGTAAACAATGGTATATAGTCTGGCTGAGCGGTGTACACAGAGTGTCAGTAAACAATGGTATATAGTCTGGCTGAGCGGTGTACACAGAGTGTCAGTAAACAATGGTATATAGTCTGGCTGAGCGGTGTACAGAGAGTGTCAGTAAACAATGCAATATAGTCTGGCTGAGAGGTGTACACAGAGTGTCAGTAAACAATGGTATATAGTCTGGCTGAGCGGTGTACACAGAGTGTCAGTAAACAATGGTATATAGTCTGGCTGAGCGGTGTACACAGAGTGTCAGTAAACAATGGTATATAGTCTGGCTGAGCGGTGTACACAGAGTGTCAGTAAACAATGGTATATAGTCTGGCTGAGCTGTGTACACAGAGTGTCAGTAAACAATGGTATATAGTCTGGCTGAGCGGTGTACACAGAGTGTCAGTAAACAATGGTATATAGTCTGGCTGAGCGGTGTACACAGAGTGTCAGTAAACAATGGTATATAGTCTGGCTGAGCGGTGTACACAGAGTGTCAGTAAACAATGGTATATAGTCTGGCTGAGCGGTGTACACAGAGTGTCAGTAAACAATGCAATATAGTCTGGCTGAGAGGTGTACACAGAGTGTCAGTAAACAATGGTATATAGTCTGGCTGAGCGGTGTACACAGAGTGTCAGTAAACAATGGTATATAGTCTGGCTGAGCGGTGTACACAGAGTGTCAGTAAACAATGGTATATAGTCTGGCTGAGCGGTGTACACAGAGTGTCAGTAAACAATGGTATATAGTCTGGCTGAGCGGTGTACACAGAGTGTCAGTAAACAACGGTATATAGTCTGGCTGAGCGGTGTACACAGAGTGGCAGTAAACACAATGCTATATATAGCGTGGCTGAGCGAGGTGCACAGTGGCAGTACACACAATGCTATATTAGTCAGGCTAAGCCGTGTACACAGAGTGTCAGAAAACACAATGCTATATATAGCGTGGCTGAGCGAGGTGCACAGTGGCAGTACACACAATGCTATATATAGCGTGGCTGAGCGAGGTGCACAGTGGCAGTACACACAATGCTATATTAGTCAGGCTAGCCTAAGCCGTGTACACAGAGTGTCAGAAAACACAATGCTATATATATAGCGTGGCTGAGCGAGGTGCACAGTGGCAGTACACACAATGCTATATATAGCGTGGCTGAGCGAGGTGCACAGTGGCAGTACACACAATGCTATATATAGCGTGGCTGAGCGAGGTGCACAGTGGCAGTACACACAATGCTATATTAGTCAGGCTAGCCTAAGCCGTGTACACAGAGTATCAGAAAACACAATGCTATATATATAGCGTGGCTGAGCGAGGTGCACAGTGGCAGTACACACAATGCTATATATAGCGTGGCTGAACGAGGTGCACAGTGGCAGTACACACAATGCTATACATAGCGTGGCTGAGCGAGGTGCACAGTGGCAGTACACACAATGCTATATATAGCGTGGCTGAGCGAGGTGCACAGTGGCAGTACACACAATGCTATATATAGCGTGGCTGAGCGAGGTGCACAGTGGCAGTACACACAATGCTATATATAGCGTGGCTGAGCGAGGTGCACAGTGGCAGTACACACAATGCTATATTAGTCAGGCTAGCCTAAGCCGTGTACACAGAGTGTCAGAAAACACAATGCTATATATATAGCGTGGCTGAGCGAGGTGCACAGTGGCAGTACACACAATGCTATATATAGCGTGGCTGAGCGAGGTGCACAGTGGCAGTACACACAATGCTATATATAGCGTGGCTGAGCGAGGTGCACAGTGGCAGTACACATAATGCTATATTAGTCAGGCTAGCCTAAGCCGTGTACACAGAGTGTCAGAAAACACAATGCTATATATATAGCGTGGCTGAGCGAGGTGCACAGTGGCAGTACACACAATGCTATATATAGCGTGGCTGAACGAGGTGCACAGTGGCAGTACACACAATGCTATATATAGCGTGGCTGAGCGAGGTGCACAGTGGCAGTACACACAATGCTATATATAGCGTGGCTGAGCGAGGTGCACAGTGGCAGTACACACAATGCTATATATAGCGTGGCTGAGCGAGGTGCACAGTGGCAGTACACACAATGCTATATATAGCGTGGCTGAGCGAGGTGCACAGTGGCAGTACACACAATGCTATATTAGTCAGACTAGCCTAAGCCGTGTACACAGAGTGTCAGAAAACACAATGCTATATATATAGCGTGGCTGAGCGAGGTACACAGTGGCAGTAAACAATGCTATATATAGTGTGGCTGAGCGAGCGGTGTACTACTGTTCCCAGCAGCGACACACAATGACTGGGGGGGACCCTGGCTAGCGTGGCTGGAGAGCGAACTACCCTGCCTTCCTACCCAAAGCTAAACCCACAGACAAATGGCGGAGATATGACGTGGTTCGGGTATTTATTTACCCGAACCACGTGACCGTTCGGCCAATCAGAGCGCGTTCGGGCCCGAACCACGTGACCCGTTCGGCCAATCACAGCGCTAGCCGAACGTTCGGGGAACGTTCGGCCATGCGCTCTTAGTTCGGCCATGTGGCCGAACGGTTTGGCCGAACACCGTCAGGTGTTCGGCCGAACTCGAACATCACCCGAACAGGGTGATGTTCTGCAGAACCCGAACAGTGGCGAACACTGTTCGCCCAACACTAATCACTGGTCATGAAAGCATTTGAAAAACTGATAATGACTTATCTGAAATCCATTACAGATCCCCTGCTGGACTCTTTGCAATTTGCCTACAGACCTAACAGATCCGCAGACGATGCCGTGAACATGTGTATGCATTATGTTCTACAGCATTTAGATAACCCAGGAACCTACACCAGGATTTTATTTATAGATTTCAGCTCTGCATTTAATACCATAATTCCATCACTGCTGCACAGCAAGCTCTCCCAGCTACACATACCTGAATCCCTCTGCAAATGGATAACCGACTTCTTAACCGACAGAAGACAGCGTGTCAGACTTGGTAAACTCACATCAAGCTCTCTGACAGTCAGTACTGGTGCACCCCAGGGCTGTGTGCTTTCCCCACTGCTGTACTCACTTTACACCAATGACTGCATCTCCACAGATCCATCTGTTAAGGTTCTGAAGTTTGCAGACGACACAACAGTTGTTGGTCTCATTCAAAACGGGGACGAGTCTGCATACAGGCATGTGGTGGGACAGCTTTCCTCCTGGTGCAGCAGCAACAACTTAGAACTAAATGCTCTCAAAACCATGGAGATGATAATAGACTTTAGGAGATCTCCGCCCCAGCACCTCCCCTTAAAGGGAAGGTTCAAGCAAAAAAAAAAAATGAGTTTTACTTACCTGGGGCTTCTACCAGCCTCATGTAGCCATCCTGTGCCCTTGTAGTCACTCACTGCTGCTCCAGTCCCCCGCTGGCAGCTTTCTGACCTCGGAGGTCAGGGACACATTGCATACATTTTTACGCATTCCAGCTAGTGCAGGAACAAAAATTTACGCGTTGCACCACTAACACGTAAAAATGTATGCGTTAATGTTCCTGCACTAGCGGGAATGTGTAAAAATGTACGCAATTCGGCCCTGACCTCTGAGGTCAGAAAGCTCCCAGCGGGGGACTGGAGCAGCAGTGAGTGACTACGAGGGCACAGGATGGCTGCATGGGGCTGGTAGAAGCCCCAGGTAAGTGAAACTCATTTTTTTTTTGCTTGGACCTTCCCTTTAACCATAAATGGATCCACAATAACCCAAGTAGAGTCATTCAAGTTTCTTGGGTCCACGATCTCAAACGACTTAAAATGGGACAACAACACTGCCACTATTGTCAAGAAAGCACAACAGAGAATGTACCATCTGCGGCAGCTGAAAAAGTTTGGCCTACCTCAAAAGCTAATGGTGCAGTTCTACACTGCAATCATCGAATCCACCATAACATCATCCATGACTGTATGGTTCAGCTCCTGCTCAGCATTAGAAAAGGGGAGGCTGCAGCGCATCATCCGATCAGCGGAAAGGATAATTGGCTGTAGCTTACCTTCCCTGCAGGATCTTTACACTAGCAGGTGCAGAAAGAGAGCGACCAAAATTGCCTCTGACCCCTCTCACCCAGCTCACTCCATCTTCCAGCGCATGCCTTCAGGAGTAAGATTCCGGTCAATCGCTACCAAAACCTCCAGACACAGGAACAGTTTTTTTCCTCAAGCGGTAGCCATACTTAATGCTGAACCACGTTAGAGCTGCTAGGACTGAAAGTAATCAGCACAGAACTAAACATGAACAATTCTCACATTGCTTACTGCCACTATACTTATAATGTCCTTAACTTGTAATATTCACACTGTCTGTCCTTGTATTGTTTTTTGTTTGTGTTTGTTAAGCAACTGCCAAGACAAATTCCTTGTAGGTGCAAACTTACTTGGCGAAAATAAATTGATTCTGATTCTGATTCTGACAAGGTATGCCTGAAAAGGAGGTCCACAGGCATGCACTAAAAGGGTTCACCTTCTGGTGCTTAGAGCTTAAGTTCAATAAGGAAGGGAAGGTGGTTAAAGCGAGAGAGTGTGATTCAACATGGAGTAATGGCACAAAGCAGCAGCGCACAAAGCTATCCCCATTTAGGAACACTACAACACAGCAGCTGCTATGGGGCCCTAGAGCAAAGGGGGCCCAGTGGGTACTTAATGTATACACTATTAACTTTCTTGTGTTTCTCCACCCTCTGACTTTGTCTCAGTGCCCATGAACTAGGTGCAGAGTTCATTGCATGAGAATGTAATTGCCCAGTTAACATATCCATAGGGTAGGGGCAAGTGGCATTACTTAAAAGTGCCTACATCTAAGGGCCCCATGAAAGTTTTGCAATGGGGCCCCATGATCTTTAGCTACGCAACTGCCTCAAATGCTCTCATATGTGAGGAATAAACACAAAGTGTAATGGAGGAATTACCTAAGACTTATTGAAAGGGATCAGTGTCATCTTCCTACTCTTCACCTCCAAGACTAATCACCAGTGGTTATCAGGATGTTGCTGCAAATCTGTCATCCAGTGGTGAGTACGTTGCAGGTAATTACAGCACAATCCATGGGGTCAGACAAAGCCTGTCACATCTTACTGTGTATTCTAGTGACCCGTTAACTCTTCAAGCTCTCAGTCCCTTTACCTCTTTGTACCAGAGGTATTGGCCTGGAGTGGAGAGCCCATCTATCCGTAAGTAACTTGCAAATTATTAAACTGAATGCAGGTGTGGCAAAACTGCTGTCATTGCAGCTTATGCCTTACACGGTTGTGGACACAGATCTGTTCTGTGAGCCAACGTCCTGTGCTTTCATCCACTGGAGAATCCCAAAAGCTTTTCCTACTGCACCAGCATGCAGTGGACAAGGTTTATCTGTCAATAGGCTTTTCCAGGGCTTTCAAGATCCACTCAACATAACTATGGACAGCAGGACAACCAGAAATGAAGTGGGCTGCTACCGGTGCTTCACCACTCATTGGGTGACTTCACACCGGCCTGGGAACACTTCTGTGCAAGACACTGTACAGCCCCTTATAGATCCAAATGGGGGAGGGAGGGGGTAGACAAGCATGGGTATTGACTTCCATATTGCCTAATGCCATCAACTCTTGTAACCACTCTGAATTTTATTTTGATAGTCAGTTGAGTTTATCAGTTGAGTTTATCAGTTGAGTTTATGCCTAGACATGATCACAAGTATAGACTGACGGACTTCGTTTTTCCCAGAGACGTTAAGATTGAGGCTAGTAGTGGGACACTAGTTTACCTGTATTTGTTTGGGTGTGAAAAAATAACAGAGAAAACATAAATTATATTTCACATAGGCTCCATAAAGATCTTGTTCTTGTAAAGAACTGTACCTAAGGTCTACATACTTGGCCAAATAGGTGGCTACCTACCAGATAATAGATTACTTCCACATTTATCTATGTCTACACAATGTATTATATTATGCAAATAATTTTACTATTAGAAATAGTTATATAGTTTCACATAGAAGTAAACATGCAAATATACACATAAAAGGTAATTCTAGAGCAGGTGTTTTATAATTGGACAGGTCTTGATGACAGATGGCACATGGTGTTCAGATGTGCATACTTGGGTGGATAAGATGTCCTTAGTAGGTAAGAAATAAAGGATGGAATATGTTATCCTGGAAAGACCTGTCCTTTTACCAGCTAATATCCTGTGGATTTCACAGATTCTCATTTCCTGCATTGACTGGGCTTTATTAGACAGACCACAGATCAGGCATCCTGTGTTTTAGCTCAACAAACATTTATTAAAATGGACAGTCTCTTTGCCTTTTAATTGCACAAATTGCCAATACAACACTAGGGCACACGATATTATAGTTCATGAAAGCTTAGCTTTGCCAGAAAAAGTGCAAATCAGCTTAACTGCCATATGCTGCAAAATTAGAATAACTCTTCAAATGAACTGAGCACTGTAAATATTATTATTATTATTATTTATTAGATTTATATAGCGCCAACATATTACGCAGCGCTGTACAATAAATAGGCTTACAGACAATGATAACAGGGTTGCCAGAACAATACAGGTAACAGACCATAGATACAACAATACAGGTAATAGCAATAAGATACACAACACAATGCAGATAATAGTACAATGCCAGATCATAAACTGGAATGGTAGTGGTAGAAAATTACCAGTTCCAAATTCTGGGTAAAGTGCACACAGTCAAGTATGATACACAAGGGAAGAGGGCCCTGCCAAAGGCTTACAATCTAGAGGGAAGGGCTGGTGACACAAAAGGAGGGGGTGCATCAAGAAGTTATTGGCAGAAAGGATTAGGGTAGTGTTGAGTTGATGTAGGCCTCCTTGAAGAAGTGAGTTTTGAGTGCTTTTTTGAAGGTGTTGAAGGTGGGAGCGAGCCTGATGGGCAGCGGGAGAGAGTTCCACAGGATAGGGGCAGCTCTAGTGAAGTCCTGCAGTCTGGCATGGGAGTGCGAGATGCGTGGGGTGGTTAAGAGGAGGTCGTTGGAGGAGCGAAGTGGGCGGCCAGGTGTATATCTGCTGACCAGGTCAGAGATGTAGGTTGGGCAGGACTTGTGTAAGGATTTGTATGCCAAACATAGGATCTTGAAGCTGATTCTGAAGTGAATTGGAAGCCAATGAAGGGATTTGCATAGGGGAGTTGTGGAGACAGAGCGGTGGGAGGAGTAGATGAGTCTGGCTGCTGCGTTCATGATGGATTTTAAGGGGGCGATGCGGTTTTGAGGAAGGCCTGACAAGAGGGAGTTGCAGTAGTCCAGGCGGGAGATGATGAGGGCATGGACAAGGAGTTTGGTAGTGTCTGGGGTCAGGAAAGGCCCGATCTTGGAGATGTTGCGTAAGTGGAAATAGCAGGCTCTAGCTACGGTTTGGATGTGGGAGGTGAAGGAGAGGGCCGAGTCTAGGGTGACACCCAGGCAGCGGGCTTGTGTGGTTGGATGAATGATTGTGCCATTGACAGTGACATAGAGGTCAGTGGGGGGTGAAGCAGCACGGGGCGGGAAGATTAGGAGCTCAGTCTTATCCAGGTTTAATTTTAGGAACCTGGCAGACATCCACGATGAAATAGCTGAGAGACCAGAGGATACCTTCTCCATGGTGGTGGTGGAGAGGTCAGTGGTATGGAGGTAAATCTGGGTGTCATCTGCATATAGGTGATAGTTGAAACCCAGAGAGGAGATGAGTTTTCTGATGGAGGCGGTGTAAATGGAGAACAGCAGGGGACCAAGAACAGAGCCTTGGGGGACCCCAACTTAAAGTTCAGGTACTTTATGTTGCAGATTAGAAAACTTAAGCTGTTTGTTGAGTTATTTTGATGTTTTATTGTGTATATTCCCTTTTCTTATTTGTACAATTGAAGGGAACCAAGAGTATTATGGTTGGGATCATCAAGGAAATATTATGATTTGACATACAGTCTGTGTTTCAGATCACTGATCTCCTATATAACAAAACCTGTGTCCCTGCATCCTTTCATGTTCCTGTGTCCATGCATTTGTGCCAGTGTGCATGTGCAAACTTGGGACAGCAGGAGGACAGGTGCAGGGGGACAGGGGGAGCGCGGCCATTGCAGGGGGGGGGGGGAGGGGGTCGTGGCAGACCCCTAGCGCACGTTTTTAAATGAGTGGACTTATTACTAGTCCACTATGAAAGCCTTAATACTGAATAATACTAATTTACCATGATAGTCACCACTTGGACTTGGATAATCATAAAGGTACATTATAATTGGGATTATCTGCCTTCATTTCCAGTTAACATTTAGCAATAAGCAATGATGCATACATACTGTATCTTGTGATTCACATTAGGTTATGCTAAACTATCTATCCAGTTAAAGGACACCTGAACTGAGAGGGATATGGAGGCTGCCATATTTATTCCCTTTTAAACAATACTAGCTGCCTGGCAGTCCTGCTGGTCCTACTGGATTTCAATACATCAATAGTGTCTGAGCTACACACCTGAAACAAGCCAGGCAATGTGCATTGTCAGATATCAGTCAAAAACTGCTTGTTCGAGGTCTGTGACTAAAAGTATTAGAGACAGGATCAGAAGGACAGACAGGAAATGTACATTACTAAAAGGAAAAATATATTGCAGCATCCATATTCCTCTCACTTCAGGTGGACTTAAATGCAAAAGCTAGCCGTGTAAAGTAAGAAAAACGTAGAATAACAGCTCTGCTATTGTCATACAATGGACATACCTTTATGTACATGAGTTTACACACTGATTAAAGATAACACGAGAAAAAAACAACAACACTATTACTGTATATTGCTTCCCTCCGACTGTAACCTAAGGGAATGCTTTATGGATTGCATAGAATGAATCCTGAAGTGTAAGTACTAGGAGAGAGATTGATTTTTCAGTGCAGCAAAGTAAGTAAAAGGTGCCAGTATACTATATATCAGCTGTAAAGCAGTTTACCGGGAGTCCTTTGCTTTCCTTTGATTTCTAGCTGTTTGTGCAGCACATGTTAGATGGTAGGAGGCAGGTGTACTGAATGGCATTTCTCCATTAAAAATGGCATTTACAATTTCAAGAAAAATTTTGCGGAAATGCAGTGTATTTTCACAATATGGGGAAAATTCAGAAAAAAATTCAGAAAATCTTTACTTTTACCACAAAAATGCAAAACATTATTTTTACAGTGAAAATGCAAAACAAAAAAAATTATTTCAGCTCACAAATTTGTGAAAAATGCAAAAAAATCACAAACTTATTACAAAATGGATTTCATTGACATTTTCGCTCGAAATTCAAGTTTAACATTATTTTCCCAAAAATTAATGCATAAAGAATATCTGCATCACTGCTGAATGGCACACAAGAGAAAAAGACCACCTTGACAGAATTTTTTTTTTTTATTATGACCCAATTAATTATGATATCTTTAATCACAATCCAATTTACCAATAATGGAGTAGCAGTATGATTGATGATGTAAAGATACACATGTCTAGAATAGATGAAAAAACAATTAAGAAAAAACACTTTTTTAATTAATGGGCTAATCAAAATCATATCTGCTGCATTGCACTGATTCATTTCAAAGCTGTATAAATTTGCATAAAATTAACAGTTTCTTCACCAGTTCTAAACTATTTGCACCCCATTGACCATTCCTATCAGATACCAGTTTTTTCCACTATATTTATAGAATAGTTAAAATTAGGTGTCACCCCTTCACTTTGTGAATCATCACTACATTTAGGTTCCTTAAAGGTGCTGAAAACTGTGCTGAAAGCCAAAAGATGAACATACCTACATGAAAACTGGTATTTTTTCACCAGGCGAATAAAACTGGCAACCCCCGTGTTACCCTCACTAAAAGCTTCTATGTAGTAGATGTTTATATTGATTACACCCCCCCCCCACACACACACACACACAGACACACACAGACACACATCGATTTTGCCTGAGGATGAAGGGGCGCGCTAAACCCCCCTCTAAATGCATTGCACTTTTAACCATTAAACAATTTGTATCTAGTAGTGATGTCTCGAACCTCCGATTTTAGGTTCGCGAACCTTGAACGCGAACTTCCGCAAAAGTTTGCGAACCTGCGAACTTTGCAAACCGCAATAGACTTCAAAGGGCAGAAAAACTTTCAAAACTACAAACACTAATTCTGGCCACAAAAGTGATGTAAAAGATGTTTCAAGGGGTCTGAAACCTGGAGGGGGCATGGCGGAGTGGGATACACGCCAAAAGTCCAGGGGAAAATTACGGATTTAATGCACAGCAGGGTTATAATGCCTTTAAGGGCAGAAATCACATTGCATTCCTAAATTGGAGGCCTAAAGTGCTTTAAAACATCTTGCGTGTGTATACATCAATCAGGTAGTGTAATTAGTGTACTGCTTCACACTGACAGACCAAACTCACTGTGTAATGCACCGTTAACAGCTGTTTGTGTAGTGATGGCCGTGCTGGACTGGTGCGCACCATAGCGAGATTGCTCTTCCTCAGTTATGTCAGGTTAGGTAATGTCTGACTGTCTTATCAACTTTCAATGGTTCTTTCTCTACCATTGTTAAAGCTTATGGAGGGCAAGTCTGCCATTTATTTAACTGTGTGATAAACTTTCCATATTACTTTCTCAGTACCATGGTGACCATGGGTAACAGCCGGGGAATCAGGGTTCGATTCCGGTGAAAACCGGCTACCACCACGCATCCAAGGAAAGATCCAATGTGCTGTATAAGTAATGTACCTGCCCTGACCGTGCTTTGCAGACCAGGCATCTGTGGTCAGATGGACCATTGACCCAACGCTGTGTGCCAGAGATGACACCACCTGCCTTTCAACATCATGGTACAGTTTGGGTATCGCCTTTTTAGAAAAATCATTGCGGCCTGGCTGACTGCTGGTATAATACAATGTGCAGTCACACAGATGCAGTGAAAGGTAGGCAGTGACTGGTATTACAATATAATGTGCAGCTGTCACACAGGTGCAGTTAAAGGTATGCACGGACTGGTATATAAAACAGCGTGCGGTCACACAGGTACAATGAACAGATATGCAGTGACTGGTATATAAAACAGTGTGCAGTCGGTCATGCAGGTGCAGTGAAAGGTATGCACGGACTGGTATTACAATACAATGTTGCAGCTGTCACACAGGGGCAGTGAACAGGTATGCAGTGACTGGTATATAAAACAATATGCGGTCACACAGGTGCAGTGAAAGGTATGCACGGACTGGTATTACAATACAATGTGTAGCTGTCACACACACAGGTGCAGCGAACAGGTATGCAGTAACTGGTATATAAAACAACATGCGGTCACACAGGTGCAGTGAAAGGTATGCACGGACTGGTATTACAATACAATGTGCAGCTGTCACACACACAGGTACAGTGAAAAGGTAGGCACTGAATGGGCTGGGCCTGGCACAGTATAGCAATTAGCAAGGGCCAGCTGTGACAGTTGTATGTGTCAGTGTCAGTGGGCCACATGAAAAAAAAAAATCACAAGAACATTAGCTCTCAAAAGATCTGTTTTGGGGTGCTTTTAGCAATAAGTATCAGCAAGGAGCAAGCTAACAAGCCTAACAAGAGCCTAACTAAGCTTTCCCTATCTCTGCAGCAACCTCTCTCCCTTCTCTCACTAACACAGCAGCAGACTGAGTGAGAAAATGGCCAACCCTGCTGCCTTTTATAAAGGGGGAGGGGGCTCCAGGAGGGAGTGCAGCCTGATTGGCTGCCATGTGTCTGTTGACTGTGATGTAGAGGGTCAAAGTTTAGCCCAATGATGTAGTATAGGGGGCGGGTCGAACTCGCTATATGTTCGCGGTTCACCGCAAATGCGAACCACCAATGTTTACATGAATAAGTTCGCATGCGAACTGTTCAGACCATCTCTAGTATCTTGCAGGCATCTCCGTTTCCTCCTTGCGCTATATAGCACTGCATAATAGAGCCCTCCCATACACTACCAGCAGGCAAGTGACCGCAAAGTTCAGGCTCTGCTCAGTGGCTGCTGATAAGTGTTAGGCCAGCCTATTGCCCACACGAGGAGAGACACCGCAGACCTAGCTTCCGTCACTGAGCGCCTGCCGAGTGCAATGCGCTCGATTGATAGAGGTAGGAAGAAGCAACATCTCAACAACCTGGACAGCGGAGAGAGGAACATCTACAGTGAAAACATCTGCCATGAGCCCACTCCCTGGCTTAAAGAGACACTGAAGCGAAAAAAATATATGATATAATGAATTGGTTGTGTACTATAAATAATTACTAGAAGATTAGCAGCAAAGAAAATATTCTCATACTTTTATTTTCAGGTATATAGTGTTTTTTCTAACATTGCATCATTCTCTAATATGTGCAGATTACACAACACTCAGCATTCAAAATGAGTCTTTCAGAGTAGTCTGTGAAGTAATGACCTCTCCTCTAGCAGAGGAAAAGTAAACAGTTCACTTACAGTTGAGATAATAAAAGTCAGATAACAGCCCTCTCCACGACTAACTTAGTCGGAGAGCTTAATGGCTTTATTGCATAGAGATAACAACTGGAGTTTCTCAACTCTTCCTGTACTGGAAACAATTAGACTGATGTATCTGATCTTAATGTTTTATTTCTTAGCTGTACTACACATACAAATCATAATATCATAATTTTTGTTTCGCTTCAGTGTCTCTTTAAAGGGACTCAAGCACAAGTGCTAGTTAACCCATAAGGGCAAGCCAGCAAATCTGACAGGTGAGATCACTCCACATCCGGCTGGCCAAATCATTTTGCAACAATACTGAGTGTGCTCCCTTCTCTTCTTTCTAGCATGACACACACTGACACACACACACACACACACATTATCAACTGTTAAAGGAACTCAGAGGAGTAAATAAAAACAAAATCAGAACTTACCTGGGGCTTTCTCCAGCCCACCGTAGGTTGGTTTCGCCATCTAAAAGTCAGTTAGCGGCGATTGCCGCAGCCAGACTGATGACTCCACTCCCTCATTCAAGTGGGGATGTGCACGCATCAGTGCGTGCAATCCCCTGCAATCTCCGCCCCCAGGACTTGATGCCAGTTGGCGTTAGGCAGTCCTGGGAGAGCCCCCTTGTTCATGCCCAGTGGCATTAGGTGGACATAAGCAGGTTAAAAAACATGTTGACATATACAGTAGGGAACTATGTGCTGCCAACATATGTTGTTGCTGCTGACTGTTATGCCCCCCAGTGAATCTGTACTACCATATGCACCTTTACACTGTTAAGTATTTTCTTCTCTCTACCTTGTCGTCATCAGTGTCATACAGTATAAAATGTTCCTTCTTCAGCGGTGCACACCTCTCTCCCCCAGAAACAGATCCATATCCCCCAGACAAGTGATGGACGTCTTAGGCTATTGTAAGGCTTCCAGGAAATGTCTGGTTTCCCTTCAGATCCTACGTCCAAATCTCCTCCACACTCTCTTCCTAAACTGCTTGAATGGGAGACTGAACATGTCTACCTGACTTTCATTGGCCGTAGGACGTACAGTATGCATGCAAGATACAGAGTCTAAGGCTGTGGAAACAAACAAGTACTTGAAAGCCAAAAAGAGGCAGAGTCCAAGAACTTAGCTGGAGGTCAGTACCAGAGTTCAAAGACAAGATATACATTTGAAGTCAAGGACAAGCCAGGGGTCATATGCAGGAACTAAAACCAGGAATAAAACAGAAGCATAGTTATAATCGCAGAGACTAAGGCAAGCAGCAATCCCATTTGGGGGTCAAAGGTCATGCAGAGGTTGTAACAGTCATCAATCTGAATTACACCCAGCAGCTTATTGTCAAACTAACTACTATCATGGGCATGGAGATAAAACAGAAAGCAACTTTTATGTGAGCAGCCACCAATCAGAGAACACATGCAAATCAGACTCACCAGGAGAATAATCAGCTTAGAGTGAGTGCAGCAGTAAGTGGCTGAATGCCCAGAGCTGCTACATACAATTGAGGCTCATCAGAACCATAATTAGCCCAGTGAGAACCTGCATAAACCTGCTGCGACACCTAGCGTTCCCACTGAGGTCCTGCCAGCTCACTGTCTTACAGATTGACGAAGAGCATAGCAGGAACAAGGGTCGGACTGGGACACTAAGGGCCCACCAAGAAAGTTTCAGCCTGGGCCCCCCCCCCTCCGATCCCCTCTCCTCCTCCTCCCCCCCACCCTTCAATTTTGGGCTCACATATCCATTTTTTTTTTTGCATGATTATGGTAGGGAATAGTTGTGAGCACTTCTGAGGACAGTCTCCAATAAGTATATGTCCACATGCGGCGTGCGCAGTGCACCGCAAAAAAAATAAATGGGTGTGACCACGTACTGAAACATGGGTGTGATCATGATGGGTCACACAAAATAAGTAGTGGTGTTATTCACAGAGATTAGTTCCAACCAGATACATTTTAGATAAAATAATCAAGTAGTTACAAGCCTCATGATAATTCATCAAGTAGTTAAATGGCAGAAGATTTCCCCACAAAATGCAATCCGATTAGCAGCAGATTTCCCCACAATATGCATTCAGATTGGTGGCAGATTTCTCGATAAAATGCAATCAGATTTCCCCACAAAATGCAATCAGTTTGGCGGCAGATTTCCCCACAAAATGCATTCAGATTGGCGGCAGATTTCTCCACAAATTGCAATCAGATTTCCCCACAAAATGCAATCAGATTAACGGCAGATTTCCCCACAAAATGCATTCAGACTGGCGGCAGATTTCTCCACAAAATGCAATCATATTTCCCCACAAAATGCATTCAGATTGGCGGCAGATTTCTCCACAAAATGCAATCAGATTGGCAGCAGTTTTCCCCACAAAATGCAAGATAAACACAAGAAGGTTTTGGATCAGCACCCATCTAACGTAGGGAGAAGTGTGTGCCCAAGCTTATGGCATTCCACACCACTGGAGCCGTTAATTCAGTGAATCCACATGGAGCAGGCACCAGCGATGAAAGTAGTCATCTCTTTATTGATCACATTAATAAAATCAGCAGTGATATTACAACGACAGACCGCTGTTTCGAGCCATGGGGCTCTTTATCAAGTTGTCAAAAAACTGCAATACACACAATCACCTTCCACCACTCCTTATATACACAAGTAGCACCAATCGGTGGTCAGTGTTTGAATCAACGAATCACAGTGCATAAACAGCATGGAGGACCTGATGGGGAACTGTGTAATACACCAAAAAACACACCCCTTTAGATCAGACCACTCCCACTGGATATGAATATTGGTAAAAAAAGTACTTAAAATTCTCACCTATTATAAACAAAATACTCTCCAGCTTCCGTGACCTTATATCTGGACATGGGGAGAGCATCCAGCCAACTGCGCGGTTTGCAAGATAAAAACCGCCGGAGTGGGAGTGGTCTGATCTAAAGGGGTGTGTTTTTTGGTGTATTACATCAGGTCCTCCATGCTGTTTATGCACTGTGATTCGTTGATTCAAACACTGACCACCGATTGGTGCTACTTGTGTATATAAGGAGTGGTGGATGCAGTTTTTTGACAACTTGATAAAGAGCCCCATGGCTCGAAACAGCGGTCTGTCGTTGTAATATCACTGCTGATTTTATTAATGTGATCAATAAAGAGATGACTACTTTCATCGCTGGTGCCTGCTCCATGTGGATTCACTGAATTAACGGCTCCAGTGGTGTGGAACGCCATAAGCTTGGGCACACATTTCTCCCTACGTTAGATGGGTGCTGATCAAAAACCTTCTTGTGTTTATCTTGGACTTACACCACAATGGATCATAGCACCATGGGAGATAATGAACCAGACGTCGGTCCAGACGTCTTTTCGTTTACTGGTGAACAGGCCACGAGGATACTGGTGCTGACAGATGGCGAAGCGACATTTCTTCAGAAACCAGATGTCAAGCCCTTGAAGCGTGAATTGGAGATGCTTAAGAGGCAAAGGATCGAATTGGATATTCATGCCCTCACCCTTACGGAATACTGCCGCAGTAGAAAAATACCAAGATCCATGCGAGTACAGGTGGCTCCACAGCTGTTCACTAAAAACAAGAACTTTTGCTCCATCTGGGAACGGATCTTTAATAAAGCATCTTTTGATGCCATATTGCACATGATCAATACGATACATCACGAGTTGCCGGCCCTTGATGTGAAAATCCTTGAGATTACTGGCCAGTTGAGATTTTTGCTTCCAGAGGAGGAGCTGAAATCTTTTTCAGAAAATCTGGAGAAAAAGGTTGGATGCTTATAAATTGTCAGTTGAAGAGATAAAGAGGTCCAAATTTAATCGTGGCGTATCTGACTACCAAACAGGTTACGTATACTCTTGGCAGAAACTGGTTCCCGCCAATTCCAGACGACCAAGAGTGAAACCGAGAATTCCTAGAGGTGGTAGGCCTGGTTCTGGCAATTCCGTTCCCGATTCATCTGACACGGATTTTTACCGGAATCGAGGAGTTCATCCCCTCAAGGAGAAGGAAACGTAGAGGCGGGGCTAGGTACCAGCGCCAACAACAAAAGAACCGTCAAAAAAGGCTTGAACAGTCAGATGACCTTACGCCAGAGGAAGTAAATCCAACACAGAGATTAGTTGTGAACATCTCTGGACAACCATTATCCACTGCTGAAGAGAAAGTATTGAACTATGGCCTAGGGTTTAGCCCAACGAATCGACCGGATTTTTTCCAGCTCGAGCAGGAACTTTTCAGATTCTATAGAAATATCAGGCTTAAAGCCTTTTTCAGTACCTTACCATGTTCTCCATCTGAGGCACAACAGAACCTTGATGAGAAACTTACACTGTCTTCTAGTGGATTACGCTCAAAGAGTTCCTTCATGCCTCCAGCTAATGCATTGGTGGATCTTTTTGTGTCCAAGGTTAATGAGGAAGTGAGGGACATTGAAGTACAGTCCACACATGACAGAGTCTCTTTGAATTTAACTAAAACCGAGTTGAGGACTCTAAAAGTGTTAGAATCTAGGAAGGACATTGTTATCCGCCCCGCGGACAAAGGCGGGGCAGTAGTAATACTCGATGCTGAATATTATCGAAATGAGATTTTAGGCCAATTAGCCCAGACAGCAGTATACAGCAAGGTTGATAGGGATCCTGTTGGAAAGGTTTCAAGCAGAATTAAAGCATTAGTTGAAAAAGCTCTGGTTGATGACATAATTGATAAGTTGGCGAAATTTTTGATCAAGGAACATCCAGTTACCCCTGGTTTCTATACGCTACCTAAAATTCACAAGAATCTGGAGTCCCCGCCGGGCCGACCTATCGTGTCCGGCGTGGACTCCATTTTCGTTCCTTTGGCACAGTATCTCGATAGGGTGCTACAGCCGATTGTGATGGGCTTGGAGTCATATCTTCGAGACACTTCCTGTTTTCTTGACAAATTGAGAGGAGTTGGAGACATCGATGGGGACGTACTTTTGGTCACATTGGATGTCGAGAGCCTCTACACCTCCATCCCACATGATGGGGGTGTAGAGGCTATTGATTGGTATTTTATGACTCACCTCGATCTTTCAAACAAACAGAGGATCTTTCTTCTGGAATTGTTGAGAATTGTGTTGTACTGTAACTATTTTAGGTTTGAGGACAATTTTTACATTCAGCAGAGGGGAACGGCGATAGGGTCGAACGTGGCCCCGTCCTACGCAAATTTATTTATGGGTTTGTTTGAGGAGTCATTTGTTTATACCGATGTGCTGTTCCGCCAGCATGCTAAATGCTGGTGGAGGTACATCGACGACATTTTTAGTTTGTGGGCGGGGCCGCGTTCGACCCTGGATGCCTTTTTACGTTCCCTCTCCGAACGATGTCCTACAATACATCTTACGGCACATGTTGATCTACGGAGTGTCTCTTTTCTAGACACAGTAGTTTATAGAGAAGGTCCTAGGTTGAGTACGGATTTATTTATTAAGATTACCGACAGGAATTCAATTTTGCACTATTCCAGTTTCCATCCCACCCAGATTAAAAAATCTATACCAGGAAGTCAACTAAAGAGGGTAGCTAGAATTGTGCCAGAGGGAGCCAACAGAGAAATACAGCTAGAAAAAATGAGAAAAAAAATTCCGAAACAGAGGATATCCCGAACATGTATTCAGTACCCCACACAGGAATAGAAGATCCAGGGACAACTCATTCAGGATTCCCTTTGTCTCTACTTTCAATACTTGCAGTACTAAGATCACTAATGTGATTAGGAAACATTGGCATTTACTAAGAGAAGCCTTTCCCAGGGTCCCAGAATTCCGATATCCCCCTCTGGCATCTTTTAGGAGGGCCCCTACGATTAGGGACAAATTGGTACACACTAAAGCTAGATCACATAAACCTAGAGAGGGGAGGAAAGGTACATACCCCTGTCTTAGTTGCCATCTTTGTAACTCTATAATTAAGGGAGATGTTTTTAGACACCCCTCTAAGGGTACAGCATTTACCATTAGAGAACATTATGATTGCAATTCTACATTTGTGGTCTATCTACTTAAGTGCCTGTGTGGTCAGGCCTATGTGGGCAAAACCACAAAGGCTCTTAAAGTGAGACTTTATTCCCA
This sequence comes from Hyperolius riggenbachi, assembly GCF_040937935.1. Classification (NCBI taxonomy): domain Eukaryota; kingdom Metazoa; phylum Chordata; class Amphibia; order Anura; family Hyperoliidae; genus Hyperolius; species Hyperolius riggenbachi. The sequence goes on along the minus strand of NC_090656.1, from coordinate 166,553,213 downwards.
TAAGTCTGCCATCAGAAATGGCGATAAAACTCAAGCTGTGGCCAGGCATTTTGTAGAGGCGGGCCATAATGTCTCACAATTGAGAGTCCAAATAATCGATGGGGTCTCAATTGGATGGGGAGGGGGGAGGGATCGGGATAAAGAGCTATCCAGACGTGAAGCGTTCTGGATTAAAAAATTGGGCGTTTTGGGTAATGGAGGTTTAAACTTAGACTATGATCTGTCCTTTTGCATTTGAAATCGTTAGGATCCAAGTCGCTTGTTTGTCTCCATATTGATTACAAAATAATTTTTATTGTTTGATGTGGCAGACGGTGTGTGGTGTCTGAGTCAATTAAATTTTTTAATGACACAGTGAGGGAGTATGGGATTTTTCTAGTTTTTCCTGATTTTTGAATTTTTGGCTTGTACTATGCTGGAGGTGGGGAGAGCATTTAGTCACCGTATATGGTTGTTTAAGCAGTTAACATGAATCTTATTGGCTGCTTTATTTTGAGGAGGCGGTTCTCTCTTTATGCCTATTATGCAGGCTTCAGGACGCATGAATGGTCATTTGTGCTCATATGCCTATTTGCCAGTATTCTGTTGCGTCATGTCGTACGCATTGTTTGCGCTGCTGATGGCTGTGGATTGGCCGCCTCCTTCAATTTGCCTTGATGTACGCGTAGTTTATTGGCTGGTCCGCATGTGCATGCGGATTGGTCGTCGCCTCCCAAGCGTCGTGTTATACGCGTTGCCTATTGGCCTAGCCGCAGGTATATGCGGATTGGCCACCGCATGTGACGCGTAGTGACGTACGCATAGCCTACTGGCTGATGCGTGGGTTGAAGCGGATTGGTCGCCGCTTGGAGACACAGGGGCCTCTCATTGGTTGACATTTGTCACAAGCTGATTGGCTGGAGCTGGCAGAAACGGCGTTTTTTATCTTGCAAACCGCGCAGTTGGCTGGATGCTCTCCCCATGTCCAGATATAAGGTCAGGGAAGCTGGAGAGTATTTTGTTTATAATAGGTGAGAATTTTAAGTACTTTTTTACCAATATTCATATCCAGTGGGAGTGGTCTGATCTAAAGGGGTGTGTTTTTTGGTGTATTACACAGTTCCCCATCAGGTCCTCCATGCTGTTTATGCACTGTGATTCGTTGATTCAAACACTGACCACCGATTGGTGCTACTTGTGTATATAAGGAGTGGTGGAAGGTGATTGTGTGTATTGCAGTTTTTTGACAACTTGATAAAGAGCCCCATGGCTCGAAACAGCGGTCTGTCGTAATATCACTGCTGATTTTATTAATGTGATCAATAAAGAGATGACTACTTTCATCGCTGGTGCCTGCTCCATGTGGATTCACTGAATTAACGGCTCCAGTGGTGTGGAATGCCATAAGCTTGGGCACACATTTCTCCCTACGTTAGATGGGTGGTGATCCAAAACCTTCTTGTGTTTATCTTGGACTTACACCACAATGGATCATAGCACCATGGGAGATAATGAACCAGACGTCGGTCCAGACGTCTTTTTGTTTACTGGTGAACAGGCCACGAGGATACTGGTGCTGACAGATGGCAAAGCGACATTTCTTCAGAAACCAGATGTCAAGCCCTTGAAGCGTGAATTGGAGATGCTTAAGAGGCAAAGGATCGAATTGGATCTTCATGCCCTCACCCTTACGGAATACTGCCGCAGTAGAAAAATACCAAGATCCATGCGAGTACAGGTGGCTCCACAGCTGTTCACTAAAAACAAGAACTTTTGCTCCATCTGGGAACGGATCTTTAATAAAGCATCTTTTGATGCCATGTTGCACATGATCAATACGATACATCACGAGTTGCCGGCCCTTGATGTGAAAATCCTTGAAATTACTGGCCAGTTGAGATCTTTGCTTCCAGAGGAGGAGCTGAAATCTTTCTCAGAAAATTTGGAGAAAAAGTTGGATGCTTATAAATTGTCAGTTGAAGAGATAAAGAGGTCCAAATTTAATCGTGACATATCTGACTACCGAACAGGTTACGTATACTCTTGGCAGAAACTGGTTCCCGCCAATTCCAGACGACCAAGAGTGAAACCGAGAATTCCTAGAGGTGGAAGGCCTGGTTCTGGCAATTCCGTTCCCGATTCATCTGACACGGATTTTTTACCGGAATCGAGGGGTTCGCTGGTGCCTGCTCCATGTGGATTCACCATACAAAATGCAATCAGATTTGCATCAGATTTCCCCACAAAATGCAATCAGATTGGCGACAGATTTCCCCACAAAATGCAATCAGATCGGTGACAGATTTCCCCACAATATGCATTCATATTGGCGACAGATTTCCCCACAATATGCATTCATACTGGCGACAGATTTCCCCACAATATGCATTCATATTGGCGGCAGATTTCTCCACAAAATGCAATCAGATTGGCGGCAGATTCCCCCACAAAATGCATTCAGATTGGCGGCAGATTTCACCACAAAATGCAATCAGATTGGCGACAGATTTCTGCACAATATGCATTCAGATTGGTGGCAGATTTCTCCACAAAATGCAATCAGTTGGCGGCAGATTTTCCCACAAAATGAAATCAGATTGGCGTCAAATTTCCCCACAAAATTCATTCAGATTGGCAGAAGATTTCTCCACAAAATGCAATCAGATTTCCCAACAAAATGCATTCAGATTGGCGGCAGATTTCATAACACAAAATGCAATCAGATTGGCGGCAGATATTCCCACAAAATGCAATCAGATTGGCGGCAGCCAGCACTTTCCCAGTTTAGGTAGGCCGGTATATAGGTGACCCCAGTATAGATATACCCAGGTCTATAGGTGTCCCCAGTTTAGGTAGGCAGATCCCCAGTTAGTTGGGGCCCCCATGCTGGAAGGGGGCCCCGGCCGCCCCGCCTCCTGGGAGCCTCAATGCTGATAAGGAGGGGGGCACAGTGCAGGAAGAGGGGAAAGTAGATCCAGAGCAGCGGGGAGGGGGGGAAACCTCCCCCCTCCCTCACCTAGGGCCCCCTCTTCCACGCTCCCACCCCAGTTAGCTAGGCAGGTCTCAGTCAGTGCCCCCAAGCTGGTAGGGGGGGCAGTGGACACAGTAGTGGGAAGGGGGGGAAGCCTCTCCCCTCCCTCACCTAGGGCCCCCCCTTCTGTGCTCCCCCCTCCAAAATTGCAGCCAGCAGCGGCAGAGAGCTTGAATCACTTACTGAGAGAAGAGCTCTGCGTGCCGCTGCTGGTCTGGTCTCCGTCTCTTGCACTGCACTGTCCAATCACGCTCTCACAGGAAGTACTGCAAGAGCGTGATTGGACACTGTCAGTGCTGAAGACCAGACCAGCGGCACGGCGGCGGGGGGGGGGGGTGTGGAAGGGGGGCCCTAGGTGAGGGAGGGGGGAGGCTTCCCCCCCTCCCCGCCGCTCTGGGTCTACTTTCCCCTCTTCCTGCACTGTGCCCCCCTCCTTATCAGCACTGGGGCCCCCAGGAGGCGGGGCAGCCAATGGAAAAATCGGTGGTTCGGCGGCTCGGTCCGAGCCTGGCAGGAACCCGCAGGTCAAATAATTTCCATTTCCTACGAGCTATTTCAGAACATTCAGCAGCTGTAACTCTCCTTCAGGTGCCAAAACAAACTACCAAATATTTCCCCCATTTACTTCATTGATGTCCAGATGAAGGTCCTTTCCAAGCCAAAACATGTTAGGCCTTGTTCACATTGCTAACATTGCGTTGCGCATTGCTATCGCCTGCGCTGAGCATTATTTATTTTTTTCCTAATCGCTCTGTTCTGTGTGTTATAAGCGCTTCTGTAAGCGCTTTAGCAGAGCAATTCTTTAAATCACTCACTGACTTCAGTCAGGAAGTGATTACTTTGCCCCCAGAAATGAATAAATACAATGTATTTATTAATTAAAGCGCTGGGAAAATCGCTATACAAAGCGCTTTTTCAAGCACTTTGCAATTTCCCTATACCTTCCATTCAAGGAAAATCGCCCTGAAAATGGTACATGCAGTGCTTTTTTCAGTGGCAAGCAAACGGAATGCCCTAATGAGAACTATCTCATTGGAAAGCACAGTTTAAGGACTTTTAGGGAGATTTGTACAAATCTCCTGCGCTTAAAAATTCCAAAAAACGCCTCTAGTGTGAACAAGCCCTAAACCTGTTCATCTAAACTGCCAGCAAAATGAACATGGCTATGTGCAAGCAAATATATTAGCACAATTAACATAGAAAATGCCTATTATAACTGTCTATCTTTTTCTCCCTCATAAAAGCAGTTCTCCCTATGACTTTTACCAGTGGCAAGCAATACACCAAGCAGAAATTGCTACCAAATAGAGGACCTGATTACCATTTTCCTAAAAAAAACTATTTGAAAGAGAAACTACTGGTTTAATTACCATGTATCGTATTCACATACATGTGTACCATGCCCTTACCATATATAGAGTTTAAATTATTATTACTTTAACCAATGCATGCATGCATGAAGTCATAGAATTCTGTGTTCTTCCTAAGAGGCAGCCTTGAACATGCTTTCTACAAGCAAATATACATTTGGAAGCCTTTGTATTGCCTGTAAGGGACTATTTAAGATGACTTTACTGAGAAGCAGAATAGCTGTTTCTTGTGACATTGCCATAGAATAGAATGGAAAATGTCTATTGCCATTGAAGATTATTTGTTGCCCAGTGAAGACTTTCCTTGGAGGTTTGCTATGAGCCAAACTGTAGAGAGACAGTAACCTTCCAGCAGGGTTCTTCTGCACTGGCATGAAAAATGGCATTTTGCTTGCATCATGGAGATTCAGTTAACTGCTGCCCTGCCAAATAATTCCCAGCATAATTTCTTGTAAGACCCAATGGCCATCCTTTCTTCTGCTCATTGTGCTAATTCATTTTGAATTTCTTTTTTATAATGCTTGGCTGGGTTAACATTTACTAGATGTTGCTGTTGTATCTAATTACAGAATATCCACAGGCAAAGTATCTGTCAGTTTTTCCTAATAAAGCTTGAATCTGATTATACACAGTGACTTCTTTTATTTGCCCAGATTTGCTAATGTGATGTCTGTGTAAGGATGGCAACACACCTAAGAGGTATACAAAAGATTTTGAAATGTTAGCAACTACATAAAGTATTATGGTCTAAATTCATAAGATAGTTTGCCTATGTACCACCTTAAACTAAATACAAGTAGTAAGATAAAAAAAAAAAATATATATATATATATACACACCCATATATATTCGCATATAAGCTGCCCCGCGTATAAGCCAGGATATCCAATTTTCCCACTGAAACCAGGAAAAAGTGATTGACTCGTGCATAAGCCCCTTACCCAGTATAGCCCATTCCACAGTATAAATAGTCAGATGTGCCCCCAGTATGAGGCATCCCCGTACTTAGTATAAATAGCCAGAGGTTCCCCCAGTATGAGGCATCCTCCCTCCCCATAACTAGATGTGTGAGTGAGAGATGGGCTGTTTTTTGTGACTCCTGTGAATATTGTACTGTGTAGCTGCTTCCTAGGTGTAGAGATGGCCCGAACGGTTCGACCGCGAACTTATTCGCGCAAACTTCTGTGGTTTGCGTTAGCAAACGAACTTGAACTTTATGGCGGTTTGACCCGCCCCCTGTACTACGTCATTAGGGTCAACTTTGACCCTATACATCACAGTCAGCAGGCACAGGGTAGCCAATCAGGCCACTACCTCCTGGAGCCCCCCCCCCCCCCCCTTATAAAAAGCAGGCAGCGTCAGCCATTTCACTCACTCGTGTGGCTGCAGTAATTAGAGAAGGGAGAGGTGCTGCAGAGACATTAGGGAAAACTTAGTTAGGCTACAGTTAGGCTTGTAAGTTGCTCTTTCTTGCTGATACTTATTGCTAAAAAGCACTCCTCATCCTCAGCAGCTCTTTTGAGAGCTAATGTTGTTCTTGTGATCTATTTTTTTTGTGTGTGTGTGTCCCACAGACACTTGTGTTGCATATACAGCCCTTTCAGTCAGTCTTAGCTGCTGAACCTTGGCCCCTTGGTAATTCCTACTGTGCCACTGCCATGCCCAGCACATTCAGTGACTACCTGTGTGTGCGACAGCTACACATTTGTAATACCACATGAAAAAAAGAGAGAGAAAAGTAGTCCCCCCTATATCTTTCGACAATAGTACTCAAGCCATAGTAGTTCTCAAGGTATAAATTCATATTTATTAGATTCAAACAACATGGTGGTTAAAAACAATTAAAAACAACAATAAAGATCCCCTGGCCTCTTGCCATCCATATTCCCTTGTAATGTAATACAATAAATTCGTAGATCCGCTCAATGAGGGTGGAACCCGGGGTTGTTTGCACGCTGATTAGATCGGCATGTTAAATAAACAGCCACTCTTGGTAATAATAAACCAATGCTTAATAGCTATACTAGCGTCGCCACCGACCCAGGGAACCACAAAAATCAAAACACTATATAATAATGCTGCTGATTAAGGAAATGTGCAAAAATACAAATACATAAAGCGCTGTGCAGTCAAATTCATGTAGGGTCATTCCATGGACATGATACAAACCACAGTGGGTATATTGGTAATATAAGAAATATATATAAATACTAAATGTATATACAAATATATAAGGTGCAAAAAATCAAAACCAAGGAGGACTAAATCAATGGTATAGTGTCAGAAAGAAGGGGAAGTGAGACGAAGAACCCAGAAACATACCAAGTAAAAAATGGGGAGCGCCCCAAACAATTAGGAAAAGGATGACCACGTGTATAGGACCATAGCCAGCAGTATGTTAAACTCGGGTAAAGTTAACCACATGGAAAAAACAGTAGCAGTAGTAACACATATGAGCAGAGCTTACCCTCGTATAGGGAGAAGGATGGGGCCGTGGGGATCCAGATCCTACCGGTTACGCCAAAAGCTACCTCAGGGATACCACTATCTATCTACCCGTTGTTTAAATACTAAGCTTCCGTAATGGACGCGGCCGTGTCATTGGCGTGATCAGGCGCGCCGTCGCCATAGCAACGGCGCTGCCGTATCCGCCCCTGCAACTACGGTGGCTACTAAACATCAAAATTCACTGGAAAACGTTGTGGTCTCAATAAAGGTCTCCACAGAGACATCTAGTGGAAAATAGAGATAATGAAGGAACCAGAGAAAGAGAAAAGTTAAATGAGGAAAGAGGCTGCCGAGGACATCTAGTGGTGAGATAATGCACAGCATCAATCCATAACAAGCCAATGATCACAATGTTATATCAATGGTAATATCTCACAAACCACATATAAATACAGTTCTGAAGAGGTTGATCCCAAACACTTGTATAATTTTTCCAATTTGGTTATGTATTAGAAAAATTGTGTACACAAAACACATCCAGTAAATTTATACAAAACACATCTAAGAATCATATCCTCCTAGATCCTCCATTCCACCATATTCGTAGGGGTTCGTCCATATTCTCATGTGTGACTTCTTCATCCCTTGATACGTTACACATTTGTAATACCAATCACTGCATATACCTACCGGTTGTTCAGTGCACCCACCTACCTATGTGAGCACCCACAGTGTGATATTTAATATCACCATCAGTCACTGTATCTGTTCACGGTACCTGTGTGTGTGTGACAGGCAGCTGCACATTTGTAATGCCCATCACTGCATATACCTACCTGTTGTTCAGTGCACCCGCCCACCTACCTACGTGACCACACGCAGTGTCACTGCACCTGTTCACAGTACCTGTGTGTGTGTGTGTGTGTGTGTGTGTGTGTGTGTGTGTGTGTGTGTGTGTGTGTGTGTGTGTGTGTGTGAGACAGGTGCACATTTGTAACACCCATCACTGCATATACCTACAGGTTGTTCAGTGCACCCACCTACCTACGTGAGCACACACAGTGTGATATTTAATACCACAAATTAACACATCATTGCATTCCAGCGGTTCTGGAGGTGTGTTTAGCTTCTAAGGGTAACAATGGTTAATTTCCATATATTCAGCAGTGTTGCACTGGAGACATCTCAAGGTCACTCCAACCTGAATTATCGCAAATTCTTTCTGTTTTAAGAAAGCAAACTTTTGTTTTTAATACCACCATTCACTGTACCTGTTCACTGTACCTGTGTGTGTGTGTGTGACAACTGCACATTTGTAATACCTATTACTGCATATACCTACCTGTTTAGTGCACCCACCAATCTTTGTGATCTTTGTGACCGCACACAGTGTCACTACACCTGTTCATGGTATGTGTGTGTGTGTGTGTGTGTGTGTGTGTGTGTGTGTGTGTGTGTGAGTGTAAGTGTGAGACAGCTGCATATTTATAATACCAATCACTGCATACCCACCTGTTGTTCAGTGCACCTACCTACCTACCTACGTGAGAGCATGCAGTGTTATATACCACCAGTCACTGCACCTGTTCACAGTACCTGTATGTGTGTGTGTGACAGCTGCACATTTGTAATACCAGTCCTTGCATACCTCTTCACTGCACCTGTGTGACCGCACACTGTTTTATATACCAGTCCTGCACCTGTGTAACCGCACATTGTTGTTCCAGCAGTCACTGCAACCTGTTCACTGCACCTGTGTAACCACACATTGTTGTACCAGCAGTCACTGCAACCTGTTCACTGCACCTGTGTAACCGTACATTGTATTAGCCAAGTCAGTGCATACCTTTCACTTCATCCCCCCCAATATGGACAAAACAAGAGGCAGAGCCAGAGGCAGGCCACCCGACAGATCTGCTCGAGGTCGTGCTGTCGTCATTTTGTGTGGCCTTCGACCAAAGTACAGTGTTCAGAAGAAGGCAAGTACCATCAACCCCCAATATTGTCAGGACGTAGTTGACTATTTAACACAGAACACCTCATCTTCCTCAGCTTCTGCATGGAAGCGTGACAAATCTTCCTCCTCCTGCTCTGAGTCTTTTGCCCACTTAACGTCGGCAGCCATCACCAAAGTGCCATCATCCCAGGGCTCAGTGGTGTGGACATTTTTTTGTGTGTCTGCCTTAGATGAAAGCAATGCCATCTGTACTCTCTGTGATCGAAAATTGAGCCGTGGAAACAAGGGACAACTACCTTACCAAGGCACATGATTACAAAGCACAAACTGCAATGGGATGACCACCTGAGGAAAAGTAGTACACAAAAGTAAAGCCACACAACACAGTGTAAGATACCATAACACAATTATTTCTCAAAATAGGCGATACCCAAACTGTACCGTGATGTTGAAAGGCAAGTGGTGCCATCTCTGGCACACAGCGTTGGGTCAATCTTACCACGGATGCCTGGTCTGCAAAGCACGGTCAGGCCTGCCCAAAGACAGTCCCCACACACAGCATCTCTGCCTGCACATTGTGTGACTGCCTGCCCCAAGACTAGCAGCTGCTGCTAGCAGCGACCGCTATAATAATTTTTCTGGTGCGTGTACATGCCTGCCCAGTTTTTCTGGCTGCACTGCTGCTGCAACAACAAAACAAAAGGCATGTACATGTGTCAATTCCCCTTCGTGATCGTTACCTTGCTGCAGTGAAGGGGCTTGTGTATCACAATGAAGCAATGACCTGCTAAATGAGTGTGTTGGGGATGGGGGGCACACCTGACCTAAGAAGATAATAAAAAGAGAGAACACCAAGAGCCCAATATAGTGTAGTATGTACTGGAAGAGTAATAATATTAATATAACACTCACAAACCAGGGTTACCAGTTAGGCAACCACTGTCAAAGCAGGTGGGGAGATTGTCCTAAACCCCCTCTGGATTAAAAAGTCGCTCTCTGTAGTAGATGAAGAAGGAAGGGTACAACCCTCCACCAAGGGTGGACTTGATGTAGATAATAGGATAACAGAGGCGCCAACAGGATAAAAAACACTAAAAGAACTTAAAACAAAGAGGCGCTCAGTGTTGATGATACTGGCAGATGCTATTTACTCCTATCGGTTATTGCCTGATGAAGCGGGTTTGTACCTCGCGAAACGCATTGCACTTTATTTGGAGTATACAATAAAATTGTTCTGACTGAAAATCCACAGTTGTATGTTCTGCTTGGAGGAGTTAAGTCCACCACGACCTCCTCTATTTCCAAGACGATAATAAGGTCGTTGCTTCATTGTGGACAGACCAAATTCGATCAGCTGGACACTCAGTCACTGTTGTTCTGTCATTGAGCTACCTCAGCCGACCATATGGGCTTGAAAACCGCCATCGCCTGCAGTCTCGCCATCACGCGCACCAGTCCAGCACGGCTGTCACTACACAAACAGCTGTTTGCAGTGCGTTACACAGTGAGTTTAGTCTGTCAGTGTGAAGCAGTACACTAATTACACTACCTGGTTGATGTATACACATGCAAGATGTTTTAAAGCACTTTTAAGCACTTTATCCTCCACAGCTTCGCTTCTATCAGACACCTCCAAAACTGCACCAACAACAGGTACTTTATCATCCTCACACAGGTCCATACTGGCGCCTAACTCAGACACATGAGGTGGTGGTGTAACATGCTTAGCGCCGTCATCTTGTAACAATAATGGCTGTGAATCAGTTAATTCCCCCCAAATAACTCCTGCGTAGTGTCAAATGGAGCTGATGTGGTGCTAATAGTAGAAGTGGTGGTTCGCGATCGCGGAGAACCGCAAACTTTTCCGGAAGTTCGGGTCGCCCCCATAGTGCATCATGAGGGTCAACTTTGACCTTCTACATCACAGTCAGCAGGCACATTGTAGCCAATTAGGCTACACTTCCTTACTGGAGCCCCACCCCCCTTATAAAAGGCAGGCAACGCCAGGCTTTTTACTCACTCGTGTGCCTTCAGTAATTAGTGAAGGGATAGCTGCTGCAAACTCTCAGTCTCTCATAGGGAAAGCTTAGTTAGGCTCTTGTAGGCTTGCTAGCTTGCTCCTTGCTGATTCTTATTGCTAAAAAAAAATCACCCCACAACAGCTCTTTTGAGAGCTAATCTTGGTCTTGTGATCTATTTTTTTTTCTGTGTGTCCCACTGACACTTGTGTTGCATAGACAGCCTTGCTAATTCCTACTGTGTGTGCCACTGCCAGGCCCAGCACATTCAGTGACTACTACCTGTGTGTGTGTGACAGGTGCACATTGTAATACCCACTGCATACCTACCTGTTGTTCACTGTGCATCCACCCACCTACGTGAGTGCACGCATTGTCACTGTGCCTGTCCAGTACCTGTCTGTGTGGGACAGGTGCACATTGTAATACCCATCACTGCATATACTTACCTGACAGTCACTGTTTTTCTATCATTGAGCTACCACAGCCCGGCGACCATATGGGCTTGAAAACCGCCATGGTCTGCACTCTGGCCATGGTGCGCACCAGTCCAGCACAGCCGTCACAATGCAAACAGCTGTTTGCGGCGCGTTACACAGTGAGTTTGGTATGTCAGTGTGAAGGAGTACTCGAATTACACTCCCTGATTGATGTATACACATGCAAGATGTTTTAAAGCACTTTAGCTTAGGCCTGCAATTTAGCATGCAATGTGATTTCTGCCCTTAAAATGCTGCCGGCAAGGGGGTGACTAGCAAACTGTGGCTTCTTCCGCTCAAAGATTTCCTTAATGGACACCTGGGTGCTGTGGGCAGAGGAGCAGGAACTGCTCAAGGTGAGAGGCGAAATGGAGGAGGGTGGCTGTGAAGGTGCAAGGGCAGCAGAGGATAAAGCGGCTGAAGATGCTGCACCTGGAGGAGGAAGAGGAGGCGGAGGGTGGATTTGCATTGCGTGCTGCTTTTCCTCATGTGCTCATCCCATTGTGTTGGAAAACCTTACGGTATCTACCTCTACCTGTAAGATCAATAACTCAGTAAAGGTATAACTTTTACAGTGTTGCAATCAAAAATATGGGGTATAATGGAGTTTCTTCCCTCTACAACAGTAAAAGTTATAGATGATGGTTTCTCTTGGAATAATCTCAAAGCACTCAGTTTGGATTTTTACATAAATTTGTATTTTTCAAAAAGCAATATATTTACAGCAGAAAAATATAATTCTTCAAGATGTTCAAAGTTCACAGTTCCATAAAATAAATTGTATCTTGCAGATATTGAATTGTAGATCTAAAGTTGGTTAATGTTGCCTGTTTCTGAGTATCTCAAGTAGTTGCTGAGAAAAAATGTTCAAAAATAATACTAATAAAAAATGCTAACTTTCAATGCTTAATAGGCTAAGCTAAATATTCAATGCTAAGAATCACCAGAATATAATATCAATAAGGCATACCTCTCCTCAATTATGTACAAGGTCTCACCCCAAGGTAGCTGTTGTCAAGATGTGTAAAACCTGCCCATTCTACCTCCCTTTTTATACCCAAATTTCAAAATGGCTGAAAAATCGGAATTTCCCACTGACGTATTTTCCATATCTTAGAATGTTTTGTGCGTCATTCAACGTATCTTATTTACAAAGTCTGACATTTAGTTAATGAGGGCGATATCGTAACTAATTGGGTACACACACAGGTAGACATCTTGACTACATCATGATCTCCCGATTAGAGAAATGCCATGAGACACTGGGTCTCCAGAATTAAAAACATCTCCCATATCTATGTTCCATGCTGTCTTTGCTTATTATGACATCTGTGTCTTAATTGGCCTGAGGTATGCCCATTTCTTTCTGAAATGCTGTCGGACATCTTGACCCACCAAAATACATAGCCCTGTAACCAACAGTATTCAGACTTACAGTAAATTAATACTTATTTAAACACTATACCATCCCTAAAGAGTGATCAAATATTGTGTATACTGATCAGCTATCTAAATAATTTCATTCTATAATTTTTTTATGAAGAAATCATTAATTTTATAAACTTATAAAAGATTACAAAAAAACGCCAGATGGCAGTGTAATATTATGTATTAAGCTTATGATTAAAAATGCTTTATCTATTGACGTTTTATAAAAGTCACAATGAACTACCATAACCATAACATGATCTTTGCTGTCGTCACTAATTTCAAAATAAGATATTGTTCTCAAAACAAAGAAAGGCATGGCAACCTTGGTCTGTCTGGAACTTTTATCTAAATCTCCATAAAAGTAAAAACAATTTCCCTTAGCCTAATTTCAAATATATTCTGAAGATTTTGCTATTTGTACTTGTTAAAGGAATAACTCTAGCTAGCATACAACTGACACATTCTTAAAATGCATACATATCAGGCTTATTTGAATCATAATAGTTAACTAAAAATAATATAGAAGACAGGGTTTCAATGTGGTTATAACAGAAATCTGACAATTGGTGTTTTTGCCTTTGTAAGGCTGATGACCCTAGGTGGGTGTTGCTTTTTACATGACTCAATTGTTTGTGGCAGATAGTACAGATAGTATTGCTGTAACCTGAGGAAGAGACACAAAAAAAATGCCATACTGATTATCTCTGGAATGACGGCATTTGGGTGGTGGCAGCAGCAGCTGACTTTGCAGGGCATGTTGGCTGGCTGTCCCTAGGTGGCAATACATGCCGCCGGACACTGCCATGAGCTGCTTCCAACGAGATCCCCCTGCTTCTTACAGCAACTCGTCTCCTCCTACTCCTCTCCGACTCTCCCTCTGAACTGTCCCACTGTTCATCTTGTCTATTGGGAACCCACGTGACAGCCATGTCAAGATCATCATCATCATCCATCCTCCTCCACAGCTTCACTTGTATCAGACACCTCCAAAACTGCACCAACCACAGGTACTTCATCATCTTCACACCTTACGTCCATAGTAATGCCTAACTCAGACATATTAGGTGGTGTAACATCCTCAGTGCCTTCATATTGTAACAATAATGTTTGTGAATCATTGAATTCCCCACAATCATGTGAGAATAACTCCTGTGACATTTGATGTGGAGCGGCTGTGGTGCTAGTAGTAGCGGTGGTGGCTGCCGGTTGAGTGTTAAGTGCTGTGCCCACATCAGAGCAGGAGTAGGAAGATATGTCATGGTTCTTTGCGGAAGCTGAGGAAGATGAGGTGTTCTGTGTCAAATAGTCAACTGTGTCCGCAGAATCTTGGGGGTTGAGGCGGGTACGTGCCTTCAGAACACTGTACTTTGGACGAGGGCTGCACAAAATCACATCAGCAGGACCTTGAACAGACCTACCGGTTGGCCTGCCCCTGCCTCTGCCTGATATTTTTTCCATATTGGTGGTGGTGGTGGTGGGGTATGCAGTATTACTAACAATATTCAATAGTGGTAGACAGCGTGTGTAACCACAAAGAGGCACACAGTCAGTGTCAAATACACAGAAGCTGTGTGTGTGTGTGTGTGTGTGTGTGTGTGTGTGTGTGTGTGTGTGTGTGTGTGTGTGTGTGTGTGTGTGTGTGTGTGTGTGTGTGTGTGTGTGTGTGTGTGTGTGTGTGTGTGTGTGTATCACTGGGCTGTGTAATTTAACACACAGAGAGATATCCTATATAGTACTTTGAATCACAAATACATTTGCAAGTTAAGCACTGCTTATGATAGACAATGTGCTGGTTTTCTTGCAATAGTTAGAGTATAATATAAGAGTATAGTAGAACTACAAGGGCCTGCAACTGACTGTGGCCTGTACGCAGTGTGTAACCCACACAGATATCAATAACAGAAACAGTTGGGAGCTAAGAACAGCTTATGATGATAGACAGTGTGCTGGCTAGTAATAAAAGACGGTAGTAGAACTGCAAGGCCCAGCAATGACTGTGGCCTGCCCTGTATGCAGTGTTTGTCACACACACACACACACACACACACACACACACACACACACACACACACACACACACACACACACACACACACAGAATAGTGGTTTCAGCAATAAAGAACAGCCTAGCTAACTGTCCCTGTCTCTCTGTGGGCTGTATGCAGTGTCACCCACAAAGGGAGCTATGGTATAGTACGTTCAATCACAGATACAGTGGAATTATATGCACTGGTATAATAGAGTGTGCTGTCACACAGGTACAAAGGAAAGGTATGCACTGGTATAATAGAGTGTGCTGTCACACAGATACAATGGGAAGGTATGCACTGATATAATGCAGTGTACTGTCACATAGGTACAGAGAAAAGGTATGCACTGGTATAACACAGTGTGCTGTCACACAGGTACAGAGGAAAGGTATGCACTGGTATAATACAGTGTACTGTCACATAGGTACAGAGAAAAGGTATGCACTGGTATAACACAGTGTGCTGTCACACAGGCACAGAGGAAAGGTATGCACTGGTATAATAGAGTGTGCTGTCACACAGATACAATATGAAGGTTTGCACTGATATAATAGAGTGTGCTGCCAGTGGTGGGACCAGTGCTGCTCTTTTCATCACTATCTGGATCTAATTCGGAACTCTCTCTCTCTCTCTCTCTCTCTCTCTCTCTCTCTCTCTCTCTCTCGCTCTCTCGCTCTCTCGCTCTCCCTCTCTCTCTCTCTCTCGCTCTCTCTCTCTCACTACGAATCCCAGCTAGCCTTGCTGCCAATTGTCTGTGAGCTGTCACCCACAAAGACAGCTAAGTTAAATCGCAAATACAGTGAAAAGATATGCAATGGTATGGTAATACAGTGTGCTGCCAGTGGTGGGACTACAAATCCCAGCTGGCCCGGCAACTGTCTGTGGGTTCTATCTATGCAGAGTCACCCACAAAGACAGCTATGATTTAGTAAGTTAAATCACAAATACAGTGGAAAGATATGCAATGGTAATACAGTACAGCAACTAGGCCCAGCTGCAACAGGGCCGTATCTATGTCTGTTTGTGTCACACACAAAAAAAAACACATCAGAAGAATATTAGCTCTCAAGAGAGCTTTTGTGGGGTGCTTTCAGCAACAAAATTCAGCTCCAAATGTCTCTCCCTTCCTCTCACTATAGCAAGATCAGCAGAGTGAGAACATGGCCGACGCTGCAGCATTTTTATAGAGGGGGCAGGGGTCCCAGGGTGAGTGCAGCCTGATTGGCTGCCATGTGTCTGCTGACTGTGATGTAGAGGGTAAAAAGTTTAGACCAATGACGAGGTTATAGGAGGCGGGTCGAACGCACTATGTGTCTGCTACTTGCCGTGGTTGTGGGTAGTTGATATCCACGTGAACTACCCGCCGTGCGAACCGTTCGGGCCATCTCTAACCATAATTCTGTCCAAATTATTAATTTCGATAAAATGAGCAGTAGTATGTAGTACTATCTGTACTAATTACTCTACCTCACCATTTTCTGTGAGATAGAATGTAACGTTAATGTTACAATTTGTACAGCACTTTTCCCCTGCTGGACTCAAAGTACTTGAGAGCTGCAGTCACTAAGTGCATGCCCAATAGGTCATCCTGGGGCATTAGGGAGTCTTGCCCAGCACAGCAACAGCCCCAGAGCAGTCACTAAGATGTCAGTCTTTAAAATATTTTCTATGCATAAAGATAATGTGGTAAGTTTTTTGTTTTGTTTTTTGGTGGAGGAGGTGCACGTTAACATTAATGAAATCCATCTGGAATCTACCCTCAGTGGTTTTCTAAATAAGCACAGCATGTTAAGAAAAGATGTCTCTACTAATATGAAATGAAAAATAGAAGAACAATTATAAATATTATTTAATTGACTCCATGGGACCTAACATTTGCCTTTGTGAAAGAGACATACATATTTCACAAATAATAAGCTATCGGATTAACAAGGGCTGTGGTTTATTTGACAATGATTTAATTGCAGCAATTCAGTTTGGAGATTTGGAAGAAATGTTTTGGTCTTTGCTTTTGTTTTTACATTCATAATTTCTGAGCAATCAGTGATGGGCAAGTTTAATACATTTGTTATTATTTGTTAAAACTCTATACCAGAATCTTGCAAGGTGTCAGTACTAATAATACTGTTTTCTGCTTGATTTTCTAATATATTTTTAACAGATAATAGTGGGAATCCTAGATACAGGAGTTTAAATTGGTACTCAGTTTAGATTGGTGTCCAGATGTATTTTATCCCGTGGAAAACTGAGGATCAGGGGGACTGGACCAGCAGAGGTTGTTGGAGATATGGCACAATAAATCCATCCTATGTGCACTGGTTCTAGAGCTGTAAAAAGATTGCTCCTTTCTGGTCAGAACTGGAACCTTTTATCAGAAGCATTGTGGCCTCTCAGTTCCTAATGGATAAAGTTATGGCCCTTTTTGGGCAATCTAAAAGATCTGCTAATTCGATCCTAACTTTAACCTTCTACATCTTTTCTCTTTTAGATAAAAATGTAATTGTGGATAAATGGAGAGATAGTTCCCCTCCCACTTTGCTGGAATGGAGACTAAAGATTACATCCTTTCTTAGCATAGAGACTGGTGGGGGATGAAGTCTCAATAAAGACACAGCTATAGGTCAGGTTAAGGACTTATGGGAGTCGGTGCTGGCTACAACTATATCTCTATCTTCTGTATAAATATTACTATCCATTATTGACCAACATGCTGTTTTTTTCTCTTCTTTCTTTTTCTTCTCTTCTGCACTTGACCCCGCTTATTCCCTGCACGCTTTCCACTGTATCTATAGGACATGATGCAAACTTATGCCCAGGGACATAGGAGCACTGCTAAAAAGTCATTTTTTTTTTCAGTCCGGGCAAAAATCAAGGCTGAGTTCCCAAGAAAGAAAAAAATCAAAAAGAAAAAAAAAATGCAGAAATTCCAATTCCATGGAACCCAAATGAGCATCCCTAACTTGAACAGCTCAAATAATCTATTCTAAAGTGTGCCCTTGAACACCTAATTAGGAGGTGTTTCATACAGAGGATCACATGCATGGTATGTGTCTTTGCAATGTACAGTATTTCTATGAAACAACCGACTGTTAATTTTGTTAAAATTAAAAAATAAAACTTTTGAAGTAATAATATCACTAATACATTTGATAAAATGCAACAGAAGCAGGAAACACTAGGGGGAGGTCCCTGCCTTACAATCACACAATGTAGAGGTATATGCTAATATGTGAAAAAGGTAGTGCCCATCAATTTGAACAAGCTTTTTTTTATCTGTAGCAGCTTTTCAGTTATCAAATTTAAAATAAAAAGTAATCCTTTTTGCAATATATATATACAAAGACATTGCATTGCATTTTGTTAGTGATGCATTAAAAATATTGCTTCAGTTTCAATATAATGTTTTTGTGGCAAACTGCATTGAAGTAATCCAATGAACACAATCTCCCTTAAGAAAAAGTCCTAAATAAGTCTTATAGCTTTCTTGGGAGGATGTTACTGCTGATCTGTGACTTGAAACAAAACTAGGTCTTTTTTTCCAGATCTAGGTCACATTAAGAGCAATTAGGATTAGGATAGCAATTAGGACACTATAAAAGCTCAGTGACCCTAAGCAGAGGCGTAGCTAGGGTTTTCAGCGCCCGGGGACAAAGACTATTAATGCGCCCCCTAAGGTGAAGGGTCGTGACCAAATGTGGGCGTGGTTATGGGTGCTCCACATTTGGTCACGCCCCTTCAAATGTACATGGAGGTTAGCAGGCTCACGCTCACCCACCCTCCCTCAGTATGTACCTTCCAGCATGTTCCAAGACAAATTCAGCAATCATGAGCCCCCCCCCCCATCAAGACAAATTCCGCAATCATGAGCAAACATGAGGCCCCCAACATGACCAACTCAGCAATCATGAGGCCCCCAACAAGACAAATTTAGCAATCCTGAGGCCCCCAACAAGACAAATTCAGCAATTATGAGGCCCCTAACAAGACAAATTCAGCAATCATGAGGCCCCTAACAAGACAAATTCAGCGATCTTGAGGCCCCCAACAAATCATGAGGCCCCCAACAAGACAAATTCAGTAACCATGAAGCCCCCAACAAGACAAATTCAGCAGTCATGAGGCACATAAATAGACAGCATTTCACATAAATAGGCAGAATGCCTCCTTAATATGGTAGACCCCTCTCACCTGGCAGCAGTTCCCCAAAATACACTCAATCTGACAGCAGTGCTTCCCCAAAAATAAGTAGCCCCAGGTCTATAGGTGTCCCCAGAATAGGTGGCCAGCAGTATAGATGTCCCCAGAACAGGTAGCCAGGGGTAGAGATGTCCACAGAACAGGTAGCCAGGGGTATATGTGCCCAGTATATGTAGGCAGGGGTATGTGTCCCCAGTATATGTAGCCAGAGGTATATGTGCCCAGTATATGTAGCCAGGGGTATATGTGCCCAGTATATATAGTCAGGGGTATATGTGCCCAGTATATATAGTCAGGGGTATATGTGCCCAGTATATGTAGCCAGGGGTATATGTGCCCAGTATATGTAGTCAGGGTTATATGTGCCCAGTATATGTAGCCAGGGGTATAATATGTGCCCAGTATATGTAGCCAGGGGTATATATGCCCAGTATATGTAGCCAGGGGTATATGTGCCCAGTATATGTAGCCAGGGGTATATATGCCCGGTATATGTAGCCAGGGGTATATGTACCCAGTATATGTAGTTAGGGGTATATGTGCCCAGTATATGTAGGCAGGGGTATATGTGCCCAGAGTAGGTAGCCAGGGATATATGTGCCCAGAGTAGGTAGCCAGGAGTATATGCCCAGTATATGTACTTAGGGGTATATGTGCCCAATATATGTAGCCAGGGGTATATGTGCCCAGAGTAGGTAGCCAGGGGTTTATGTGCCCAGAGTAGGTAGCCAGGGGTATATGCCCAATATATGTAGGCAGGGGTATATATGCCCAGAGTAGGTAGCCAGGGGTATATGTGCCCAGAGTAGGTAGCCAGGGGTATATGTGCCCAGAGTAGGTAGCCAGGGGTATATGCCTAGTATATGTAGTTAGGGGTATATGTGCCCAATATATGTAGGCAGGGGTATATGTGCCCAGAGTAGGTAGCCAGGGGTATATGTGCCCAGAGTAGGTAGCCAGGGGTATATGTGCCCAGAGTAGGTAGCCAGGGGTATATGTGCCCAGAGTAGGTAGCCAGGGGTATATGTGCCCAGAGTAGGTAGCCAGGGGTATATGCCCAGTATATGTAGTTAGGGGTATATGTGCCCAATATATGTAGGCAGGGGTATATGTGCCCAGAGTAGGTAGCCAGGGGTATATGTGCCCAGAGTAGGTAGCCAGGGGTATATGTGCCCAGAGTAGGTAGCCAGGGGTATATGTGCCCAGAGTAGGTAGCCAGGGGTATATGCCCAGTATATGTAGTTAGGGGTATATGTGCCCAATATATGTAGGCAGGGGTATATGTGCCCAGAGTAGGTAGCCAGGGGTATATGTGCCCAGAGTAGGTAGCCAGGGGTATATGTGCCCAGAGTAGGTAGCCAGGGGTATATGTGCCCAGAGTAGGTAGCCAGGGGTATATGCCCAGTATATGTAGTTAGGGGTATATGTGCCCAATATATGTAGGCAGGGGTATATGTGCCCAGAGTAGGTAGCCAGGGGTATATGTGCCCAGAGTAGGTAGCCAGGGGTATATGTGCCCAGAGTAGGTAGCCAGGGGTATATGTGCCCAGAGTAGGTAGCCAGGGGTATATGTGCCCAGAGTATGTAGTTAGGGGTATATGTGCCCAATATATGTAGGCAGGGGTATATGTGCCCAGAGTAGGTAGCCAGGGGTATATGTGCCCAGAGTAGGTAGCCAGGGGTATGTGCCCAGTATATGTAGTTAGGGGTATATGTGCCCAATATATGTAGGCAGGGGTATATGTGCCCAGAGTAGGTAGCCAGGGGTATATGTGCCCAGAGTAGGTAGCCATGGGGTATGTGCCCAGTATATGTAGTTAGGGGTATATGTGCCCAATATATGTAGGCAGGGGTATATGTGCCCAGAGTAGGTAGCCAGGTCGGTCAGGTGTCCCCCTCCCCAGCAGGAGGGGAGCAGCGCAGAGAAGAGGAAGAGCTGCTCTCCCTCCCTTGCTGTCCCCTCCAATGTCCGGGTGGCTGGCAGCGGCGGGCGGAACTTACCTGCGTCTCGTCGCAGCGCCGGATGGATCTGCCACTATTCTGGTCTGGTCCAGACCAGAGCATGGTCCAGACCAGAGCAGCGGCTGCGCACCCGAACTTCCGGTCGGCGCTGGAGCAAGACGGAGGTGAGTTCCGCCCGCTGCTGCCAGCCACCCGGACATTGGAGGGGACAGCGAGGGAGGGAGAGCACCTAAGGTGAGGGAAGGAGGGGGGAGATGACCCCCCTTCCCCACCATCCGCACAGCTCTCCCTCTTCTCTGCTCCTGCTCCCCCCCGCAAAAAAAAAAAAAAAAAAAACCCGGAGCTCAGCTGGGCGCCCTTGGGGACCCGGCGCCCCGGGGCACTTGTCCTACCCCGACCCCCCCTAGCTCCGCGCCTGACCCTAAGTGATGTATTTTGAACTTTTTTAACAAGATTTCCATTATGACGCAGGCAAGTTTGTCACCTGGACACCACCTTCAAAAGATGCCATTTTGCTCCAGTCAGTGCTTCTGTATTTGTAGGCGGTGAGCCTTCACATATAGCCAAACATCCAATTAGCCTTCTCATCGAAAATAAAAGTGAGGATTTCTTAGTTTGAGGTGCCCATGGTGTGCCAGTTCACATCATATAATGGATCTGTATTATGATCCTGACTTATTGTGACAAGTAAGTAAAGTAAAGAACAGTGGACCTTTAACAGCTTCTGTGAAGTGCAAATTCGCATTTCAAAGACAGAGCAAAACTATCAGTGTAGTGCATCAGTGCATCAATGAATTCTGGCTAAAGTCACCAAACAAAGAACATAAGCAGGTGCCATCTTTAATACCATGTTGATACTATACCAAATGTGTCCAAATATCCAGCGACATCAAAATGTGTTAGTTATATCTTACAGACTTAAAGCACCTGCCAGTTTACATGTTAAATACAAGCTGTTCATTTCAAAGATTGTATAAAGTCACAGTTTTTTTAGGTTTTTTAATAATGGATTTCTGTATCTTTTTCTAGATATGTGACCTTTCTAGACATGTAACCTTATTTATAGACTTGTGACCTTATTGATCAGCGTTTTAATGTCGGATTCAGGATTCCTTAATGCAAACATGTAAAGAATTCCTTTTTTACCATAGAAAAAAAAAAGATCTATCTAACTCGATAATTTTAGAAGAGCTGGGAGGATAGACCAAGGATTTTCCTGATCATAGGTTTAATCCAGTCTAGCATTGAGGAACTTAACTTATTTATGTCTAGACAGTGCCTTTAAAGGTGGCCAAGACTGAGCCCCCGGAAAAAAAAGACATTTAGGGCAGCTGTCGATGGACATTTATTTGAATGAGGCATATTAAAGGGTACAAAGGCCCCATCAGTGTTTATAATTATAATTATTTTAAAACAGATATTTGTGGGTGGATGTGCAGGGAAAGACTTGTCTGTCTCAGTTGTCTAGATAGAAAAGTGTAATGATCTGCTCTGCTGTCTGCACAGGCAGACAGCTTTTTGACAATTTTTTAGGTCTAAGTGCTGCGGGTCTGTGGAAAAGAGACATGTCTTCACTCTGCAAGTTTCAGAGTTACTCTGCTGGTGAGGAATTTGCATCCACTTGTCATGCAAATTGCTTAGCTGCTTTCTTTGATGGCTTGCAGTATAAATGCCATTTCTTCCCAGTATTCCCTGCTGGTCATGATGGTTTGTTTCCTGCTAACTTGCCTGGAGTCTCAGCCCTCTACTCATAGTAGGCTATTATTGCTAGCTTAGAGTAGATACCCTTTGGGAGTGCACCTTGCATTCCTATTAGTGCAGTCAGATTTGTGTGTATTTGCACTGCCTATTCTGTCGTGTCTTGTCCTTGCGATTGCACTGTCGTCAGCTGTTGGCAATAGTTAATCGTTCTGTCTGTTTGGATCACACTCACCATAGCGTTGGAGGCGGTGGATCTCTACGTATTCTGTCTTGGAGTTTAACCTGGGCTGCGGTAGCTGCTAGTTACTCCTTCTGTCTGTCTTGTTGTACGGATCGCGCTCGCTCTTGCGGAAGAGCAGTGGATCCAATCTGACTTGTTCCTGTTGTCTGTTTGTCTGGAGCAAACACTTGCTGTTGCCTGAAGTAAGGCAACCGATTAGCAAGCGTTTCTGTTATTTGTTTGTTTGTGTTCTGGGTTCATTTGATAGTTAGGGTTGGCGCGTTTTGTCTCTGTTGCGCTTTTCGTGCGGAGACCGCGCCATTAGCGTGTTTTGTCGCTGTTGCGCTTTTCGTGTGGCGACCACGCTTAGTGAGTGCGTTTATTTTCCTTGGCGTTCTGATCAGTATTGTTTGCTGTGTCTCTCTTACTACACTTATGCTCTGTCTTTATTCAGTCTTATGTCGCTGTTAGCAATCGCCATCTCTTGCGATTGCTTTCCCACTTGGTCTTCACTGTTGTGTGTTCATCGTCGCCTGGTGGCGACTAGATTGGTGGACATACATACATTCTGTCTCTGTGTTCGCTCTTTTTCACTAGGGGCTATCTTGCCCTGTATTGCCTCCCCTCATACAATTCCTATCTGACATCTGTGGCAGTGCAGAGGGTTTATTCCTCTGCACTCCACAGCTCCATCTGCCAGTGGGAATTCCCCTCTACAGGTGCATTGCACCGCAGCTGGGTTCTGTTATTCAGACGTTTGTGGAGGATTTCCGCAGTGTCGGCGCGCATCTTGTGCACTGACCACGGAGATATTCCACAATCGTTACAAAAAGATGGGTACATTTATAAGAGAAGTAGTTAGTAAATAATCAAGTCTAAGGGAAGTGTTGCAGGACCTACTATTCCTAATGTTTGATATAGTGTTTCAACTGAGCGTACACTAAGAAATTTCTAAAAAATATATCATACTTGGTGTTTACAGTTGTGTTCAAAATTATTCAACCCCCAATGCTGTAAAGGGTTTTAGGGAATTTAGTGTACATTTATAATTGTGTTCAGAATGAAATCTTACAAGGACTTTTTAAAGAACCAAATGGAACTAAAATGACATCAATTGTTTTTGTAATACAGTATTAAATGTTTTATTTGTGATTTCTTCATTGACAATTATTCAACCCCTTAAAGACTACCACTCTTAAGACCAGAGGTTCATTCAAGTGTTTTCGATCAGGTATTGAATACACCTGTGGATGGTAACGAGCAGCAATCAAGCATAATAAGCACCAATTAGGCAGATTTAAAATGACTGTGAATCTCAGCTCCTTCTAGACATTTACATGGTGAAGTCAGGAGAATGGTCCAGGAAGACAAGAGCAGAAGTGATTTCTGTTCACAGGAAGGGCAATGGCTATAAGAAGATTGCAAAGATGTTAAACATACCAAGAGACACCATAGGAAGCATCCTTCGCAAATTCAAGGCAAAGGGCACTGTTGAAACGCTACCTGGTCGTGGCAGAAACAAGATGCTGACTTTGACTGCTGTGCGCTACCTGAAGCGCAAAGAGGAGAAAAGTCCCCGTGTGACTGCTGAGGAACTGAAAAAAGATTTGTCAGATGTGGGTACTGAAGTTTCAGCTCAGACAATAAGGCGCACACTGCGCAATGAAGGCCAGAACTCCCAGATGCACCCCCTTGCTGTCTCCAAAGAATAAGAAGAGTCGACTGCAGTATGCCAAAAGTCATGCGGACAAACGCAACAAAAGTTTTGGGATAGTGTTCTGTGGACTGATGAAACAAAATTAGAACTGTTTGGGCCCATGGATCAATGCTATGTGTGGAGGAGGAAGAACAAGACCTATGAAGAAAAGAACTCCTTGCCTACTGTGAAGCATGGCGGGGGGTCAATCATGCTTTGGGGCTGTTTTGCTTCTGCAGATACAGGGAAGCTTCAGTGTGTGCAAGGTACCATGAATTCTCTTCAGTACCATTAGATATTGGATGAAAATTTGATGCAGTCCGTCACAAACCTGAGGCTTGGGAGACGTGACAGGTGGGGGGGGGGGGGGGGGGCTGGGAGGACAGAAGGAGCCAGCAGAAATGCATCCGCATAGACAGATGCGCTTTCAGCTATACTTAGTATAGCTGAGAGCTGGGGCATGAGTGGCAGTGGGTCGGCAGAGATCTTCAATCAAGGTGAAGATGGCAAGATAGAGGATATTGGTGTGGGACCTTTTCCCGAGGATATTGGCATGGAAGCATTTTTTTTTTTAAAGGAACAGGTATTTCTGGTTGATTAAGAATAATAAAATAATGTTTTCGTTGTTGCATTTCTATTTCAATTAACCCTTTATAGAAATGGGCAAGGGGTACTTTGTACCCCTATACTCATGTCTCTTGGAAGGGGACTCTTCTTAAAGGGGACTCCCAGATGCCACCATGAACCCCCACACGGAGTCGTTGCCCTCACCTCCGGTGCCCCAGGAGGAGGTGGGGGAGAGCCCCTTGTCCATGGATTGGATAAGGCTCTGGTGGAGAGGGGAAGGCTTGGCCCATCTCTCTCAGGAGCCCTCCCATACCATGGACCATGTGGGCTGGTATTGCTCAGGGTGCAAAGCCCCAGTCGGCTGGAGCTTTGCTTTCTGGCTATCCCAGCCTGCATGGGGACAAGAGGTTAAAGAGGCTCAGGAGGAGGGACCCCCGCATCATTTTTTTTAAAATTACGAAAATTAAATTTTTTAAAAAATATTGTTTCCCATTTTCTTTTTAACATATCCTGCAAATTTGCTGTTGCTAGGATGTTAAGGGCCTTTGCTATTAACTGCTAAAGACGGCGGGAATTGTTTCACTAAGAACTGTCATTTACTGCATTTAAATGTATACTTTTTCCCTTGAAATTTTAAAATCGATTTTCTCAAAAACTATAAGGTCTTTTTGAAATTCTTTTTTCCTCTTGTTTCCACTGTTCTTCTTAACATATCTGGTAAATTCGTCAAGTTTTGGCGGCTTTTTGATAATAAATATTTTTTTTTGAAATTTTAAAATACATTTTTTTTTACAAAAATGAAAAGTTCTTTTTGATTTTTTTTTTAAAGTTGTAGCCACATCTCACCTTTATAATCCATGCAATTGTGGTGATAGTAGCATGTATAGGGGCTTTGCTTTTAGCTAAAACAACTTTCCGTGATCACAGCCATGAATTTCCGTGATTGTCTCATTCACAGGAAAAATCCGGGTCAAATCTGTGAGTCAGTTTCAACCAATAGTTTGAATCCGTGATTGGGGAGTATCCGAGCACCACTGCAAGCTAGGTGAACACAAGGGAGAAGCCAGCAAACTTGAGGTTCTGATCTCTGATTAATAAAAACCCATGTGCTTTTTAAGATGGCTTATAAGGGGTGTGCTCTAAATTATTCCCACTCCCCATCCATCCCTTTATTTCAATCAGAACACACTCATCCCAATATTTAGAGATAGAGTGATGATGTTCACCAAATCCATGAGTTTCAAAAATGGCGTGAAGGTAACTAAATGGATGACCATATAGCTACCCCAATAGAAGTACAAAAATAAGAGGTCTCATTTTTGAAGCCTTATCCACAATCAGGGTTGAAATGTACAAAAAAAAATCCACAACATGAAAATATATTTCGTATACAATATACATACATACCCAGTTTCCAAAAAATCCTATGATCCACAACAACTATTTTTTTTTATTTTATTTTTTGCTCATTTTCTGTAATGTTTTTGTTTAATTGCAGAACGAGGCCTTACCATGCATACTGGGCACAATCCCCACTCCACTGTTCAGGAGCTCCAGCACTAAGATTTTTTTTCCACTAAGGCTTCTCATTGGTTTGGTTCAAATAATTAGACAAATGAGAATGCTCATCAGCAAATTCAAATAAACTTTGGAAGGAAATACAGGTTCAAAATTCCCATTAGGTTTTCTTTCAATTTGCTGCCAAGTATCTCCTTAGGTTCATTCTTCTGGACAAAATGTAAAACCTCAGCCGAAAATTCAGCTATGCCCATGCATAAGTTAAATAAACACATTTTTCCTATGAAAGTAAAGCCAAAATGTATCAGTAAGAACCATATTACAATGCATACATATTTGTGTTTCCAGAACAAGTAGGCCAATAGTTATGATTGTAATCTATTATGATTACGCAACATTTTTCATAACATTTTTCAGTTACAGCCATATGTAATCGTGATTTGGAAATTAAATTGATTTAGCATAATCCATTTGTAATTTCACATTATTATGTGTAATTAAGTTTATGCCAACTTTAGAGGTTAATACCAAAACCCCATATATGCTATCATTGCCAAAAATTCCTAAGTATGTTGATGGGAACAAGTAAAAAAAATACTTTTTCAAAAGACCCCGTTTTGAAAACATTGATTTAAAAGTAAAATAGTTTTTGCACAGTGAAATATTTCAGAGAGTTAAAAAAAAATTTATTTGACTTTTTCTCAAAAACTACAAGGCCTTTTTTGAAAAATTGTTCCTACTATTCCTTTAACATAAGTAGCAATTTAGGGGATGATAATCGTTTATATTAACCACTAAAGTCAGCACAAAATTACGTAAAACGTATGCAAAATTACAAATTGTGAAATTATTTTTCTTGATTACAAGTGCAAACAAAATTAATTACAATTTTCGCATTAAAGTTTTTCATTGGGATTGCAAATTACAATGGGAAATTATGATCATGTGAAATTCATGCTCATCACTAAAGACCAATTTGTTGCTATAATTTGAATTATGAAAGTACAATATAATCTTTTTCAGACCTACGCTTTAAATTGGATCTGCAATAGGATTGAATTAGATTAATTTTCAGAAGATTTTAATCCTCATAAGCAGAGAAATAATAAGGTTCCTGCTACCCCAGTCTCTTGATATTACAGTATTAGAGAGACAAAAAGATGCAAGGGAAGTGGGCTTCCATAAGGATTGATGAAGGCTTATCACCCAAAGATGGTGTATATCCAAAAGATTAAAGGAAAAAGGAGTAGGTTAACTACTATAATAACCTAAAAAAAAGAAGAAATCAGTATTTGAAATAAGCTTCTATTATTGGCAGAAGTAGATTCTGTAGATTAATCTTCAGGTAAGGATAAGGAGGATCTGGAAGTGGAATCAGGAAAATTGGGCGTCTGAGGCTAATGGACTATTTGTGCACCCCTAGGCGCAATGCAAAATTTCGGCTATTAGGCGCCAAAGAAGAAATTTTTGGTGCACGATAAATAGCGGGTGCTGGGCCGGTTCAACTAAATTTTGAGAATTAGTGTTTTGAAAAATATTGTTTTAAAATACTTTTTGACAATTATAATTTCATAAATTATCGTTTAGACAATTATAAATTTGTAAATTATCATTTTGAAATGTATATTACAAATGTATTTCTTTTTCCTATTAACGTTATTTGGAGCAGAGAAAGAGGGTCTTAGGGTTAGGTGTCAAGAAGGGGGTTTTAGGGGTAGGTGTCAGGAAAGGGAGTTCAGCATTACGCACCACCGGGGTTAGGAACCAACAGGGGGGTCTTAGGGTTAGGCACCACCAGGTGAGGGTACTGTGTGAGAGTAGGATTAGGTCTAGTTCTTTGTAGTAAAATTTCCAGTATAGTTACCAATTTTTGACTATGCTCATTACAACTGCAAATATATTTTCGTTTTCTTTGTTATAGACAATTTTTTGCCCTTTTTAAGATCGTTATTTTAAACCCCTGGTGGTATGATTACTTTTGGATTTTAGGGTCTTTTTAAAACGTTTCAGATCCTAAAATCAGGAAAAAATCATGCAGCCAGAATCTTTGCAGCAGCCTCTGCTCTCACTCACTTCCCTGGGCTCCCGCGCTGCAATTTTACCCCCATCCTCTGGTGGCACTGTAACTCTGTGGTGAGATTGATGACTGCGATCTCACCAGAGTGATTCAGAGCCTCGGAGGACAGGAAGGAGAATGTCTACTGACTTCTAGATCCCCCTGGAGATTAGTAAAAACGCCCGCTGTGATCTGTACTCTGCATAGAGCTCCCGGCGGCTAGCCAGAGCGTAGCTCGGGATTACTGCCAGGGACGTTAATGCAGTTATTATTCTTATTATATCTTAGATAAAGATGAAAAATGATACAAAAAAATTGTTGTAGGCAATATCTTAAAATTTTAGTTATCCCCTACCCCAGTGCACTTATTTGATGACGTATGCCAGGAACACAGTAAAGAGAGGGACATTAAGCAATGTACTGTTTTCACCCATCTTGATGGTAGTTTCTGCCTCACTGAAACTGGCAATCATTAATGGTTGCAGTATCTATTCAGTAGATACTTTAAAGGACACCCGAGGTGAAAATAAACAAATGAAACAATTGTAACTATCCTCCTTCTCCTAAAAATGACTTTTTAAGATATTCCACAGTTTGTATTGAACTGACTCAGACAGTGCATATCTTTTCACTGTATTTGTGTGATTTAACTTACTATACCATAGCTCTCTTTGTGGGTTACACTGCATATATACAGCACCCAGTTCCAGCTGGCATTTGTAGTCCGCCCACCAGCACATTGTATTACTAGTGCATATCTTTCCACTGTATTTGTGTGACAGCACACTGTATTATACCAGTGCATATTCTTTATTAAAATGAATGAGGCATGAATCCCGGAGGGCTACTGCCTGCCCGAAGTAGTCAGTCCCCACACAGCATCTCTGCCCGCAGGCCGCTTGACTTCCTTCTCCGCCACCACCAACAGGGTCCAGGACTCCAGGTGGATTCCTGAATTGTTAAGGCCACTGCTAGCAGCGGCCGCTACCAAAAATAAGAATAATTTTTCTGGTGTGTGTACATGCCTAATTTTTCTGGCTGCACTGTGGCTGCAACAACAAAACAAAAGGCATGTGTCAATTCCGCTTCATGATTGCTACCTTGCTGCAGTGAAGGGGCTTGTGTATCACAATGAAGCAATGACCTATATGAGTGTGTTGCGGGACCCACCCGAGAAAATAAAGTTGTTGCTTCATTGTGGACAGACCAAATTCAATCAGCTGGACAGTCACTGTTTTTCTGTCATTGAGCTACCTCAGCCCGACCATATGTGCTGAAAATACGCCATCGCCTGCACTCTCACCAACGTGTGCACCAGCATGGTTTGTGGGATGTTAAACAGTGAGTTTGGTCTGTCAGTGTGAAGCAGAACACTACTTACACTAACTGATCCATGTATACACACGCAAGATGTTTTAAAGCACGTTATGCCTCCAATTTAGGAATGCAATGTGATTGCTGCCCTATAGGGATTATAACCCTACTCTGCATCAAATACATCACTCCAGCATGCCACCTTCCAGGTGTTAGACCCCTTGAAACAACTTTTCCATCACTTTTGTGGCAACAAACAGTCTTTGTAGTTTTAAAATTTGCCTGCCCATTGAAGTCTATGGCGGGTCATGTAAACTCAGACTTTTGCGCAAGTTCGCGTCCGCGCTCCGTGAACCCAAAATCTGAGGTGCGAGCTATCTCTACCTAACACACAATTACTCAATTACTCAATGATGAAGTTTGTGAGCATTGCGGTCTTTGGCAGCAATAATTTGCATTGAAATGAAACATATCTGATTGGCTGTTTGTGGCTCCACCCCTTTTCTGAATTTGAACCCCAGTCACCAAAATTACCAACTGAATTTTGATTGGCTTTTGTAGGCTCCACCCACTTTTCTGAATAATAATCCGAGTCACCCAGTGACCAACTGTGCAAAGTTTGAGAACCCTACCATTAACAGTGTAAGAATGGCTGCAGTTTACATTTTCCCAATGAAATTTGTATTTGTCTCTGCCCATTTTTTTTGGTTATGAGGATAAAAAGTATCCTATATGTTATTCTAGGTAATGTACTATGTGTGTGTCAAATTTCATTCAAACCCGTTCAGCCATTGTTGTGTGATTGAGTAACAAACATCCAAACATTCAAACTTTTGCATTTATAATATTAGTGAGATTGTATATGACATTGTTTTAATTTTTAATTGGAAAAAAACAACTTACCTCCTTCCTCTACAACCTATTTACGCCCCCTGCATTATTTATGCAGTTTAGGTGGAAGAAAGGAGGAGTCAGCAAGTTTTGTTTTTGAAGAATACGCTAATGCATATGTTTCAACATTGGGGGTACATGCAAGCCAAGCAACTTCAAGGCAATTAATCACTTGAGGACTGTGGGCTTACACCCCCCTAGTGACTAGGCTAATTTTTTACAATTTAGGCCACTGCAGCTTTAAGGCCTCACTGCAGGGCTGTACAACTCAGCACACAAGTAATCCCCCCCCCCTTTTCTGCCCACCAACAGAGATTTCTGTTGGTGGGCTCTGATCCCTGCCAGCATGTTTCTTCATTTATTTTTATGTTTTGTAATAAATATTACCATTTTTTTATGCCCTCCCCTCCCTCCCTCTGCCAGCCAATCACAGCGAACAGCTGTCATAGACATCAGCCTATGACAGCCGATCACCTTTGTGCCTCCAGAGGGGACACAGCGGCTGTCCCCAGTACAGCACCTCCTTAGATCGCAGCACTGTACAGTGTAAATAGACAGCGGTTTATCTGTTCGGTGAACACCGCTGGGAGACTGATGACGGAGCAGAGAAGCGCTGGCATCGGTGCGTGATCTCCTGCAAAACCATGCTCCAGGACTCGACACCAATTCGCATTAGGTGATCCTGGAGTTGCTACCTCGTTTACGCCAGGTGGCATGATGCGGTCGTTAGGTAGTTGGAAATGATGGGGGAATGCTCATTGTGCTGCAAGAAACATACAATAATACAGTATAACAAAAAAACAAAGAAATGTTATCTCAGCAGATGTCACTTACTACTGCCCATCCTGGTTGCAGCATCAGTGCTCACCCTTTATACGCATGCAGCGTTGTCATGACACATTTGTGCATAATGGCACATTCTTGGCGTTTAAGAGCCGCCTCACACAGTAAACCGTGCTGATTACTCCCTCAGTCATTCATGGTTAACAACATTATTCACTCAGTTATTTATTAATTTTTTAGAATTTAATTTTTTATTGAAATGTGCAAAAAAGGCTGGCACCACAAAAATAAAATTCAGCTCTTTATTGATTTGTCATTAAAATTATTGCCAATTTTTGATCATTTTGCTGACTTAGATGTCATTTTAATGACAAATCAATAAAGAGCTGAATTTTATTTTTGTGGTGCCAGCCTTTTTTGCACATTGGACTCAGGGATCCCAATGGTACTGGGATTCAAGGCTTAGGCACACAGACATTCCTCTTTTGCATGGGTGCTCCACCATCTTGCTTTTACATTTTTATTGAAGAATTTTAAAAAAGTATAACAAAGTTTAACCTTTAAATGAACTTGTACAATCAAATTTGACAAAAATTTGGGATATATACCCCTGTATAGAGATTTAACTAGTAGCAAACAATTGAAACTATACCCCAAAGTTATCATATGTTAGAAAGAGCGAGAATTTTGAATTTATTGACTGAGCATGGGATAGGGGGGGGGGGGGGGGGTAGGGTTCACATTTGTACCACTGTGAAATAACTTCCAGCATCTTGTAATGCGTTAGGGTTGAACAGAGTAAAAACGAATAAAAGCCCCCAGCGGGGCTAAAGGTGGTGGAAGTTCTTGGATGGAAAATTAGAAGGTTACAGGTGATAATCGGATTGGTTTGCGAGCACTTCCACAGGGGCCTTGGCCATTCACTCAATCATTTATGGTTAATACTATTAAAGTGGACCCAAATTAAAAATGCAAGAATTCAGAAATAAAATCTATTTTCTAAATTATAATAATAAATAGCAGCCTTTTTTTAGCTGCATGATGACAAATATAAAATATTTTACATTTATTGGAGGAACCGCTCCCTTCCTTTCATATTGCCGGGACAGAATCCGGCAAACTGGTGGAGTAGATGGTGTCCGGCAAAGGAGGAATTGCTAATGGCTGCCACCTGTATAATGCTAGTTATGAAAAGAGAAGGGTGAAAAGCATGCACTGAAATGCTGATAGGCTTGAAGGAGTGTTTATTTATCTTTGTATGTATCAGAGTGGTGCAACTAAATATTTTAAATTAAAAAAATGTTTGGTTTGGGCCCGCTTTAAGGGACTTTTTTCATGGTTACCTTTTTATCTCTATTTAAACTCTGTGTAAATAGGTAAGGGGGACATTTAAATGTAAAAGCCAAATTTTCAAGCGAAATAAGTGCCACTCTGAAACAAAGTTTAGTAAGCAATAAAAAGCCCAATGTGCGGCGTGATCAAACGCTCAACATTTTTATGCTCATTCCCAGTGTGCTCTACCTCCAATATCCAGCTTTTTTCAGAACTGTATAGTATAGCAAATCACCAGCAACCATTTTTGCTAAATTTTTGGTAGACATGAAAAACACAATTTTCATGGTAAGTAAACCACGATTATAGCTTGGCCCTTCTAAATATTTACAGGTTTGGTGCAATAATGTAATAACCTTCAAACTAAATATCAAAAAAAGTAACAGACACAGGACAATCAACATAATAGATTGGATGCAAACATTAGTGAGCACGCAGTTTAGAAAGTGTGGCAAGATACATTTACATAATAATACTAATAGGAGTATAACACTTCCTCTATCAGATTTACACATAATAAACAGAATGGACAATACTAGCAACAAGCAGATCTCTCTGTCCCTGCCATCTGCTCCCTTCAGGGTGCTTCTCCGCTTAGTGTGACACAAAATACAATTACAGAACCTGCCAGATGCTCCCGTGTGTTTTACACTGAATGATGCCACAAAGTTACACCACTGCTCTCAGCCTGGTGTCCACGTATTGTTCTTTAATGTATAACAAAAACGTCATTATCTTGTTTCTGTTGAAAATGGTAACTAAGAGCTTTCTCAGAGGTGCTTAGCAACAGGAAAGGTTAATGTTCAGAGCAAGGTTTACCAAAGTAGAAGGTGCTGGTGCGCATTCCAAAATGCTGACAGTATTGTTAACAGCTTCTTAATGTAGTGCTAGCCATCTATATATCATTTAACAAAACTGCATATCATTGTGTTATAAAAATTATCTTAAAACAAATAAAACCATATCTAAATACATTTGGGCAGGGGGAAAAACTAGAATTTCAAAACTTATGACGATACTTAAAAAACTAGGTAGAATGGGAATGCCTTGTTTGAAAACCTATTACTTTACATCTGGAGCAAGCCAAACACTGGTGGTCAGCCTCCTCTTCCGAATTCTGGGTATAATCTTCTGATTCTCAGTCTTACACTTACCCTAAAATTCACCACCTGATCCATTCTAAGCATTTATATTTTTACAAACTTACAGATTATATACTCACTGCACTAAGTAGCATAACACCCTTTAAAGCAGTAGTCCTGAAACTAAGGCCCGCGGGCCGAATGTGGCCCCCTGAGGCTTTTTTACCGGCCCCCACACACAAAATGTATTACTTATATATGCAGTCAGCTACATCTTTAAGTATTGGTTGGCCACATCTAGAATAGCAGTTCTGGCACCACCCATCCACATGGAAGCCAGAAATCAGTAATCTGCTGGTTTCCAATCAAAATTACACATCAGGTTGTCACCTGGGTATGCTTCATTGTCTGGCCCACAAAGACTTCTACGCCATTTTATGTATACTGCGGCCCCCTAGCTGTCTGAAGTATGTTGACCTGGCCCTCAACCCAAAACGTTTGGGGACCCCTGCTTTAAAGGCTTAAAGGATGGTCTCTGTAGCTCAGTGCGGACAGGTGTGTGGCCCTCACCGTGTGTTTGGCGTGTCTGAGGTTCCTGTGGAAATACTCCCTCTAGTGTAGTCGGGCGATGGGAACACTCAACATACATTCTCCAGCACCACCTGGACCAGGATGTTATTGGCTGGTCCTGAGTTAATCACTACAGGCAGGCTCGTAGTTAAATGGCTTGCCATTGTGGGGAGACCTCCTGATTGGTGAAGTGCCGTATACAAGTATAGTTAGTAGCCTGTAATAGCGTTAAGTTGCTAGAGCCAACTGCTGGGCTTTTCTTGCTATAGCTTACTCCATGGTCTGAATCCTTGCTTGAATCTTACCTAAACTTTGACCATTCTACTGCCTGCTGCCTGGATATGGACTATTGTTTGACAACTGTCCTGTCTCATCCCTGTATATGTCTGATATACTGTATGTGCATGATCTTAGGCTTGCTGACTACAAGATTGTTCACAATTAGGATTGACTGTCATCTGATATATGTGTATGACCCCTGGCTTTCTGACTACCATATTGTATACAATTGTTATATGACATCTATAACTTGCCTGCATCATAGCTATATGGGATCTAGTTGCACCATTGCCTTAAAGGCCTTCAGTCCCTATACCTTGTGCAGTAAAGGCCTGGTTGTAACCGTAGTCAGACAGACCGTACTTGTCTCCTGTTCTATTGCACACAAGGTGAAGATTGTGGGGATAGATTGGGGCATAGGGACTAATATTAAGATGGTGGATCTGCTGGTCCTTACAGTATGAAAGAAACTGGAACAAGTGTGTACCTTCTTTGAGCATGGATCATCGCCATTTGCTGGTGGAATCTATCTCAGTGGACTTCTTGCATGCTTGTAATGTCAATAATAGATATCAAAGTTAATTAGACATGACTGCTGTGCAAATTAATGTTGAGGTTTATTAAGTTTGCGCTATTGTTGTGTTCTGTTTTTGTAATTACTTTGGCCTGTGTTTTGCTACTCATCTTCGGTTTGTTCCATGACCCTTCATTATTACTGTGGCTTCCTAATGTGTATCATGATTTTCTGTCTTAACACGGTCTTCATTTGAATGCCACCTATCTCGACCCCTGACAAATTCCTAACTTCAATTCCAATAAATGAATAGGTAGCAGACTTCGGTACTCTGTCAGCTGTCTGGTGTCAGGGTCGTGCTGTCATTAAGGCAAAAAGGGCAATTGCCCCAGGGCCACCTGCACCCCCCTCCTCATACCCCAACTTCTCCGAAGTCCCCAGCACCCTGCACAATGTGTGGTAAGTATTGAAAGCATACAATGAAAGAACCAAAACGCAAAATGGAAAAAATACACATTTATTTTGAAATAAAATATTGCCACCATATATTGTACTAGGTACAACATTTAAAGCTAGCATGAAGCCAAAAAATAACTTATGATATAATAAAATGTATGCGTAGTATAGATAATGAATAGAACATTAGTAGCTGTAATGATCTGCTCTGCTGTCTGCACAGGCAGGCAGCTTCTTGACCATTTTTTAGGTCTGTATGCTGCAGGTCCCTGGAAAGGAGACCTGTCTTAACTCTGCAACTTTCAGAGTTGCTGTTCTGGCGAGGGATGTGCATTCACTTGTCATGCTAATTGCTTAGCTGCTTCCTTTGAAGGCTTGCAGTATAAATACCATTTCCTCCCAGAATTCCCTGCTGGTCATAAAGGTTTGATCCTGCTAGACTTACCTTGAGTTTCAGCCCTCTGCAAATTGTTTACTAATATTATCTTAGAGTAGTTATCCTGGGGAGTGCACTAGCATTCCTTCTAGCATAGTCAGGTCGTTTATTACCTGTATTGCCTTGTACTGTCTTATCTGTTGCGATTGTTCTGTCGCCAGCGGCGGCTGACAGGAAATCGCTCTGTCTGTTTGGATCGCATTCGCCCTAGCGTTAAGGACGCTGGATCTCTCCGTATTCTGTCTCAGGAGTGTAAGCCAGAGCAGCGGTTGCTATTCGTTGCTCCATCTGTCTGTCTTGTCTGAATCGCATCCACCCTAGCGGTAGAGGCGGTGGCTCCTTCTGTACTCTGTCTAGAAGTGTAGCCAGAGCTGCGGTTGCTACTGGTTACTCCTTCTGTCCGTCTTGTCTGGCACGAACACTTGCTGTCATCTCGGTGAGGTAACCGTTTAGCAAGCGTTCGCGTTCTCTATTTCTTTTCATGTTTCATTGGTTAGTCAGGGTTGGTACGCTTTGTCGCTGATGCGCTTTTTGTGCGGTGACCGTGCCGTGCCGTGCTTTGTCACTATTGCACTTAACGTGTGGTGACCGGGTGTAGTTAGTCCTGTCTGCTCCTTTGGATTACAGTTTGTTATCGGTTCTTTCTTTATTCTTCCTATGCTCTGTCTTTACTCAGTCTTGTGTCGCTATTAGCAATCGCCATTCTTGCGATTGCGTTCCCACTTGGTCTTCGCTGTTGTGTGTTCACCGTCGCCAGGTGGCGACTAGATTGGTGGACATACATACATTCTGTCTCTGTGCTCACTCTCTCTCTCTAGGGGCTATCTTGCCCTGTATTGCTTCACCTCATACAATTTCCATCTGACATCTGTGGCAGTGCAGAGGGTTTATTCCTCTGCACTCCACAGCTCCATCTGTCGGTGGGAATTCCTCTCTACAGGTGCATTGCACCAAAGCTGGGTTCTGTTATTTAAACGCTTGTGGAGGATTTCCGCAGTGTCAGCGCATATCTTGTGTGCTGACCATGGAGATAATTCCCCATTCGTTACAGTAGCAAAGTAAAGCGTCTCATTTTTATTTTCACTTTTTTATAGCATTGCATCATTCTGTCGTATTAACAGGATTGAGCCCCTGATGAGTGATTTGACGAAACGCGTAGGGCGTGGCTGAGCGGGCAGGAAGCAGCAGTGCGTGGAGGAGAAGTCCTCAACTTTTAACTGATACGCTTGATAACTTCTTATGTTTGTGAGTAGCGCTACCATTTATTGCTCTTAATTAAAAAAGGTATTTACACTATATGAGATATATTTAGTTGCAGTGGACTGTTCTTTATGGGTGCTGTGGAGGAATCAGAGTGACACCAACAAAGGAAGTGCTGGGTTAACAGGATCGTGCACACACATGCTTGGAAGCCGTCTATGAGTGGGGCAGCCATGTTTTAAGGTGAGCACGGTCGGTCCTTGAAGGTGGTGGTGACACATTTGCAGAAGGTGGGCCCTGTAAATATTCACGGTGTTAACTCCCTCCATATACTCCAGTTTTTAAAGCAGCCTACGCAATGATGTTTTTATTCATTTTTTTTGCTGTGAGGTGATTATCAATAAGCACTGGAAGATAAAAGGAAGTGGAAAGCTGTCTGTGTTGGAACCATATGCTATTTGAGCTATCTGTGGGGTCTAGGCAGCCATAGCTAGAGGTGAGAGCGGTTCCTATAGGTGGTGGAACACAAGAAAGAGGCGATACCATATAGGATACCACATGGACATAGTTGGTGGACTGTTTTGTTGAATTTCAAGCGGTCTATGCGATGAAAGTTTTTTCTCTTCTCTCTTTTTTCCGAGATATATAATTGCTATGAAGATTGAAGTGGACTAATCCCTGCTGGTAGTGCGGTTTTTTGGGGTGGCCTTTTACTCTACAGTGGACTGTGAGGCAGCGCAACTAGTTTATATTTTAATGTAATTTATGTGTTGGTGTAACATTTGACTTATGCAGCAGACCCGCAGTAATTAATTAGGTTTTAATGTTTTAGGAGTGGAGCTGGCTAAGATATCTGTTTGGATATACTCTCTTTGTTGTATTAACATATTTTCAGTTTACAAACCACACATTGTATTTTAAACTATAAAACAGACCAAAGCTAATGCCCCTTTGCACTCTCCTGCAGTAAAACATTATCTCAACCTGTCTCTGTTAGTTAACGTCGAACTGTTTAAGTGTGTCAGAAAACAGGACTGTATTTGACCCAAGTTGGGTTAAAGAGCTCTGAGAAGCTCTTTTGCATAGATAACAGTTGAAGTTTCTTAACTCTTCCTGTACTGTAAAATAATATGAGACTATTTTCTTGGCAACTAATGTTTTATTGCTTAGTTGTACTACACATACAATTCCTTGTCTTAGAAGTTTATTTTTGCTTTAGGTTTGCTTTAAATACTATAGTAACCAGGACACATGGGAAAATCAAATGTGTGAGTTTTATCTACAGTAGCACATTTTGTTTTAAAACTATTATGGCGGAATAAAATACTGTTATTCAAGTTAAAATGGACCATCAAGTCACCTGTCTGGGCCATGCATGTGCAGCAGTACCTAACTACTGGGGCTGACAGCCGGAGAATGGAGCGGCAGACACGGAGGGAGCCCACAGACTACAGGTGGAAAATATAAATCCTTGTGCAATGACAGGCTCTGTATTTTACACTGGAAACTCTTTAAAGTGTCAAAAACTAAATACTTACCCAACAGTGAAGAATCTAGATCCTATAGTGGCTTCCTGGGTCCTCCTGCCACCTCTCTGCCCAAGACCCTCTAGCTCCTAGGTTCTCAACATGCGGTACGCGTACCCC
Source organism: Hyperolius riggenbachi (assembly GCF_040937935.1). Taxonomy (NCBI): domain Eukaryota; kingdom Metazoa; phylum Chordata; class Amphibia; order Anura; family Hyperoliidae; genus Hyperolius; species Hyperolius riggenbachi. The sequence continues at coordinate 166,514,050 of NC_090656.1, read as the reverse complement.
AGGGGGTACTTCTGATGGGTCCACGGGGTACTTGGGCTTGATGTATTTAATTAAGTTTAATAAATGTATGGTTTCAGAAAACAACAAATCCTATTTAAACAACAGCCAAACTAGTATTTCAGCTAATTAAAAACAATAGAAAATGCTTTAGAAACAATTATCAAGTACTACTATTCAGTGTATCTGTATCAAGGGATACTTGAGATAGTTCTTACCATATCAGGGGGTACTTGGCCAGCACAGGCCTTCAAAAGGGGTACATACCCATGAAATGTTGAGAAACACTGCTCTAGCTGATCGGGGCCCCTCTCCTCTTCAAGCATGGCTCTGTCGCACCTGCGCTAGCATGTCCATGTTTGTGCAGTAGCACGGAGCAGCTTGTGCAAGAGTGGCTCAGGCTTACTGTGCAGGTGTGGTCTTACTCACACAGGCACAGTACAGCCACGTGGAGAGGAACATGGCCCTGATCAGATTTCTGACAATGCGTTGTCGGAAATCATTGGGGGTCAACAAGCAGCAACAGGGGGTTGTAGGATGCCATGGGAAGCCTTACCATAAATCTTACACATTCCAATGTTCTGAGAGCTGATTTGAAAATGAAACTGGCAGTTTTTCCTCAGTGTATGTTTGCTATATATAGGTGGTCCCAGTTGGGAAAGGTGGATTTCTGGAGCCATAGCATGATATTAATAAGCAAGCAGTTTATCAAAATTTTATTTTATTTAAGCATTTATATAGCACCAACATATTACGCAGTGCTGTACAGAGTATTTTGTCTTGTCACCAACTGTCCCTCAGAGGGGCTCACAGTCTATTTAGTCATATGTATATGTTTGTATCGTGTAGCGTATGTATCGTAGTTTAGGGCCAATTTCTGATCATACTCAGCCCTGGATATTCCTCTACATGCTCGTCTTAAATTTACATTTGTTCTGTACCTATAGGAAACATTACGTGTACAAGGTGGCCTAAAATGTGTGCTTGGACTTTCTGGTGAGTGCATCATGTAATACATATTTGTTGGTTTCTATGGGCAACAACACTACACCTTTGTTTGGGACCATATCACAGAAAGTGTGATAATTTGACACTCATCACAGCAACAGCACAGGAGATAGAACTGCTTAGACGTTGTCAAAGGTTAAGGTGTTTATTTGGAAAACAGATATACAGATGTGTTCAGTAGCAATCTTATCTTCGTTACATGTTTTGTTACCTCAGCAAAGCAATCGGTCTCTCTTAGGCATTGCAGCTCTTGGTCCATCCCTTGTGAATGGTAACCAAGCTTTATCTTACGAGATCTATGATACATTGCACTTAGGCCTTGTGAGGGACTAGCATCAACTGGTAGGCTTGGCAGACAGTGAAGCAGGCTCTGACACAGTTTCAAAGTGCAAAACTTTGTATTTTTATTCCACAGCAAAGTGACACAAACAGTTCAAAGACAGTAAGTCCACAGCAAAGCAAACCTTAATATGCAGCGGGTTTCAAACAGCACTTTCCATGCAAAGTCCATATGAAAGGTGGTAGCTTTTGAATAATGCAATCCTGGATAACTCCCAGCAGTTTTGTCAGAGTCTCTGACTAGCAGCCATGCTGCTCACACACACCAACCAGGAAGTGATCACCTTTTTTATGTGTCAGCTGTGAAGCTGACCAGTTGAGGTAAAACCCGGAGTGCAATTCCACCCAGGATAGGACGACCAGAAGCACCCACCCGCCTTGCTTCTGGTCAGCTCCAGCCCAATAGTGAGACTTAGCTATTCACATAACCAAGCCACACAAACTCTGGAGCTGCTACTGCATGTAGCGTCGGATCCTGGGTGCAACATACCTCCCATCTACTACCATTCCAGACAAAGTGCATAAATACTTTCTATCCACTTTGTCACAGCCTATATACCCCTCTGTTCGAACCCATGGGTTCGGACACCTTCTGCCATGAGAGAATGTGTCCTTGAGAGGGCATCAGCATTTCCTTGCAGTTTCCCAGCCCTATGTTCCACAGTGAACCTGAAGGGCTGTAGTGCCAGGAACCAACGTGTTACCCTGGCATTCTGCTCTTTATTTTTACACATCCAGGTGAGTGGAGCATGATCAGTAATGAGACGAAATTGACGACCCAGGAGGTAGTATCGGAGAGCCTCCAGAGCCCACTTGATAGCAAGGCATTCACGCTCTACAATACTATAATTTCTCTCCGCAGGTGTCAGCTTTCGACTCAGATACACAACTGGATGCTCCTCACCTTCCACTTCTTGAGACAACACTGCTCCCAACCCAACACTTGAAGCATCAGTTTGTACAACAAATTCTTTATTAAAGTTAGGAGTGATAAGCACCGGACCCCTGCACAAAAGGGTTTTAAGATCCTGAAATGCCTTCTCAGCCTCCGGGCCCCAGTGTATTTTACCGGAGTCTTTCCCTTTTGTCAAATCAGTAATTGGGGTGGCTACCGTGGCAAAATTGGGCAAAAACCTTCTGTAATAACCCACCAGGCCTAAAAAAGTCCTTACTTGTTTTTTTGTTTTAGGCTGAGGCCAGTCTCTAATGGCCTCAACCTTGTTTATTTGGGGCTTTATCAAACCCCGCCCTATGGTGTATCCTAAATACCGGGCTTCCTCTAGTCCTACCGCACATTTCTTTGGATTGGCTGTCAGCCCAGATTTTCTGAGGGAGTCTAAGACAGCCTGCACTTTGGGCAGATGACTGTCCCAGTCATGGCTAAATATGACTATGTCATCTAAATAAGCTGAAGCAAAGTATTGATGGGGCTTGAGAATTCTGTCCATCATTCTTTGAAAGGTAGCAGGAGCCCCTTGCAACCCAAAGGGCATTTTTTTGTAATGAAATAACCCCTCAGGAGTGGTGAATGCTGTCTTCTCTTTGGCCTGCTCAGTTAGAGGGACCTGCCAATATCCCCTAGTTAAATCAAGGGTTGTTATATACCTGGCCGGGCCCAACCTCTCAATTAATTCATCCACCCTGGGCATGGGGTATGCATCAAATTTCGATACCTCATTTAATTTTCGAAAATCGTTGCAAAACCTCAAGGTCCCGTCTGGCTTAGGGACTAGAACTATGGGACTGTTCCACTCACTGTTAGACTCTTCAATAATCCCCAGCTCTAGCATTCTCTGAACCTCCTCTGCTACTGCCTGTCTACGGGCCTCAGGAATTCGGTAAGGTTTCACACGAACTTGTACATAGGGATCAGTAACAACATCATGCTGTATCACACTAGTGCATCCTGGAAGCTCTGAAAATATGTCTTTATTTCGTAACAGGAACTCTTTAACTTCCTGTTTCTGGGAAGGGGACAGGGTATCAGCAATTGTTACTTCTGGAACTCCCCCACATCGTGATTCCTGTGACACCACTGTAGCGGCCAGGGCCACTCTATCTTTCCAAGGCTTAATGAGGTTGACATGGTACACTTGCTCTGGCTTTCGTTTCCCCGGTTGGTATACTCTGTAATTTACTTCCCCCACCTTCTCAATGATCTCATAGGGGCCCTGCCATTTGGCCAGGAACTTACTTTCTACCGTGGGAATGAGCACGAGTACCCGATCCCCAGGGTTGAAAGTTCTAACTTTTGCTGCCCTGTTATATATACGGCTTTGAGCTTCCTGAGCTTGTTGCAAGTGTTCTCTGACCACGGGCATCACTGCTGCTATCCTTTCCTGCAGAAGGGAAATGTGCTCTATTACACTTCTATGGGGAGTGGTTTCTTGTTCCCAGGTCTCTTTGGCTATATCCAGTATACCACGGGGTTGCCGTCCGTACAACAACTCAAAGGGCGAGAACCCCGTGGAAGACTGGGGAACCTCCCTAATGGCAAACAATAGATAGGGCAGGAGACAGTCCCAGTCCCTGCCATCTTTTTCCACTACCTTTTTCAGCATATTTTTTAGTGTTTTGTTAAATCGTTCTACCAGACCATCCGTCTGTGGATGGTATACTGAAGTACGTAACTGTTTGATTTTCATTACTTTACACAATTCCTTCATTACTTTGGACATAAAGGGTGTCCCTTGATCTGTTAAGATCTCTTTTGGAATACCAGTGCGAGTAAACATCTGAAACAGTTCTTTTGCTATTGTCTTGGAGGAGGAGTTCCTCAATGGAATTGCCTCCGGGTAGCGGGTGGCATAATCCAAGACAACTAAAATGTATTGGTTTCCTCTGGCAGATTTAACCAACGGGCCCACTAGATCCATTGCTATCCTATCAAAGGGTACCTCAATGATAGGCAATGGAACGAGGGGGCTGCGGAAATGTGGCAGAGGAGCAGACATTTGACACTCAGGACATGATTCACAGTATTTCTTTACATCGCCATGCACCCCAGGCCAAAAGAACCTTTGTAAGATCCGATCCTTTGTCTTTTCAGCCCCCAGGTGACCCCCCAGAGGGTGTTTATGTGCTAGATCTAAGGCTAGCTGGCGAAAAGGTTGAGGAACCACAAGCTGTTCGACCACTTCACTTCGGACTTTTTCAATTCTATACAGTAACTCATTATTAACAGCCATATGTGGAAACTCACCCTCTGCACCTGGAGCCTGACTCACACCATTTATTACAGTTACATTTTCCCATGCCCTAACCAGAGTAGGGTCCCTCATTTGGGCAGTACCAAAATTTTCTCGGGAGACCTCCCACTCTGGCATAGGAGATTCACTGGTTGTTTCCCCAGGTTCCCTTATTTCACCTGCCATAACTGTTAAAGGGTAAGACACAGCATCACCTCTGAGTTCCTCATCATTTTTACATACATTTTGCTCACATACAGGCAATAATACTGGAGGTTCAGATACACATTCCAACTTCATATTGCATTGTTTTTGCCCCTCCCACAAGGTCCAGAAAAGGGGAAAATCTCTTCCCAAAATGACACTGTGTGCCAAGTTTGGGACCACTGCTACTTCATGAGAGGCCACTCCACAGTTTGTTTCCAGGGGTAAAACAGCAGTGGGGTACTTTTTACAGTCTCCATGAACACACAGAACCGCTATGTGCCGTTCACCAAGCAGGTTACTCTTTACAAGACTGCCATGGACCAGTGTCACAAGGCTGCCTGAGTCCAGAAGTGCATGCACACTGTTACCAGCAATCTTGACCACAGTCATATGTGACTCAGAGTTCCCCTGGCAGACTGTTAGAGCAAAGAAAGACAGTCTGCGAGCATGGTCACACTCCATAGCAAGCGGACAGTTAGCTGCAATATGTCCCCATTCGTTACACCGCCAACATTGTATAAGTCCTGGGTTTCTAGAGGGAAGTCCCACTCGCTTCCCAGCAAACCCTTTAAGTCCCTCTGCAGCATGACGCTCCCCTTCTACACCCCCAAACACCACAGGTTTAGTCTTACCCATTGCCTTGGGAGCTGACGGCTTTGGGGCTGGGGCTCGCTGAGCTGTCGACCAGGCCAGGGATTCCTCAGCAGCAAGGTAGCATTCCACCATCTCGATTAGCTGGTCTGCCGATTTTGGATTCGAATGGCTCACCCATCTCCGTAAAGCTTGAGGAAGCGCTCGCAAGAAACGGTCCATAGTGATCCTTTCCACGATCTGAGGACCTGTTAACACTTCCGGCTCAAGCCACTTTTTCATCAGATGAATCAAGTCGTGCATCTGGGACCTAGGAGACTTTGACGGTGAATACTCCCAACTGTGTACTCGTTGGGCCCGTACGGCCGGCGTGACACCCAGACGTCTCAGGATTTCATTTCTCAGTTTGTCATAATCCTTGGCGTCTTCCAGGGCAAGGTCAAAATAGGCTTTCTGGGCATCGCCCGTCAGAAAAGGTGCTACCAACCCTGCCCACTGGGTTTTAGGCCAGGCCTCCCTTTCTGCAGTCCTTTCAAACGTATGCAGGAAGGCCTCCACATCATCATGCGGTGTCATTTTTTGAAGAAAACAACTAGCTCGGATAGAGCCAGCATTGCCCGGGACACCCGCTTGGGCCTCTGAGCTTCGCTCAGCAAGTTTTTGTACAACCTCAGTCAGAAGCTTTCTGTCAGCCTCTGCAGCTGTAGCCAGTCTTTCATACATTTCCTTAGATTGCTCCTGCATAGCTGTTGTTTGCTGCTGAAGGACTGCATTAGTTTGCCGCTGTTCAATAGTAGCCAGTGCCAATTGCTTGACTAACTCCTCCATTCTGCTGTACAGATTCTCAGTCCAAGGAGATGAAAACAATTATCGATGGCACTGTCCCTTTAAGAGCACTGCATTTCACTCTGCCACTTTGCCCGCATCCGAGCACCAATTGTGAGGGACTAGCATCAACTGGTAGGCTTGGCAGACAGTGAAGCAGGCTCTGACACAGTTTCAAAGTGCAAAACTTTGTATTTTTATTCCACAGCAAAGTGACACAAACAGTTCAAAGACAGTAAGTCCACAGCAAAGCAAACCTTAATATGCAGCGGGTTTCAAACAGCACTTTCCATGCAAAGTCCATATGAAAGGTGGTAGCTTTTGAATAATGCAATCCTGGATAACTCCCAGCAGTTTTGTCAGAGTCTCTGACTAGCAGCCATGCTGCTCACACACACCAACCAGGAAGTGATCACCTTTTTTATGTGTCAGCTGTGAAGCTGACCAGTTGAGGTAAAACCCGGAGTGCAATTCCACCCAGGATAGGACGACCAGAAGCACCCACCCGCCTTGCTTCTGGTCAGCTCCAGCCCAATAGTGAGACTTAGCTATTCACATAACCAAGCCACACAAACTCTGGAGCTGCTACTGCATGTAGCGTCGGATCCTGGGTGCAACATACCTCCCATCTACTACCATTCCAGACAAAGTGCATAAATACTTTCTATCCACTTTGTCACAGCCTATATACAGCATACAGGTAGATGACTAAAAGTAAAGTGAAAGTAGAAGGGAAGTCTGAAGCTAGAAGGTGGAAACTGGAAGTGGGCTCTGGAGCCCATATTGGCTATTTTATACTAGCCACTAAAGAGTTAAATATGACATCACCCAGCAGGGATGGTTCAAGAACCCACCGCCTGCTATTGGCTGATAAGAACACATGATAGCATGACAAGCACATTCTTTACTGTGCATGCACTGGAAAATTTCATTTTCCAATGACCTATTCCAATAAAGAGTTAAATATGACATCACCCAGCAGGGATGGATCAATAACCCATCGCCTGCTATTAGCTGATAAGAACACGTGATAGCATGACAAGCACAGTTTTTACTGTGCATGAACTGGAAAATTTCATTTTCCAATGACCTATTCCCTTGCTCTTAGGAGAACATTGTTTTCTGTTCCCTGGCTATTGTTTACCTTTAGGAAATACAAAAACACTCAATGTTTATCCCAAAAGACCTGGAGGTCTGTACATCTAGCTAGCTACATGTTGGCTAGCTACATGTTGCCCCTGATCGCCGCCGTCACCCTCTGATCCCCCGATCGCCGCCCTTATACATACCTCCCCCCGGAATGATGGGGGGGAGGTATGTCAGACGATGATGTCAGACGTCATGTCCGATCATCGCCATAGCGACGACAGAAGCTGTTCGGGGAAGTTGCAGTTCTCGCGGGATCGCGGCTAGGTAAATATAGCCGGTGGCGATTGGGGGGATCAGAGCGGTGCCGGTACGCTTGGGGCACATGTGTAGCTAGCCTAGTGCTAGCTACACTATATAAAAAAATTTGAAACAAAAATTTCCCTCCCGCGGACGCATGGCCGCAAAAATTGAATGCTACGTTGGTTAAAGAGACACTCTGCAGAGCAAGTCCTTTTACTAAACCAGTTATGTAAAGTGACTGAGGTCTCCGAATTCAAGCATATCATATTTAAATTCTAACACATTGGTGTGTTTTCTTCACAATCTTGTACAGATGTTGCTCTTGTATCCACAGAGGAAGGCTCACTAATGCCCACATCTGTATCCTCTTTTTCAGTGGCATCCTCATTAGGAAGATTATCTTCAGTTTGGGAAAAATAAGAAATACAACCATAATTACATCATATTTATAAGAGGCAGCATGTGTTAGACAATGGTGCAGAATCTTTTAATACACACGTTGCCTGGCAATCATGCATATAAAATTAATTTATATTTATTTTTCATTATTGACAATCAAACGTATTTACAGATGCCTACTGGTTGTGTAAAAAAATTACCAGAAACAGCTAACATGTATGTATTAGTCAAATATATGAAATTGGACTTTGTAGTATACAGACAATCAGGCACCATGTATCGATCAAAACTTACCTATTCTGCCACAATACATAATATACATTCTATGTGTTCGAGTCATCATTACATTATTAAAAAGGTAATGTGTAAAGTAAGAAACTTACGGCCCAGAATCCGAAGCGAATCAGTAAATGTGTATCTTCTTCTGTTTGTGGCCCTGGCACCACTTTTATCTAGAGTTTTCTTTCTGTCCAATTCTCTTCTGTAATTGTCCTGAAACAATTTCCACCATGTTTTCAATTGCTCTACTGTAAAAGAACAATACATAAATTATGTTTTATTTATTATTTCAGATTTCTGGCAACAGGACACACATATGCAGCACTACATTTCGAATATCGGCTGGGAAAGTCTACTATCCAAAGCATTGTATTGGACACCTGCAAAAAGATCTGGCAAGAACTACAGCAGGATTTTTTGCCTTTCCCAGATCAGGCACAATGAGAAAAAAACATTGATTTGTTCTGGCAGAGGCATCATTTCCCTAATTGCCTGGGTGCTGTCAATGGAAAACATGTCAGAATGGTTATGCCTGCTTCACCTGACAGCCAATATTTTAATTATCGCAAATTCTTCTCTATTGTGCTAATGGCTGTGGTGGATGCTGAATATACATGTATTTATATAGATGTGGGTGCGTATGGGAGCTATAGTGACTAGGCTGTATTTCGACACAGTCGTTTCAGCTTGAAACTTCAACTTGGCCAACTTAACATTCCTGGACAATGCCCTTGGCCTTATACATGGTCACCAGCCTATCCCTGCACATTTATTGGTGATGAGGCATTTGCCCTTTCAGAAAATGTCATGCGGCAATTTTTATCAAAGAGCCATGGCAAATGAGAAAAGATATTTTAAATTACCTTACTTTTTTTTGGACAGCGAGGAGAACACCAGCGCATACCACTAAGGCTGCATCTGGAATGACAACCAACTCATGTGTGCAGCACCTCTAATAGGCTTTCTGCACACTTCGCATTCAATTCAGATGCAAATCATATGCAAAACTGCTACTACTTATCATGCAAACAGGAAACTCAGGAGGAGTTTCCACCTCAGCAGAGCCAGGAAAGTGGTGGAATGCACTTTTGGCATCCTAGCAAATAAGTGGCACGTTTACCACACTGCCATCAAGATGCTACCCAATAATGCAGTAACTCTGGTGAAGGCAACCTGCATATTATATAATTATGTGCAAACAATGGAAGGGAACATGGTTGATGAGGATGTGATCCCTCCCACGTTTAGAAACTTTGCTGGCTCTTTGTTGAGAGGAACATATACTGCTCTATCTGAGAGAACAGATGGCCCACTATTTTTAAACACCACATGGTGCACAACCATTGTACATATTATAACCTTTATGTTGTGTGTTTTTGCTTTCTATTGAATTGTGGTTTTGCCATTGGAGAAGTATCGATAATTTAATTTGATTAAATATATGCTTTATAAAAAACATGATTTTTCTAGTATTATTTGTAAACCCTCCATACAGCTGAGCAATAATCAAAAAAATCTACAGACAGGGGAGGGCCTGGAAAAAAAAATGTGCCCATACAACATGGTGCTGTTACAAACATCCAGGATTAGAAAGCACACCTGTGTGTGTTTGTATGAGGCCCAGCTTACTACAGAAGCATGCTATATGATTCATAGCATTGCCTTCTTAAATCTGCTAGTCATATTACACGCAGGTAACATTCTAAAATCACACAATGCTGTAATAAAAACAATGATTATTGTGATTATAATAAGTACTTACTTTTCTCAGCTTTATTTCAGTCAAATCGTCCCAAATGTCCTCAGAAATCTCTGCAGCAAAATCTGCCCACAGCAAATTGTCCTTGGGGGTCTCTTTGAAGCCTGGATGCTTCTTATCATATAATTCTGGATGGCCCTGCATTTTAGAGATCAAGTCCTCCATTGTGGACCAAGCCCTGCGACTCATGGTGCAATGTTATGCCTACCCGGAAACGCTTCAAATTTAGATTGTCACAGGCTAAAAAGTGCTCATAAAATCGCTGCTGTAAGCCCTTTTTTTCACGCGTTTTGTGCTTTTCCTATACCTTCCATTATAGCAAAGGCGCTCAGAAAATGGTACATGTAGCGTGTTTTTGCGATGTGCTGAAAATCGAAACACTCATATCCAAACACTCTCATAGGAAATTTTTGCACAAGCGCTTTGAGGCTCCCTGCACACTGCATGCGATTCTGATTTTTAATCGTTTTTTACATCCAATTCCGATTTTTAATCGTTACTGCATGCTGCGTTTGTTTCCTCCGTTTTTCTATTGATTGCATTCAGGGAAAATCGGAATTGCAAAAACAATTCCACAAACACTCATAGTGTGAACAAGCCCTTAGTGTATATTGGCACTCTTGCACCTAACAATAACTGTATGGATCTTATTTAACATCCCTAATTAGCGCTTCAAAATTCTTTCACTACTGTTTTTCAGTGGATGTGTGCTATTTAGTGGCATTTATATATTTTTTGTTGTTGAATTTGATCGTAATTGATAAGCACTTTAGCACTTTGTTGGGTTCTATATTTTTTCCCCATATATTATCAGTTTATTTATTGAATTGCATTGCTTTTGTTTTCCTTTACAAGTTTTTTTAAGTTACTTTAAGCATAAAAAAGTGGGTGTTACTTTGTTGATCCCCATATAACAATTGAAACGTCTCATTAACTGAATATATGAAAACAATAATCTTTACCTTTGATTGCACTTTCTTTTGGGGCAAATGATCGGGGGGGGGGTTAGATTAGGGGGCGGCTGGTACTGATAACAATGGGCCTAGGGTGAGGAAGAGTACAAAACACCTTATGCATCGTGGTTTAAGGTTTTAGATTATGTTTTTAGATAGGTTTTTCTTTAGCTAACAAGGTCTTTATCAGCTTAATAGTGCTCTTTCATACCAATAATAATGTCTACTGAAATATCCCAAAATGTCTCCTGATCTCTTAGCACCTGGCTGGACTATTACAATGCCCTCTATGCAGACCTTCCAAATAAAGACTTACACCACCTACAGCTAGTACAGAATGCTGCCGCAAGTTTTCTAGCCAATCCGCGGGGGGTTGGAAGAAGCCCCAGGTATGTATATTATTTTCCCCACTCTCAAGTTTCCTTTAAAGGAAACCTAAACCATTTGAACAAAAAATGAGATTCACTTACCTGGGGCTTCTCCCAGCCCCCTGCAGCCGTCCTGTCACCGAGGCTAAGTTTTAGTTTTTGCTGTCTCTGAGTCGGCGGGCCACATCACCTGTGCAGCCCTGGCAATGCATATCCTTCGCTTTCCCCTTCTGTTGTGGAGGGGAACGTGAAGAAGGATACACATGGCCAGGGCTGCGCAGACGCAGTGGCCCGCCGACTCCAAGCCGTCAAAAGCAAAACTTAGCCACGCTGGGGGAACAGAGGATTATTGAGGGCTGGTGTGGGACAGGACGGCTGAAAGGGGCTGGGAGAAGCCCCAGGTAAGTGAATTTCATTTTAATTTAAACAGTTTAGGTTTCCTTTAAAGAGAAAGCATTATGGCATATGTTAAAATGTAACACACATTATTAAAAATATCCACTGTTTATGGGAATTATCTTGGTTTCAGCATCAGAAAAGCTTCTTATATCTATATATTGCTGTATATTGGTATGCAACCCCTCCCTTGGTAACAGGAAAAAAGGGCGCCAGCTAAGGGTGGAAGAAAAGATAGATTTTAATGCAAGTATCATTAATATGGTGAAAAAAGCAGAAAAAAGGGTGCCACGATAAATATTGTTGACAACATTAGAACATTATAGTTTTTGAAGTATTTTTTGAATAAGGTTTGTTTGTACTCAATCAGGTCATACGCCTCCTTTATTCTATCTCTCAGTTTGCTTAGTTTTTGAAGTATGTTATCGTTTTAGAAGCTTGCAACATTATAGTTTTTGTCATATTATTTTGTTTATATGTACAGATCAAAGATATTATTGTTACTATGTGCAAAGGGTGTTTCTGCAGAGGGAGTGGTTATGGTTAGAAACCACCAGGGGGAGTGGTTAGGGTTAGGCACCACCCGGGCGGTGGTTAGTTTTAGGCAACATCAGGGAGGTTAGGGTTAGGCACCACCAGTGGGGTGGTTAGGGTTAGGCACCACCAGGAGGGTTAGGGTTAGGCACCACCAGGGGGTGCTTAGTTTTAGGCACCACCAGGGGAGAGTTCTGTGTGAGAATAGGGGTGGGTTAAGCTGTATTGTTGAATTACGTAATGATATTTAACGTTAATATTGTTTCGCTATTATTTCTCATCTGTTTTTACAATGGTATTTATCGTTAGCAAAGCTTTACAACTTTGTTCATCGTTATCAGATTTCATTAATAACCAGGGCCATTTCGTTATCAAGTCGGGCAGTTTTCATTGGGGCCCTTTTTTTATTCACGCCCTCCCTTCTAGTGATGTTAAAGGTTCATACACAGAAATATATCTGCCTGGCTTATCGCTGAGGGCATTGTGCTCTAATTTGTTCACTAAGTTATACTCAGTAAAGTTCCCCTTTAAGTGCCGACTAGAGACTACATGAATAATTCGCCAAAACATTCACTCAGAAATCTAAACAAATATACTGTATATATATATTTCTAAAAGAAAAAAATATTATCTAAAGATATCTTTATTTTTAAGAGAATGACTGTGTATTCAAAACGCATGGCTTCCATAATTAGAATGTTTAAATGTAATGTAATAGCTAGAGCTTTTTTCACAAGAAATAAAATAGAATCTATTTTCTGAAGTAAGATACTTCTATTTCAGTAGCAGGAAAAAATATCTGCACGGGTGAGCACTGTTTTTTTTCTTCTGATAATTTCTTAGGTCTACTGTCGTAATATCAAAGAGTAAAAAAACTGAGAGGTATAAAGGACTTCCTTTAATGAGCTGTTATGGCTTCTCACATCACACTCATCCTTTTCTCCACTCTGGAAATAGATGTCAGACAGAGGATTAAATGGAGTCTGTCTGATAAAGAGAAGTATGGGAAGTGGAGTGTGCCTGTCAGTTCTACTAGACAACTGAACAAACCCAGCTGCCATGTGACAGAGATGTCAGTCTACCAAGGAAAACTTAATTGTGCTTTCCATGAAGGTGCCATTTAATGCTGAATCTTTGTCATACATATAATGGTCAGTTGTGTATTCTAAAACATGAAGGATGCTTAAAAAGCATTATACGCATGACAGTTTAACAATTCAGTCTCATATTCATTCAGTAAAAGACTAAAAAAATATCAAGTCTTGTTATATATATATATATATATATATATATATATATATATATATATATATATATATATATATATATATATACACATGCATGCATGCATGCATACATACATACTGCTGTTAACTGCTGATCAGGAATAATATCTGCAATAGAGGAGGCACAGGTAGTGAATGCACCAGGATCCCTGCACCAGAGGGATCCTCTTTAAAGGGAACCTAAGCTGAGAAGGATACAGATTTTTCCTTTTACAGTAATACCAGTTGCCTCCCGACTCTCCTGCTGATCATGTGTCTCTAATACATTTAGCCACAGTCCCTGAATAAGCATGCAGATCAGGTGCTCTGATTGAAGTCGGACTGGATTAGCTGCATGTTTGTTTCAGGTGTGTGATTCAGCCACTACTGCAGCCAAATAGATCAGCAGGACAGATAAGTAACTGGTATTGTTTAAAAGGAAACCTCCATATTCCTCATAGTTAAGGCTCCCTTTAAACCACTTTATTTATTGGAGCTTATCTGGTTATGATCTCCTCTCTACGTGATTTGATTAGTTTTAACCATTAACAGACTGCAGCAGCAACAGTACCTATTAGGTAGTTCTACTGAGTGATCAACACTGAAGGAATTCTGCTGCTGTTTGAGGATGGCTAGAAATGCCGATTTCTGTCGATTTCCAATTTCTGTTTTACAATTTCTGATTCTAATTTTTTATGAGTCTTTTCTTGGGGGGGGGGGGTCGATTTTCAATTGGAAATCATCAACTTATATTGAAGGATATACTCACGTGGCCATCACGTTTAACCTCTTGAGGACAGAAACTGCCCCTGATTGAATCATGGTATCACCACCCCACACCTAAGAATTATAGCAGTGGATGCTCCTCAAAGTAGGGAAAGACATTCAACATTTCTATTTTATAGCAAATAATCACTTTCTAAATAAACGGTAAAAACAAATTTCCTTTATTCAGTTGATGTCTGCTTGTCCTTTCCACAAAAGTAGAAATAAGGAATACTTTTCTGCCAAGGTATTATATTGCACATCCACGGATTTATTTATGCTAATTAGACTAACCATGTTCTACTCCAAGCTTCTAAGCCTAGTTTGTTTAACCTTTCCTGCTACGTGAGACATTCTTTTTTCATTTTTATTTTTTTTTTACTAATCTAGTTTTCGCGTACGTTAAAAAGGGGCGCTGGGAAAAAAGGGCGCCGGGTTTTTAACGATAAGCATGGATAACGTTTAAAATTGTATTGTACTGTATTTCGTTTAAAATTAATGTTTTTTAAAGTTATAAATCATTAAATAATGTGCATTAAATCGGCAATTGTAAAAACGTTAATCTTTTGTTTAAATAGTGAAACGTATAATAACGTTTAAAAAAAAATTACTAAGTAACCCTCCCTGTACCTACCCCTAACCCCTAGACCCCCCTGTTAGTGCCTAAACCTAAGACCCCCCTGTTGGTGCCTAAACCTAAGACCCCCCTGTTAGTGCCTAAACCTAAGACCCCCCTGTTGGTGCCTAAACCTAAGACCCCCCTGTTGGTGCCTAAACCTAAGACCCCCCTGTTGGTTTTTTCGTTTAAAAATAATGTTAAAAAAAAAAAAAAAGTACTGTTTTTCGTTTAAAAATAATGTTTGGGAAAAAATATTGTACTGTTTTTCGTTTAAAAATAATATTTAAAAATGTATAAATCATTAAATAATGTGTAATCATGAGAAACAGTAATAAAACATTAAGTCTCCGGGCGCCGCTTTTAAAACGTTAGTTTTCTCCGGCGCCCTTTTTTCCTATCGGGCGCCCATTAAACGATATTTATTATAGGAGTGAATGGCGGCGCCCGATTTGTCCACTAGCCTCAGGCGCCCGAATTTACTGTTTCCCTAGTTTTCAACCTATACTAAAACGTCACTGTTCTTCATGTAACGTGATGCCAAACACTCTATCCTAGATATGGCCTCCCAAAAGACATTTTATGTTTTACAGATTGTATTTGCTGTAGCTATTGCTCCTTGGCTCCTTGAATACAGTTGCTCAACCCATTATTAATCTGTACTCCTAAGTTTTTTTACCAAGTCAAAAGTTACCAGCTGTTTCTTATTTGGTTTAAATGGTGCTGTATCTTTTAATAAAAGGAAGATCTACACTTTGCCCACTTGAAACTTTATTGATGGGCATATCCAAGGTAAAAACCCAGACACACAGCTGACATGTTTCGGATTTACACTAGTCCTTAATCATAGCCATTTGTCACATAGCAGCCATTGCCAAAATATAGGTTCCGAGGTGTTGTGCATACCCGTAACCACGCCCATGGATAGGTAGGGACATAAACTGACCCACATCCAATTAAGTCAATCAGGTAATGTATTAACGAATGCACATGGCTAGAAATAGGATCTATATAGGATAGTTAAATCTGCATAGAACTAATGTTTAAAAACACAAAGGTGAATGCATACGGGAACAAATGAACAAAGGGGTGAGGAGAAACCAAATCGAACATGAAATATAGGATAACTACACAAATTCTGATTAATTAATTCAACACAAGATTAACCCTATAAGGAGAGCTTTAGAAAACATAACTTTTAATAAGATTGTGTGATGATCCGCTTGGCTGCCTGCACAGGCAGGCAGCTTTTTGACCACTGTTCAGGTCTGCATTCTGCAGGTCTCTGGAAGAGAGACCTATTGTCAGTTTTGCAGCTTGCTGCTGCTGAGGAATTTGCATGCGTTTGTCATGCAAATTGCCTAGCCACATCCTTTGTAGGCTTGCTCTATATATACCATGTGATCCCACAGTACTGGGCTGGTCATAAGGGTTTGTCCTGTGAAACACTCCTGGAGTGTCAGCCTTGCTCATTGTTTGAAGATTAGCCTAGAGTAATTCCTGGGACTGCACTAGGCAGGTTCCCTAGTGCAGTTAGGATTGCATATCTGTTTTATTTGTCTGTTGCGATTGTCCTGTCCCAGCGGTGGTCGACAGGAAGTCGTTCTGATCTTTGTTCTTGGAGTATAGCTGGAGCAGCGGTTGCTACCAGCTAACTCATCTGATCTGTCTTGCCTGGATCGCACTCGCCTTGCGCTAGTGCTGTGGATCCGTCTGATCTCCATCTCTCTTGCTGTTCTTGGATCGCACTTGCTCTGGCGGAAAGAGCAGTGGATCCAGCTCACTCTGTTTCTATACTTGGATCGCACTCGCTCTGGCAGAAAGAGCAGTGGATCGTATCTCTCACTTATTCCTGTTTTCGTGTATCTGTCTTGTCTGCTACGATCGCTTGCTGGAGGCTCGGTGAGGTCACCGTTAAGCAAGCGCTCACGTCCTCTGTTTCATGTTTGTCTGTCGGTGGTTAGTTAGGCGTGCTTGTCTCTGTTGTGCTTAACACGCGGAGACCGTGCAGAAAACGCGTTCGCTGTAGCGAATGAGTGCGGTGTTCGGGTTTAGTTAGCGTTTGTTATTTTCCTTATCTTCTCATTGTATGATTTGCTGTGCCTTTGCTACTCTCGTGCTCTGCCTTGCTGTAGCCTTGTGTCATCTCTGGCAATCGCTTCTCTCGCGATTGCGTTCCTACTTCATATCTGCTGTTGTGTGTGCACCGTCGCGGGTTGACGACTAGATTGGGGCACATACATACATTCTGTCCCTGTGCTCATTCTCTTTCGCAATCACTTCTCTTGTGATTGTGTTCTCACTTGGTTTCCTCTGTTTGTCCACCGTCGCAGGTTGGCTGCTAGATTGGTGGACATACATACATTCCTCATCTGTGCTTATTCGGTCTTGTGTCGCTGTTAGCAATCGCCATCTCTGGTGATTGCCTTTTCACTTTATCTTCCTGGTTGTGTGTTCATCGTCGCTGGGTGGCAACTAGCTTGGTGGACACACATACCCCTCTGTCGCTTTGATCTCTCTCTTTCAGGGCTATCTTGCCCTGCGTTTCTTTCCTTCGTACAATTCCTGTCTGGCGTCTGTGGCAGGGCAGAGGAGCAGTTTCTCTGCACTCCACAGCTCCACCTGCTGACAGGAATTTCCCTCTACAGGTGCGTTGCACCTTTTGCTGGGTTCCCTCAAATTATACGCTTGTGGAGGATTTCCGCAGTGTCAGCACACGTCTTGTGCGCTGATCACGGAGAGAATTCCACAATCGTTACAGATTGGTTAAAAGCTAAGCTGCAATATATTTAATTGAAATAATTGACCTGAACGAGAACAGGATCAAAGTCTGTTCTGGATCCTCATATGCTTATAGTGAAAAGCGCCTAGTGGGAACAGGATCACTGTATTCTAAACTGTAACGATCGGTGTCGGCACGCAGAGAGAATCTGATTATTGGTGATCTGCAGTATCACCAAGAATACAGATCTATACCTGATTATGGATGATCTGCAGAATCACCAATAATACAGATATAGTGCTAACCTCTGGACACCTCTAGATATATATGGTGAGTGTTTGGTGTAACAGTATGACTTTGAGCAACCCACCTGATGAACAGGTGACCCCAAGCAGTACAGAAGACACTGCTATGGAGAGTACAGAAACCTTCCAGCAGCCTGAGATTCTCCAAGGGGTGGAGTCAGGCTGAAGGTAGGAAGGACCAGAAAGTGAGTGACACCTGAAGGTGCATGTCACTGACTGATCTTGGAGACTATCTCTTAAGTGGAGAGAGATAGCTCTCGAGGTCGGGCAAGCCAGGTCGGCAACACACAGACAGATAAAGTATAAAGACAGAAGGCTGATTCGGTATCCAAGACAGGCAGGGTTTGGCAACGTGATATCAGATATGCGTGGTACCGAATCAGAAAGCAGAGGGATAGTCAGGAAAGCAACAAGTCATAACAAATATCAAACAACGCCTAGTCTTGGGTGTGAGGTCCGTGGTCTCTACACCCTGGAACTAGTTTGATGTATAACAGAATGATAACACAAGTTCCCTAGTCTTGGGTGTGAGGTCCGTGGTCTCTACACCCTGGAACTAGTCTGATGTATAACAGAATGATAACACAAGTTCCCTAGTCTTGGGTGTGAGGTCCGTTGTCTCTACACCCTGGAACTAGTCTGAAGTATAACAGAATAATAACACAAGTAATCTGGCTCAGTGTGAATTCCCAGGTCCTCCTAGTTCAAACACACTGTTGGATCTGACTAAGGTCTGAGTGCTTCCACGTAGTGATCGCAACGGCAGACAATTTGAGAGTGGCCAGCAGTAGCCATATATAGAGCAGTGCTCTCTGGCACCACCCTAAAGTGATCAACCAATGGTTACCAGCTCTGAGGTCAGCTGACCGGCCTGGTCAGCTGATCCCCCCTTGACCATCATAAAAGTTCTGCCTTTCAGCGCACGCGTATTCCCAAACCTGTGTGAACTAACAGGCTCAGCCACACCAGCTGCACGCTGCTGCATGCAAACCGCCGCGCTGGCCGCGGAACCAGCCACCTTGCTGTCAGTACATGCGGCGGCTTTTCCGCGTTCTGCCATATCACTGGATGCACGCTTCCGCGTGAAGACCGCTGCATTGGACGCGGAATCAGCCGCCTTGCTGTCAGTACACGCGGCGGCTTCTCCGCGTTCTCTCACATAGACCAAATAAATGCTACTATATATATCAAAAACCCCCACCAAGCCAACATGTTTCACCACCTTAACTGGATGCTTCATCAGGGGAAGAAATTGCCCAGTGCTAAGGGTGCAAGTGCATAGTGCAAAACAGCATTCAAATATACATTTTATTAAAAAGAGTAGATCAGAGCGATGTGCTCTCTGGCTCGAACAGCAGCTGCTGTTAGAGCAAGAGAGTTGAGGCTGAGTTTCTTGGATCTATTTGGGGTGGAGCTTCATGCAAGTTTTAGGGCAGAGCTTCCCAAAGGTTCTGGTGCTCTTTTTGAAGACATATATATTGTGGTGCCCTGAGCAACTGCTCACTTCGCTCAGGGCAAAGGTCAGCCCTGTAAGCGATCATTTAAAATATAAAATTTTAGTATAATAAACATACTAAAATACCAATAGACCAGTGACTGTTTGCACTTCTGTATTTTGCCTGTTGTTTTTAATGCATGCTTTTATAGTGCTTTTTCCTTTCAATGCACACACTTTTCAAATGAAGATTACAAATGTTTATAACTAGAAAACTCTTCATGCTACTTAACATATCTAAAGAAACAAACAAAAAGTACAAATGCTATTAAATCCATTCTCTGGACTTTCTCACAATCCCTCTATAACCATTGCAATATATTTGTATCAGCATAACTGTACAAGGGCCCTAATTGTATTGGGGGTTGCTCCCAAGTAATGTGGGGCAAATTCAGTGAAATCCCCTGCAGTCTTGCATCGGGGCCGCAAGACTCTAAGGGGTGCAGCTACAAGTTTTCCCTGTGATGCTGGGAGCAGTAATCTGTAGGCTAAAGCTAGGCATTGGGGAAAAGAGGCTCTAAGCTGTGGGGTAAACTGCAAGTATTCCCTGGTAAACCCTGGTTAACTGCAGCTGTAAGCATTACATAGTTAGTTTGTTTGAAAAAATAAATTTGGCCATCAAGTTCAACTAGAAAAAAATAAAATAAATAAGTAAGCATGAGGTACCTTTCTCTCCTGCACTCTCACATATCCCAGTTCATCCAGGGGAAGGCAAAACTAACCTTACAAGGCCTGGGCCAAATAACCTTTAAGGGGAAAAAAAATAATTGCTACAAGTGGCAAGATAAAATCCCTGGATCAACTTTGCTGGGAATTAAAGGGGAACTTCAGCCTAAACAAACGTACTGTCATTAAGTTAGATTAGTTATGTTAATTAGAATAGATAAATAATCTCTTACCCACCCTGTTTTAAAAGAACAGGCAAATGTTTGTGATTCATGGGGGCTGCAATCTTTGTCATGGGGCAGCCATCTTTTTGGTTGAAGGGAGGTGACAGGGAGCAGGAGACACAGTTCCAACTGTCCCATGTCCTGATCACCCCTCCCAGCTACACACCCTAGGCTTTAAATGTCAAATTCAAAATGTAAAAAAAAATTGCACCAAAACAGCAGAACTAGAACAACAACATCAGAAATCCCATCATGCTTTGCACAGCATCAGGGGAAAACTGCCCGGGCAGTTTTCTTCTGTGCAGCTAAAAATGAGGCTTGTATAAGAGAAACAAAGTTCTGATGCTGTGAAACTGTTAAAGAAACACCAGGCCTTTTCAGTGCTGCTGAGTCGATTTTTAGTCTGGAGGTTCACTTTAACCTTCCTGGCGGTAAGCCCGAGCTGAGCTCGGGCTATGCCGCGCACAGGCGCGGAGCTAGGGGGGGTCGGGGTAGGACAAGTGCCCCGGGGCGCCGGGTCCTCAAGGGCGCCCTCCGCCTAGCTGAGCTGCGGGTTTTTTTTTTCTTATGGGGGGGAGCAGCGCAGAGAAGAGGGAGAGCTGTGCGGACGGCGGGGAAGGGGGGCAATCACCCCCTCCTTCCCTCACCTTAGGTGCTCTCCCTCCCTCGCTCTCCCCTCCATTACTGTCCGGGTGGCTC
This sequence comes from Hyperolius riggenbachi, assembly GCF_040937935.1. NCBI lineage: Eukaryota > Metazoa > Chordata > Amphibia > Anura > Hyperoliidae > Hyperolius > Hyperolius riggenbachi. The sequence continues at coordinate 166,493,061 of NC_090656.1, read as the reverse complement.
GTGGCTGGCAGCGGCGGGCGGAACTCACCTCCGTCTCGCTCCAGCGCCGGCCGGAAGTTCGGGTCCCGCAGCCGCTGCTCTGGTCTGGACCAGACCAGAGTAGCGGCAGATCCATCCGGCGCTGCGACGAGACGGAGGTAAGTTCCGCCCGCCGCTGCCGGCAGCCACCCGGACAGTAATAGAGGGGAGAGCGAGGGATTCCTTCTGATTTTAAGGAACCCCATTGGTCTGCTAATGACCAATGGGGCTCCTTGGAGCCCAAATACAAAGATGCTTAGAGAGCTCTGAGCTATATAGCTCAGAGCTCTGTCGGGTCCGGACTCCGTGCAGGACGCTAAGTTCCGCTGGCTCCGCTGCCCTCCCCGCCTCTCCCACATGTCACCCACATGTGGGTGACATGTGGGTGACAGATGTGGGCGGGGTGGACAGCGGGGGCCAGTGGGGACTTAGCATCCTGCACGGACGCGTATGCGGCGGCTGAGCGGCGAGTGACGTCGGGTGCGGCGTAGTTACAATGTAACAAAGTTGTTACATTGTAATAACTTTGTTACATTGTAACTGATAGAACATTTCCGAGGATATTGCGAGGGATCATTTATTTAAAGGGACAGGTAAGTATTATTGGTTAATTAAGAATATTAAAGGACTTTTTTCGTGGTTATGTTTTTTGTTCAATTAAAATACTTTTTCTAAGTGTTTGTGTGTTTATTTACTTTTAACTCTTAAAGGAAATGGGTAAGGGGTACAAGTACCTCTATACTCATTTCTCCTGGGAGGGGGGGGGTGGGCATCTGGAGGACCCCCAGATTCCACCATGAACCCCCCCCCCCAGGAAATCGTGGCCTCCACCTCCACCGCCCATCGGAGGTGAAGAAGAGCCCCTTGTCCTTGGATTGGACAAGGGCTCGGAGGGGGAGGGGAAAGCTTGGCTGCCCCTCCCCTTCCGAGACCCCCCAATCCATGGACCATGCGGGCTGGTATAGTCAGGGTGCGGAGCCCCACGCGGCCGGTGCTCCGCATTCTGGCTATCCCAGCCTGCATGGGGGACAAGAGGTTAAAGAGGTCTGGGAGGGGGGACCCCACGTCGTTTTTTTTTATATTTCCCGCACTCAGAACGAAGTAACTAAAACTCTTCCCACTTGGGGGAATCTATGAAAATAATACACTATTGTTACCTGTGTAAAAAAAACCTGACATTTTCCGCATTTAAAAGACATTTTTGCCCTTGAAACTTAAAAATCGATTTTCTCAAAAACTATAAGGTCTTTTTGAAAAAAAAAATTTTCCTCTTATTCCTCCTGATCTCCTTAATATATTCTCCAAATTTGAGGTTTTTAGCATTTAAGGGGGCTTTGCTATTAACCCTTAAAGTCGGCGGCTACCTAACATTGATCCATGCGTCAACTTTTCCGCTTGGGAGCATGGCCATACGCATTAATTTCGTAATACCCACAGTAATGCGAAAATTACGCGAAAAATTACCCTTACGCGAAATTTCGCAAAATCCTTCTTCATTACGATTATGTACTTACGGCCATAATCGTAATTACACTAATTACGCGAAATTTTGCGAAATCGTAATTACGTCATTACGATCATCTCTATATACCCCTGGCTACATATACTGGGCACATATACCCCTGGCTACATATACTGGGCATATATACCCCTGGCTACATATACTGGGCACATATACCCCTGACTATATATACTGGGCATATATACCCCTGGCTACATATACTGGGCACATATAACCCTGACTATAAATACTGGGCACATATTATACCCCTGGCTACATATACTGGGCACAAATAACCGTGACTACATATACTGGGCACATATACCCCTGGCTACATATACTGGGCACATATACACCTGACTAAATATACTGGGCACATATACCCCTGACTATATATACTGGGCACATATTATACCCCTGGCTACATATACTGGGCACATATACCCCTAACTACATATACTGGGGACACATACCCCTGCCTACATATACTGGCACATATACTCCTGGCTACCTGTTCTGTGGACATCTCTACCCCTGGCTACCTGTTCTGGGGACATCTATACTGCTGGCCACCTATTCTGGGGACACCTATAGACCTGGGGCTACCTATTTTTGGGGAACCACTGCTGTCAGATTGAGTGTATTTTGGGGAACTGCTGCCAGGTGAGAGGTGTCTACCATATTAAGGGGGCATTCTGCCTATTTATGCGAAATGCTGTCTATTTATGTGCCTCATGACTGCTGAATTTGTCTTGTTGGGGGCCTCATGGTTACTGAATTTGTCTTGTTGGGGGCCTCATGATTTGTTAGGGGCCTCAAGATTGCTGAATTTGTCTTGTTAGGGGCCTCATGATTGCTGAATTTGTCTTGTTGGGGGCCTCATGATTGCTAAATTTGTCTTGTTGGGGGCCTCATGTTTGCTCATGATTGCGGAATTTGTCTTGATGGGGGGGGGGCTCATGATTGCTGAATTTGTCTTGGAACATGCTGTAAGGTACATACTGAGGGAGGGTGGGTGAGCGTGAGCCTGCTAACCTCCATGTACATTTGGCTCCACCCATAACCACGCCCACATTTGGCCATGCCCCTTCACCTTAGGGGGCGCATTAATAGTCTTTGTCCCCGGGCGCTGAAAACCCTAGCTACGCCTCTAGCCACGCAGGAGGATATCTCAGCCCCTGGTGGGGCGATTTGCCCCATTTAAAGTGCTGTGCGCGCAGCTAGCACTTTGCTAGCTGTGCGCACAGCTTGATCACCGCCGCTCTGCGGCGATCACCTGCACGCAGCAGCGGAAGAGGGCCCTCGCCAGAGCCCTGCGCTGCCCGGACCAATGAGTTCCAAGCAGCACTATGGGCTGGATCGGAGGCGTCTGACATCAAGACGTCGGCTGACGTCCATGACGTCATTCCGATTGTCGCCATGGCGACAGGAGAAGCCAAACAGGGGAACGCGTTATATACGTTATATGTTATATACGCGTTCCCCTGTTTGCTATTGATGCCAGCGACGATCGCACTAGAGGGACACATGCGCCCTCTAGTGGTGTTTCATGTAGCTACCACTCTGGTAGCTTTACATGAAACAAAAAAAAATATATTTTTTTAAAACGGATTTCTGCCTATTTGGCAGAAAAAAATCAACCGCCAGGAGGGTTAATAAAGATAATGATTCTTCTGGGCTACTTAGGCAATGGCCTATGTGGGTTTTGTAGAATTCAAGGCCTGAAGATAAGCTTGTGATAAAATGGCATTTTTTCACTTATTTATTTCCAGGGGTCTTGCTAGGATACTGGGAGATCCAGGACACCCCTGGTCAGTGGTCACCAGGTTAGTATCAATGCACGCCATACTAAGCAAAAAATGGGCATGGCAATGTAGAAGACAGCGAGCTTGGGTGGAGCCAAGTGTAAATGTTCATGCACCTAGCAGCAGTGTAAGGGCCCTTTTCCACGATCACTTGACAGGCAGTGATAAGACTCTTGTACTGGTGACTGCTCACTGCTGCTTGGTAACTGGTCAATGAGTGCGCAGCTCAGCCACTTGTGGAAAAGGGGCCAAACTTTTTTTCCAACAATGTATTTTTATTATATTTTCAGAAGCAAAACATTTGTTAACATACAGCATACAGTTGAGGATAATTCTACATTGCAGTGAGATAGTTAACATGCGTTCCTAGAGTAAGCAAATTTGGAGTAGATGGAGTAGGTGCAATTTCGGCTTATTGCCGGGTTTACCTTATCTCAGAGCAACCACAAACCTATAAGGCTGGTTGATTAGACCAGGCGCCCAGCTGAACTGGACAATTGGAGCGGTGATCAGGCGATCTACCAATTGTTATGATGGACACGTTTTAGCAGGCCGATGTTTACAACCTAATGAGGCTGAAGTGATATTTAAAGGTGATTTGAGTTGTTTTCAACCTTATAACTAATGATACTAGTAGTTTATAGCAACGACAACTAGGTAACATAAAAACAGGTGAACAGGCGACTCACTTATTTTATGATTAGAGAACACTTAGCTGTACATTCGATTACATGTATATGGCTACATTGATTAATCTTAATTAACCCTCTGGGCGATACAATTATATCGCCCAGGAGGTGGCGCAGCACTATTTTTTTAAATTTTTTATTTTTTAAATCATGTAGCGAGCCCAGGGCTCGCTACATGATAGCCGCAGCTCAGCGGCATCCCCCCACCCACTCCGATCGCCTTCGGCGATCAGAGTAAGCAGTAAATCCCGTTCAGAACGGGATTTCCTGCTGGGCTTCCCCGGTCGCCATGGCGACGGGGCGGGATGACGTCGTGACGTCAGAGGGAGTTCCGATCCACCCCTCAGCGCTGCCTGGCACTGATTGGCCAGGCTGCGCAAGGGGTCGGAGAGGGGGGGGCTGCGCGGCACGGCGGGTAGCGGCGGATCGGCGGCGATTGGAAGTTACACGCAGCTAGCAAAGTGCTAGCTGCGTGTAACAAAAAAAAATTATGCAAATCGCCCCACCAGGGCCTGAGAAATCCTCCTGCGCGATATACCGCGAGCTCAGCTCGGGATTATCGCTCAGGAGGTTAAAGGCATTTTTACTGGGTGTTCTGTTAAATTCTAGTAGTCTCGACCTTAAGCGTGTTTACATCATCATATTTTGCTTGCATGTGCTAAGGAGATTGCAAAATAAGAGAGGCTTAGCAGATTTCCAGTTTTTAGTAATCATAGATTGTGCAGTTAATATCAGATGACATATCTGGGATTTGTGTATGGGGTCTATTTCTTTGTAGTCTAAATGTAGGAGTGCCATACGTGGTGTAAGGAGAAAATTCGGGGCAATGGTTTGCTTAATACATGATTCTACGGCACACCATAGCATTTTACTTGAGGGGCAGTCCCAAAACATGTGGACTAATGTGCCTACCTGTGTAGCGCATTTCCAGCATTTTGGGGATAGGGTGGGGTTGAATTGCACTATTTTCCTGGGAGGTACCATCTAGTAATTATCTTAATAAATAGTTCCCAGTGGGTATTGCATTTAGAAAGCTTACTAACGGATCTAATAGCAGAGATTATTTGTGCACTGTCAAACTTGTGCATATTTATTAAGAGGGGAAACCGAAGGTGCGATTAGATCGTTGTACCATATTGTTATGGAGCCTTGTATTGCTTTTTTTGTGTTTATCATAGTTACAATTCCACTATTCAACTCTGGCATGGAGATTTGCTTAGATCTTAAAAAGCTTATTAGTTTATAGCATGTGAATCTTGCCTTGGTAGAAATATAGTATTCAGTTAGTATTTCAGAGAAGGTTTTGATAAGTGAATTTGAATAGAGCTCATTTAAGGTCGAGATCCCAGAATCTTCTACCTCAGCAATATTAATGCCTTGAATTAGGATTTGCATTGTGGATATGTAAATTTTGGGTTTTACACAGATCTCATCATGCGGTGGGTGTTTGAGGTAATACTCCCATGCTAGTAATGTGGATTGAATCGTTAGAAAGTTTGTTTTAGGTGGTCCATGTCCTAGGATTATGCTAGAGAGCACATCTCTCAGTTCATTTTTAAGCAGTTTACCTTCCATAGATACCCATTTTTTTCCTTCAGAGTTCGTCCACCAGGAGTTAACAGGTTCTAAATTGCATGCATAATAATAGGCTTTTATATCAGGGAGGCCAATCCCACCCATTTTCTTTGGCAGGATTAAGATGTAATGTGATATACGAGATTTATTCCCATTCCAAATAAAGTGATTTATAATTTTTTGGAGGTCTTTAAAGTACGTATTTTTGATAGGTATTGGAATTGTGTGAAATAGGTAAAGGATTTTTGGTAATAAAAACATCTTAAAGGCTGATAACTTGCCTGACCATGAGAGATAGAATTTTTTAAAGGTCGAACACTCTTTTTTGACCTTTTCCAATAGAGGTTTAAAGTTGTATTGGAATAAGTCAGATGCTCTTATTGTCAATTGTATACCCAGGTACTGTACAGCCAAGTCTGCCCATGGAAATGTAAACTTTTTTTGGATGGCAGTTTTAATATTTGGGGGCAAGTTGAGGCCAAGAACATAGGATTTATGCTGGTTGAGCTTGTAGTAAGACACATTGGAAAATTCTTGTAGTTCTTTGGTAAGGTGTGTCAGGGAATGTAAGGGGTTTGTAAGTACTAAAGTCACATCATCTGCAAATAGGCTGATAATGTGTTGATCCTTGCCAATTGTAATACCTTGAATGTTTGGTGACTGTCTAATTCTTTGTGCTAGGGTTTCCATGAGTAGTACAAATATTATTGGTGAGAGCGGGCAGCCTTGTCTTGTACCGTTGGTTATACTAAAGTGGTCAGATAGGAAGCCTGTGGCATTAACGCTAGCCGATGGGTTATTGTATAGTGCCATTATAGCTGTCAGTATGGGGCCTTGTAGGCCAAATTTAACTAGAGTTGCTCTTAAAAAACCCCAGTGGACTCTGTCAAGCGCCTTTTCGGCATCCAATGTAAGGAGCAGAGAAGGCGTTCGACAGAGGTCAATGTGACGTAAAATATTCATCATCCGCCTGGTGCCATCAGGCGCTTGCCTTCCCTTAATGAAACCTACTTGGTCTGTTTTCAATAGTATAGGGGTGATTTCCATAAGGCGTCTTGCTATTATTTTTGCATATAATTTAATATCAGTGTTGAGCAAAGATATCGGCCTGTAGTTGGTTGTACATGTGTAGTCTTTGTCTGGTTTAGGAATGACTGATATGTTGGCTTCGAGATATTCAGGATGATAGTGCCTAGCATAAATGTGTTAAATAGTTTAGTTAAGGTTGGGGTTAGTTCCTTTGAGAATAAAATATAGTATTCATTAAGGAACCCGTCTGGTCCTGGTGCTTTGTTTCTTTTGAGGGACTTAATGTTCTTTTCAACTTCTCCTTCTGTAAAGGGTCTGTTGAGGTCTGTTAGTTGGGATTGTGAGAGGGTGGGTAGGTCAATAGTGGATAGATAGATGTGAATGGACATAAGTGAAGGTTGGGCCGTTTGTGAGTCTGTTTGTAGGTTGTACAATTGTGTGTAGCAGCCTTTAAAGGCATTTGCAATATCTTTAGGATTTATGATTTTTTAATCGGTTTTAGGGTGTGTAATTGCATGTATTGTGGATATAATCTGTCTTGCTTTTATCATATTCGCAAGAAATTTCCCTGCTTTGTTACTTTGTGAGTAGTAGTTCGTTTTAGCGCTTTGTAAATTATACTCATATTTGTACAATAGTAGATCGCGGCGTTCTTGTCATAATAGAAATAGTTGTTTATAAGTAGCACTATCATTATTATGCCTGTGGAGTCTCTCAAGGTCATGTATACGTTGTATGAGGTCATTATATTTTTTGTCTCTCTCTTTTTTTTGTCTTGCACTGAATTTAATATAGAGGCCGCGCATATAAGCTTTGTGAGCTGACCATATCATTTGTTCACCGACGTCGGGAGTAGAATTTATATCAAAGAAGTTTTGAATTGATTTTGAGTATGTGGGAATAAGATTGGGATCTGTTAAGATCGCTTGATTCATTTTCCAGGTTTTAGGTTTAGGTGGGTTTAGGGTGTCTTTAATAACCATATCTATAAGGGCATGATCTGACCAGGTAATGCAATCTATGGATGTGGTTATCCCTTCCTGTAGTAGGAATCTATCTGTCAGAAAGTAGTCTATTCGGGAGTGTGATTTGTGCACAATAGAGAGATGTGTATACTCTTTATCAGTGGTATGCGATACTCGCCAGGGATCGAAAAGATCATTCCATCTTAAGGTTTTCTCTAAGAGTGGTAAAGGGGATTTCCTGCTGGAGGAGGAGTCTATATTTGAAACGCATGCATTGAAGTCGCCTCCTAGTATGAGGGTTTGATCTTGTTTACCTTTGTCATCAATTTCTAGGGGAAATGGCGTTGTGCTATATTGGGGGAATATAAGGCCACAATGGTTAGTGGCTGTTTGTTAATGTGACCTACAAAAGTTATGAATCTACCTCCATTGTCTATTTCTATAGAGGTAGTCATTACTTTGAGATTTTTGTGGAATGCTAATAGGACTCCTCTTTTCCTTTTGGTAAAGGTGCTGTGGTAAATCAGTCGAAAGTTAGGGTTTGTGCAGTACTTTGTGTCACTATTTAATAAATGTGTCTCTTGCACTAAGAGAATGTCAGATCGTTTGGAGCGGGCATCCGGCCAGAGAAGTTTTCTTTTAAAGGGGGAGTTTAAACTTTGAGTGTTGAATGAAGTTAAGGAAAGGTGGGGGGAAAGGCTGCGCATCCCTAAACACATGTTGCAATTGAATGGTTAATCGCACAGGCATATACCGCCTCTGCCAGACTGAAAAATGCATGCCCTGCATCCAAGACAAGTGCTAACAAATGTAAGTTACACATTTTTTTGCATAGCTGCTCCCGAGGTTTTAAATTTAGGTTAGGTCACTTGCCCGGAGATCTGCCTCACCGTGGCGCAAGTGTCTAGTATAATATACTTTGCATGCAAACCATATTGGAAGCTAAAGTACCTCCTAGTTTAATAAATGTTAGTACTTGTCTTGGATGCAGGGCATGCATTTTTCAGTCTGGCAGAGGCGGTGTATGCCTGTGCCATTAACCATTCAATTGCAACATGTGTTTAGGGATGTGCAGCCTTCCCCCCCCCCCTTTCCTTAACTTTGTAACTATGTAACTGTCAGGTTAGCTGCTCCCAGCCCCTCCTCCTGAGTTTCCGGTTTGCATGATAAGTAGTAGCAGATTTGCATATGATTTGCATCTGAATTGAATGTGAAGTGTGCAGAAAGTCTATATAGGTGCTACACACTGAGCTGGTGGTCATTTCAGATGCAGCCTTAGTGGTATGCGCTGGCGTTCTCCTTGTTGAATGAAGTTAGTTTAATAGTATTAACTGGGTTAGCCATAGACAATAATTAGTGTGTAGAGATTCACTTTGCAAATCACCCTTATAGAGTATATAGATAAGTACAGTAGTGCATTAATAGTTACATTTTTGAGGATGGGGGAGTGAGTCATACATGAACAAAAACTTAACAATAACCACATAAACATAAAACAAAACAAACAAAGTAGTGTGGAATATGAGTCCACGATTCTACACTTTATCTTGGGGTGTAGTGCAATAGCGTATATTGCAAGGAAGATAATGTTCCCTATATCAGGAATGGGTGTCATCAAAATGGCCGTGCTCGGCGGTGGATATCCGTGGTATACAGATCTATTGCTGTTTTAAGTAGGAGATGGAGTTGTGAAATTTAGCGATAAGTCACTAGCTGGTTTCGGGGATGCGGATTTGCAGTTTCTTAAGGAGAGCTGTACCTTCTGTGTGATAGATAATCACATGTTGTTTATTGCGGTAGGAAAATATAAGTTTAGTTGGGAATCCCCACTTGTATGGTATTTGTGCATCTCTCAGAGCTTTGGATAATGATTGCAGACTTCTCCGCTGCTGTAGTGTGGCCTGGGAGAGGTCATTGAACAGTTGGATCTTAGAGTAGGGTTCTGGAAGTTGGTCAGGTTTCCTGAGAGCTGCTAAAAGTTCATCTTTGGTTTAAAAGAAGAGGAATCTAGCTATTACATCCCTGGGAATATGATCCGGGAGATGAGAGAGTTTTGGCAGGCGATGTACTCTGTCGATTGTCAGTTCTATAGGTGACACATCAGACAGTACAGTCTTAGCAAATTTTGTGACATAGCCTCTTAACTCCCCAGTGGTAACTGATTCTGGTATGCCTCTCAGTTTTATGTTGTTTCGCCTGGAGCGATCCTCCATATCAGATGATTTGGTTTTAAGCCAGGCAATATCTTTAGTGTGCTGCTCAGTTACATCTACCATAGCATTGTGCTCTTTAACTATGTCAGATATTTTGTATTCAGATGCATCCACTCTTCTGCCTAGTGAAGCAATATCTTGTTGTAAGGAAGAAGCCTGTATGCTAGAAAAGCTGGAGAGTAAGTCTGCTCTGAAGGATAGCAAGATCTCCTTAATAAATGTCTGGAAGGCTGCTTGTTCTGATGCAGGGAAGGCCAGGATGTCAGTAGGGGGTGATGTATTTGGATGCACTGGGCCTATCTCCTGTGCACGCTCCTCTGAGCTCTCAATGCGTGGACGCTGTCTTGCTGGGCTATTAGAGGGGGACTGAACTTGATTGATCTCTGCAGGGAGGGAGGTCATTGGGGGAGAGCACTCACCAGACTTTGGATTGTTGTTTCTCTGGTTCTTCTCTCCTTCATATTGGCTGCGCTCTGCTGCATGTGTCTGTCTCCCAGCGCCATCTTGATAACCTCGTGCAGCCCTCTGTGTCTTTTCTGTGAAGAAGTCCGTGAGCTTCTTTGGCTTGTATGATTTACGCTTCTTGGAGGGGTCTGTCTCGAGCTCCATCTCCTCTGTCATGCTTGTGTTGTGCTGATCTGGGCTGATTTGAACAGCTATTTCTCCACCGAAGCTGGAGCTCAGGGTTTACACGTCCTCCCTGGTCTCCGTCGTGGCCATGCCCTCAAAAGGGGCCAACTTAAAGACAGAAAAGCATTGGCTGAAGCCCCTTCTCCTTTAATAGGCATAATTTAACATAAATAGGCAAAGCCCCCTCACCTGACATCGGTGTGTCCTCAGCTGCCTGGTCTTGAAGCTGTGATTGGTAGGTAGTTATGCTTAGCTGGGCTAGCAGTGATGCCATGCTGGTGATGAAGTTGCAATGGCAGTGATACTGGGCTGGCTGGCAGTGAAGCTGTGGTGGCCTGGCTGTAATGCTGGGCTGTGCTGGCAATTATGATTGGCTGGCAGTGATACTAGGCTGGCGGCAGTGATGCTGTGCTGGCTGAGTATTGCTGGGCTGGCTGGTGTTGATGGCAGACTGGCAGTGATGCTGGGCTGGCTGGTGGTGATACTGGGCTGGGCTGGCTGGTGGGGTGATAGTTAGCTGTCTGATGGCAATGCTGGACTGAATGGTGGCAATGCTGGGCTGGATGGTGGCAATGCTGGGCTAGATGGCGGTGATGATGGACTGCCTGGCAGAGATGCTGGGCTGGCTGAGGCAGATGCTGGGCTGGCTGGCAGAGATTCTGTGCTGGCGGGCGAAGATGGTGGGCTGGCAGCAATGCTGGGTTAGCTCTAGACTACCAGTCAGAGAGAGCCCAATATAGTGTAGTATGTTCAGCATAAAATTAGTAAAGATAATTAGTGAGAAGAGTATACTCACAAACGTGGGTTACCACAAAGGCAACCACTGTATAGGCAGGTGAGGAGATTAGACCTGTCCTCACTCAGGATTAGTGTTGGGCGAACAGTGTTCGCCACTGTTCGGGTTCTGCAGAACATCACCCTGTTCGGGTGATGTTCGAGTTCGGCCGAACACCCGATGGTGTTCGGCCAAACCGTTTGGCCATATGGCCGAACTAAGAGCGCATGGCCGAACGTTCCCCGAACATTCGGCTAGCGCTGTGATTGGCCGAACGGGTCACGTGGTTCGGACCCGAACGCGCTCTGATTGGCCGAACGGGTCACGTGGTTCGGGTAAATAAATACCCGATCCATGTCATTTCTCCGCCATTTGTCTGTGGGTTTAGCTTTGGGTAGGCAGGCAGGGTAGTTCTCTCTCCAGCCAGGCTAGCCAGGGTCCCCCCAGTCATTGTGTCGCTGCTGGGAACAGTAGTGCACCGCTCACCCACACTATATAGCATTGTGTTTACTGCCACTCTGTGTACACCGCTCACCCACCACTGTATAGCATTGTGTTTACTGCCACTCTGTGTCTCTGCTGGGAACAGTAGTACACCGCTCACCCGCCACTGTATAGCATTGTGCTCTGTGTCGCTGCTGGGAATAGTAGTACACCGCTCACCCACACTATATAGCATTGTGTTTACTGCCACTCTGTTTACACCGCTCACCCACCACTGTATAGCATTGTGTTTACTGCCACTCTGTGTCTCTGCTGGGAACAGTAGTACACTGCTCACCCACCACTGTATAGCAGTGTGCTCTGTGTCGCTGCTGGGAACAGTAGTACACCGCTCACCCACCACTGTAAAGCATTGTGCTCTGTGTCGCTGCTGGGAAGAGTAGTACACCGCTCACCAACCACTGTATAGCATTGTGCTCTGTGTCGCTGCTGGGAACAGTAGTACACCGCTCACCAACCACTGTATAGCATTGTGCTCTGTGTCTCTGCTGGGAATAGTAGTACACCGCTCACCCACACTATATAGCATTGTGTTTACTGCCACTCTGTGTACACCGCTCACCCACCACTGTATAGCATTGTGTTTACTGCCACTCTGTGTCTCTGCTGGGAACAGTAGTACACTGCTCACCCACCACTGTATAGCAGTGTGCTCTGTGTCGCTGCTGGGAACAGTAGTACACCGCTCACCCACCACTGTATAGCATTGTGCTCTGTGTCGCTGCTGGGAACAGTAGTACACCGCTCACCAACCACTGTATAGCATTGTGCTCTGTGTCGCTGCTGGGAACAGTAGTACACCGCTCACCAACCACTGTATAGCATTGTGCTCTGTGTCGCTGCTGGGAACAGTAGTACACTGCTCACCCACCACTGTATAGCATTGTGCTCTGTGTCGCTGGTGGGAACAGTAGTACACCGCTCACCCACCACTGTATAGCATTGTGCTCTGTGTCGCTGCTGGGAACAGTAGTACACCGCTCACCAACCACTGTATAGCATTGTGCTCTGTGTCGCTGCTGGGAACAGTAGTACACCGCTCACCAACCACTGTATAGCATTGTGCTCTGTGTCGCTGCTGGGAACAGTAGTACACCGCTCACCAACCACTGTATAGCATTGTGCTCTGTGTCGCTGCTGGGAACAGTAGTACACCGCTCACCAACCACTTTATAGCATTGTGCTCTGTGTCGCTGCTGGGAACAGTAGTACACCGCTCACCAACCACTGTATAGCATTGTGCTCTGTGTCGCTGCTGGGAACAGTAGTACACCGCTCACCAACCACTGTATAGCATTGTGCTCTGTGTCGCTGCTGGGAATAGTAGTACACCGCTCACCAACCACTGTATAGCATTGTGCTCTGTGTCGCTGCTGGGAACAGCACCTCCAACACCGATCGCCTAGAGAAGATGGTCAAGGACTACATGTCAGATGGCGTAGCTGTGTTGAACAATCCATCTGCACCCTTCAACTATTGGGTATCGAAGCTAGACACCTGGCACGAACTGGCAATGTACGCAATAGAGGTGCTGGCTTGTCCGGCAGCCAGCGTTATGTCGGAACGCTGTTTCAGTGCTGCCGGAGGCATCGTCACAGATCGGCGTATCCGCCTCTCCACAGAAAATGCAGACCGTCTGACTCAAATTAAAATGAATCAATCCTGGATTGGAAACGACTACGCAACACTCCCGGACCCCAACCAAATAACATGAACAATTCCTGGAACCTCTTATCTGTATTACATTTATGACTGCATGGCGGCAAAATGCATGCTATCCGCACGCTTCTTGTCCTCATGCAAGGCCTGGGTTGTTGTGTCTCAAAGCGTGGCCTTCTCCTCCTGCGCCGCCCTCCTCCTGTTCCATCACGTGTGCTGCTGCTGGGTTAGCGTTACCGGTCCCTTTTCCTGGAACCTCTTATCTGTATTACATTTATGACTGCATGGCGGCAAAATGCATGCTATCCGCACGCTTCTTGTCCTCATGCAAGGCCTGGGTTGTTGTGTCTCAAAGCGTGGCCTTCTCCTCCTGCGCCGCCCTCCTCCTGTTCCATCATGTGTGCTGCTGCTGGGTTAGCGTTACTGGTCCTTTTTCCTGGAACCTCTTATCTGTATTACATTGATGACTGCATGCCGACAAAAAGCATGTTACCGGTGCAAAGAAAACAGACATTTCCCGCATTTAAAAGACAGTTTTCCCTTTGAAACTTTAAAATCGATTTTCTCAAAAACTATAAGCTCTTTTTGCTAAAAAAAAATTTCCTCTTGTACCCACTCCCAAGGTGCACATACCCTTTAAATTTGAGGTATGTAGCATGTAAGGAGGCTTTACAAAGCACGAAAGTTCGGGTCCCCATTGACTTCCATTATGTTCGGAGTTCGTCTCGAACACCCGAACATCGTGGCCATGTTCGGCCTGTTCGGCCCGAACCCGAACATCTAGATGTTCGCCCAACACTACTCAGGATTAAGAAGTCGCTCTCTGTAGATCAGAAAAGGGGTAGATCACCCCTCCATCAGGGGTGGACACGGTACAGCAAATGGGGAACAGAGGGGCCAGCAGGTTAAAAGTGGATTAAACCTTTAAAATTTGCTTGGAGAAAGCAGTGGACTTACCTCCATAAAGCAGACACGAAAGTGTAACGATTGGTGTCAGCACGCAGAGAGAATCTGATTATTGGTGATCTGCAGTATCACCAAGAATGCAGATATATATCTGCATTCTTGGTGATACTGCAGATCACCAATAATCAGACTCTCTCTGTGTGCTGACACCAAGAACGGCAGACCACTTGCAACTGGCCAGCAGTAACTATATATGGAGTAGTGCTCTCCAGCACCACCCCTAATTGATCAACCAATAGTATCCTGCTCTGGAGACAGCTGATCGGCGAGATCAGGTGACTCTCTCTACCCAGTATAAGAATTCTGCCTCTCAGCGCGCGTGCTCCTAAGCCTGTGTGCACTAACAGACTCAGCCACACCAGACACACGCTGCCGCGTGCAAACCGCCGCGCTGGACGCGGAACCAGCCGCCTTACTGTTGCATGCGGCGGCTTTTCCGCGTTCTGCCCTGCTACCAGACACATGCTTCCGCGTGCAAACCACCGCATTGGACGCGGAATCAGCCGCCTCCTCAGTAGCACACGCGGCGGCTTTTCCGCATTCTCTCACAGTAAGACTCTCTGTATAATAGTAATCACATTTATTGTATAGTACCCCAAAAGTGCAACGCGTTTTGCAGGCCACGCCCGCTTCATCAGGCAATAAACGTGGGGACAAACAGAATTTCAGCAGTAGCAGGAGTAGCGCCTCAGGCACAGAAGTTCAGACTGGGCTGTGCAGGGCAGGCTGTGCGGGCAGGCTGGGCAGCTTTGTGACTGGGCTGTGCAGCTTTGTGGCTGGGCTGTGCATGGCAGACCCCATAGATGCAGAGTTCTTCAGAAGGAGAAACACTCCCATCTGCAACTCACTCCAAGCATTCCCAGCACCTCCTCCTGGTACCTTGCCTTAGCACTTAGCAGCAGTCACAGAAGGGGAGAGGCTCAATCAATAAAAAAAAGATAATCCTAACTAAATTGATTACATATTTAATAAAAAAAAATGAAATATGTCCACATTATTTAAAAAAAAAAATAATAAGGGAAAGGGAGTAGTGAAAGAAAAATTTAAATTACCTCCGCTTCAAGTCTAAACAGCAGCCATGACAGTCTGACGTAATATTTGCTTCATTCAGCTGCAAAACAAAATAAATTGCCTTTGACTTTTTCAGCCTTCCAGTTTTTCTTTCTGTTTACTTTTTAGGATAGATAAAGCTGCATTTGACTGCTGTTAAACTGCCTACTTTTCCATAGGTAAAGGCACAATTTTTTGTCTGTTCTAAACCCTACAAAGGAAAAAAATGAAAAGGGGCATCAGACAAGTTAATAATTGTACTAGTACAATGCGGCCCATATGCAATTAACTTTTTCTCCTTCGTTTTTGCCAAATTGATATTTTCACACCTTGTAAATAAAATGCATTTAACCACTTCACCACTGAGGGGTTTTACCCCTTGAACACCAGAGAAAATTTCACCTTTCAGCGCTCCTTACATTCATTCGTCTATAACTTTATTATTTATCACAAAGAAATGAACTATATCTTGTTTTTTTCGTCACCAATTAGGCTTTCTTTAGGTGGGACATTATGCCAAGAATTATTGTATTCTAAATGTGTTTTAATGGGAAAATAGGAAAAAATGTGGGAAAAAATATTTTTCAGTTTTCGGCCATTATAGTTTTTAAATAATGCATGCTACTGTAATTAAAACCCATTAAATGTATTTTCCCATTTGTCCCAGTAATAAAACTGTTTAAATTATGTCCCTATCACAATGTTTGGCTTTAATATTTTATTTGGAAATAAAGGTGCATTTTTTTCAATTTTGCATCCATCCCTAATTACAAGCCCGTAGTTTATAAAGTAACTGTGTTATACCATCTTGACATAAATATTTAAAAAGTTCAGTCCCTAAGGTAACTATTTATGTTTTATTTTTTTATTGTATTTTTTTTTTAATTACAAAAAGAAAAAAAATTGGGGAGTGTGGGAGGTAATGAGTTAATTAATTGTGTAAAACTAATGTATTTGTATATGTAAAATGCTTTAGGGTGTAGTTTTACTATTTGGCCACAAGATGGCCACAGTGAGTTTGTGTTCATGCAACCTGTTAGCGTCCGGAAGGATGCTTACAGGAAGCACTATGAGGCTGGGAAAATCACAATGATCGTGCTGTTTCTCATAGAACCAGCAGATCATTGCGGGGGCTTAGATCAATGAATGGGAATGGATTTTCCCATTCATTAATCTTCAGGCGAGTGGGCGGCGGCTTGCACAAGTGGCGGGAGCGCGCACACGAGCGGCGGGAGCGCAGACAGCGGCAGCAGTGCGGGAGGTACGTATTTCTCCATCCCTTGGTTTTTTAAGGGTGGAAAAAGGGACGGAGAAATTCGTACCGTGGGGGGTAAAGTGGTTAAACCCCCAGCAAGCAAGAAAGTACACACAATAATCTTAATAGTGCTTTATCTTAAAGATGAAGATGAAAAATAATCACCAAGGAGAAAACTTAGGAGAAAAAGTGAATTGCATATGGGCCTGTGTATCCATGTTAGTGTTGGGCGAACACCTAGATGTTCGGGTTCGCGATGTTCGCCGAACATCGCCACGATGTTCGGGTGTTCGACCCGAACTCCGAACATAATGGAAGTCAATGGGGACCCGAACTTTCGTGCTCTGTAAAGCTTCCTTACATGCTACATACCCCAAATTTGCAGGGTATGTGCACCTTGGGAGTGAGTACAAGAGGAAAAAAAAATTAGCAAAAAGAGCTTATAGTTTTTGAGAAAATCGATTTTAAAGTTTCAAAGGGAAAACTGTCTTTTAAATGCGGGAAATGTCTGTTTTCTTTGCACAGGTAACATGCTTTTTGTCGGCATGCAGTCATAAATGTAATACATATAAGAGGTTCCAGGAAAAGGGATCGGTAACGCTAACCCAGCAGCAGCACACGTGATGGAACAGGAGGATGGTGGCGCAGGAGGAGAAGGCCACGCTTTGAGACACAACAACCCAGGCCTTGCATGAGGACAAGAAGCGTGCGGATAGCAATTTGCGTTTTGTCACCATGCAGTCATAAATTTAATACAGATGAGAGGTTCAATAAACAGGGACCGGAAACGCTAACCCATCACAGATGTTCATTGTTCATGTTACTTGGTTGGGGTCCGGGAGTGTTGCGTAGTCGTTTCCAATCCAGGATTGATTCATTTTAATTTGAGTCAGACGGTCTGCATTTTCTGTGGAGAGGCGGATATGCCGATCTGTGACGATGCCTCCGGCAGCACTTAAACAGCGTTCCGACATAACGCTGGCTGCCGGGTAAGCCAGCACCTCTATTGCGTACATTGCCAGTTTGTGCCAGGTGTCTAGCTTCGATACCCAATAGTTGAAGGGTGCAGATGGATTGTTCAACACAGCTATGCCATCTGACATGTAGTCCTTGACCATCTTCTCCAGGCGATCGGTGTTGGAGGTGGATCTGCACGCTTGCTGTTCTGTGTGCTGCTGCATGGGTGTCAGAAAATTTTCCCACTCCAAGGACACTGCCGATACCATTCCCTTTTGGGCACTAGCTGCGGCTTGTGTTGTTTGCGGCCCTCCTGGTCGTCCTGGGTTTGCGGAAGTCAGTCTGTCGGCGTACAACTGGCTAGAGGAGGGGGAGGATGTCAATCTCCTCTTTAAAGTCTCCACAAGGGCCTGCTGGTATTCTTCCATTTTGACCTGTCGGACTCTTTCTTCAAGCAGTTCTGGAACATTGTGTTTGTACCGTGGATCCAGAAGGGTATAAACCCAGTAATTGGTGTTGTCCAGAATGCGCACAATGCGTGGGTCGCGTTCAATGCAGTCCTAGGCCGAAGAGGTCATAGCCTAGGGTCACAAAAACCTGTTTATTTGGGCTATTTCAATGGTAGTGATGGTGACGTACATAAATCTCAGCTATGGCCGTTAGCAACGTCTGAATTTCACGAAATGTCTCATGCAGGTAGAAGACATATTGTTAGACTTGGATTCCAAAGATGGGGTCCCTACATCTCTGCAAACCAGAGTTACAGGGGTCCAAAATTGGTAAAATCCCCCATAGACTTTCATTGCCTCCCTATTTCACTTTCCAAAATCTCACATCTTTTCAAAGGGCAATGGCTCAGCAGTACCAAATTTTCTAGCATTGTAGGGACCCTTAGGGGGAACATGACTGGTGAGTTTTGCCACTGCTGAGCCATTGCCCTTTGAAATGGTGTGAGATTTTGGAACGGTAAATAGTAGGCCCTATGGGGGATTTTACCAATTTTGGACCCCTGTAACTCTGGTTTGCAGAGATGTAGGGACCCCATCTTTGGAATCCAAGTCTAACAATATGTCTTCTACCTGCATGAGACATTTCGTGAAATTCAGACGTTGCTAACGGCCATAGCTGAGATTTATGTACGTCACCATCACTACCATTGAAATAGCCCAAATAAACAGGTTTTTTGACCCTAGGCTATGACCTCTTCGGCCTAGGACTGCATTGAACGCGACCCACGCATTGTGCGCATTCTGGACAACACCAATTACTGGGTTTATACCCTTCTGGATCCACGGTACAAACACAATGTTCCAAAACTGCTTGAAGAAAGAGTCCGACAGGTCAAAATGGAAGAATACCAGCAGGCCCTTGTGGAGACTTTAAAGAGGAGATTGACATCCTCCCCCTCCTCTAGCCAGTTGTTCACCGACAGACTGACTTCCGCAAACCCAGGACGACCAGGAGGGCCGCAAACAACACAAGCCGCAGCTAGTGCCCAAAAGGGAATGGTATCGGCAGTGTCCTTGGAGTGGGAACATTTTCTGACACCCATGCAGCAGCACACAGAACAGCAAGCGTGCAGATCCACCTCCAACACCGATCGCCTGGAGAAGATGGTCAAGGACTACATGTCAGATGGCATAGCTGTGTTGAACAATCCATCTGCACCCTTCAACTATTGGGTATCGAAGCTAGACACCTGGCACAAACTGGCAATGTACGCAATAGAGGTGCTGGCTTGCCCGGCAGCCAGCGTTATGTCGGAACGCTGTTTCAGTGCTGCCGGAGGCATTGTCACAGATCGGCGTATCCGCCTCTCCACAGAAAATGCAGACCGTCTGACTCAAATTAAAATGAATCAATCCTGGATTGGAAACGACTACGCAACACTCCCGGACCCCAACCAAGTAACATGAACAATGAACATCTGTGATGGGTTAGCGTTTCCGGTCCCTGTTTATTGAACCTCTCATCTGTATTACATTTATGACTGCATGGCGACAAAGCGCAAATTGCTATCCGCACGCTTCTTGTCCTCATGCAAGGCCTGGGTTGTTGTGTCTCAAAGCGTGGCCTTCTCCTCCTGCGCCACCCTCCTCCTGTTCCATCACGTGTGCTGCTGCTGGGTTAGCGTTACCGGTCCCTTTTCCTGGAACCTCTTATATGTATTACATTTATGACTGCATGCCGACAAAAAGCATGTTACCTGTGCAAAGAAAACAGACATTTCCCGCATTTAAAAGACAGTTTTCCCTTTAAAATCGATTTTCTCAAAAACTATAAGCTCTTTTTGCTAAATTTTTTTTCCTCTTGTACCCACTCCCAAGGTGCATATACCCTGTAAATTTGGGGTATGTAGCATATAAGGAGGCTTTACAAAGCATGAAAGTTCGGGTCCCCATTGACTTCCATTATGTTCGGAGTTCGGCTCGAACACCCGAACATCGCGGCCATGTTTGGCCCGAACATCTAGATGTTCGCCCAACACTACACGTGACCCGTTCGGCCAATCACGGCGCTAGCCGAACGTTCGGGTAACGTTCGGCCATGCGCTCTTAGTTCGGCCATATGGCCGAACAGTTTGGCCGAACACCATCAGGTGTTCGGCCGAACTCGAACATCACCCGAACAGGGTGATGTTCTGCAGAACCCGAACAGTGGCGAACACTGTTCGCCCAACACTAATCCATGTCTCACATCTCGTCATGCCACAATGTAAGTTCAGGTATGTTTTAAAGGGGACATTGTGCCCGTTGCAAGTAATAAAATCACCCTATTTTTACCTTTCATGCTGTATTCAATGCATTTTATGAAAATACATGTTTCTATTTTTGCAAAAGCCTTTGTACAGGCAAAAGCATTATTTTTTTGCTACTGAAGAAAATTCTCAACAATCAAGGTACAGAATTAAATTCAATCATCCAATATATCTTTTAACTTTTAACTTGCAAATGTTTTCCTAACTGTAGAGGTGCAACATCATTACTACACATTTACAGTGGCTTGCAAAAGTATTCGGCCCCCTTGAAGTTTTCCACATTTTGTCATATTACTGCCACAAACATGAATCAATTTTATTGGAATTCCATGTCAAAGACCAATACAAAGTGGTGTACATGTGAGAAGTGGAACGAAAATCATACATGATTGCAAACATTTTTTACAAATCAATAACTGCAAAGTGGGGTGTGCATAATTTTTCAGCCCCCTTTGGTCTGAGTGAAGTCAGTTGCCCATAGACATTGCCTGATGAGTGCTAATGACTAAATGGAGTGCACCTGTGTGTGATCTAATGTCAGTACAAATACAGCTGCTCTGTGACGGCCTCAGAGGTTGTCTAAGAGAATATTGGGAGCAACAACACCGTGAAGACCAAAGAACACCAAGACAGGTCAGGGATAAAGTTATTAAGAAATTTAAAGCAAGCTTAGGCTACAAAAAAATTTACAAAGCCTTGAACATCCCACGGAGCACTGTTCAAGCGATCATTCAGAAATGGAAAGAGTATGGCACAACTGTAAACCTACCAAGACAAGGCGTCCACCTAAACTCACAGACCGAACAAGGAGAGCGCTGATCAGAAATGCAGTCAAGAGGCCCATGGTGACTCTGGACGAGCTGCAGAGATCTACAGCTCAGGTGCGGGAATCTGTCAATAGGACAACTATTAATCATGCACTGCACAAAGTTGGCCTTTATGGAAGAGTGGCAAGAAGAAAGCCATTAACAGAAAAGCATAAGAAGTCCCATTTGCCGTTTGCCACAAGCCAGGTGGGGGACACAGCAAACGTGGGAGAAGGTGCTCTGGTCAGATGAGACCAAAATGGAACTTTTTGGCCAAAATGCAAAGCGCTATGTGTGGCGGAAAACTAACACTGCACATCACTCAGAACACACCATCCCCACTGTCAAATATGGTGGTGGTAGCATCATGCTCTGGGGTGCTTCTCTTCAGCAGAGACAGGGAAGCTGCTCAGAGTTGATGGGAAGATGTATGGAGCCAAATACAGGGCAAACTTGGAAGAAAACCTCTTGGAGTCTGCAAGACTTGAGACTGGGGCGTAGGTTCACCTTCCAGCTGGACAAGGACCCTAAACATAAAGCCAGGGCAACAATGGAATGGCTTGAAACAAAACATATCCATGTGTTAGAATGGCCCAGTCAAAGTCCAGATCTAAATCCAATCGTGAATCTGTGGCAAGATCTGAAAACTGCTGTTCACAAATGCTGTCCATCTAATCTGACTGAGCTGGAGCTGTTTTGCATAGAAGAATGGGCAATGATTTCAGTCTCTAGATGTGCAAAGCTGGTAGAGACATCCCCTAAAAGACTGGCAGCTGTAATTGCAGCAAAAGGTGGTTCTACAAAGTATTGACTCAGGGGGCTGAATAATTATGCACACCTCACTTTGCAGTTATTTTTTTTTAAATGTTTGGAATCATGCATGATTTTCGTTCCACTTCTTACGTGTACACCACTTTGTATTGGTCTTTCACGTGGAATTCCAATAAAATTGATTCATGTTTGTGGCAGTAAGAGATACTGCTTGCTTGGCAGTTGGCAACAGCCATTATCTCACACGTTGCAATGACATTCCCAGACAGGAAACTGTCATGGTCGTGGCAATGACATCACACTGTGGGAAGCATTTTGCCTCAATATCAGCCACACAGACACCCCTAATGATCTATTTGAGAAAAGGTAAATATAACATAACCTGCACACTACACACATTAACCACTTGCCGACCGCGCACTCATAACGCGCGTCGACAAAGTGGCAGCTGCAGGACCAGCGACGCAGTATTGCGTCGCCAGCTGCAGGCTGATTAATCAGGAAGCAGCCGCTCGCGTGAGCGGCTGCTTCCTGTCAATTCACGGCGGGGGGCTCCGTGAATAGCCTGCGGGCCGCCGATGGCGGCTCGCAGGCTAAATGTAAACACAAGCGGAAATAATCCGCTTTGTTTACATTGTACGGCGCTGCTGCGCAGCAGCGCCGTAAGGCAGATCGGCGATCCCCGGCCAATCAGCGGCCGGGGATCGCCGCCATGTGACAGGGGACAGCCTGTCACTGGCTGCACAGGACAGATAGCGTCCTGTGCAGCCCCGATCTCCGGGGGGGGGGGGAGCAGGTAGGAGAGGGTGGGGGGAATTTTGCCGCGGAGGGGGGCTTTGAGGTGCCCCCCCCCCGCCAGCCACACGCAGGCAGGAGAGATCGGACCCCCCCAGCACATCATCCCCCTAGTGGGGAAAAAAGGGGGGCAATCTGATCTCTCTGCCTGCTACCTGATCTGTGCTGGGGGCTGCAGAGCCCACGCAGCACAGATCACTAAACACAGCGCTGGTCCTTAAGGGGGGGTAAAGGGTGGGTCATCAAGTGGTTAATCTTATTTTACTGTTCTAGCATCTTTGTACATCCAGGGATGCTCATGAAGCACTCTATATTGTCAAAGGCTGGTTTACATATTTTTTTGTATGCATTGCAGATAGTGATGCTCTTAAAGCTCTTAAACATATTTTTGACTTTTACGTTGTTGAATCAGTGATTTGTATGATATTGTATTTTTTTGTATTTTTCTTTGAAACCCCAAATGTATGCATTGCACTGAATACTTTTACAAATTAAATTAGAGTGTTTAGAAGATTTTCAATTGTGTCATTATTTGATGTTTTGGCAGAATGCAGTTCCACAAAAAAATCACAAATATGTCCTGTTTTGAATTACTTGGCAAATAAAATGCGGTTAGCATGTATTAGTAGTTTGATTTCTTCAGTTATACTGAAATGAGAAGCATTTCTTCACTGTTTATCAAGCAACTTGCTGACCACCATTAGTTGCATAAGGCATTTATGTGAAAATATTGTATGGAAAAAGTCAGTTGTTGTTAGTCTATAATCATTAACCATATTGTGAAAAACTAAATGTCCAAATTACTAAGATAGTTTCAGTTAAGTCAGCACTCAGCCCCCCTTATGCATAATTTGATAAGTTTTAAGAAAAGTTCAATTAAAGGTAATAGCAGGGTAGGGAGATTGCAATGCGTGATGCATACTTAGTAGAAATCATTTACTGCCTGCGCTTAGACATTTGTCTTGGGTTAGAATAAAGCACTTAGTTGTATATGCTGGTTTTAAAAGCATGCAGAAAAAATGTTTTTGTTTTGTTTTTTCAAATAGGGAAAGTCTTTTCCTAATTTAAATTGCTTAGTGACTTACACCATGAGGATGAAAAGTCTGTATTATACATTTTTGAAATTACAGGGCGGAAAGTTTGTTTCAACTCCACAAAATGAGCTGAAATTAGATCTGAAATATTGTCTGTCTTCTACTTTCAGTAGGTGGGTAGAATGTTGGCTTTACAGTTCTACAGCCATAGGTTTAGATCTGCAATATAGAAAGAACAGAGGCACCAAAAAGGTGAAATCACAATACTAAAATGTTTAATAAGTGCTTGGGAGGCAGTGGTGGGCTTACCTCGTATAAGCAGACACTGGAAAACTGTCTGTTTCAAGAAAAAACGATTTTTATTGGTACACTCCAAATAAAGGCTGCAACGTGTTTCGCAGGCACAGGCCCGCTTCCTCAAGCAATAGACATAGGAGTACACAACAGTTTTGGGTCAAGATATACTAGGCACCTCTGTCTCTAGGTTTAGCTCTGATCATAGAGGTTACTTGCATAAACTATATGGTCGCATGGTCCCCAACAAGTGGGAGCTAGATGGAAAGCAGAAGCATCTTAAAATAATCTAGACCAGATGTTGTTCCTCCTGGCATAGCAATGCTTGTTCCAATGGGACAGAAGCTGGAGAAAAAGCATTGGTTGGGAAAACACATTTTATTGTAGTGATGGATAGGCAGGCACATGATGTATGTACATGATGAGGAAGTCGCTTACGTACAAAGTATACTGGGAAACACACTTCAGTGACATCAGCAATAGTACTTCTGATGGCCAGGGTTGCTCGCCAGTGATCTTGAATTCGAATTTACCCGTGATCACGGGTAGCTTTTCTTGAATCCAGAACTCGAATTCAAATTCGAAGAGCAATACCGATCACAAATTCGAAATTGATTGGATCCGACTTTTACACTTGAATTTGGCTGTTATCACGGGTGTTAACAAATTCGGATTCATCTACCGTTGCTCAAAACCCGCCGACTTTAAGAGTTAATAGCAAAGCCTACTTAAATTCCAGAATAACCAAATTTGCAGGTTATGTTGAGAAGAAAAGTGGGAGCAAGGGAAAAAAAAAGACCTTATACTTTTTTAGAAAATCGATTTTAAAAGTTCAAAGAAAAAAAACTATACATTTAAATGCCGCCGGTCAAAGAGCGTGGGAAATATTTCCCACCAGTTAATAGAAAAGGCCCCTTACATCCTAGCAACACCAAATTTGCAGGATATGTTAAAAAGATAGTGGGAAACAATACAAAAAAAAGTTTTTAATTTCTTGGAATGTTCTGCCTGAGTGTGGGAAATCTGAAAAAAATGGCTTGGGGTCCCTCTTTCCGAGCCTCTGTAACCCCTTGCGCCCCATGCAGGCTGGGAGAGCAAGAATGCGGAGCCCCAGCCGACTGGTCCATGGTATTGGGGGGGGGGGGGGCTCCGGGGGAGAGGGGCAGCCAAGCCTTCCCCTCTCCCCCTGACAAGGGGCTCTTCCCCACCTCTGGTGCCCCAGGAAGAGGGCGATGACTCCCTGGGGGGGGGGGGGTTATGGTGGCATCTGTGAGTCCCCTTTAAGAAGGGGACTACAGATGCCCCCCCCTAGGAGAAATGAGTATACCCCTTACCCCTTACCCATTTCCACGAAGGGTTAAACGAAATAAAAATACAACCACGAGCAAAGTATTTTAATATTCTTAATTAACCAGAAATACTTACCTGTACCTTTAAAAAAAATGTTCCCACGCCAATATCCTCAGTAAATGATCCAACAAATACAGTATCCTCCAATCTTGCGATCTTCAATTACCTTGATTGAAGATCTCCGCCACCCCCCACATAGCAGAGAATGCGTCCTGTAAGACACATAGCTGTCGGCTCCCGCTGTCCTCACCTGTCACCCTCACCTAGGCTGGCCCCGGGTGCACCGGGTGCCAGCCTAGGTGAGGGTGACAGGTGAAGACAGGTGGGGAGAGAGACCGCGGGAGCCGCAGCTATACGTCCGTTGTATTGAATTGAATTAATCGGCTCTGAACCGATTAATTCAATTCAATAAGCCCCAGTCGGCCGGGTCTCCGCAATCTGGCTATCCCAGCCTGCATGGAGGACAAGGGGCTACAGAGGCTCGGGAAGGGGGACCCCACACCATTTTTTTTTTCAGATTTCCCACAGTCAGAACATTCCCCAAAAATAAATGTTTTACATTTTTTTTTAAATATGGTTTCCCACTATCTTTTTAACATATCCTGCAAATTTGGTGTTGCTAGGATATAAGGGGCCTTTGCTATTAACTGCTGGGAAATATTTCCCACGATCTGTCATTGACCGGCATTTAAATGTATGATATTTTCTTTGAACTTTAAAAATCGATTTTCTCAAAAAATATAAGGTCTTTTTGAAAAAAAAAATGTTCCCCTGCTCCCACTTTTCGTCTCAACAAATTTGGTGAATCTGGCATTTAAGGGGTCTTTAAGGGAGCTTTGCAATTAACCCTTAAAGTCGGCAGGTTTTGAATCACAAATTCGTGATCACAGACGAATTTTCCCCTGACCCGGATTCAAATCCACCCGAATCGAATTTGAGTCCATTCGAACCGGCCGAATCTGAATTTGACCCGGACCCGAATTCGAATGTACTCAAATCGAATTTGGGTACATTCGAGCATCCCTGCTGATGGCTGAATACCTGTGAGGAAAAAAAGTTGACAGACCATTATCTAAACCAGCCTCATTGGTAGAATATAAGCCATAGCATGTGTCAGCCCTTTTTTTCATAAGAAACATATTTCCCTTTCATCCATGTATATACAGTAATTTTTTATTTATATATTGCCAACATCTTCTGTAACGCTGCACAAAACAAATATTGGGGAACATAGATACACGAGAAGTTCGAAACACTGTACAATCATGACATCCTGCAGTACAAGTACAAATACATAGTTGCTGTGTGGTATGACTGAAATTGGTACACATTCATATGATAAATGACAACAAAATTAGAAATATTAAGGGGGGGGGGGAGAGGGGGGGCACTAGGGAAGGAGACACAGTAGTCAGCAGATAAAACAGTGAGCCTCCACTGCAATCTACAGCAAATTATCGGCTTGTCTAAAAGGTGTGTTTTGATAGTATGTATGAAAGTTTCCAGGCTCGGAGCATGATGGACAAGCTGTGGGGGAGAGTTCCAAAGAAGAGGGGATGCTTGTGAGAAGTCCTGGTTGCAGAAGTGAGAGAAACTAGAAGACAAGAGGGTCTTCTGGGAGGAGCAAAGGTTCTGGGCGAGATAGTATCCGGAGATTAATGAGGAAATGTAGAGATTTGTATGATAGCGTGAGGAGTTTTACCTACATCCTTTAATTGGTAAGCAATGGGGAGATTAGCAGAGAAGGGCTGCCTCAGATGAATGGGAGGAGAGGTGGATGAGTTAGGCAGAGTTCAGTAGGGACTGGATCGGTGCCAGTCTGCTTTTTTGGTAGACCACAGAGTAGTTGCATTTACAGGCAATATATAGACTCATATTTATACTCATAAATATGCAAATATGCAACTAATTTCTATGAGCCTAACACTCTGAAAACAAATTAGCCCCCCCACCCCCCCCAACACACACACATTTTTTTTTTCTCTCCAAAGATATTTTTTTTTGTTTTCTGTAAAATAAATTTCAGCAAATATCAATTGAAAAGGCACTTAAAAGGAAATAAAAGAGAAATATCAAACTTGTTTTGAGTATCTTTTTGCTTCCTGGGGGCTTAAGAGGTATGTATTTAATAAAATGAGGAAAGATCTCTTGTTAGAAAACTCAGGAAAAAATAATTGAATAATGTCCTTTGCTTTCAGTAAGTAGCAAAGAAACTAGTACTATAAGGAATATACCTGTGGGGGCTGATTCCACTGAAACCCAATCAGAGTCTGCCACTTCCGGGTCTCAACGCTTGTTCCCCAGTGATGACACTGCCAGTGGCTCACAGGCCGCACTTCCTGTTAGGCAGAGGGTGTGTTCCCAGTATGCCTTCTGCAAAGGTAAACAGTAGTCAGCTGACTCCGGTCAGCTGAAAGAGCGGTGTTAGCTGATTCTACAACAGACACCTAGGTAGGGCTTTGCCATGTGATTGGTTGTGCGGAGTTTGGCCGGCCACTGATTGGATGCTATGTTGTATTTAAACCTGCAGAGTGCTCCCAGTCATCGCCCGTGATAAGCATAGCTTTGGCTATTTGCTGGGTGCGCACTCTATTGTTACTGATATTCTCGATATTGACCTTGGCTTGTATTTGACTACTCTGTTGTGATTAACCTCTGCTTGATTCTTGGAAACCCTTTGCTTGCCGCCTGGACCGACCTCTGCTAGTTACTGGACATTCCCTTGCTTGCTGCCTGGACCGACCTTGGACTGTTACCTTGTATGCCACTTGAACTGGATGATAAGTATAAGTCTACTTTCCTTATCAGTCAAACTACAGTGTGCATATAGTCTTGCATTAACCTGTCACATATCATCTGAAACTTCTGCCATCTGTTGCATAACCTTGCATGCAGGCTGATAGGAACTGTGTCATACTTGCATCAATTATCACCTGTTGTTAAATACTGCATGCACGTCTGCTTGGACTATTTCATAACTCAGATCAAATTATCATTAGCTGTTGAATAACTTTGCATGAAGACTTGTCATACCTGGACTACTTATTATTACCTGAACTCTGCATGGGATACTGCTGAACTGTGTTACTAGCCTTAGTAGTGGCTCCTGGTGGTATATCTGTCTTCTGCGTCACGAAGAGCGAGATCTCTAACCGCTGACCACAGGAATTATACCACCAAGCCTGACAGTATCACGGGCCATAATCCCCAAAAACCTGCAAGATGGACGCTGACGGGGAGTGTTCTCAAATAGTAATCCTCTGTGATCTAGTTGCTCAGTTGCTAGTTGTATACAATGATACAAGGATGACAAAGTTCGGCTCCCTCTCGCTCGTTCCTGGCTGTGCTGCCCTGTAGCATATTTCAGACCTCAGATCAGCAGTAACGAGACAGCCAGGTGAACAGTACACATGTACCCCCCCCCCCTTGTCTCAACGTGTATCTGTAAGAAAAAAAGTGCGCTGGGGAGGACTTACCTCGAGAGGGAGAAGCCTCTTAGTCTAAAAGAGGCTTCCCCCTTCCTCCTCAGTAGAGAGGATTGAGCGATGGGACCCCCCAAAGATCTCCTTGTCAGCATGCCCGCATGCACAGTAGCGGCTCTCCACTCAGATTCTGGTGGAAACAACCAGTCCCCGTTGGATCCACTCTACTGAGAACCGGAACAAGGTCCTCCAGCACCTAAGGCTGAGACACCAAAGTGCGCCCCTTCATCACTCTCACCCCAGCCGTCACACATTG
The DNA here is from genome assembly GCF_040937935.1 of Hyperolius riggenbachi. Taxonomy (NCBI): domain Eukaryota; kingdom Metazoa; phylum Chordata; class Amphibia; order Anura; family Hyperoliidae; genus Hyperolius; species Hyperolius riggenbachi. Next base: position 166,463,924 of record NC_090656.1, on the reverse strand, counting down.
ATTCCTATTAGACTAAGAGGCGCCCTAGGCCCCTTGCCTGAGTCACTGTGTTGCATTCAGCTCTCGACTCCAGCCTTTCATTCTTTATCCAATAGCCATCTTTTGTCATTGTCATGATCAGTATCATCTTTCTCACTTTTGCATGATCTCCTAACTGCAAACTTATTTAATCAGTTTGGTCAGCACTTAGGTGAACCTTTGGTTTTTGACTTGGGAGTACTTGGCAGGAAAGAATCCAGGCAGGAATCAGGGTTTGATCTCTTTGGTGACACTGCATGAATGACCCTGTATAGACATGTCACTAGCCTGCAGGCTAGCAGCATGTTCTGTTGATGTGGGGGGCAAGCCAAAAGAGTTGCACTAGATTTGCATCACACAGCATGAGGGGTAAGTACGAAGAACAGTGCTCTTGGCCAGTGTCTAGCCAAGTCCATTGGCCGGGCTGATTGCTGGCTAAGGCATTGGGGAGTATGTACTGTGGTGCCATTGCATGAGTTGGGTGCTGGGTTGTGCCACTAGTAGTAAAGTATTGGTAAGTAGCATTACTGATATTTTATTATGCAGTACCCGACACCCATTCTCACTTATACCCTCTGCTGTAGATGGCTAACCCCTCCACCTTATGCCCTACCCTAGCCCTCTGGTAAATGCTTAAAGAGAGCCCCCTACCTAATGCCTAACCGAACCTGTAAGTGCCTAATCTTAAACCCTGCACAACAAAGCCTAACCCTAATTCCCCTTCCCCCTGTAAGGGCCTTAAAAAAACCTTGTAGCCCAGGTGTAAAAACGATTGATAGCTGTAGCTGATTGGCTAAAATGACTGGCTACAACCAATGATTATTACATAGCAGCTGATCATCTACTAGTCGCATCTGTCGCCCGAATTACCACCTGCATACCCAATTACCAATAATTAACATGGGCATCTGTTAGATGCCTGTCAATTGTGGTTCCCAACTGAGTTGATATGGGCATTTACTGTACACATGGTTGATTCTCAGAAGAGGTGGTCGTTATCGGCCTAGTTTTATCTAGTGTCTGTACAAAGCTTTAGAGTCAAAACTATGGGCCAGCCCAAATCAGTTGTTATGCACAGGGGAACAAAAAGAATGTGCACCATGAAAGAGACCTTGCTGTCCCTTTAGATTTGCTAGAAAAAAAGTAAATGTTGAGAATCTTGACAACAATAAAGCTGATTACGCAGAAAATGCACTACAAAGACAAAATCGTCAGATTTTTGAAGGGCTCAGAGGGTAACAATTCTGGCAGACTAATTGAAAAATTGGATTCACTGCTACAAAAAGCAAACAGAGCACTATCCAGATAACTAAAGATCAGTGCCTCTTCCCTTCTTTTCCAGGCACAGGCTGGTTGTTCTATTACTCCTGAGTTTTCAATACAGATAAGCAATATGGAGAGCAGCAAGGAACAGAGGAAGGGACACACTATTACAATAGTAATCAACTATCAGTATTTGCAGATGTGTCAACAGAGATCCAGTAAAAGAACATTTAAACTTGGCAAACAATGCAGTTTCATGTATCCAGAAAAAAAGAGGATTGTAGATACTAGTAGTAAAAACACATTATTTTCAATTCACCTGAACAAATTGCAGACTTGAGTTATTGAAAAAGAATGAAATCTCTAAGGAATAAATGTTGATCTAAAAATCTCCGACGGGTGTAATATATTTCTTTATAAGCAGGTGTATTAATCTGCAATACCTCTGGCTGTTTTAATAGACTTACTTAGACCGTTCTGTGTAATGTCACCAATTGATACTGTACTGGAACTCAGCTACTATATATTTACTAGCCAAAAAAGTTCCATTGACTAGTATCACAGGGAGGTATTTGTTAGTTACTTTATGGATGTTGCTGAACTATACAAAGTAGGGGTGTAAAAGAACCAGGTTTCACAATATCTACAAATCCATGTTTTAGGCCTTCTCCACACCTAAAATCGAAAACGCAAATGCAAGCATTTAGAATTGTTGTGCAGGTTTTTGCCCTCTCCTGGCACTCCACTGTACGCTGCGTTTCTGGTAAAAGCACTTTTCTAAGCGCTTTTCCAGAGCGGTTTTGTAATTCACTCCCTGACGCAAGTCAGGAAGTAAACTCTTTGACCCGGAAAATAATAAATACAATGTATTTATTCTTAAAACGCTCACGCAATCACTGCACAAAGTAATTTTGTGAGCGTTTTGCATTTTTCCTATACCTTCCATTGAGGCAAGATCACCTCAAAAATGGTACAGGCACCGATTTGCTGAGATTTGCTGAGATTTTTGCAAAGCAGTTTTGGTGAACTTTATCCTACACTGTATATAGAGTATGCAGGTTAAGGTAATTATTTTGTTGAATAAATTATTATTCAGGTAACTGGTTTGTCATATACCCGCTGTAGGGTCTGAAAGATTTCATTACATTTTAAGGTGAACCTGTAGTGAAAGGTATGTGGGGTTTACTCCCTTCAGGATGTAAATTCAGCCTCCTGTTTTCAATGTATGACAGTACATTTACATTAATTAGAGATGTTAAGTGTTCAATGCACTACACATGCTTAATTTGTCTGTAGTTTTTGCAATAAATATATTAAGAGTTTGTTGCTAGGCTTATTGCTAGCACTGGCAGCTTATTGCCAGAAGAGTCGAAGTTTCGTCTCTAGCACAAAGATCTTCTTACCCAACCCAGCTCCTCCAACTTAAAGGAAACCAAAAGTTAACCTATTGTGGCCAGTTTAACTTACAGTACCTTAGTTTGTGGGAATGCCCATTAATCTCACACTTTTGGCTATAAATTGAAGATCTGATTAAAAATGTCTTCCGTTGGGACTTTAAGATCTCTCCGCAGATAGCCTTTCTCTTAGTGGGTCTAAACAAGATCCTAAAAAAAATCTTTGCCTGCAGATATGCCACATCATGCTGACTGCCAAATCTCTCATCTTTTATAATTGGAAAGCTGCTTACCAACTGTAACGATTGGTGTCAGCAACACAGATTTTTCTGATTATTGGTGATCTGCAGTATCCCCAATAATACAGATACTATACCTGATCATGTGGTGATCTGCAGAATCACCAATAATGCTAGTATAGCTAGACACGGGACAACCAATGTGGGATTGTGTTTTGGTGCAACAGTAATGAGAAGAGGAGATCTCCCGAGGAGCGGGAGATTCAGACAATACTGCAGCCAATGATCCCTTGAGGAGCAGGAGATTCAGACTGTACTGCTGCCAGTGGACACCTGAGGAGCAGAGACCACTGACTGTGCTGCAAGGATGATCACCTGAGGAGCAGGTGATTAAGACTACACTACAGCCAAGAAACTCCTGAGGAGCAGGTGATTAAGACTCTACTGCAGCTAGCGGACACTTGAGGAGCAAGTGTTACAGACAGTGCTGCAAGGGCTGATCACCTAAGGAGTAGGTGACAGCTCTTAGAGATTCCTCACTAATGGCTAGGCCCACAAGTGAGCACAGGAAGGTCAGACAAGCAGGGTAGGCAACGTACGGATAGATAAAGTACAAAGACGGAAGGCTGATTCGATGTTTAGGTTCAGGCAGAGTCGGCAACAATAATCAGATAGGCAGAGGTACCGAATCAGCAAACAGAAGAGTAGTCAAGGAAGCAGAAGGTCATAACAGATAAACAATAGCAATGTAGCAATATCCTAGTCTAGGTGTCCTTGGTTTCAACACCTGGGATCTAGACTAAGGTATAGTACACAGATAACACAATGCAATTAGTACTTTAAGCTATCAACGGAAACTGGCTAAGTGTGGATCCCCAGCTCCAGCTGATTCTAGCACACTGTAGGATCTGACTCGGGTCTGAGCGCTAACACGTTAGCATTTGCAACAGCAGACAACCAGCAACTGACAGGCAGGTCCTATATATACTCAGAGCGCTCCACAGCGCCGCCCCAGTCACTCAGCCAATCCGGAGCACTACCGGAGTCAGCTGACCGACTGATCAGTTGACTCCTCTTTTACTTGCATAAAGGTCCTGTCGCCTGGTGCGCGCACGCGTAGCTCTCCATCTATGTGCACTAGAAGGACCAGGCAAAGCAGCAGCATGTAGCTGTGCGGCAGAGGCCGCCGGCTGATACGCGGAGATAGCCGCCATGCGGCGGTATCTCCGCTATCCTTTACACCAACTCTCAATTTCAAGACTGTTGTCTCTGGTCAATTGAAGCATTTCCTTAGTACATAAAATTAGGAGTAGGACTTTAGCCCCCCCCCCTCCCCTTTCCTTTATAATTTCTCTCTTCCCAATTCCTGATTGTGATACAATCAATGGTCCACTCATTTATAATACACAAGGCTTAGTAGTTTTGTTAGGCTTTTACAGTTCTTTTGTTTTATGATTGTTAGAATGTGTACTATTTCTAATATAATGTCTCATTTGTGGCATACATCTTGATTTAAGACACCCTTCTCATTGTAAGCTCTATCGATGGGCGCTGTAGTGAATGGATTGTCTTAAGAAATCTGATCTGGGTTTTGCCAATTATAAGATACTGTATATACTCGGCTGTAAGTCGAGAAATTTAGGACTGACTCACAGGTTAAAAGTGGGGGGTCGCCTTATACACGAGTCAGTCCTCCACTTACAGCTAGTATTGGGGGGGCACCTCCCTTTCTCCCTCTCCCAGCAACGTTGAAGCTATTAGCTTCGTTGTCTACTTACTCCCACCCACCCACCGCAACCTAAATAGTGTGTGCCTCTGTCTCCGTTTCCCCCTCCCCCGGTAATACAATGTAGTGCGTCCAAACACTATTCCCATCCCTCACCACTCTAGCGCTGCTTCCTCTTGCATAATACTATGTAGTGCACCCGAGCATGGAAGTCCCGTCCCTCACCACTCTAGCCCTGCAGTCGCTTGAATCCTCTTCTCACGATGGTCTGCATGGTGTACCTCGATGCCACATGACATCGGGAATGGAAGGTACACCATAAAGTCCAGCGTGAGCAGAGGATGCGAGAGGAAGCAGCGCTAGAGTAGTGAGGGGCGGGACTTCCATGTTCGTCCGCACTACATTGTATTACGTAAGAGGATGCAGCTCTAGAGTGGTGAGTGACAGGACATCCGTGTTCGAGCATTAGGGCGGGAAGGGGAGAAATGGAGATAGTAACACATGCTATTTAGGTTGTGGTGGGTGGGAGAAAGAAGCCAAGGAAGCTAACAGCTTCAGTGTTGCAGGGTGGGGGGTTTACACGGGGGGTAGCAAAGAAATGCAGAACCACTTTAGGTGTTGGGAGAAGGATTAGGCAAGCTGGCAACTGGCACTCTGGGGGGGGGGGGGGCAGCAGCACCCCTTTAGGTAGTGGTGGATGGGAGGGGGTTCAAAAGAGGATAGGGTTAATGGCATGCATATGGGGGCCTGGAGGAGGTATTGGTTGCACTTGGGTACTAGGAGAGGTAAAAAGCTACAATATTTTATGAAATGCAGCCATTAACTCCTTCTGGCCCTCAAGTGCAGCCATAAACTTTGCTGGATAGACTTATATTTGAGTGATTAAAAATTTCCAACTTAAGAGGGTCGAATATTGGGGTCGACTTATACACGAAGTCGACTTATATCCGAGTATATACGGTATCTACCAATAGACTGGTTGTGTTTTATCTGTATATTCACGTTGTATTCTGTGTATTGAGAAATAAAAAAATAACGTACAGTACCTTACAGTACCTAGAGCCTCTTCTAGACTTCTGACATGGAGGCGTGATCAAGGAGTAGACTGCGACTTGCTCAGTTGGACAACTTTTGGAGGGGCACAGCTGCTGAACAGATTGGCATGGAATGTCTACTACTATACAACATACCCCTGGTAAGTTGAATTGGCCACATTAGGTGTACTTTAGGTACTCTTTAACCACTTCCGGATTCTCGGAGCGTATATACACGCCCCTGAATCCTGAAGTGTATACCATGGAAACGGCCGCTCGTATGAGCGGCCGTTCCATGTCAGTTCACGGAGGGTGTCTCCGTGAACACCCTGCGAGCCGATCGGCGGCTCGCAGGGTAAATGTAAACACACGGGGAAGATCTTCCCCGGTGTTTACATGTATACGGCGCTGCTGCGCAGCAGCGCCGTAGAGGAGATCGGCGATCCCCGGCCTCTGATTGGCCGGAGATCACCGGCATCTGATAGGCTAAAGCCTATCCCATCAGGCGCAAGACGGAAATCCGTCCTGCGCCGCTCACAGGGGGAGGGAGAGGGAGGGAAGGGGAAGGAGGCCAGGAAGCGCTGCGGAGGGGGGCTTTGAAGAGCCCCCCCCGCAAGCGCAAGCAGCCGGCGGCGATCAGACCCCCCCAGCAGGACATCCCCCTAGTGGGGAAAAAAGGGGGGAAGTCTGATCGGCCTGGCTGCTAGCTGATCTGTGCTTTGGGCTGGAGAGCCCACGCAGCACAGATCAGCACAAAATTTCATGGTGTGGAAGTGGTTAAGCATTACAGCGTCACAGTTTCTACCTGCAAAATGTGAAACATTTAACCATTTATATTTTTCATTACTATACCTTGCCTGCAGTAAGATTATTATTATTATTATTTAGTATTTATATAGCGCCGACATATTACGCAGCGCTGTACAGTGTATATATATATTGTCTTGTCACTAACTGTCCCTCAAAGGAGCTCACAATCTAATCCCTACAATTGCCATATGTCTATATTATGTAGTGTAAGTACTGTAGTCGAAGGCCAATTTTTTTTTTAGGGGGAGCCAATTAACTTATCTGTATGTTTTTGGAATGTGGGAGGAAACCGGAGTGCCCGGAGGAAACCCACGCAGACACGGAGAGAACATACAAACTCTTTGCAGATAGTGCCCTGGCTGGGATTCGAACCAGGGACCCAGCGCTGCAAGGCGAGAGAGCTAACCACTACGCCACCGTGCTGCCATTTCTCTCAGCTTTCATTTAACTTTATTTTTAATGAACACTGGCGTGGGAGTGTAAAGGGCGCTATTAGAGAATGATGCACTCCTTTTCCTCCACAGGTGCAGCATCAAGCATGGCTGTGCCTGTGCAGTAACATGGAACTGCTCATGCATAAGTGGCTCCAGCATACTGCGCACTGGCACAGGCACAGCCATACTTGCGTAGGCATGAAGAGGAGCTCAGCCCAGATCTAGAATCTGACAAGCTCTTGCAGGATTTCTTTGGGGGTTCACAAGTGTCAACAGAGGTGCAGTGGACATGTGGGAAATCCAGAGGCTTCCCTCTTCTTAGGTAAGCGTTTGTTTTTTAACCTGAGGTTCACCTCAAGTAAACTTTAATTTTTTTTTAATAAAAAATGCAATAAAGACTAATAACTATTCTGACTTCTATTATCTACCTATTTTTTTATTGGAAATGTTTAAATACTTTCAGACATACAATGTAACAGATTGTTTATCTCCATGGTAACAGGGCACCCACTACCCACTATAGAGCTCTGATGTTACCCACTATAGAGCTCTGATGTTTAAAAACATTTCTGGATTACCTTAGCAGTGACCAGGTTTGCTGTCCATCCATGCCCTGAGTTATGACATATGGCCTGTATTTTTCTCACTCTGAGGGCCAGCACATGAAGCCAACTATTAAAATAAATGAAAGCCGTAGAGGTAAGAAAACAATTTTGATCCCTGGCATATTATTATACTTCCCATTTCATTATTTCCACTGTACAGTTTCAGGGAAAAAATAGGCAGATCAATACATATTATTCAGCATATTGCTTGCATCTGCTATATATTTAGTTCTTTTTATACCATGTATACTTAATATTACAGATATTAATTTAATCAAACTGTTTCAAATTTTCTACAGTGTAAGCCTTTAGGCTGCTTTCACAGTGAGACGTTACAGGCGCACGTTAGTGCAGCCTGTAACGCAGCCCCACCGCACAGTAATGAAAAATCAATGGGCTGTTCACAGTGCCCACGTTGCGTTACATCCGTTGAGAGTGCTGCATGCTGTGCGTTATGCGCTGCTAAGCCGCGTTAGACTGTGCGCACATGCTCAGTAGTGTTGGGGAGGAGTGGAGAGCGGCCAGGCACATGGCTAATTAATATTCACTGCACGGTGTGACGTGCAGTGTTTGCTTCCTGGTGCGGCCGCTCTGTGCGGCGATTGGCCGGGCGGGACCACGTGATGCCGCATGCGTCCAAGAGTACGCATCACGGACGCCAGAGTGAGCTGCACAACGCGGCTCACTCTGACGTCCACATCAGAGAGCACCAGGCGATGCATTAGGGGCACGTTATGTGCCCTATAACATCCCCTAAACGCAACGTCCTGGTGTGTAAGTAGCCTTAATGTACACCTGAACTGAAAGTGATATGGGGGCCACCATTTTGATATCCTTGTTTTAAACAATACCAGCTGCCTGGCAGTCCTGCTGATCTCTTTGGCTGCATATTTCAGTAGTGTATGAATCACACACTTGAAACTAGTATGCAGCTCATCCAGTCACAGACTTTAATCACAGATCCTGCTTGTTCAGGGTCGGTGGCTTAAAGTAGACAGGGTCTCAGCAGGATAGCCAGGTAATCTGCCTTATTTAAAAAGGAGATAAATGTCCACCTTCATATCCTTCTCAGTTCAGGCGTGTTTTATGTCATGTATATTATTTTATATTAAATGTTACCTGTAATTTCTCTTAGCAAATAAAATATTACCCAGAGAAAGCCTAGTTTGTACTGAAAAAAAACACACCTTTTTTTGGAATATAAAACTCACTTTCTATTCTTTTTGGGGGGGGGGGGGGGGGAAGTGGGTGGATCTTATATTCAGAAGATACGGTATTGTGGCCGCCAGATTACACTTACACTAGTATAGCTTAGTTGATGGGCAACTGGGGATTGTGTAGTGTAGTGCAGTGTAATGCAGCTTAGCTGGTGGGCATCAGGGGGTAGTGTAGTGTGTAGTATAGTGTAGCTTAGCTGGTGGGTGTAGCAGGGATTACTGTAGTGAACTTAGAGACAGCTTGGGGGTGAAAAGGTCCATAAGACTCCCCTGCACCATAGACATTTTTAGGTGTAGGTTTTTTTTTCCTGATCTTTGCCCTCTAAACCTAGGTGCATCTTATATGCTGGAGCATCTCATATTTAGAGATGGGCTGAAGTATTCACTTGTCGAATACTTCACAGTGAAGACGACAGAGGCGCTGAGTTTTGCACCAGACTTATTTGAGTTGCATGCTCCGTTTCTATTGCCTGATGAAGCGGGAGATGCCTGTGAAACGCGTTGCACTTGCACTTTCTGGAGTATATAAATAAATGTTTGTTGTTTTGAATATACACAACACTCGTGTGTGTCTGCTTGGGGGAGGTAAGTCCACCCCTGCCTCCTCTCATTTTAAACATTTTAGAATATTATCTTTTTGTTGCCTCTGGCTGCTTACACAGTACATGGAGTATTCAAGCTCGCCCCATTGGGTGACTACATAGCGTGTTCGATTCGCCCCCTATACTTCATCATTGAGGTAAACTTTGACCCCTTACCTTTCAGTCAGCAGACACTTGGCAGCCAATCAGATAGCACTCTCTCTCAGACTCCCCTCCCTCTATAAAAGCGTTAGTGTGGCAGCCATATTGAATTCATTCTTCTGCTGCATTTAGACAGGGAAGGGAAAGAGCATTGACTGAGATAGGGAAAGTGGTAGTTAGGCCTCTGTTCTGCCTTGCTAGCTGTTTATACAGCGTCCTGATCACCTAAAGAATTCTTCTCAGGACTGGTATTAGTTCATAGAGCATCTTGGCTCCTGACACTGCACCCAGTGCATTTTATCTGAGCTATATGTCACAGATTTGCGCAGACTTCCAGTGACTCTGTGTGCTGAAGTGCAATACAGCACAACACATTCATAAGTGCCATTCTTGCTGTATTTTGATTATATCACAGCTCTCTGCATCCTGTGCAGTGTATTTAGAGATGTACATCTCAGTGATTTGCGTAGACTTCCAGTGACTGTGTGCTGAAGTGCAATACAGCACAACACATTCATAAGTGCCATTCTTACTGTTTTTACTATATCACAGGTCTCTGCATCCAGTGCAGTGTAGTGCAGGTATATCACCTATACGGCTCATTGGGTAAACCTGCTGACCGCTGGCAAGCATGTAGTTGCTCTACAGTGGAGCTGGTGACACCGCCACGAATAGAAGGCAGGCCTGTTGCCACCTCCTCTTCTTTTCCTCCTACTCCTCCTCCATCCTCTTTGCTAATGTCATTGGCTGAATCCTACTCTGCTGCTGCTGTGCCCTCCTCCACTACAAGTGCACATCCCCAGCTCCCGAGGGCCTATTCCATATCCCAGGTACGATGGTGTCACGCCATCCTGGGGCTGACTTGCCTGATATCCGTATTTGTTTCCTTTAACCTCCTTAGCGGTAACCCCGTGCTGGACACAGGGTAAGCCGCTGCGGAGGATTTCTCAGGCCCTGCTGGGCCGATTTGCATAATTTTGTTTTTAGACACACAGCTAGCACTTTGCTAGCTGCGTGTTAGTTACGATCGCCGCCGCTCCGCGCCAATTCCCACCGCATTAGAGGGTGCCCCCCGAGACCCCGGGCGCTGCCTGGCCAATCAGAGCCAGGCAGCGCAGAGGGGTGGAATCGGGACTCCCTCTGACGTCAAGACGTCAATAATGTCGGTGACATCATTGCGACGGGGGAAGCCCTAAAGAAAATCCCGTTCAGAACGGGATTTCCTGATGGGCCTGATCGCCGTCGGCGATCGGAGGGGGTGGGGGGATGCGGCTGCTCAGCAGCTATCATGTAGCTAGCGCTAGGCTAGCTACATGATTTAAAAAAAATCTTTTAAAATAGTGCTGCGCTGCCCCCTGGCGGATTTAATTGACCGCTAGGGAGGTTAAACAAAACCAGTTGCCTGGCAGTCTTTGGCTGCAGTAGTGTCACACCTGAAACAAGCATGCAACTAATCTTGTCAATTTTTTCTTTTGTCAGAAACATGTTTGTTCAGCGTCTATGGGTAAAAGTATTAGAGGCAGAGCATCAGCAGGACTGCCAGGCAACTGGTATTGTTTCATCAAACCATTGGTATTGTATCAACAGGAGAACTGTGAATATGTACAATACCGGTATGTATTAAAAATGCATGTTTTATGATATAACAATTGTATTAAGATATAACAATTTTTATTAACTTTAGAAAGAAGTATATCTGACAACTGGATAGTAAAATGCATTTCTATCCTCTCCTGTTCCAAGGCCATCATTCTACATAGTTAGTGCACTGCAAGCAGGAAAGGAACCTCTTTTAAAATCACATTTGTTGCTATGGCAACCAGTGGTTATCATTGTGCTTGCAATGCAATGGCTGTACAGCCTCTTCTTCCTGTGATGCATGCAGGTTTTGCACCCTTTTATGCTAATAATACACAGGTTTCTAAAGTCACAGAGGTATCCCCAGCACAAGTGATTAACAAAACTAAGGAAGGGATCTCCTGTACGTTTGTCAGATGGTGGCTTAGAAGTGCAGGGAGGGGAACATCTCTATATCACCAGGAGTGTAACTACAAGGGAGCAGCCCTTGCAACTTTGGGGAGGGGGGATACATGTAGCAGAGCTGTAAGGGGTCCCAACTACTTTTTCACTCCCTCAGATCAGGTGTTTTATGGCTGCACTTGCTATGAGTGTGAAGATTACGATTTCCACTCTTGTTTTATGCCCTTTACAAGATGGACCTCCAGGCTGCAAGGGTTACCAGGGGGGTGGAGAAGAGAAGGGGTGTGAACAGGGGGGGGGGCTTATTTTGCTGGGGGCCCCATGATTTATAGTTAAAGAGAAACCAACTTCATCCCAATTAGTAGCTGATACCCACTTTTCCATGAGAACTCCTTACTGTAACGATTGGTGTTAGCAAGAACAGTTTCTGATTATCAGGTGATCTGCAGTATCACCTATAATACAGATATATACCTGATTATATGATGATCTGCAGAATCACCAATAATACAGATATATAGATACTGATGTGTTAGCTAAGCAATGCTAATATACCACTAAGAAGTGATGTAACCTAATCACACTTTAATGCACTAAGTGTAGTGATTGGTGTAACAGCAGTATTTGCACTACCTCACCAGAGGAGCTGGTGGGCACTACCCGTACTGTACCTCTCACCAGAGACAGGGGGTCCCTGGTGAGAGTAGAATGGTCAGACAGATCGGATCGGCAACAGACAGACAGGTCAGGTAGAGAATCGACAGACAGGGACAGAACGAGTATCAGGCAAAGTTGGCAACAAAGTCAGATGGGCAGAGGTACAAAATCAGGAGACAGAGACAGAACGGTAATCAGGCTAGGTTTGGCAACAAGATCAGATAGGCAAAGGTACAGAATCACTGAGAGTGAGATTGGTCAGAACTAGCCAGAGTCATACACAGATAATAACAGTATTTAACAATTTTAAGCTATCAAGTCGATTTTAACTTTAGTGTGAATTCCCAGCTCCTGCTGGTGCTAACACACTAGGGAACTGACTAAGGTCTGAGCGCTAACACGAAGTATTCACGACAGCAGACAACTTGCAAGCCGAGAGGCTAAAGAAGCGGAGGAGACCCCAAGGCACGCCCACCAGCCTCGGCCAATAAGGAGCGGCGAGCGTGCCCTCTGACGTCAGCCTACCAGCCGGTCAGCTGACGCGCCTCCTCCTGGCATAAAGATCCTGACGGTGAGCACGCGCTAATGTACCCCTGAGCACAGCAGAGACACGCGTCCTCGGCGTACTAGGCACCTGGGACACAGAACAATCAGCAGGCAGGGACCCAGCAATGACCGCGGTGGACCCACCGCCCACCGCAGCTGACATGCGATTACTCCCCACACCCGTCCTCGGCGTGCTAGACGCAGGGAGACTGGCAGGCAGAGAACCAGAAGCAGCTGCGGTGGTACTGCTATCCACCGCAGCTGACATGTCACTATTCATTACACTTACCTTTTCTCAAACAGATCATCAGGAGGCTCTGTATGGCTGATATTGTGCTGAAACCCCTCGCACAGTGTTTTGTCAGCAGAAGACCCAGACTGGACCCAACTGAGCCATTTACCAGGGCTAATCATAGCTGAACGGCAGACCGCGGAAGACGTGTTTCTGGGGCTGGAGGAACCCCCCAGTAAGTATAAATTTTTGCTATTTTTAGATCTCTGGTACATTTTAAGAATTCCATGCTGTACACTTATTGTATTGGTGCACACAAGTAAATTCTCAGCATTTGCAATAGACTACAGAAGATGCTTTTTATGCTTGATAGTATCAACAGGATGGCTGTCAACCTGGGTGGGGCTCTGCCATACTAAAGCTATACCACCAGCCCACATGGTACATGATAAGATGGGCTCTGTAAGAGAAGGGTAAAAAAGCATTTCCCTCTCCTACAAATCATGGACAAGGGATTCATTCCACCTCTGATCCTAGGATCAGACTACCCTTATCCATGGAAATAAAGAAAAAAACAAAAACAAAAAAACTTCTGTGACTTTACTCAGTTTTCTTTCAACTTCTTTAAAAGGACCTGAAAGCAAATAACATAAAACAAAACAGTCTAACATACCTGGGGCTTCAACCAGTCCACTGCAGCCGTCCTGTGCCTGCGCCATGATTCTGCAATGCTCCAGTCACCCTCAGCAGCCCTCTTTCAGCCAGATGATTTGGCAAGTTGGCTGCCACTGCTCATGCATGGTACTGGCCTTGTGGGTCCTCAATAGTGCCTCGGTTGACAGGAGAGTTCTGCACATACGCAGTAGAGACTACTGTTCATGGCAGTGCCATCAGGAAGCATGTGGACCAGGGCCACGGATCCAGCTGAAAAAGCGGCATTGCGGGTGACAGGAGCATCATAGAATCATGGCGTGGGCACAGGACTGCTGTAGGGGACAGGTAGAAGCCCCAGGTAAGTTAAATATTTTATTCATTGGCGGGGAGGTAAGGAGTTAATCAATGCTATTTGAAATGTATTTAAAGAGACTCTGACGCCACTGTTTACATGGATATTTAAAGTTTAGACCCTTAGGTAAATATTTTTTTTTTATAGTAATGTTTTTTTTTTTAATTAAACATTTAATTTGGGTATTTTTGGGAGGGTGGGATGTAAATAGTAATTTGTATATGTAAATATGTGTTTTTTTTTTTTTTTTACATGTAGATGTAGTTTTACTATTTGGCCACAAGATGGCAACCATGAGTTTATTTACATTATGTCAATCTAAGCATGACATGTATGCTTAGAGGGACGTAGGGGGGGATGTAAGAGGCAGAAAGAGCGAGCCTTCCGAGAGAAGCCGTTGTTTTTTCTGCCAGAGAAAGGGATCAATGATCGGGCACCATGTCCAGATTTATTGATCCCTGGGCTAATGAACCGCAGCATAGGAGCACGCGTGCACGTGTGCAATCCGCCGTGAGAGTGCACATGCGGCCTTTTGGATGTATACTATACGTCCAAAAGGCCTAAATGGTTAAAATAGCATTGAAGTTTTAAGGTGTAATTTTACATTTTGACCACTAGATGTCCTTCACTCTTTTGACAGCATACATGCTAATGTGAACATACAGGAACATACAGGAACATACATGAACATACATACAGGAACATGCAGGAATTAACCCATGTGCACAATATATTACTTTTTGTCAATGAACACCGGCATCTCATTGATGCCAATATTCATTGATATCGGGCACTTAGATCAGTGAACGGGAACTGTGCTCCTGTTCACAAATCTGTATACTAACAGATCGCGATGAGAACGGCAGCCGATGGGAGCGCGCACAGCAGCAATTACATTGATAGACTAATATCTACGCCCCTGGGACTTCAGATGAAGCCCTGCGGGACATAGATGTACCGCCCGTAGTGGGATAAGTATTTAAAATGCTGATTACCCACAAAAAGAAAAGACTATTTTTGACCTTTCAGCGTACCTTGAATAATCAAGTGATGGTACACCTATTCAACATTTTCTGTGAATATTTGGAATTGCTGTTTTTATATGCTCATAAAAATAACACGCACAAGCTGAGATTTTGTAATACATAGAGCTGACCTATAGGAAATGTCTTGTCTGTAAACAAAAGTGAGGGCTCACTTTAAGGTAACTTGATTGGCCAAGTTTTTAAAGAAAACCTACCTCTTACATTCAGTTTAGGCTTAATTGTATTCTTTAGCTTTCATCTTACATTTATATAACATTTTTGTTTTGTTTTTTTATACATCATAAAAGAGCAAAATGTGCTGCGGTTTCCTCAAAGGCTACTTTAAAATGCTATGGTTATCATCTTGCATCTTAACCTTCCAGATCAGTGATAAGGACATGCTTGTAAGCCAACACATCTGCCTTGTCTGATTGACGTTTTGCTTGTGCTTGTCAGCAGTATTGTGAAGAAAATTAAATTACTCTTTATGCAAGTACTGCAAAATAAATCCAATACAAAGGTTTAATTGCATTATTAAATATTTCTGCTCCTCTGATGTTATGAGTTTCATGTCACAAGGTCTGTAGAATAGGTGAAAAAATATAAAATATACTGTTATATATTTCTTCATCTTCACATTTTGAATGTTTACCACATACACACTTTCTACATCACTTAGAAACATTTCTAAGGTATTGTTTACATCCTACAATTAAGGTGTTTGGGGACTTTGGATTCTTTTTCACAACAAAATAAATGTAAAAAAGGATCAAGCTTCTCATCCCAAGCCTTTTTTGTTACCATTATGTAATTTATATTAAAAAAAATGAAAAGATATTTCTTTCACCAAAGAATATCACGTTTTACAAAATAAGGGCAAGCCAAAACCAAGCATACTAGCATCCAATCTGTCTGAATAATAAAAGTTAAAACTAAAATGTTCAAAAATGTTAATCAACAGACTGACTCCTCCCTGCTAGACAAGTTACTTGGCCAAGAACAAAGTGGGCTCAGTAAACGAAAGCAAATGAAAGATAACATTATTGCTATTAAAGGATACCAGAGGCGAAAATAAACTAATAAAATAAACGATTGTGTCTATCTTCCTTCTCCTAAAAATGACTTTTTAAGATATTCCACAGTCTTATTTTATGTTTAAATCTACTTTTTAAGTTTTAACTGTTTTATTGTTTTTGCACATTCATTGAAGTATGCCAGAGCTAAAATCTATGAACTATTGACCTTTTTATCTCTTTCTGCTAGGAAAGTGTTTTATAGTTGGAATTTCTTATCAGTGAGGGTCACAATGCAGTCAGGACTGAGTCAGCCACTTACATACCTGATATTTAACTCTTTCAGGCAGAGAAAGAAAAACGGAAAACATAGTTATTTGTGTGCTAGGCACTGTACATACACATGTCTATCTCATCATGTCACGTCACCTCGGGTATCCTTTAAAAGTTTTATATACCTCTGCACAGGGCCGGATTTACCATAAGACACTGTAGGCGCGTGCCTACAGGCGCCTGATGATTGAAGGGCGGCTCACTCCCCTACCTGAGCGCTTCCCTAACTCCTTCCCTATGCAGAGTCCTGATGAGAGTGTTAAAGGGACTCCGAGCAGTGCAGAAACTATGGAAAGATGCACATCATTTTAAAGCTCTCTTTCTCCTCTTTCCAATGATATACAAACCGCCACCCTACGCCTTTTAGTTTTCGCTATTTTCGCGATTGAATTTGCAGCGGCCGCTATTTCGATTTAGGTGTCGTCAGAAAGAGGAGAAAGAGAGCTTTAAAATGATATCCATCTTTCCATAGTTATATTGTATTACACAGGGCGACTTTTTGTCAAAGTCAGCAGCTGCATTCAGCAGAATGGAGCTGCTGACACTGGGGAAAGTGTCGGCCTGTGTAATACAATATAACTATGGCTTGATGGATATCATTTTAAAGCTCTCTTTCTCCTCTTTCTGACGACACCTAAATCGTTGCCCTACACCTTTTAGTTTTCTCTATTTTCGCGATCGAAATCGCGGCCGCGGCAATTTCGATCGCGAAAATAGCGAAAACTAAAAGACGTAGGGTGGTGGTTTATATATCATTGGAAAGAGGAGAAAGAGAGCTTTAAAATGATATGCATCTTTCCATAGTTTCTGCACTGCTCGGAGTCCCTTTAATGAGGGGTTACTCACCCTGCTCGCTGTATTCCACTGACGAGAGCTCCCTTCAGTCAGGTGCACCTCTAGCTACTTTATATTGAGGTTACTTCTTGCTACCTATTACTAAGGGGCACCTGTAGCTACCTGTGATGGGAAAAGAAGTAAGAGAGAAGTGACAGCTGGGCCAGCTAGTAGACTTACATTGCGGTTTGGCGGGGGTCTGTAAGTTCACGGAGCATGAAGCCTAAGGTGCCAGGACACCTGTGCCTATAGGCTCCTGTGAGGTAAATCCGAGCCTGCAACTCTAGAAAAATGGAAGCAGTTATACTACCTATGGACGGAGCTTAAAACTTCCACAGGTTTTCCAGGGAATTTCTATATAAAGAACTAAAAAAAAAATCAATTTTGGCTACCATTTCTTTAGCAAAATCAAGAACCTAATTTAAAATCAAACTGCCTGCATAAAAGTTAATGGGGCGTTGATCAAAATCTTCAATATTACTAATAGAGTCAGTAAAGGTTGTCCCTTATCTCCAGCTTCGCTATAGAGATCCTTAATAAAGCAATGCAATCAGAAGACAAGATAAGGAAACCAGGGGCATCACTAGGGCCTTTGATCCGGGGCACCGGCCTGGAACCTGTTGCCATGGTGCCCTGGATCTAATGAGTGGCAGGAGGGGGCATTGGGCGGAGCGACGGGGGGAGTGGGTAGTTAAAAACTCACCTGTCTTCAGATAGCTGCAGGCACAGCTTCCATGTGCTTCCGACTTCCTCCCCGTGGCCTCCGTCATCTTGGTTACAGCTCCCCCTGTAAAGACATCACAGGGGGCGCTCTTGTCAATGTGAGGGACGCCGCAGGGAGGAAGTTGGAAGCACATGGAAGCTGTGCCTGCGTGCAGCGATCTGAAGACAGGTGAGTTTTTAACTGCCCGCTCCCCCCCCCTCCGCCGCTCCGCCCAGTGCCCCCTCCTACACTTGGGGAAGCTAACTAATTTACGCTGGGGGAACCTACCTATCTAACCTATACTGAGGGAAACTACCTATCTAATCTATACTTGAGGAACCTATCTAATCTATGCTGCAGGAACCTACCTATCAAATCTTCACTGGGGCAACCTACCTATCTAACCTATACGGAGGGAACCTACCTATCTACTCTATACTTGGGGACGCTGCCTACCTAACCTATACTGAGGGAACCTACCTATCTAATCTCCACTGTGGGAACCTACCTATCTAATCTATACTGGGGGAACCTACCTATCTAATCTATACTGGGGGAACCTATCTATCTAATCTATACTGGGGGAACCTACCCATCTAATCTATACTGGGGGAACCTATCCATCTAACCTACGCTGGGGGAACCTACCAATCTAACCTATGCTGGGGAAACCTACCAATCTAACCTACGCTGGGGGAACCTACTTATCTAAGCTATACTGGGGGAACCTACCTATCTAACCTACGCTGGGGGAACCTACCTATCTAACCTACGCTGGGGGAACCTACCTATATAACCTATACTGGGGGAAGCTGCCTATATAATTTTACTGGGGGAAGCTGCCTATATAATCTATACTGGGGCAAGCTGCCTATTTAACCTACACTGGGGGAAGCTACCAATATACAGCCAAGCAAAGCCCCAGGGCCCCAGCCCAGCAAAGCAGAGACCTCAGCAAAGCAAACCCCCCAGCCTAGCAAAGCCTCCTTGTACCAGCCCCGCAAAGCATACAGCCAAGCAAAGCCTAGTAAAGCCCCCAGCATATTGCCCAGCCCAGCAAAGCCCCAGCAAGTCACCTAGCACCTGCTTTGGCAAGGCCTGCTCAACATCACCACCAGCCAGGCCGACACAGCATCACCGTCAGCCAGGCCGGCACAGCATCGCCACCAGCCAGGTCGGCACATCATCACCACCAGCTTAGTATAGTGCACAGGCCAGCAAGCGAAGGCAAGACAGAAGCCAGATGAGGGGCTTATATATGTGAAATACTGCTTATTGAATATATTTAAGTTACGCCACTGTTATGTTCAAGTACATTTTGCCCCACCTATGACCATCCATGCCCACTTTACACGGCATGGCCTTACCCATTTTTCGCCGTTCCCTCTTGGTGCCCAGGGGTGCCCCGGATCTCCCAGGAACCTAGAAACGCCCCTGAAGGAAACCAAAGGTGGACCAGAATGAAGTAAGGCCTCGTTCACATTGCGTTCCATTTGCATGGCCGTCTGCGTTGGGCAAGTTTTGTGGCTTTTTCTTTTCAATTCCCGGCTATTACCTGTGCGCTGTTTTTTTTTTTTTAAACGCTTTTCTAAGCGGTTTTGCCGAGCGATTGCAGTTTTTTTTTACTTCCTGACATCTGTTAGGAAGTGAACTCTTTAAACCAGAAAAGAATAAATACAATGTATTTATTCTTAAAACGCGAACGCAATTGCTGCACAAAGTGATTTTCTGTTTTCTTCTGTTGAAGCAGAATTGCCTCAAAAATAGTCCATGCACCTTTTTTCTGCCCGCATAGCACACGACCTGCGCTGATATGAACCTTCTCTTAGACATTCATTGCACAAGCATTTGGGGGGCGATTTCAAAAATCGCCTGCGTGTGAAAAAAGTCAGAAAACGCTTCCAGTGTGAACGAGCCCTCAAAGCATTAGCTTATGCTGATTACCTAATTTTAACACTGGCAGACCCAGTGCAGTCAATGGCCCAGTCTTCTCACAGTGATATTTCACACCTTGCAAATAAAAGGCCTTTTAATCCACCAGCAAACAAGAAAATACAAAAAAAAAAATGTTTATAGTACTTTTTCACCTTTGGTACTTTTTAACAACAACAATAACATTGCTATAACGCTTTTCTCCCATAGGACTCAAAGCGCTTAGGCTCTCTCAGTTTCAGTAATTGGTAGTAGGATGAAGCATTAACACAACACAAATTATATTTCTGCAAATGCCAAACTGAACAGGTGGGTTTTCCATTACAAAATTCTGAAAAGTTATTTTAAAAAGAAGTTAAAAATGATCTCCTAGGAGAAAACTCTTCAGCATTCAACATACTAGAGTAGTCCGCAGCACCACGTCTTGTATTAAAGCTCTTTTATTGGTATCGAAGGTAAAAGATAGCCATAAGCAGTGACAGATGCTATTTTGGAGAGACTTGTCCTTTTTCAAGCTAAGAGCCTATACAGCTTGAAAAAAGGACAAGTTTGTCCTAATAAAAGAGCTTTAATACAAGACGTGGTGCTGCGGACTACTCCTTTGAATGCTGCTGACTCCAGAGGATCACGGGATCTACTCTGCTTAGCACACGTCCTCTCCCTATTGGGTGCTGGTCTACTTTGCTTCAACATACAAGAAACTTTTTGGCCTTTTCAGCACTTTCCAAAAAACCTCACTCAAAATACGTTTTTCCTAATTTCTCACACTATTTTTAGTTCTCTGTTACTTCTTGGTACTTATAGGTTTTAGAAAGTTTTAAGGAAAAAACAGATTTTGTAAGCTAATTTTAAATAATGAGAAAATGTTGTGAATTAACTCAATCCAGTGGCGTAGCAATAGGGGATGCAGAGGTTGCAACTGGACCGGGGCCTTTTGGACCAGAGAGGCCCACTAAGGTCCCTCTTCAGTGGTGTTATAATAATATTCTATATATACTTTGAATAGTGGTAATCATTAACAAACTGTTTCCCTCCTCTGCTTACACCTCTCGTACTGTGGATGTCCTTGGCAGGTTTTGTGGCACCATATGAATGGTCATGTATACAATGCTTAGGGGACACAATGTACAACTTGCACTGGGGCCCAGAGCTCCTTAGACAGGGCACTGACTCCATCGTGGGGCATAACTGTTATTTTGGGGATACATTTTGTTTTGCTTGCTTCTATAGACTATTTGATTATCTCCAATGTCACTCTAATTTTAACATATTTTCTGCTAATGTTCTTCTCAGAGATATAGCAATGCTCTGTTAACAAAAAGTATCCTCTAAGAAATATTTCATGCCCTTGGGCAATATCCAGCTTTCAACTAAATACACAATGTGAAATGCTTTTGTATCACAGGAAATACTATGTTTCCAGGTTGACACCTAAGTAAACCTGCTATAAAGCATACTTGAATGCCATTGCTATTTAAATAAAGAAGTCATTACTCTGTATACGCAGTATGGATGCAAACAATGGACCTGCAATGACCCTGTACTTTCTTAAAGAGACTCTGTAACAAATTGTTTATCTTTATTTCTTCTATGCTATAAGTTCCTATGCCTTTTCTAATGTGGTCTGGCTTACTGCAGCTTTTCCTAATTGCACAGTAGCTGTGTTATCTCTGTTATATGATCTAATCTTCTCTCTATAGTCGGCACAGTCAGGCTGAGGCAGTCAGACTGGAATGTGCAGGGCTGCTTGTGATTAGCTAGAAGCTGTACACACCCCCTGCAGGCTCTGTGTGACTAACACACTCTGCTTAGCTGAGCCTATTAGAAGCTGGTTAGTTTGTTTGTAAACACTGCCTAAAACTGGCAATTACAAGCCAGGTTTGCAGCAGAGAATGGCAGAAACAGCACAGAGGGGACCAGGAGCACATAATGAATAGAATGGTATGCTTTTTATTGTAAGAATTTCAGAGTACAGATTCTCTTTAAGCAATTGTGAAGAGCCAGTTGGATGACTCAAAAGCCATTTATGAAGGAGAATAAAGCATTGTAAACATAGAAACATGACTATAAAGGTAGGAGTTTTATACAGGGATGAAATAAGGACTTTGAATGTAGCATTGCTTTTTTCTTTTTGTAGAAAACTGGCAATCTACATCAGTGAAGGAAAGGGAGATAATTCTTCATATAAGGTTAATAGTAGGACTCTAAGGAGTTGATGCACTAACTGCTATGGCAATGCACGTTACCAATGTGCCTTACTGCTAGTAGCGCACGTTACATTACTAACAGTCACACTAATTGAGTACTATGGGCCATGCTTATAGCGTATCTCTCGGTACACAGTGCCAAAAGTAAGAGTAATATTGCCGTGCAATGTCTGTGTCTGTCAATATTATAAGTTCATACATCAAGCCCTAAATGTGCTTTGGAGCTTTAGTAACAAGTTATATGTAGTGATGATCCTAATATGCCAATTTCCCTTTCGCAAACTTCCAGGTAAAATTTTATAATCATGATTACATGTAATTACAATTTCAAAATTAAATTGATTTAATGTAATCCATTCGCAGTTGTGCAAAATACCATAAGTTAGATTGACGTCAACACTGCCTACTTTAGCAGTGAATAGCCAAGCCCCATACATGCTATCATCACCAGGGGCGTTGTTAGGATCCCAAAAGATCCGGGTCACCAAAGGGCACGCCGCAGCAAAAAATGGGCGTGCCCACAGATCAGAATGAGGGTGTGGTCACAGGTGGAGCCAAATTTACATTAACTTAACAACGGTCTAAGTAGGCCTGGCCAGCAAAAGGTCGACTGAAGCCTCCTCTCCAATAATGCACAAAAAACACAAAACAAATATGCAGCATATCACATAAATAAGCAGTGTCCCTTATCTTATATAAAAGTATAGAGTGATAGCAGTATTGAGTAACATATAGTATATGCATCTAGTAGCCAAAGCTTGTATGCAGCACGATGGTGTAGTGGTTAGTACTATCTCCTTGCAGCACTGGATTCCTGGTTAGAAACCCAGCCAGGGATCTGCACAGAGTGTGTATGTTCTCCCATGTCTTGGTGGGTTTCCTCTGGGTCCTCTGGTTTCCTCCAACATCCCATAAACAAATATATAAGTTAATTGGCTTCTCCCTAAATTGGCCCTAGACTATGATACATACAGTACACTACACAATACATACATAGACATATGACTATGGTAGGGATTAGATTGTAAGCCCCCACCTGAGCAACAGTTAATAAACAAGACAATATACTTTGTACAGTGCTACTGAAGATGTTGGCGCTATATAAATACTAAATATTAATTCACAGTATAGCCTTGCAGGCATATATGAGCATCCAGACTGACAGAGTAAGCATATGTACAACAGAATTATATACTGCCCAGCAAGCTCAATGTCTCAAAGTGTGAGATTCTAACAATTAGCTTTACATAAACTCCTTGATAAACAGTTCAAAAGGACCCATACATTACAATTGCTCAACAGTTACAGCTACACAATAGGCAGGTCTTTCACCCACAGACAGCGCCATGCTGTCAGTGAACACAAGATCAATTGAGTCACTGGAGCCTGTGGCTGGAGGAGGAGTCTATATGCTGGGCTGAGCTGACAGCCCGACTCCTACCACTGCTTAATTAGTGTGTTCTGCATGAGCTAATTACTCACCTCCTCTGTCTGTCCGTCCATCTGTCTGCTCTTTGAACCTGTAGTCATCCTTCCCGATCTCTGAGCCTGCAGTCATCCTCTCTTCCGGAATTCCGCCTAGCGTATGATGCTTTCTCAGATGCTAGAGGTAGAAGCCTGGAGGAGAGGAGGTCTGTAGGCTCTGGAGACCAAGCAGCCGACTTGGAGGAGGTGAGTAACTGCGCAATTTTGCTCGCGGATGTTAGTGGCACCCCACAAAAGGTTTGTGGCACATACTACGAATTTTTTGCACTAGTGATGCCACTGAAAATCACCAAATTTGCTAGGTATGTTAAGAAGAACAGTAAGAACAAGTCAAAGGAAATTTTCAAAAAGTCCCTGTAGTTTTACATTTTAAATCTTCAAGGAACTGAGCGTTTTTAAGCTCAGTGAAATTACATTTTGCTGTGGTACAGTTTAATGTATACCAGTTTTGAGTTCTGTATACACATTTTATACATTTTAAGAAGACAGACATCTCAAGCCTTATTTACCCCTTGTCACCTATGCAGGTTGGTATAGCCAGAATGTGGAGTCCACACCACTTGGGAGATCACACCCTGAGTAATACACAAACACATGGTCCATGATGTGGGGGTGGGGGAAGAGAGTGGCAGCAAAGCCTCCTCCTCTCCCCAAAGCCTTTGATCATACCATGGACAAGGGGCTCTTCCTTACATCCAGTGCCCAAGTAGAGGTGGCAGTGTATGCTCTGGAGGCATTCATGATGGCGCCTGGAACTCCCCTTTAACTAAGGAGATAACCATATCTTTTGTTTACACTCCTCAGTTGTTACATTGTGTGTAACAACTGAAAAGGAGCTCTCTGTGCTTTAAACATACACACAGTTTAGAACAGCTCACTAGAAGATTTTAATATATATTTATAAGCAGCTTGAATAAAATGCATTGGCAGCTTTTAGAGCAGATAAACTGTACTTTGGGAACTTGTAATGTGTAAACAGACAATATTACTTGTGCACAAAAGCAAATATAATAACTGTATGAGTAATAAAATGTAGGAAAACACATTTTTATTGAATGTTATGTCAGAGTTTCAGACCACTATAAAGAAAATATATCCTGTCATTTTACAATTTTTTAAAATTTACCAACTGACCTTATGGAAAAAAATATTTTTCATTTCTGTTCACACTCAATTTGCGTGCAATGCACTTTTTTTGAGTGTTTGCATTCATTGTAAATGTATTTTAAAAAACCTCTGCATTTATAAGGAACCTTCCTGTTATTGATAATGTTTCCGCTGAGACCCAGGCAGAATCCGTTGCTTCCGGGTCTCGGTGCTTTTTCCCACACTGATGATGCTGCTGCTGCTGGATCGCAGGCTGCACATCCTGATAGGTGGAGGGTGTGTTCCGAGTATGCCCTCTGCAGATGTAAACAGTAGTCAGCTGACCACGGTCAGCTGACAGCGCGGTGTCAGCTGAGTTTACATCTGACACCTAGGAAGGTGTACCGCTGTGTGATTGGAGGTGCGGATTGTGGCAGGTCACTGATTGGATGAAAGTTATATTTACGCCTGCAGAGTGTTCCCACTCATCGCCCATAATAAGCATAGTTGTGGCTAGTTGCTGGGTACGCACTCACATTGTTGAATTACTGGATCTTGACCTTGGCTTGTATTTTACCATTCTTGTCTGCTGTAATTAACCCTTGCTTTCATTCCTGGACACTCTTGCTTGCTGCCTGGACCGACCTCTGCTTGTTAATTGGATTACTCTTGCCTGCCGCCCGGAGTGCTTGTTAACTGGATACTCTTGCATGCTACCTGAACCAACCATTGCTTGTTACTAGACACTCTAGTTATACCTGGACTAATCCTTGCTTGTTGCTTGAATAACCTTGCATGTGGACCTTGCATGAACTCTCTCACAAACTGCCTGGACAATTCACTACCTGTTCCAGAAACATCTGTCATTACTGGCATTCAAGGCTGAGGGCCTTGTCCTCCTGAATTAAGGTAATAGTTCTGTGTGAGAGTTTTGGGTAGAGAGGTTGTTAGGTTGGGAAGTGTTCTTGAGCAGGGAGCTGGTAGAACCCACAATGCCTCTCACACTGAATGGCTGTGACTGCGTGCTCTGATCAATAGGATAGCGATATGCTGCACAGGAGAAGGAGAGAGAGGAGAGGAGACCGGCACTGCAGTCAACTGTATATTCCATAGTGCGACAAAATGACAAGCATAAAAACACAATAGTGCAAACATGCGACATACCAATCCGGGCGGCAGTGTGGGTGATGGTAGGTGCTGGGCACTGTATGCCTTATGCCGTTTTGCGCAAAAATGTGCTTCCACGGAGGCTCGACATCGAATTTCATCTGCCATTTATGTGCCCATATAGCCATCCTATCCAGATCCTGTTGCAATATGTCCCTATCTTCCTGAGAGTTGATGATTCTGCACAATTTTGTATCATCTGCAAAAATAGCAACATTGCTTACTACTGGCTGCATCTACTAGGTCATTAGTAAATAAATTGAAGAGCACTGGACCCAGTACAGACCCGTGTGGGACCCCACTGCTAAAAGTCACCCATTTTGAGTATGATCCATTGACCACAACTCTTTGTTTTCTGTCCATTAGTCAGTTCCCTATCCATGCACACAGACTCTTCCCCAGTCCTTGCATCCTCAACTTTTGCACCAGACTTTTTCATGCCATTTACACTTTTCTCTGTTGCCCAGGACTAAAGATGGCTCGAACCTCCGATTTTCGATTCGCGAACCTCGAACTCAAACTTCCGAAAAAATTTGCGAACCTGCGAACTTTTTGAACCTCAATAGACTTCAATGGGCAGGCGAACTTGAAATACTACAAACACTGCTTCTGGCCACAAAAGTGATGGAAAAGATGTTTCAAGGGGTCTAACACCTGGAGGGGGGCATGGCGGAGTGGGATACATGCCAAAAGTCCCGGGGACAAGGCAGAAATCACTTTGCATTGGAGGTCTAAAGTGCATGAAAACATATTGCGTGTGTATACATGGATCAGCAGTTAGTGTAAGTAGTGTACTGCTTCACACTGACAAACCAATCTCACTGTGTAACGCGTAGAGATGGCCCGAACGGTTCGCCGGCGAACTTCCAGGGTTTGCGATCAGGCTACACTCCCCCCTTATAAAAGGCAGGCAGCGTCAGGCTTTTTACTCACTCAATGTATACACATGCAAGATGTTTTAAAGCACTTTAGGCCTGCAAAATAGCATTCAAATTTCTGCCCTTAAAACGCTACTTTGCGTCAAATCTAGATTTTGTCCCCGGGACTTTTGGCATCTATCCCACTCCGCCATGCTCCCCTCCAGGTGTTAGACCCCTTGAAACATCTTTTCCACCACTTTTGTGGCCAGCATAAGTGTTTCTAGTTTTCAAAGTTCGCCTCCCCATTGAAGTCTATTGCGGTTCACGAAAGTTCGCGCGAACCGAACTTTTGCGGAAATTCGCGAACCAAAAATCGGAGGCTCGGGCCATCTCTAGTAACGCACCGCAAACAGCTGTTTGTGTAGTGATGGCCGTGCTGGACTGGTGCGCACGATGGTGAGAGTGCAGGCAATGGCGGTTTTCAAGCCCATATGGTCGGGCTGACGTAGCTCAATGGCAGAACAACTGTCCACAATAATAATAATAATAATAATGGCAGTATTTGTATAGCGCCTTTCTCCTGTCGGACTCAAAGCGCTTGCGAGGCAGCCACTAGAGCGCACTCAGTAGGCAGTAGCAGTGTTAGGGAGTCTTGCCCAATGAACTCCTTACTGAATTACTGGCTTACTGAACAGGCAGAGCCGAGATTCAAACCCAGGTCTCCCATGTCAGAGGCAGAGCCCTTAACCAGTACACCATCCAGCCACTGCTGATGAAGCAACAACCTTATTATCTTGGGTCAGGTGTGCCCCCCAACACTCATATAGCCGGTCATCGCTTTATTGTGATACGCAAGCCCATTCACTGCGGCAAGGTAACGATCACGAAGGGGAAATGACACATGTACATGCCTTTTGTTTTGTTGTTGCAGCTAGAAAAATTAGGCATGTACACGCACCAGAAAAATTATTATGTCTGGTAGCAGCCGCTGCTAGCAACAGCAGCCATAAAAATTCAGGAATCCACCTGGAGTCCTGGACCCTGTTGGTGGTGGCGGAGAAGGCAGTCAAGTGGCCTGTGGGTACTGACTTAGTCTTTGGGCAGGCAGCAGTTGCCGGCAGGCAGAGATTCTGTGTGGGGACTGACTTCGTTTCGGGGCCGGCAGTCACACGTGTGTAGGCAGAGATGCTGTGTGTGGGGACTGACTTAGTCTTTGGGCAGTGGTCCTCCTGTGATCCAATCCTCATTCATTTTGATAAAGGTGAGGTACTAAACATTTTTTGACATGACTGCAGGTGGTATAATACAAAGTGCAGTCCCACAGAGGCAGTGAAAGGTATGCACTGAATGTGCTGGGCCTGGCACAGTACAGCAATTAGCAAGGGCCAGCTGTGACAGACAGGGCTGTATATGCAGTGTCAGTGGCACACACAAAAAAAAGCACATCAGAAGAACATAAGCTCTCAAAAGAGCAGTTTTGGGGTGCTTTTCATCAACAAATATCAGCAAGGAGCAAGCTAACAGACCTCCTAACTATCGCTTTCCCTATCTCTCCAATGTCTCTCCCTTGTCTCATTATTACAGCAGCACACAGAGTTAGAACATGGACGATGCTGCTGCCTTTTATAAGGGGGAGGGAGGCTCCAGGAGGGAGTGCAGCCTGATTGGCTGCCATGTGTCTGCTGACTGTGATGTAGAGGGTCAAAGTTTAGCCTAATGAAGTAGTATAGGGGGCGGTGGAACTCGCTACTTTTTTGCGGTTCACCGCAAACTCGAACCAGCTAAGTTTGCGCAAACAACCGGCAAACCATTCGGGCCATCTCTATTGCCCAGGACATTTGCTAATGAAAGTTATATTCGAGTTGGAGCAATTATTTCTTTTTTACAAGGTGAACCTTATGCTTGGGCTCTACGTTTATTAGATCAACAATACCCTGCCCTTGTCAATACTACCACCTTCCTTGAAGCCTTGTCTGATCTGTATGAAGATAAGGGTAAAGGGGCTTATGCAGAAAATGCACTTTAAAATTGAAGGAAAAAGGTCTGCTGAAGAGTATGCTATTGAATTTAGACAATGGGCCGGAGACACTTTGTGGAACAATGCTGCTTTTAAACATCAATTTAGGCTTGGCCTATGTGAACAATTAAAGGATGAGTTAGCCAGAGTGGGGGTACCTGATACCCTGAAAGAGTTAGTCCATCTTGCCATTCAGATTGATCGACGTCTGAGGGAAAGAGGTCAAGAGAAATCATCTTCATTGAAACCTGATGGTCCTCCTCAGTTCCATCAATTCCATTCGTTCCTCCAGTTTCTATAGTTGACAATCGTGAACCTATGCACAGGCGACTGATAAACTCCCACCACATTGGTCTTCTGATTGTGCCATTGAACTTCATTCTGGAACTGTGCCCCCTCATGGCCGTTTTTATAATTGGACCGGTCCTGAAGACAAGGCCATGAAGGAGTATATTCATGAGAATTTACAAAACAACTTTATTAGACCTTCCTCCTCTCCAGCCGGTGCAGGGTTCTTTTTTGTCAAGAAAAAATATGGTGAACTGAGACTCAGCATTGATTATAGAGGATTGGATAAGATCACAGTAAAAAAGCGTTATCCTTTGCCAATTAACGATCTATTCTCTCAAGTAGTGGGATCCAAGGTTTTTTCTAAATTGGATTTAAGAGGTGCTTACAACCTAATCCGTATCAAAGAAGCAGATGCGTGGAAATTCGCTTTTAACACTAAAGATGGTCATTATGAGTAGTTGGTCATGCCATTTGGGTTATGTAATGCTCCAGCAGTATTTCAAGATTCTTGTTAATGACACTTTTCATGAATTCTTGGGAAGAATTATGGTTATTTATCTTGATGACAAATTAATTTACTAATTTTCTTTGGTTGAACATCGTAATCACGTGAGGAAGGTACTGTCTAAACTGAGAGAAAATCATTTGTATGTCAAACTTGATAAATGTGTTTTTGAAACCAATCAGGTTGACCTTCTTGGTTATGTAATTTTTGATATTGGTCTAACCATGGATGATAAAAAGGTTATGGCTGTCGTGGATTGGTCTCAGCCAAGCAATTGGAAATGTTTTAGGGTTTGCAAATTTTTACAGGAAGTTCATTAAAAACTTTTCCTCCAAGGTAGCACCCCTTACTGTCCTTACCAAGAGAGGAGCAGATCTTGCCCAGTGGGACTAATCTGCTACTTTAGCCTTTCAAGAGTTGAAAGAGGCCTTCTGTTTAGTTCCTTTATTGGTTCATCCTGACGCCAAGAAAGCATTCTTTGTGGAGGTAGATGCATCTGAGATTGGTGTAGGAGCAGTACTGTCTCAGTATTCTGGTAATCTAGAGAAGTTACACCCATGTGCATGGAGGTTCTCCCAAGCAGAGAAAAATTATGATATTGGGAATAGAGAACTTTTAGGGGTTAAACTTGCTCTGGAGGAATGGAGACACTGGTTGGAAGGGGCTGAAAATCCAGTAACGGTTTACACAGAAAATAGGAACCTTGAATATATAGAAAATGCTAAGCGGTTGAATTCTAGACAAGCTCGTTGGGCTCTGTTCTTCTCTAGATTTAATATTTGTCATTACGTATAAACCTGGTTCAAAAAAATGTTAAGGCGGATGCTTTATCTCGCTGTTTTGAAAAAGAGGTCTCTGGTAATGATCCTGTTCCATTGCTTCCTAAGAGATGTATTATTGCTGCTTGTGAGTTATTTCCTGATCTATGCTCTCCGTTGTCTGAAGCACACGATCAGACACCTCAAGGAAAGCCACTTGAAAAGCTTTTTGTTCTTATCAATTTGAGACTCCAAGTATTAAAACAATTTCATGAAGTTAAGTCGGTGGGTCATCATGGAATTGAATTGTTAAAAAGACATGTCTGGTGGCCTTCCTTTAGAGATGAGCCGAAATTTTCGAAATTTCGAATTGCTTTTATTACGAATGCGAAATTTAACATTACGACCCAAAATCGTAATTTCGTAATTAATTTTCAAATCGTAATTTACAATTTCGTAATCGAAATTTCACTCCCGTAATGACGAATTTCGTGTCTCCAACCGAAATTTTACTTTTTCAGGTTTGTAAGGGTTTCTCTCTCTCTCTCTCTCTCTCTCTCTCTCTCTCTCTCTCTCTCTCTCTCTCTCTCTCTAGATCTGTAGTATTTCAAAACCATACTCACATTCATGACATGTCCAGGGATCAAACCCAGGCCAACCACATGGAAGACAGCTATGCTCACCACCATACCACCAAACACACACTTAATAGACTGCTAACCTAAATCTTACTTGTAGACAGTCATATGAGACACATGCTGGGTGCAGGGCTTTGTGATTGGACCATGGACCATGCGATAGAGTGAGGTGCAAAAATGAAATCATGCCTAGCAGAGGATGGTTTCACAATGCTAAATGCTAGGCTGGCTGTGGTGCAATTGGTTAGTGCGTCTGGCTGGTAACAGCAAGGTTACAGGTTCGATTCCATCCAGGCATGTCTTTTCCTTTTGCGTTCAACAGTTGTCCCAACAGAGCCCCAGATAGCCATGTAGAGTTAGGTCACAGCTAGCCTGGCTGTGGTGCAATTGGTTAGTGTGTCTGGCTGGTAACAGCAAGGTTACAGGTTCGATTCCATCCAGGCATGTCTTTTCCTTTTGAGTTCAACAGTTGTCCAAACACCGAGCACAAAGTTTTGCATGCGTAAAGTTTTACGCACGCAAAATACCCCATGGGGTTCAATGGCGCAGCGCGCGCACGCAAAAGGAAAAGACATGCCTGGATGGAATCAAACCTGTAACCTTGCTGTTACCAGCCAGACACACTAACCAATTGCACCACAGCCAGGCTAGCTGTGACCTAACTCTACATGGCTATCTGGGGCTCTGTTGGCTCTGTTTGGACAACTGTTGAACGCAAAAGGAAAAGACATGCCTGGATGGAATTGAACCTGTAACCTTGCTGTTACCAGCCAGACACACTAACCAATTGCACCACAGCCAGGCTAGCTGTGACCTAACTCTACATGGCTATCTGGGGCTCTGTTGGCTCTGTTTGGACAACTGTTGAACGCAAAAGGAAAAGACATGCCTGGATGGAATTGAACCTGTAACCTTGCTGTTACCAGCCAGACACACTAACCAATTGCACCACAGCCAGCCTAGCATTTAGCACTGTGAAACCATCCTCTGCTAGGCATGATTTCATTTTTGCACCTCACTCTATCGCATGGTCCAATCACAAAGCCCTGCACCCAGCATGTGTCTCATATGACTGTCTACAAGTAAGATTTAGGTTAGCAGTCTATTTAGTGCGTGTTTGGTGGTATGGTGGTGAGCATAGCTGTCTTCCATGTGGTTGGCCTGGGTTTGATCCCTGGACATGTCATGAATGTGAGTATGGTTTTGAAATACTACAAATCTCTAGAGAGAGAGAGGAGGAGGAGGAGGAGGAGGAGGAGGAGGAGGAGGAGGAGGAGGAGGAGGAGGAGGAGGAGGAGGAGGATTATTCATTTTAGGCATGTAGAGGGATAGAAACCTTTGCAAACTTTAAAATACTAAATTTCGTAATCGTAATTACGAAAATTTGCGTAATTTGCGAAAATTACGAAATTTCGATTACTGCTAAAATCGTAATTGTAGTAATTTCGCGAAATTTCGGAAATTCGTAATTAGGTCATTACGCTCATCCCTACCTTCCTTAAATAAAGATGTTGTGGCATTTGTTAAATCTTGTTCTGTCTGTGCTTGTAGTAAATCACTGCGCACTGCTCCTCAGGGTAATTTACTTCCACTACCCATTCCTGAGAAACCATGGACTCACATCATCAAGGATTTCATTGTGGATTTACCAAGTTCTCAAGGTAAACCAGTTATTTGGGTAGTGGTGGATATATTTAGCAAAATAGCTAATTTGGTCTCTTTGCCCAGGAGTACGGTTTGTGTCCCAATAGGGCGAGCTTTCTGTGATAGTTTGGGAATTTATGTTTCTTTCTCTTCAGGTTTCCATGCAGAGACCAATGGTCAAACTGAAAGAATGAATCAATTACTTAAACAATATCTAGGTGTTTTGTTGCTAGTTGTTGAGGATTGGCCTCGATTTTCGCCTTTTGCCAACTTTGCCATTAATAATCAGGTTAACAGTTCAACAAAAATGTCACCACTCCAAGTTGTCACTGGGTTAACTCCAAAATGTAATTCTTTGTCAAGTACATCCAATCTTCCTGACTTGGAAGAATGGAATTCATGTAGTAATCAAGTATGGAAACAGGTACAGGAGAGTATTAAGACTGCTGTCAGTATCCAAACCTGGGGATTTAGTATGGTTTCCCCTCAACATATTTCTCTCTGGCAACCATCTGCTAAATTGGGTCCTAAGTTTATCGGTCCATATCCCATCCTGAAGAAAATCAATACGGTAACTTACAGGCTAAAATTGCTCAGTATCATGAGAGATGTTGACTCATTTCATGTTTCTGTATTGAAATCTTCTGCCAATTTTGATCCCTTAGATACTCCTCCTCCACCCATTGAAATTGATTGATAACAAGAATATGAGGTTGAGGGAATTCTTGATTCTCGATTTTTTTCACAATTCTCTTCAGTTCCTTATTGACTGGAAGGGGTATGGACCAGAGGAAAGATCCTGGGTTCTGGCCAGACAGGTTTACACTGATTTAGCTGTGAAATAATTTTATTCTAAACATTCTGATAAACCTAGATTGGAGTGTTCTGAGTCCACTCCTGGGGGGAGGAGTACTAGAAGAAACCTCCCTGTTATTGATAATGTTTCCACCGACACCCAGGTGGAATCCGTCGCTTCAGGGACTCGGTGCTTGTTCCCCCGCTGATGACGCTGCTGCTGGAATGCTGGCCACACATCCTTATAGGCAGAGGTCGTGTTCCTAGTACGCCCTCCACAGATGTTAACAATAGTCAGCTGACCACAACGCAGTGTCAGCTGACACCTCGGTAGGTGTACCACTGTGTGATTGGATGTGCGGATTGTGGCCAGCCACTGATTGGATGAAAGTTGTATTTAAGCCTGCAGAGTGCTCCCAGTCATCGCCCGTGATAAGCATAGCTGTGGCTAGTTGCTGGGTGTGCACTCACATTGTTGAATTACTGGATCTTGACCTTGGCTTGTATTTGACCATTCTTGTCTGCTGTTATTAACCCTTGCTTTCATTTCTGGACACTCTTGCTTGCTGCCTGGACTGACCTCTGCCTGTTAAATGGATACTCTTGCCTGCCACCTGGACCGAACTCTGCTTGTTAACTGGATACTCTTGCATGCTACCTGAACCGACCATTGCTTGTTACTGGACACTAGTTATACCTGGACTAATCCTTGCTTGTTGCTTGAATAACCTTGCATGTGGACCTTGCATGAACTCTCTCACAGACTGCCTGGACCATTCACTACCTGTTCCTGAAACATCTGTCTCTCATTACTGGCATTCAAGGCTAAGGGCCTCATCCTCCTGAATCAAGGTAATAGTCCTGTGTGATACTTATGAACTATTGAACTTGCCTCAGTGGGGCTCTGGGGGGTTATTGTCCTCTCTACTGCAGTCTGTATGCCTTGCATGTTAAGACCTGGGGGTACCCGTAGTCAGAAGACAAATAATGTGTCCTGTTCATGTGGGGGCTTGTCTATAGGTGAAGACCTTGGGCCGGGCTCAGAGCCGTGGCAATAGATTGGGGCATAGAGACTGATTGGGGGCATAACCTGTAAGGCCTTACAGCATGTATCTCTTTTTTTGTTGTTTTTCATGCGTTTTGCATTTTTTCTGTATTTAAAATTGCGCTGCAGGTTTACTTTTGTGTGTGATGTTTAACACTTAATGCAAGTCAGTCGGATTTAAGAAAAATGGCAAAAATTAAAATGCAAGTTTGAAGTTAATTAGATATTCTTTCATTTTAATTGACTTCATTGGTATGCATAGAAAATCACAATCATACAATTTGCATACAAACCAGCACAAAAACTGCAAACAGCATTACTGCAAGTTTCCTTCTGTTTTAAGAAGGCAAATCACACCAAGCATTTGCTTTTTAGTAGGAGGGCTTTCTGGTCTCTTTTAGCCCCCCTATACTTTCCAAGGGGTTTTTGTCACACCGAGCTGCATGGTTAATCTGTTGCAGAATAAAAAAACTAAGTAAAATAATCCCAAAAAATTGCAAAACACAGATTCGTGCATGCAAAAGAAAAAAAAAAGTGAAACATTGCATATGGGATTCCCATGGGCAAGTTTGAAGGTTGTTTACAGATTAAAGCATGGTAAAATGGAGACCAAAGCAGCTGCAATCCAACATTGTACGTTTTTTTAAAGGACAACGATCACGGAAAATTGTAACATTTAAAATACATGTAAACATATACAAATAAGTATGTTTCTTCCAGAGTAAAATGAGCCATAAATTACTTTTCTCCTTTGTTGCTATCACTTACAGTAGGTAGTAGAAATCTGACAGAACTGACAGGATTTGAACTAGTCAATCTCTTCATGGGGA
This sequence comes from Hyperolius riggenbachi, assembly GCF_040937935.1. Classification (NCBI taxonomy): domain Eukaryota; kingdom Metazoa; phylum Chordata; class Amphibia; order Anura; family Hyperoliidae; genus Hyperolius; species Hyperolius riggenbachi. Next base: position 166,428,852 of record NC_090656.1, on the reverse strand, counting down.
TTCTCAGCAAGGCTTTTATTCTTTATAAAGACATACCCTGATTTATACAAAGATGCTGCCCAGCTTCCCTGCTCACTGCACACTTTTTTGGCAGTTGGACAGAGCAACTTCAATTCACTAAGTTATTTTGAAACTAAACAAAACCCTGAGAATCCCCAATAAGCAGATGGGCTAGTCCCTGTCGGTTTTGTCAGCTTTCTACCAGGGATGGTCGTAGTCAGCCAACTTTGCTACGCTGGAACTACACGTAGTTTTACGCAATTACGCTGCGCCAAACTATGGCTTCGAAATCAAATCGCTTCGTATGCATTTCGTAGAATACGCGTTAAAATACGCAATTACACGTAGTGCGAAGCGTAGTGTCTGCGGATGCTTATACCTGTATGCAGAAAATTTTACACATTAATTCCTCTTTAGATGCTTATCCCGGGAACTCTTCTATGCGTACATTCCCCTTTCCAATGCGTAAATTTGTAAGCATACAATCGTACGCGGAAAAATAGACGCCAGTAATGCATACGTAGTTCACTACGCAATACACATGTTAACTACGCATAGTAAGCGTAAGCGTAGTTCTGCAACTTCAACTACGAACTACGATGCGTAGATGCAAACTATGATGCGTAAATTCGCACTGGCGTAGTTTCTGCTCATCCCTGCTTTCTACTACCTACTGTAAGTGACAGCAACATAGGAGAAAATTAATGTATGGCTAATTTTACTCTAGAAAAAAATGTACTTCTTATATGTATGTGTTTAAAGGACCACTATCGCTAAAATTTTAACCACTTGAGGACCGCCCGCAGCCGATGGGCGGCGGCAAAGTCCGGGCCTAAACGACCGCAATACGCCCATCGGCGGGGGCGGTGGCGGGCGTGGTTAGGTGGCGATCACGTCATTCGTGACGCGATCAGCCGTCGCCGACTGGCTCGGCTCCTCCTCGCGCTGTAACCTGCCGGCCGTTCGGAAGCGCCGGCGGGTTACTAGCACCCGGATCGCCGCTGCACGTATGTATAATAGGCTTTGTAATGTATACAAAACCTATTATACAGGCTGCCTCCTGCCCTGGTGGTCCCAGTGTCCGAGGGACCACCAGGGCAGGCTGCAGCCACCCTAGTCTGCACCCAAGCACACTGATTCCCCCCCCCTGCCCCCTGATCGCCCACAGCACCCCTCAGACCCCCCTCTACCCACCCCTCAGACCACTGTTAGCACCCAATCACCCCCTAATCACCCATCAATCACTCTGTCACTTTCTGTCAACGCTATTTTTTTTTTAACCCTAAACTGCCCCCTGCTCCCTCCTGATCACCCCTCCACCCCTCAGATTCTCCCCAGACCCCTCCCCAGACCCCCCCCCCCGTGTACTGTATGCCTCTATCCCCCCTGTAATAACCCACTGATCACCTGTCAATCACCTGTCAATAACCCATCAATCACCCCCTGTCACTGCCACCCATCAATCATCCCCTGTCACTGCCACCCATCAATCAGCCCCTAACCTGCCCCTTGCGGGCAATCTGATCACCCACCCACACCATCAGATTGCCCCAGACCTACCCTCAGATCACCTCCAAAGTGCATTGTTTACATCTGTTCTGCCATCTAATCACCCACTGATCACCCATCAATCAGCCCCTGCCACTGATACCCATCATATTAGACCCCTATCTGCCCCTAGGGCACCCAATCACCCTCCCACACCCTCAGAATGCCCTCAGACCCCAGTCCTGATCACCTCGCCAGTGCATTGCTTGCATCTATTTCCCCCCTCTAATCACACCTTGAGACACCCATCAATCACCTACTGTCACCACCTGTCACCCCCTAGCACACCTACCCATCAGATCAGGCCCTAATTTGCCCCGTGTGGGCTCTTGATCACTCGGCCAAACCCTCAGACCCTCTTCCGATCACCTCCCCAGTGCATTGATTGCATCTATTTTCCCCTCTAATCGCCCCCTGAGACACCCATCAATCACCTCCTGTCACCCCCCTAACACTCCTATCCATCAGATCAGGCCCAATACAACCTGTCATCTAAGAGGCCACCCTGCTTATGACCCGTTCCACAAAATTTGCCCCCTCATAGACCACCTGTCATCAAAATTTGCAGATGCTTATACCCCTGAACAGTCATTTTGAGAAATTTGGTTTCCAGACTACTCACGGTTTTGGGCCCGTAAAATGCCAGGGCAGTATAGGAACCCCACAAGTGACCCCATTTTAGAAAAAAGACACCCCAAGGTATTCTGTTAGGTGTATGACGAGCAATAGTATGCACAGGGGTGTCTGCGGGCTTCAGGCAATGGTAAATGTTGTGGGGAGTTCCTATGGCTGGAAGGGTCACCAATCCTCCAAAAATCCAATCAGTCCACACAATTCCCATAAGGAACTCAACCCTCAGCAGATGCTTATCCAACGAAGAACATTTATTCAAGTGTTACATGAGTATACACAGCATAATACATCCAGCACAACGTTTCGGGCGAGGTGCCCTTTGTCAAGTGCTCGAAGTTTCACATAGGAATAACACATTTATAGAATCATTCCACCTAACCACACCTTACATAAGGGGGTGGGACCAATACCTATTGCATTTTAACCCTATGAACAGCTAACTCTATAAAAAACACCTGAGACTGAAGTCCTCATTTAAGCCCCCTGGCGACTGCGTCCCCAGCCTATCCATCCACCAGGCCTCCCTCCTCAAAAGTTCCCTGATATGATCCCTACCCTCATGTCTCAGGACCACCTCCAAAACCTGCCAGCGCAATTGACTAACACTGTGGCCCAACTCAGAAAAATGTCTGGCGAGTGGTGGATCCTTTCTGGAATCCTCTTGCTCACCACCTGTGACCTTTTTTGGTTTTTTGATGTTACTTTTGTGTTCATTTAATCGGGTCTTAATGTCCCTTGTGGTCTGTCCCACATAGGCGAGACCACAGAGACACTTGATAAAATAAACCACTCCTTTTGTGTCACAGGTGGCGAAATCTCTAAGCAATATACCCTCACCTGATCGAGTGTGGTGGACCTTAGGCCCTTTGATAATGTTATTGCAGTGTTGGCAATGCAAGCAAGGGAAAGTACACTTTTTAGGGGTACCCAGGAACATTTGTTTCGCCCCCTCGGGTCTACCGATGTCAGCTCGGACGAGATGATCCCTTAGGGCCTTGCCCTTTCTATACACAAATCTGGGGGTGGCCCTGCAGACTGACAGCAACTGGGGATCCGCAGTCACCATGGGCCAAAACCTGACTATCATATCCTTTAAGATGGCGGATTCACGGCAAAAAGTAGTAATGAAATTCAATTCTCCCCTCTCACCATCATTTGTCTTTTCCTTATAGATTCTCAGTGTTTCTCTCCCCATCATCCCCACCTCACTGGCTAATTCCTCACATTTCTTGCGATTATAACCCCGTTTAACAAAATCATCAGTGAGGAGCTGCGATTGTCTGTGATAAAGCTCATCAGAAGAAGTAATTCTTCTCACCCTGATGTATTGACTCTTAGGGAGTCCATCAATAAGGGGCTTCGGGTGACAGCTAGTGGCTAATAAAAAGCCATTCTTATCTGTCTCCTTTCTATACAAATCCGTCTCGAAACTACCATTTTTCACCCGAACCTCCACATCAAGGAAATGCAAAACCTCTTTGTCATAATCCATCTTAAATTTCATAGTATCATGTACACTATTGAGCTCCTCGAAAAACAACAGCAGCTCCTCCTCTGAACCTGTCCATCCAAAAAATAGATCATCAATGAATCTGCAGAACCCCCTGATCTTCCCATGGTGGCCCCCATTTAAAATGAATGTTTTTTCAAAGTCTAACATGACAATATTTGCCACCGTAGGGGCATAGGGGCCTAATGGGAATGCCGAGGGTCTGCAGAAAATAATCACTGCCAAATCTAAAATAAGCATGTGAAAGGCTGAACTCTAGTATGGTGAGAATGAACAAGAGCAACTCATTACTGATCCCTTCATTCACCTTCAATCTGTCTTCAACAGCACTCAAAGCTTCATTGTGAACAATGTTATTATAGAGGTTGATAACATCCAAGCTGACCAGATACCTAAAATCATCTACAACAATTTTATCCAGCGTGTTCAAAAACTGGGTGGTGTCCCTAAGACACCGCTCCTCAGCTTTAACAACAGGCTGGAGCCAGGTGTCCACAAAGACCCCCAACGGTTCTAAGAGGGAATCCACAGCAGAAACAATGGGCCGCCCGGGGGGATGTAACAGGTCCTTGTGGACCTTGGGCAATGTGTAGAAAACCGGGACCCTGGGTTTCTCTTTCTTAAGTGCAATACATAACTCGTTGCTAATAATATTGTCACTGGCCGCCTCATCTAACAATCTGTCAATTTCAATCTTAAAGTCCCGGGTAGGATCATCCGGCAACAATCTATACACTGAACTGTCCATCAGCTGTCATTTGGCCTCCTTGATATAATCACTTTTATTTTGCACGACTATTGCCCCCCCCTTATCCGCTTTCTTAATAATGATCGAAGTGTCCCTCTTCAAACTAGTGAGTGCCATCTGCTCAGCTTTGGATAAATTGTATGACAACTTTCTGGTGGAAATAGCCTTCTCAGTTTCTGCTATCACAGTCTTTTCAAACAGATCCAGTGCAGTGCTGGTCAGCCGTTGTTCATTCTCACCATACTAGAGTTCAGCCTTTCACATGCCTATTTTAGATTTGGCAGTGATTATTTTCTGCAGACCCTCGGCATTCCCATGGGGGCCCCTTATGCCCCTACGGTGGCAAATATTGTCATGTTAGACTTTGAAAAAACATTCATTTTAAATGGGGGCCACCATGGGAAGATCAGGGGGTTCTGCAGATTCATTGATGATCTATTTTTTGCATGGACAGGTTCAGAGGAGGAGCTGCTGTTGTTTTTCGAGGAGCTCAATAGTGTACATGATACTATGAAATTTAAGATGGATTATGACAAAGAGGTTTTGCATTTCCTTGATGTGGAGGTTCGGGTGAAAAATGGTAGTTTCGAGACGGATTTGTATAGAAAGGAGACAGATAAGAATGGCTTTTTATTAGCCACTAGCTGTCACCCGAAGCCCCTTATTGATGGACTCCCTAAGAGTCAATACATCAGGGTGAGAAGAATTACTTCTTCTGATGAGCTTTATCGCAGACAATCGCAGCTCCTCACTGATGATTTTGTTAAACGGGGTTATAATCGCAAGAAATGTGAGGAATTAGCCAGTGAGGTGGGGCTGATGGGGAGAGAAACACTGAGAATCTATAAGGAAAAGACAAATGATGGTGAGAGGGGAGAATTTAATTTCATTACTACTTTTTGCCGTGAATCCGCCATCTTAAAGGATATGATAGTCAGGTTTTGGCCCATGGTGACTGCGGATCCCCAGTTGCTGTCAGTCTGCAGGGCCACCCCCAGATTTGTGTATAGAAAGGGTAAGGCCCTAAGGGATCATCTCGTCCGAGCTGACATCGGTAGACCCGAGGGGGCGAAACAAATGTTCCTGGGTACCCCTAAAAAGGGTACTTTCCCTTGCTTGCATTGCCAACACTGCAATAACATTATCAAAGGGCCTAAGGTCCACCACCCTCGATCAGGTGAGGGTATATTGCTTAGAGATTTCGCCACCTGTGACACAAAAGGAGTGGTTTATTTTATCAAGTGTCCCTGTGGTCTCGCCTATGTGGGACAGACCACAAGGGACATTAAGACCCGATTAAATGAACACAAAAGTAACATCAAAAAACCAAAAAAGGTCACAGGTGGTGAGCAAGAGGATTCCAGAAAGGATCCACCACTCGCCAGACATTTTTCTGAGTTGGGCCACAGTGTTAGTCAATTGCGCTGGCAGGTTTTGGAGGTGGTCCTGAGACACGAGGGTAGGGATCATATCAGGGAACTTTTGAGGAGGGAGGCCTGGTGGATGGATAGGCTGGGGACGCAGTCGCCAGGGGGCTTAAATGAGGACTTCAGTCTCAGGTGTTTTTTATAGAGTTAGCTGTTCATAGGGTTAAAATGCAATAGGTATTGGTCCCACCCCCTTATGTAAGGTGTGGTTAGGTGGAATGATTCTATAAATGTGTTATTCCTATGTGAAACTTCGAGCACTTGACAAAGGGCACCTCGCCCGAAACGTTGTGCTGGATGTATTATGCTGTGTATACTCATGTAACACTTGAATAAATGTTCTTCGTTGGATAAGCATCCGCTGAGGGTTGAGTTCCTTATGGGAATTGTGTGGACTGACTAGGTGTATGACGAGGTCATAGAAGATTTCATTTTTTGTCAACAGTTAGCGGAAATTGATTTTTATTGTTTTTTTTCACAAAGTGTCATTTTTCACTAACTTGTGACAAAAAATAAAATCTTCTATGAACTCACCATACACCTAACGGAATACCTTGGGGTGTCTTCTTTCTAAAATGGGGTCACTTGTGGGGTTCCTATACTGCCCTGGCATTTTAGGGGCCCTAAACCGTGAGGAGTAGTCTAGAAAACAAATGCCTCAAAATGACCTGTGAATAGGACGTTGGGCCCCTTAGTGCACCTAGGCTGCAAAAAAGTGTCACACATGTGGTATCGCCGTACTTAGGAAAAGTAGTATAATGTGTTTTATGGTGTATTTTTACATATACCCATGCTGGGTGGGAGAAATCTCTCTGTAAATGGACAATTGTGTTTAAAAAAAATCAAAAATGTGTCATTTACAGAGATATTTCTCCCACCCAGCATAGTTATATGTAAAAATACACCACAAAACACATTATACTACTTCTCCTTAGTACGGGGATACCACATGTGTGACACTTTTTTGCACCCTAACTGCGCTAAGGGGCCCAAAGTTCAATGAGTACCTTTAGAATTTCAAGGGTCATTTTGCGGCATTTGGTTTCCAGACTACTCCTCACGGTTTAGGGCCCCTAAAATGCCAGGGCAGTATAGGAACCCCACAAGTGACCCCATTTTAGAAAGAAGACACCCCAAAGTATTCTGTTAGGTGTCTAATGAGTTCATAGAAGATTTTATTTTTTGTCACAAGTTAGCGGAAATTGATTTGTATTGTTTTTTTTTCACAAAGTGTCATTTTCCGCTAACTTGTGACAAAAAAAAATCTTTTATGAACTCTCCATACTCCTAACAGAATACCTTGGGGTGTCTTCTTTCTAAAATGGGGTCACTTGTAGGGTTCCTATACTGCCCTGGCATTTTAGTGGCCCTAAACCGTGAGGAGTAGTCTAGAATCCAAATGCCTCAAAATTACCTGTGAATAGGACGTTAGGCCCCTTAGCGCACCTAAGTTGCAAAAAAGCGTCACACATGTGGTATTGCCGTACTCAGAAGAAGTAGTATAATGTGTTTTGGGGTGTATTTTATACATACCCATGCTGGGTGGGAGAAATCTCTCTGTAAATGGACAATTGTGTGTAAAAAAAATGAAACAATTGTCATTTACAGAGATATTTCTCCCACCCAGCATCTGTATGTGTAAAAATACACCCCAAAACACATTATACTACTTCTCCTGAGTACGGCAGTACCACACGTGTGGCACTTTTTTGCGCTCTAAGTGCGCTAAGGGGCCCAAAGTCCAATGAGTACCTTTAGAATTTCACAGGTCATTTTGCGACATTTGGTTTCAAGACTACTCCTCACGGTTTAGGGCCCCTAAAATGCCAGGGCAGTATAGGAACCCCACAAATTACCCCATTTTAGAAAGAAGACACCCAAAGTTATTCCGTTAGGAGTATGGTGAGTTCATAGAAGATTTTATTTTTTGTCACAAGTTAGCGGAAAATGACACTTTGTGAAAAAACACAATTAAAATCAATTTCCGCTAACTTGTGACAAAAAATAAAATCTTCTATGAACTCACCATACTCTTAACAGGATACCTTGGGGTGTCTTCTTTCTAAAATGGGATCGTTTGTGGGGTTCCTATACTGCCCTGGCATTTTAGGGGCCCTAAACCGTGAGGAGTAGTCTTGAAACCAAATGTCGCAAAATGACCTATGAAATCCTAAAGGTACTCATTGGACTTTGGGCCCCTTAGCGCAGTTAGGGTGCAAAAAAGTGCCACACATGTGGTATCACCGTACTCAGGAGAAGTAGTATAATGTGTTTGGGGTGTATTTTTACACATACCCATGCTGAGTGGGAGAAATATCTCTGTAAATAGACAATTGTGTAAAAAAGATAAAAAAATATCATTTACGGAGATATTTCTCCCACCCAGCATGGGTATATGTAAAAATACACCCCAAAACACATTATACTACTTCTCCTGAGTACGTCAATACCACATGTGTGGCACTTTTTTGCAGCCTAACTGCGCTAAGGGGCCCAAAGTCCAATGAGCACCTTTAGGCTTTACAGGGGTGCTTACAATTAGGCACCCCCCAAAATGCCAGGACAGTGAACACACCCCACAAATGACCCCATTTTGGAAAGTAGACACTTCAAGGTATTCAGAGAGGAGCATAGTGAGTCCGTGGCAGATTTCATTTTTTTTTTTGTCGCAAATTAGAAGAAATGGAAACTTTTTTTTTTTGTCACAAAGTGTCATTTTCCGCTAACTTGTGACAAAAAATAAAATCTTCTATGAACTCACCATGCCTCTCACTGAATACTTTGGGATGTCTTCTTTCCAAAACGGGGTCATTTGGGGGGTATTTATACTATCTTGAAATTTTAGCACCTCATGAAACATGACAGGTGGTTAGAAAAGGCAGAGATGCTTCAAAATGGGAAAATTCACTTTTGGCACCATAGTTTGTAAACGCTATAACTTTTACCCAATCCAATAAATATACACTGAATTTTTTTTTTTTATCAAAGACATGTAGCAGAATAACTTTCGCGCTCAAATGTATAGGAAATTTAACTTTATTTGAAAAATGTCAGCACAGCAAGTTAAAAAAGTCATTTTTTTGACAAAATTCATGTCTTTTTTGATGAATATAATAAAAAGTAAAACTCGCAGCAGCAATCAAATAGCACCAAAAGAAAGCTGTATTAGTGACAAGAAAAGGAGGTAAAATTCATTTAGGTGGTAGGTTGTATGACCGAGCAATAAACCGTGAAAGCTGCAGTGGTCTGAATGGAAAAAAAGGCTCTGGTCCTTAACGGACGAAAAGACTGTGGTCCTCAAGTGGTTAAAATGTAAAATACTTGCAAATACATTGTCCCCTCTAACAATGAAAATCAATTTTCTCAAAATTATAAGATCTTTTCTAAAACATGTGTTACATGTTTCCTGGGTTAGTCTTGGTACATACACCAAATGTGGTAGCTGTAATCAATCCCCGAAATCAGCCCCATGGACTTCAATGAAAATGTGATAACATTGTGAATTTTGAGAGCGATTTTGCTGAATTTTTGCTAAGCAAAAATTAGCCAAACACCTGCTTATCTGTATGTCAAGACATTTACATCTAAAATTCATAAAAAAGAGCAGTGTTCTTTTAGAAGCTATACATTACTCAAGAGTAATTTTTCCTACTAAAAAATGAATTCAATATAAAAAAAAAATATAAAATATTATTCCAATTTCTATTCATGTTGTTTAATATTTGCTGCTCCAGTTTAGTTTAAAGCCAAACCTGTTTCTTTATTTTTACAGTTTAACCTACTGTTATTGTTTGCACATCATCTATGGACTGATTCTAAAATATTTCCTTTAGAGTGCATTTTATTTGTGGTCTGATAAATCTCAGGTGCCACTGGTTGTCTCAAAATTACTTCTCCTCTTCCTGCTGGTTTTCTTATAACACTCTCATACTCTGTAAGCAGCTTACATATGACTTGACAGCTCTTTCAACATTTGTTACTGCTGAGTTCTCAGCACTGTGTTCTGCTTTGAGCTGTGTCATGACATATGGAATCGGATTACCATCATATTAGTTCTGCTTCATTGCCTAGTCACTTTACACAACATGATATTGCGCCACTTGTCACATAATTTACTGTCTTCTCTTTAACTTACTTCCTTAATTTCACAGGCTGTGCTGTAATGTTTGCTCTCTCCCCTCATAAGCATTTTAAACCCCTATTGTTAGCGAGTAACATCTTAGAGGTTTATTTATAAAGCAGCAATAAAGTTCAGTCTTTTATTTAGCATTTCTAGTTTTCGTCATGTTTTGTTTTGCCTCTATTTGTAAAAGTGCTGAAAAAATGTTAATGACTATGATTTATTACATATTATTCATCCCCAGAGCTGTACTAAAGCTACATTAGAAAACATATTACTAAACTAAATGCAATCTGCTGACTAAACCAAAATGTATGGAAAAATATAGCTTAATTTATTTGCATTGACTTTTACAAATAGGTCAGCCATATATTCAATAAATATGAGTGAGTTGCTCTGGTGGCAGCCTGGTTGCATTGACATGGTTCTTTTATTCATCACTGCAAGCAGGACAAAGCAAAAACAATTACATTAGTGTGATGCAGTAAATTTCGGTAAAAAGTTGGGCGCATTTTACCAATATTTATGCAAGGTACATGGGAGTTGTTCATATAACACAATTCGCATTAGCTTTTTTAACATATGCATTGCTAGGAATGTACGTGTTATGCTACTTTATCAGTACACTAGACCTGTAAGCTTAACATTAGCTGTATGCAAACTGTTTGATAGTATCCTAACTTAACATAATGAACACACTGAGTTTACTAAATATAGATATTGTCTATGATAAGCTTTTAGTAGTGCAGAATGCAAATCTAGACTTGGGGAGAACAATAGACATAATATTTCTGGAGACCTTTTTAAAGTGGAAAAAAGTTCTGTGAACTAAAACCCCGGCTTTTAACTTAGCTGTAGGGATAACAGTTGTGCCTGGATGAGTGAATCTGTGAATGCATTTGTTTGAACATTTGCATGCGAGTGCGCGAAGGGTTAATAGATTTTTGCTTTTTAAAGAGGAGACTGGCTGATCATCAGAAAAATACAATTGTTTCTACCAAAATAAGAGCATTTATTTTGAAGAAAACTGATTAGTGCATTTATAAGCGGTGGTAAATGAAATGTTCTCCACTGTGGCCCTTGATTGCCAATTTTGCTGATATTTATATCTGCCACAAAGGAGGGAGGGGGGGGGGGGCACAGAAAATAACCCCAGAATGGAGAAAACAGCGCCAAAGTATAGCTGGTTATTATCTCAGACCACTTGCTCCTATGGCTGGACTTCTGATTGTGCTTATTCAAGAGATCCTTCTACTTGGACACCTGAGCACATGGTCCCTACAACATGTCCAGGGATTGTAGTCCATTACTATTAGTTCTTGTTACAGTTTAATTTGTACTTACCTTGCCTTAAGTATGTTTTTTTCAGATTTGGGTACAATTTTTATCCTGCCTCATATTCTTTCATGGTATTCTAACCTTTGCCTTTGCTATAACTATGCATTATACAGCTCAGCTGTCACTTAAAATTATGACCATTAACACCAAAGGTCTAAATACACCTTTTAAGAGAAATTCACTATGGAGGGAAGCTCGCAATATGAGAGCAGATGTTGCATTTCATAAAAACGTGTCAGTTGATAGTCATGAAGCTATCATGAAGTTATCACAGATTCTCAAGGGAGATATCTTACCGTAATCTACTCTATAAATGGTAAACTATGTACCCTTACTAACATATACACCCCTAATACCTCCCAGAAATCCTTTTTACATAAGGTTATTAAAAAGCTTAATGCCTGCAGAAAGGGAATTTCCATTTTAGGCGGAGATTTTAATTTCTGTATATCACTGGATTTAGATTCAACTACCAATTCTCCTAAAAAAAGTTTGATCCCTATACAAGGTTTTATTTTCATAAGGTTTATTCAACCCATGGAAGGCCATGCACAGCTCGGAAGGGAACTGTACGTTCTTTTCCAGAGTTCACAAAACCTACACTAGATTGGACCTCTTCCTGGAAAATGTGATAGGTTTACAGAAAGGGTTGTCAGGAGATATTGGTTCGATAACGTGGTCGGACCACGCTCTTACCACTATTTCTATAGATCTGGTTTATATACTCCCAAATCAAAGACCGTGGTGGCTAAACTGCTTATTACTAAACTCTGACTCTGTTAAGAAACAACTACAAGCTGAATTGTCTGTTTTTTTTTCTCTTGGCATGAAGGGGATGTAACCAGCATAGCTACGTTTTAGAGGTCACACAAGGCATACATTAGAGGGGCCTTAATTTAACTAGGATCTCACAGTAAAAAAAAACAAAAGCAGAAATAAATCAATGACTTGTGACACCAAATAACTGAAATTATTATTATTATTGATTTATAAAGCACCAACATATTCCGTGGCGCTGTACAAAGTAAGAAACAAACATGGGGTAGATAATACAGACAATGGTGTACACCAATATACAAGATACATTATTAGTGACAAAATACAAATATGATACAAAATACAGAATACAAAATATAGAATTGGCAATGACAGTGATAAAAAGTAACATGATCAATAAAATGCATAATGATTTCCAAGACACAAAAGGGGGAGAGAGCCCTGCCCTCAAATAGAACAGGACCATAAATACTCTCTTAACCCTGTTCACAACCAAATCCTTTTTGAACTTTTTGGCAAAAACTCAGGCTTCTACTAACCCACCAATATGACTTAAGCTTACAAAAAGCAAGGCTACAAATGTGTCATTCCAGCAATAAAGCTAGAGCGTATTAAGCAAAAAAAAAAAAAAAGTCATATGGTTTAGTTCTATTTCTAAGTGGCCCAAAAACAAAAGCAAGATTAACAAACCCAAACAACATAGCAGACAGTTTTGTTGAATTCTATAAAGGTCTTTACAACCTTCACTTAGACCAATCCACCCCACAACTGAACAGTCAGATTATAGATGATTCTTACTAAACTTAACTTCCCTAGTGTCTCACCCCAAAAACTATAAGCTAAATGCCCCATTTTCATTGTTGGAAATTAAAAAAAAGTAATTGGCTCATTAAAAATTGGCAAATCTCCCGGCCCTGGTGGGTTTGCCAATAAGTGCTACAAAACATTTTCTTCATCCTTAGCTTCCATACTGATGGATCTCTTTAATACCTTTATGGCCTCAGGTTCTATACATGCTGAATATTTACATGCCACTATCACAGTTTTTCCTAAACAGGGAAAAAATACCAGTAGCCCTGCTGGTTACAGTCCAATTTACCTTTTAAACTGCAAAACCAAATTGTATGCAAATTTATTGGCCATCGCGTTATTACTCATCCTCCCTCATCTTGAGGACCCTGACCGAGAGGGATTAACAAAAGGAAGATTATCTTCTGATGGTACTAGACAAATGGTGACATTATTAGTCTACCTGGAATTCTGTCCAATGCCTCCTATATTCCTCACATTAGATGGGGAGAAAGCATTCGACAGGGTCTGCTGGGCTTTTCTTTTTACTCTACAGAAATTTGGCTTTTCAGGCAATATCTTGCTAGCTATCATGCTATTATATTCAAACCCTTTGGCTAAGGTGAATGCTGCCAGTTTTAGTTCTGGGATCTTCACTATAGCAAATGGCGCCCTGCAGGGGTGTCCATTGTCACCTCTTATATTTCTGCTGACAATGGAGAACCTTGTCAAAGCAATAGGATCTAATACTAACTTCAATACACGGACTGCAAATTGGGGAACACCCTTACACAATCGGTATGTTTCCAGATGATGGGACACTCTGATGTGAAAATCCTTTACAATCCTTAGCTCACATCATGGCTACCTTAAACAGTTTCACGAATGTGTCATAAATCTCTTATGTTAGATCTCTGCAGCTATGATATCGACAATCTCTGAATTTCCCTTCCCTTGGGCCAAACAGTCTATACCTTATCTAGGTATCCACCTAACTACATACACACAGATCTATACAAACCTAACTTTAAACTCTTACACTCACAGGTTAAATCAGAATTTGACAATTTAAGCAAGTTTGAAATATCATGGGTAGGAAGACTTAATGCATTTAAAATGCTAGTATTGTCGAAAATGTTATACTTCTACTGATCTTTAAACATATTCCTCCCATCTACCTTTTTCCAACAACAAAAAACTCCTATTAGGATTCCTTTGGAAAGGGAAAAAATACAGAGTTGTTGTCAGTAACCTTACAAATCTGAAAACACAGGGAGGCATGAGTGTCCCAGATCAAGAGACGTACTACCATGCTGTTATATTAGACAACTCCAAATTTTGGTGCCGTAATCCTTCTGTAAATGTTGTGGCCTAGATTGGAAGAAGCTATAGATATAGGTTTTAGACCTCTGAAACCTTCTTTAATTACTTCTCAAGCTACAATTAATTCCTGGTGTAATTTCAATACATTATCCACCAAAAATAATGCTACTAGGACCCCGATACCAATAGAATTGTCTTGAATAGTTCAATTAATCAGTAATATCAGCTTCCAATCATGTGAAGCAGCAGGTATTTCTATGTTGAACCAATTATGGGTGACAAATGAATTGCTCACTACAGACCAAATAAATAAAACCTTTAAACTACCTCCCACACAGGCATTTATCCTATACAGAATTACACATTGGCTATCCAAATATAATCCTTCTATACCTACTCTACCCAGACATATTCTGTTTTTTTTCCTCAATAGCAATACCCCCCTGAAAAGGGACATATTGTTATGGTATAAAGAATATATCTCCCATAAAAAATGAAACTAAATAAATATATCACAGTCTGGATGTATATCCCACTGGGAAACGTTACAAAAAGATTTACCTTACATGGTACTATACTCACAGAAAACAGGCTCAATTTGACAATCCTAGATTTCCACTTTGCTGGCTTAACTGTTGTCAGGTGAGCACCTTGCATTATATAATGGGGCAATGCCCCCCCCCCCCCATCATCAGTTCCCTAGGGAGTAAACTTCTACAGTTAATACAACTACTTTTAGACTCTATATTTATACTTTCAAAGTCTGTAGCTCTTCTAAATGTAGGAATCCAAGACATACCAACACCCAACAGGTTAATAATATTTCACATACTAGCAACGACTAGACAATTAATCACTTCTAACCGGAACCAAACATATGCCCAAAAGCATTGTCAAGTTGAAGATAACTTAATTAGAAAGGTGTAACATCTGCAACTATGGCGGCTGCGGACACGCAGGGCATACCCGCAGCCTCCTTTGTTCCCTGTCCTCATTCGTTCCGTCGGGCGTCTAGCACGCCGGGAACGGTACTGTCTCGTGCTCATAGGGTCGCTGTATCACACGGGCTTGCGCGGAGACAGGACCTTTATGCTGGAAGAAGGCGCGTCAGAGGTCACTCACGACGCTCGGATTGGCTGATTGGTAGGGGCGCGGCTGTGAGCTCTCCTCGGCTTCTTAAGCCTTCACTGGTCATTGGCAACTTGTCTGCTGTTGCGAATACACTCGTGTTAGCGCTCAGACCTTAGACTAGTATCCGGTGTGCTTTGATCTGGGAGGAAACCACGGATTTCACACAAGACTAGAACTATTGTTATATTGTATTACTGATTACCTGTGTATGATTCTGGCTATACTCTGACCTTGCTATTGTTCATCGACTCTGTACTTCTGCCTATCTGACTTTAGTTGCTGAACCTCTGCCTGATAACTCACTAATCTTCCGCCTCACGTTTCTGTACTGTATTCGCCTCTCGGTTGCCAAACCTTGCCTGTCTGACCTCTCTACTCACCAGTGGGCCCTTGCCACTGGTGAGGTGCTCTTTTGATTAAATACCCACCAGCTCCTCTGGTGAGGTTTAGTTAAAGTTATACTACTGTTGTTGCAGCTAGTACCCACCAGCTCCCCTGGTGAGGGCTAGCACTGTCATTGCAGCTAGTACCCACCAGCTCCCCTGGTGAGGTCTAGCTCTGTTGTTTCAGATAGTACTCACCAGCTTCTCTGGTGAGATCTATCCATTTATCCACTGTTGCACCAAACACTTTACACCTCTGTTTCTCAGCCGTCTATACTTACATTATTGGTGATACTGCAGATCACCACATAATCGGGTATAGAGTCTGTATTATTGGTGATTCTGCAGATCACACAATAATCAGACGTCTGTGTGCTACACCAATCGTTACAGAACAGCAGACCAGAAAAAAACATGGATACACTAGCTAGTCATGTGGAAGTGTTGATTACGGCTGTTGATCGACTGTCTCTCACAGTTAGCACTCAACAGACTCAGATTTACCAACTATCTGAGGCCCTCCAAAACATTTCAACACATGCTACACTAGTGTCATCCCCTCTTGTTCTGGAACCCAGACTACCTCTTCCAAAAAGGTTTTCTGGGCATAGGGCGATTTTCAGAATTTTAAAAATCGATGCCTTTCATATTTCAAAGTATGTCCTACGGCATCAGGGTCTGAAAGCCAGAGGGTCGTTTTAATAAAGACTTTATTATCAGGAGACTCGCAGTCATGGGCCTATTGTCTCCCAGATAACCATGAGGCTTTGGCTTCTGTGCAGGATTTCTTTAAGGCTATGGCAGTCATATACGACGATCCTGATTTAGCAATAACGTCAGAAAGGAAGCTTAAGACCCTCAGACAAAGTCATAACACTGTAGAGATGTATGCAGCAGAGTTTAGAAGGCGGGCAGTGACGACCAGATGGGAGCAGCATGCTTTACTTGATTGTTTTTTATCTGAATTTTTCTGACGCTGTGGCTGATTTGATGTTAGGTCACCCTGAGCCTAGGTCCCTTGACGAGGCGATATCTTTGGATACTAAGATCGACCGCCAAGTTCGACATCAGAGACGGACTCAGGCTAAGATCATTAGGAAAGCTGGGGTGGTTCCTTCGCTTTCTCGGGATGACTCGGGACAACCCGATTACTTCGAATTTCCCGAGTCTGAGAGAGATGAGAGATCTCATTCGAGATCCTGTTTCCCGACGCCTGAGACAGATCATATGGTTCAAGATTGTATCAAGGAGACGGACACTTTATATCGCCCTCTGGTGGCCGACTCAGCTGTTCCGATAGGAGATAGTAGATTACTCCTTCCATGCATGATTACCTGGGGAGATCAAGTCCAGGAAACACAGGCATTCATAGACTCTGGTTTAGCAGCCAACTTTATGGATTATGATTTTGCAGTTCAGCTCGGCCTTCCTCTCCAGTCGTTGGGACATCAGTTCGTTCTTACTGCAGTGGATAACTCACCACTACAGGGAAAACTATCCCCCTTGCAGACTCCTGTATTGTTATGTCAGATTGGGGTTCTCCATAGAGAGCAAATACAATTTCTTGTTCTCAAAATGGCAACCTCCTCGGTGATCCTTGGTATGCCCTGGCTTCAGAAGCATTCCCCTCGGATTGCCTGGAGTTCCAGACAATTACTAAGTTGGTCCTCTTTCTGTCAGCAACATTGTTTGGGGAAAGTAGCGGTATGCGCCACGGAAGTCCAGGTGGAGGGTTTGCCTAGTCAGTATTCTGATTTTGCAGATGTATTCTGTCCCCGGGCTGCAGACAAGCTTCCACCCCATCAAAGCTTTTGATTGCCCTTTAAGATCAGGTTGTATGCCCCCTAGGGGCCATCTGTATAATTTGTCTGGGCCCGAAAAGCTTGCTATGCAGGAATATATCACTGACAATTTGGCCAAAGGTTTCATCCGCCCTTCTAAGTCCGGGGCAGGTTTCTTCTTTGTAAAAAAAAAAAAAGGACGGTGGCCTCAGGCCGTGTATCGACTACAGAGGTTTAAATAAGATTACAGTAAAAAATCGTTATCCGCTACCCCTGATCGACGATTTATTCTCTCAGGTTACTGAGGCTGGTGTGTCTACCAAACTTGATCTCAGGGGGCATACAACCTGATCCGTATAAGAGAGGGTGACGAGTGGAAGACGGCGTTTAACACGCCCGACGGGCACTACGAGTATCTCGTTATGCCCTTCGGGTTGTGCAACGCACCCGCCATCTTCCAAGAGCTGATTAATGAGGTGTTCAGAGAGGTTTTGGGAAAATTCGGCCTCGTCTATTTAGATGATATCCTCATTTTTTCCCCTACTTTGTCCGAACACAGAAAACATGTTAGATATGTCTTGAGGAAGTTACGGCAGAACTCCTTGTACGCCAAGATAGAAAAATGCCTTTTTGAGGTTTCAGAGATTCCTTTTTTGGGGTATGTGATCTCCACAGCAGGTTTATCCTTGGACCCCAAGAAAGTATCTGCTGTACTGGAGTGGCCTCAGCCTGTGGGGTTGAAGGCACTCCAGTGATTCCTTGGCTTCGCCAATTACTACAGGAGATTTATAAAAGGCTTTCCTTCTGTAGTCTCACCTCTTACGGAACTTACCAAGAGGGGGGCAGACACTTACAACTGGTCGTCAGAGGCACAAGCCACCTTTTCATATCTCAAACAGTTGTTTTGTGTGGCCCCCATCTTGAGACATGTGGATAAGTCCCTTCCCTTTATTGTTGAAGTGTATGCTTCAGAGATTGGAGTGGGGGCTGTGTTACTGTGTTATCCCAGCATTCTGGCCTGCAACCCAGGTTGCATCCATGCGCTTACTTTTCTAGGAAATTCTCCCCCGCTGAGAAAAATTATGACATTGGGAATCGCGAGCTATTAGCCATTAAGCTCGCATTTGAGGAGTGGCGACATTAGCTGGAGGGGGCTGAGCACGCTATAACAGTATATATGGACCATAAAAACTTAGAGTATATTGAAAGTGCAAAACGTCTTACCCCCAGACAGGCTCGGTGGTCGTTATTTTTCACGCGTTTCAGGTTTATTATTACCTACAGGCCAGGTAGCAAAAACGCGAAAGCAGACGCGTTGTCTAGATGCTTTGAGCCTGAGTCAGTGCAGTCTGCCACTCCAGTTGGCATTCTTCCCGAAAAAATGTTCTTGCAGCTGTTGATTTTCGTGTTGAACAGGCTTCGTTTATAGACTCTTCTCTATTAGACAACAAAATACAGTCTGAGGAATGGGAGTTCATTCCAGGGGATATAATTTGGGCTATGCCAGCTAGGTCAAGAAGGTCCAGATCTTCCTCTAACCTTTGTTTGGGTTCACTTGTTCAGAGACATCCCTCTCCCTCCCTCCCTGGGTTTGCTGGGGCAGATAAACTGGGGGAAAAGTCCCAGGATTGGTGTCTTGACACTCAAGATGAATCGTGTCAGGAGTCCACGCCTAGAGGGGGGGGTACTGTAACATCTGCAACTATGGCGGCTGCGGACACGCAGAGCATACCCGCAGCCTCCTTTGTTCCCTGTTCTCAGGCCTCATTCGTTCAGTCGGCGTCTAGCACGCCGGGAACGGTATTGTCTCGTGCTCATAGGGTCGCTGTATTGCGCGGGCGCGCGCAGAGACAGGACCTTTATGCTGGAAGAAGGCGCGTCAGCTGACCTGCCGGTCGGCTAACGCCAGAGGTGACTCACGCCGCTCAGATTGGTTGATTGGTAGGGGCGCGGCTGTGAGCTCTCCTCGGCTTCTTAAGCCTTCACTGGTCATTGGCAACTTGTCTGCTGTTGCGAATACACTCGTGTTAGCGCTCAGACCTTAGACTAGTATCCGGTGTGATTTGATCTGGGAGGAAACCAGGGATTTCACACAAGACTAGGACTATTGTTATATTGTATTACTGATTACCTGTGTATGATTCTGGCTATACTCTGACCTTGCTATTGTTCATCTCTACTCACCAGTGGGCCCTTGCAACTGGTGAGGTGCTCATTTGATTAAATACCCACCAGCTCCTCTGGTGAGGTTTAGTTAAAGTTATACTACTGTTGTTGCAGCTAGTACCCACCAGCTCCCCTGGTGAGGGCTAGCACTGTCATTGCAGCTAGTACCCACCAGCTCTCCTGGTGAGGTCTAGCTCTGTTGTTTCAGATAGTACTCACCAGCTTCTCTGGTGAGATCTATCCATGTATCCACTGTTGCACCAAACACTTTACACCTCTGTTTCTCAGCCGTCTATAATTACATTATTGGTTATACTGCAGATCACCACATAATCGGGTATAGAGTCTGTATTATTGGTGATTCTGCAGATCATGCAATAATCAGATGTCTGTATGTTACACCAATCATTACAAAAGGCTTTTGAGGGCATGATTAAATGCAAACCACCATGGATTTTGCCTTTCTTCTCCCTTATCATAACCTTAAGTAAAAAAGATTATAAGGTGTGTTCCACCCTTTAAGGTGTTATACGATAAACACTGTTATGCATATTTGAGGCATATTGAATAGTTTTACTCATACCCGCATAATTGTATTCATAAAAAACAAGGCATTTTCCAGTTTCTTTCTTTCCTAAAAGTATATTGTTAAAAGAAATGGGTTTGATGTTTAATCTCTTATTTTATCTTATATTAGTGTAAATTCTATTCAGGGGGCTTATCCTAGCCTGATTTATTGGTTAACCGTGTAATGTTCTACAGTTCCTGCTAGCAAACAACTCTTATGTAAAGAAAAACTTAGTTGACTTTGCCATAACGCTATACAAATTTACAACATATGCAGTGGTTATTTGTAATGGTGATTACTTTCTATGTCTGTATGCAAATTACCATATTTTACAGACTATAAGACACGTCTGACCATAAGATGCACCTAGGTTTAGAGGAAAAAACAGGGGAAATAACAATATATACTAAACCTAGTGCATCCGTGGTGAAGGGGCATCTTGTGGATTAGGCCCTCTTTGCACCTCATGCACCCTTGTAGCTCTTGTGTTGCCTGGTGTCCTCCTTTGTCCCCCTTGTGTCTTCCTGTGTTCCTTACATATCAGCCTCTGTCCTCCTTGTGTCCTCCTCTATGCCATTTTGTGTCCTTCTTGTGTCCTCCTCTATGCCCCTTTGTGTCCCTGTGTCCTCCTCTGCATTGGGCACAGTACAGGGAGTCCCCGACATTGCAGTGTGTTGGAGGTTCATATTGGCAGGAGTTCACAAGTCAAGAACTCCCTGCATTTGGACTATAAAACACAGTGACTTCTCCCCCCACATTTGGGGGAGAAGAAGTGAGTCTTATAGTCCAAAAAATACAGTATATATATCACCATCTAATGTATACTTTTTATTTTCTGTATTGTGCAAAACTAATAAAATGTAAAGTTAGAAAAAAAGGAAGTGAATATTTCAAGCCTTTTCATACATCTCTATTCCACCCCCCACCTCCTCCTCCAGTCACATGTTTAACAGCTGAAGAATTTGCATTATACTTTATAAAAAAAAAATTGAAACAATATAGAACAGCTTTAAAGTATACCCAAGGTGACATGTGGCATGATGAGATAAACATGTGGATGTACAGTGCAAAACAAATAACCAGGTTGTTTTGATTTTTTTATTTTGATGCCTGAAAGAGTTAAGTTGCAGGCATGTAAGTGACAACTTTCGGCTTGCCGGTACCTGTCGGCTATATAGTAAACCTCACTGATAAGCAAATTACAGCCATAAAAGTTTTCCTGGCAGAATACAACTTAGAGCACAGGGAGGGAGAGACAGAAAGAGGTCAATAGTGCATGTATTTTAACTATGAGACACTAGGGCACCACTGAGCAAATACAGTAAAATATTAACCACTTTACCCCCAACCGAACGAATTTCTCCGTCCCTTTTTCCATCCTTTAACCCCCAGGGACAGAGAAATCCGTACTTTCCGCGCTCTCGCCGCTGCCCGCGCTCCCGCTCGCTCTAGCGCGCACTCCCGCGGGTAAACAAGCCGCCCGCCGCTCGCCCGGAGGTCAATGAACGGGAAAATCCATTCCCCATTCGTTGATCTAAGCCCCGCAATGATCCGCTGCTTCTCCGCTAAGCAGCGCGATCATTGTGGAAAAAAGCCCCCTTCCCAGCCTCCAAGTACTTCCTCCAAGCGTCCGGAAGGACGCTTGGAGGTCGCATTAAACAAAAAGTTACTGTTGCCATCTTGTGGCCAAACAGTAAAACTACACCCTAAAGCATTTTTCACATACAAATACATTACTTATACACAAAAAATTAACTCATTACCTCACACACTCCCCATTTTTATTTTTTTTTGTAATTAATTTTTTTTTTTAAATTTACAATTAAAAAAATACATAAATAGTTACCTTAGGGACTGAACTTTTTAAATATTTATGTCAGGAGGGTACAACACTGTTACTTTATAAACTATGGGCTTGTAATTAGGGATGGACGCAAAACTGAAAAAAATGCACCTTTATTTCCAAATAAAATATTTGCGCCAAACATTGTGATAGGGACATAATTTAAACGGTTTTATAACCAGGACAAATGGGCAAATACATTTCATGGGTTTTAATTACAGTAGCATGCATTATTTAAAAACTATAATGGCCGAAAACTGAAAAATAATAATTTTTTTTTAATGCCATTGAATCTATGGTGATACCCAGGAATTTGATCACCGTCTGGGGCCCTTCTGTTTTGTCCTCGGCTAGGGGGATCCCAAAGCTAGCACAAATCTGACGCATGGTCGCCAAAAGGTAAGCACACGTGGGAGAGTCGCTCTTGCCCATGAATAAGAAGTCGTCCAGGTAGTGTATAATCGAACCTACCCCGGACTCCTCCTTAACCACCCACTCCAAAAAGGAGCTAAATTTCTCGAAATACGAGCAAGATATAGAGCAACCCATTGGTAAGCAGCAATCGATGTAATAGCTGCCTTCCCAGAAGCAACCCAAAAGATGGAAACTTTCCCTGTGAACCGGGAGCAACCGAAAGGCCGATTCAACGTCAGTTTTGGCAAGCAAGGTGCCGTGCCCCAAACGCCTGACCCACCACACTGCCACATCGAAAGATGTGTAAGCTACCGTCACATCCCCTGGATCGATTCCATCATTAACGGATCTTCCCCTGGGATGTGACAGGTGGTGGATAAGGCGAAAAGCGCCGGGTTCTTTTTTGGGGACGATGCCTAACGGGGAAACAATCAGATTATCCAAAGGAGGGGAAGCAAAAGGCCCCGCCATCCGACCCAGCCTGACCCCTTTTTGTAATTTAGCTGTCACTACTTCCGGAAAGCTTGCCACTGATTTTAGGTTTCGGAAAGGGGGAAAGGAGCTAGACGCTCCCGTACTGGGGATACGGAAACCTTCCGTAAAACCTTGGCGTAAGAAATCAGCCGCATCGGTATCCGGGTACCTACTTAGGTGCCGCTCCATCTTTTTGAGGATCACTGGGGTCCTCCCTCTTACCGGAAGACTCGCCGCCCCTATTTTTACTCTGTTTGTAGCAATGGGAACCTGGATGGCCGCCCCCGCAATTTCCGCATTCATGCTTGAAGCGGCATGAACTCCCGAATTTGCATGTGTTGTCATTGTACTTCCAACACACTCCTGGACGTTTGTTGGCCAGCTGCCCTGAACTGCTGGAGCTGCTGGCCCCCCCTTGAAAGGAGTGATCCTTTGCTTGCGGGGATCATAAGTTTCATCCATAGGATGACATCTTTATGATCCCAGCGAATCTCGGGGTGTACCGCCTTACGTTGGCGAAACTCTTCGTCATAACGAAGCCATGCATTGCCTCCGTATGACCTAAAAGCTTCCCCAATGCTGTCCTGGTACCCGAACAGCGCTGCGCAACACTCGGGCTGTTTCTCCCCGATCACGCTAGCCAATATGGCGAAAGCTTGTGACCAGTTTTGGTGGGTTCGCGGGATGAGCCTGTAACGCCTGCGCTCCTCCTCCTCCTTCTTGTTTTCGTCCGGCTTACCCTTATCCAGGTTAAATTTGGAAAGCTGCAGCAAAGAAAAAATTTCAATGTATTCCCCTCTCCAAATTTTCTCTTTCACCTTTTTGAGATGCGTACCTAAAGGGGCCTCAAGACACCGGTAAAGCTCGCTCTTCGCTGAATCTGACAACCTCACCGAATCGACCTCTTTGCCGGCCGCAGCAATGAGCTCACTATGTGACGGCGTGGCCGACGCCACCGGAGCTGCTACTACTGTTGCCGGAACCGAGGGACGGATCGGTGTGGAAGGTGCCCCTGGGGTCCCACTAGCGGGGCCGGGGTAATCCAAGCGGACACGGGAGGTGCAACACTGGGCCCACTACCCGCCTGCAAAGCCTCCAGAATCCCCAACAATAACGTATTTACAAAGGACAGGGCCGGAGACATGGCACTGTCCCTTGTCAACGGCGCCGCTACCATTCCGACTTGGTCGGTTGGTACCAGGCCCCTTGTACTCCCCACATCATGAGCAATAGGAAAAGCTGGAATTAAATTAATCTCACCTGGCTGCACTGGACGCCTGTCCCGACCAGCCGATTCCCTGGGTTGATCCGTAGACTCTTCGTCCTCCGATTGCGAAGAAGCCTCTTCGTCTGGCGATGTGTTACCAGGCCCACTGGCAGGATTGGCGGTGACCAACCCCTTGTGGCCGCTGGACGAGCTGCTGCCGGCTGGGGACTGTTGGCTCTGCGCTCCCGAGTTGCGCGAGCTGCTGCTCCCCGTGCTGCTTGCCCGTGTTCCTCTTCTGGGGCGGCTGCCCTCTCTTGTTCATCGCCTTAACTTGCTGAGCAGGGCGCTTAGCCTGAGCTTGGGATGGCCCAGCCGCGACCCCGAGGTCAGCCTCGCGCCTGGAAGAGTGATGGGGCCCCTGCTGTTTATCTTTTCTCCTGGGCTGGGCTGATTTTTTGGGGCCTTCTGGCGCGGGCTGTTGCGGACCCCCCAGCGCCCCGCCGTGGTGTTCACTGCCCCCCTGCTGGCTGGATGTGCCCGGCTGCTCTGAGTCCCCTGCGCCACCTGTTTCCGCTGCACTGGGCCGTCCCTTGTTCTGTTTGGTTGGCCGCTTTGAGGCTGGAGCAGGCGGCGTGGGTATAGGGCTGCCTGCAGCTCCTCGATGTACGCCATGACGCACTTTCTTCTTCCGAGCAGAGGAGGTGAGAAATGCGTCCTACTGTCTCGGTGTCCACAGCGCGTCTGCCTCCGCCGACGTCACTTCCTACCTATACTTCCGCCGCTCCTTCCCCTCTACACCTCACTCTTACGCGCGGCAATTCAGACAGGGCTAGCCCCGCCCCCTCCCCTCTTCTACTATTAACCCCTTAGCCTGCAATCTAGCCCTATCATGGGGCCCTGCACTCCACTTGCTGCGCTGCTCGCTATGGGCCTTCTGGAAGGTAGTAACGGGCAGAGTCGGCAACAAGATCAGATGGGTAGAAGTACAAAATCACTGAGAGTAATAATAGTCAGAACGAGCAAGAGTCATAACAGATAATACAATTTTCAATTATAATTATGGCTATCAAACAATCCTATCACTGTGTGAAATCCCCGATTTCCTCCCGGATCAAAGCACACCGGATCTATCTAAGGTCTGAGCGCTAACACAAAGTATTTGCAACAGCAGACAAGTTGCCACTGAATCCGCCGTGCTTAGGACGCGGAGGAGACCCCTGAGACACGCCCACCACACCTCAACCAATCAGCAGCGGTGAGCGTGCCCTGTGACGTCAGCCCACCAGCCGGTCAGCTGACGCGCCTCCACCTGACATAAAGATCCTGATGGTGAGCGCGCGCACACGCTAATGCACCCCTATGAACAGCAGAGACACCCGTCCTCAGCGTGCTAGGCGCCCGAGGTGCAGGAAGACTGGCCGACAGAGAATCAGAAGCAGCTGCGGTGGTAACGCCATTCACCGCCGCTGCTATGTCGCTATTCATTACAGTACCCCCCCTTGAGGCGTGGACTCCGGACACGTACCACCCGGCTTTTCTGGATATAGTTCATGAAACAACTGCCTTCATTCCTCAGCATGGTCCATACCCCTTCCAATGAACCAGGTACTGTATAGAGTTGCGCACCCGACGAGAATCCAAAATCTGCACAATCTCATACTCAGGCTCACCATCAATCACCAGGGGGGGGGGGGGGGGAGGAATCCACATGCACAGCTGGCTTCAAGAGTGATGCATGGCATGTTTTTACACCTTTCATACCGGGTGGCAGAGAAATGACGTAAGAGACATTATTAATCTTTTTAGAAACAGGGTATGGGCCTATAAACCTGGGGCCCAGCTTTGCTGAAGGCTGCTTCAGGGCCAGATGACGGGTAGAAACCCACACCATGTCTCCTGGCACGAATTCCCATTCCACCAACCGCTTTTTATCTGCCCGCTTTTTCTGAGTCTGAAAGGCCTTTTCCAGATTCCTTTTAACCATAATCCACATCTCCTTTAAAGCTCCCTGCCACTCCTCTAGAGCAGGAAAAGGCGAAGAAACCACTGATAACGAGGAAAACTTTAGAGATCGCCCCGTTACCACTTGAAAGGGAGAAAAGCCAGAAGAAGAACTTTTCAAGTTGTTATGCGTGAATTCTGCGAATGGCAAGAATTTTGCCCATTCCAATTGCGCATCAGCTACATAGCATCTAAGAAACTGCTCTAAGGACTGGTTAACCCTTTCAGTTTACCCGTTGGTCTGTGGGTGGTAGCCGGAGGAAAATGACAGGTCCATCCCCAGATGATGATAAAAGGCTCTCCAGAATCCGGACACGAACTGAACTCCCCTATCTGACACCACATTCTCCGGGATGCCATGCAACTGGAAAATGTGCTGAATGAAGAGATCCGCCAATTCTTGGGCAGAGGGGAATCCGTCCAGAGGAATGAAATGAGCCATCTTGCTGAACCTGTCGACTACCACCCAGATGACCGTCTTTCCCTCGGACCTGGGGAGTTCCCCCACAAAGTCCATGGACAAATGGGTCCATGGTTCCTTAGGCACTGGCAATGATTGCAGAGTGCCCACAGGAGTCTGACGGGATGGCTTGTTCCTGGCACAGACGGAACAATCCTTCACAAACTCTTTACAATCAAGAGCCAAAGATGGCCACCAGACACATCTGGAAAGCAAATCCTGTGTCCGAGCAGCCCCGGGATGCCCAGCATTTTTGTGTGCATTAAACAATTGCAAAATCTGCAGGCGAAAGGGAAGTGGTACAAATAGAACCCCCTCAGGTTTCCCCTCGGGAACATCTTGTTGATAAGGGCCTAAAGTGGTTGACCAATCTTCCCAAGTCTCTGTGGCTGCTAAGACCACCCTCTCTGGAAGAATGCTCTCAGGGGTCGGTGACTGAACTGTCTCAGGCTCAAAACATCTAGACAGGGCATCTGCTTTAACATTCTTACTACCTGGCTTATAGGTAATCACGAACCTGAACCTTGAGAAAAATAGGGACCAGCGAGCCTGCCGGGGACTAAGTCTCTTAACCCCTATTATATATTCCAAATTCTTATGGTCAGTATAGACCATAATCGTATGTTCTGCCCCCTCGAGCCAATGGCGCCATTCCTCAAAAGCAAGTTTATTGGCCAACAGCTCCGTTTCCAACATCGTAATTTCTCTCAGCGGGGGAGAACTTACGTGAAAAGAAAGCACAGGGGTGCAACCTTGCCTTGATAATCAGAGTGTTGTGAAAGTACAGCCACCACCCCAATCTCTGATGCATCCACCTCCACAATAAAAGGAAGCGTGATATCCACATGCCGCAAGATAGGAGCGGAACAAAACAGCTGCTTTAATGATGAAAAAGCAGAGTGAGCTTCTGCTGACCAGTTATGAGTATCCGCCCCTTTCTTGGTGAGCTGGGTGAGAGGTGCTACTACAGAAGAGAATCCTTTAATAAATCTTCTATAGTAGTTAGCAAAGCCAATGAATCTCTGGAGTGCTTTCAACCCCACGGGTTGTGGCCACTCCAGATCGGCAGAGACTTTTCCTGGATCCATAGAAAGGCTAGAGTAGAAATGATATATCCCAAAAACAGAACTTCAGTGACCTCAAAAAGACATTTCTCTAACTTAGCCTATAGGGAATGCTGCCTAAGTTTCTTCAAAACAAACTTGGCATGTTCCCTATGTTTTGTCAGATTAGGTGAGAAGATCAGTATATCATCCAAATATACCAGAACGAACTTCCCCAGAACTTCTCTGAACACCTCATAGATGAACTCCTGGAAGATGGCAGGGGCGTTACACAACCCGAAGGGCATGACAAGGTATTCGTAGTGCCCATCGGGCGTGTTTCTATTCGTCACCCTCCCTTATGCATACTGTAACGATTGCGGAATTACCTCTGTGGTCAGCGCACAAGATGTGCGCTGACACTGCGAAATTCCTCCACAAGCGTATAAAACGACAGAACCCAGCTTTGGTGCAATGCACTTGTAGAGAGAAAGTGAGCACAGAGGCAGAATGTATGTGTGTCCACCCGGCGACGGTGAACACAAAACAGCGGAAACCAAGTGGGAACGCAATCGCAAGAGTGGTGATTGCCAACAGTGACACAAGACCGAGTAGAGACAGAGCACAGTGTAGCGAGAAAGACACAGCAAACAACAATGATCAGAATGCCAAGGAAAATAACAAACGCCCTCGCTAAGCGCGGTCGCCGCACAAAAAGCGCAACAGCGACAAAACACGCTAATGGCGCAGTCTCCGCATGAAAAGCGCAACAGAGACAAAACGCGCCAACCCTAACTAACCAATGTAACATGAAAATGAATAGAGAACGCAAACGCTTGGTAAACGGTTACCTCACCGAGCCTACAGCAAGCGTTCGTTCCAGACAAGACAGACAGAAGGAGTAACCAGTAGCAACTGGCCTACACTACCAGAGTACAGAAGGAACCACCGCCACTACCGTTAGAGCGAATGCGATCCCAACAGACAGAACGATTTCCTGTCGACCGCCGCTGGCGACAAGACAATCGCAATAGGTAGACAGACAAGGCAATACAGATAATTACAACCTGACTACGCTAGAAGGAATGCTAGTGCACTCCCAAGGAATTACTCTAAGATAATCTTAGCAAACGATTAGCAAAGGCTGAGACTCCAGGTAAGTTAGCAGGAACAAACCTCTATGACCAGCAGGAAATTCTGGGAGCAAAAGGTATTTATACTGCAAGCCATCAAAGGAAGCAGCTAAGCAATTTGCATGACAAGTACATGCAAATTCCTCACCAGCAGAGCAACTCTGAAACTTTCCAGGGACCTGCAGAACTCAGACCTACAAAATGGTCAAAAAGCTGTCTGTCTGTGCAGACAGCAGAGCGGACCATTACACGTACCAGGTTGTATGCCCCTCTCAAATTGAGTTTAGAGAAAATGCTAGCATTAGTCACCTGGGAGAATAAATCATCAATCAAAGGGAGTGGGTAACGATTTTTTACGGTAATCTTGTTCAATCCCCGATAATCAATGCATGGCCGAAGGCCACCATCTTTTTTCTGAACAAAAAAGAAACCTGCCCCGGCCGGAGACCTGGAATGACGGATAAACCCTTTGGCCAGGTTTTCCTTAATATAATCCTGCATAGCAAGTTTTTCAGGACCATAGAGGTTATACAAGTGACCCCTAGGGGGCATACAACCTGATCATAACTCAATGGGACAGTCAAAACTTCGGTGTGGGGGAAGTTTGTCTGCAGACTTGGGACAGAACACATCCGCAAACTCTGCATACTGCCTAGGCACCCCCTCCACCTGAACCTTGATGGCGCAAACAGCAACTTTCTCCATGCAATGATGATGACAAAAGGAGGACCAGCTTAACAACTGGCCGGAACTCCAGTCAATCTGAGGAGAATGCTTTTGCAACCACTGCATCCCCAGGATCACAGTGGAGGTTGCCATTTGAAGCACAAAAAGCTTCAATTCTTCTTTATGTAATACCCCTACATGACACAGCAGTACAGGGGTCTGAGAAAGAGGCTGTTTACACTGCAGAGGAGAATCATCCACAGCTGTCACCAAGATCTGTCTGTCTAATGGAATTAGGGGAATCCCCAATTTCTTAGCGAAATCATAGTCAATAAAATTGGCTGCAGAGCCTGAGTTCACAAAAGCCTGAGTGGACACAACCTGACCCTCCCAGTCAATAGAACAGGGAAAGAGTAAACGATTATCGGTTAGAGGCAATGCTGGCTCGCCTAGGGTAGTACCTCTAACTACACCTAGGCAGCAGCGTTTCCCGACTTCTTAGGGCAGTTCTGTACTACATGACCCTTTTCTGCACAATATAAACAGAGTCTCTCTGTCAGTCTGCGCTTTTTCTCTACCTCTGATAATTTTGAATGTCCGATTTGCATCGGTTCATCAGGAGGAGGAGAAAGTGATGAGTAGACTTTAGCAACAGATCTCACAGGGTATCTCCCACGAGTCTGTCTCTGATAACGAATGCGGCGATCAATCTTTACCGCCAAAGCAATCGCTTCATCAACAGTTTTAGGCTCAGGATGAGCTAACATCACATCAGAGACTGGATCAGACAGTCCCGTTAAAAAACAATCTAATAAAGTGAACTTTCCCCATCTGGCTGACACAGCCCACCTTCTAAATTATGCGGCATAAGTTTCTCCCGTATTATGTCCCTGTCTGAGAGACTTTAGCTTCCTTTCAGCAGTGACTGCGATATCAGGATCGTCGTATATTATAGCCATAGTCTTAAAAAATTCCTGGACCGAAGATAGTGCCTCATGACCACTGGGAAGATTGTATGCCCATGTCTGAATCCCCTGATAGGTCAGTTTAGACTTACCTGGTAAAGATGTTTCTAAACATCTCAGTGTACGGCAGGAAAAGGAGAGACTCCAGGCTCCTCCTCCAAGGGAAACACAATTGACAAGAAGTTTAAAAGGCCCCCACCCCCTGCTACCCTCAGTATATAGACAAGAAATCCGGCCAATGAGACACCCAAACGTGACCCAGACTCCTGTCTACCGCTCAATCCACACCAAAACAGGGCAAAAAAAGTCAGGAAGAAAGGATAGAAGGCAGCATAGAGGGAGGGATGTAGTATGCCGTACACTGAGATGTTTAGAAACATCTTTACCAGGTAAGTCTAAACTGACCTTTCTCTAACCATCTCAGTGTACGGCAGGAAAAGGAGAGATAGGCAAGTAACCCCCTACTCATATGAGGGAGGGACTGCTGCCTGAAGCACCTTTCGACCAAAATGTTGGCCCTGACTGAAGAAGAGTCCCATCTAAAATGCATATCTGGACCAATCAGTCTTTGGTTCTCCCAAAAAGCTTATCGCTTCAATTCTTTGTAGATTGAAGATTGAAAATAATGCAAGGCAAACAGGCCTATGCGAATGAGCGCAAGGCTAACGGGCCTATGCGAATGAGCGCAAGGCTAACGAGCCTATGCGAATGAGCGCAAGGCTAACGAGCCTATGCGAATGAGCGCAAGGCTAACGAGCCTATGCGAATGAGCGCAAGGCTAACGAGCCTATGCGAATGAGCGCAAGGCTAACGAGCCTATGCGAATGAGCGCAAGGCTAACGAGCCTATGCGAATGAGCGCAAGGCTAACGAGCCTATGCGAATGAGCGCAAGGCTAACGAGCCTATGCGAATGAGCGCAAGGCTAACGAGCCTATGCGAATGAGCGCAAGGCTAACGAGCCTATGCGAATGAGCGCAAGGCTAACGAGCCTATGCGAATGAGCGCAAGGCTAACGAGCCTATGCGAATGAGCGCAAGGCTAACGAGCCTATGCGAATGAGCGCAAGGCTAACGAGCCTATGCGAATGAGCGCAAGGCTAACAGGCCTATGCGAATGAGCGCAAGGCTAACAGGCCTATGCGAATGAGCGCAAGGCTAACGAGCCTATGCGAATGAGCGCAAGGCTAACGAGCCTATGCGAATGAGCGCAAGGCTAACGAGCCTATGCGAATGAGCGCAAGGCCAACAGGCCTATGCGAATGAGCGCAAGGCCAACAGGCCTATGCGAATGAACGCAAGGCCAACAGGCCTATGCGAATGAACGCAAGGCCAACAGGCCTATGCGAATGAACGCCAGGCTAACAGGCCTATGCGAATGAACGCCAGGCTAACAGGCCTATGCGAATGAACGCCAGGCTAACAGGCCCATGCGAATGAACGCCAGGCTAACAGGCCCATGCGAATGAACGCCAGGCTAACAGGCCCATGCGAATGAACGCCAGGCTAACAGGCCCATGCGAATGAACGCCAGGCTAACAGGCCCATGCGAATGAACGCCAGGCTAACAGGCCCATGCGAATGAACGCCAGGCTAACAGGCCTATGCGAATGAACGCCAGGCTAACAGGCCTATGCGAATGAACGCCAGGCTAACAGGCCTATGCGAATGAACGCCAGGCTAACAGGCCTATGCGAATGAACGCCAGGCTAACAGGCCTATGCGAATGAACGCCAGGCTAACAGGCCTATGCGAATGAACGCCAGGCTAACAGGCCTATGCGAATGAACGCCAGGCTAACAGGCCTATGCGAATGAACGCCAGGCTAACAGGCCTATGCGAATGAACGCCAGGCTAACAGGCCTATGCGAATGAACGCCAGGCTAACAGGCCTATGCGAATGAACGCCAGGCTAACAGGCCTATGCGAATGAACGCCAGGCTAACAGGCCTATGCGAATGAACGCCAGGCTAACAGGCCTATGCGAATGAACGCCAGGCTAACAGGCCTATGCGAATGAACGCCAGGCTAACAGGCCTATGCGAATGAACGCCAGGCTAACAGGCCTATGCGAATGAACGCCAGGCTAACAGGCCTATGCGAATAAACGCCAGGCTAACAGGCCTATGCGAATGAACGCCAGGCTAACAGGCCTATGCGAATGAATGCCAGGCTAACAGGCCTATGCGAATGAACGCAAGGCTAACAGGCCTATGCGAATGAACGCAAGGCTAACAGGCCTATGCGAATGAACGCAAGGCTAACAGGCCTATGCGAATGAACGCAAGGCTAACAGGCCTATGCGAATGAACGCAAGGCTAACAGGCCTATGCGAATGAACGCAAGGCTAACAGGCCTATGCGAATGAACGCAAGGCTAACAGGCCTATGCGAATGAACGCAAGGCTAACAGGCCTATGCAAATGAACGCAAGGCTAACAGGCCTAAGCAAATGAAAGCAAAGCTATCAAGCGTCTGCAAATGAAAGCAAAGCTATCAAGCGTCTGCAAATGAAAGCAAAGCTATCAAGCGTCTGCAAATGAAAGCAAAGCTATCAAGCGTCTGCAAATGAAAGCAAAGCTATCAAGCGTCTGCAAATGAAAGCAAAGCTATCAAGCGTCTGCAAATGAAAGCAAAGCTATCAAGCGTCTGCAAATGAAAGCAAAGCTATCAAGCGTCTGCAAATGAAAGCAAAGCTATCAAGCGTCTGCAAATGAAAGCAAAGCTATCAAGCGTCTGCAAATGAAAGCAAAGCTACCAAGCGTCTGCAAATGAAAGCAAAGCTATCAAGCGTCTGCAAATGAAAGCAAAGCTATCAAGCGTCTGCAAATGAAAGCAAAGCTATCAAGCGTCTGCAAATGAAAGCAAAGCTATCAAGCGTCTGCAAATGAAAGCAAAGCTATCAAGCGTCTGCAAATGAAAGCAAAGCTATCAAGCGTCTGCAAATGAAAGCAAAGCCATCAAGCGTCTGCAAATGAAAGCAAAGCCATCAAGCGCCTGCAAATGAAAGCAAAGCCATCAAGCGCCTGCAAATGAAAGCAAAGCCATCAAGCGCCTGCAAATGAAAGCAAAGCCATCAAGCGCCTGCAAATGAAAGCAAAGCCATCAAGCGCCTGCAAATGAAAGCAAAGCCATCAAGCGCCTGCAAATGAAAGCAAAGCCATCAAGCGCCTGCAAATGAAAGCAAAGCCATCAAGCGCCTGCAAATGAAAGCAAAGCCATCAAGCGCCTGCAAATGAAAGCAAAGCTATCAAGCGTCTGCAAATGAAAGCAACGCTATCAAGCGTCTGCAAATAAAAGCAACGCTATCAAGCGTCTGCAAATGAAAGCAACGCTATCAAGCGTCTGCAAATGAAAGCAAAGCTATCAAGCGTCTGCAAATGAAAGCAACGCTATCAAGCGTCTGCAAATGAAAGCAAAGCTATCAAGCGTCTGCAAATGAAAGCAAAGCTATCAAGCATCTGTAAATGAAAGCAAAGCTATCAAGCCTCTGCATACGAAAGCCAAGCTATCAAGCCTCTGCACATAAAAGCAAGGTTAACAAGCATATGCAAATAAATGCTAATGAATGCAAATGCAAGGCTGACAATCTTCTGTAAATTGAAGCAAAGCTATCATGCATATGTAAATAAAAGCAAAGCTGACAAGTATATGCAGATAAATGCAAGGCTTAACAAGCCTCTGCAAAAGAAATCAAGTCTTGCAAGCCTATGCAAAATGAAAGCAAGGCTAACAAGCATATGCAAAGAAAATCAAGGTTAACAAGTCTCAGCAAATACATGCAGGGCTAACCAGCCTAAGCAAATTATAATCTGCACACAAATGCAAATCAGGGGACCACCTGAAATTATTCAGAGATTTGTTGGGTGAAAGTTTCTATACCCCTAATTCTGCCAATCAACTTTATTCCTGTGCAGGCTTGACCAGCTAATTTGTTATGATCCCAGGGAAGCCTATTGTTGCAATGGCAACATTCCACCTTCATCCAGTCCTGCATCTATTGCTTGCTTGTTTGGACACAGGAGAAGAAATAGCACAAAACATACAAGGGAAACCACTCTAATCTCAGCCATGTGAATGCATTTCCCCAGCAAATAATTATCAGTCCCCATAGCTAGCATGTAATAATCCTATGCAAATGCTAGACCTGAAAATTACTTCTGTAAACTCACAGGAATAGGATCAGGGGTAAGGGCTTTTAACAATCGCTGAGCCCCATCTGGAGAAAAGAGAAACTTAGGGATTCTAATCTTTGTACTGTCCCCTCAGATTCTCCCCCCAAGCAAATACATGGTAAACGCTACATCACCCTGCCGACAGAGGATCCGCCATGACTTGCAACAGCAACCGCTCAGCCGGCGTCTCTGTCTCCTCCATTATACTGGAGTGATCCGGAAGTACCACATCCTTAAGCTTCTGCTGTGATCACTTCCTACGGCTGCTGGAGGACGGCGTTGTCCATATACAAAAATCTTGGTGCCGTCTCATCCTAGCCATCTCCCCCTTGTCAGATGCCACTGTGCACCCGCGTGCACTCACCGCTCAAACTGCCCACCTGGCCGAGCTAAGTGAGATCATATGCGACCCTTCAGGCTACCGAAGGGGGGAGATTCCCAGTGTCATAACACACACAGACATGATGACCACCTGGGAACAGAAGCACTATGTCTAACTATTGCAGGCTAGATAAACTTCCCAACGCCTGATCACAGGCCAGGATGGGATCTTATCCCAAACAAACTGCTCTGCATAGCTACACAAAGTCGCCAAATAGATAAATAAACTAAAGCTGTCAACTGTGTCCTCGGCAGGCCGGAAACACAAGATACTGAGGGTAGCAGGGGGTGGGGGCCTTTTAAACTTCTTGTCAATTGTGTTTCCCTTGGAGGAGGAGCCTGGAGTCTCCTTTTCCTGCCGTACACTGAGATGGTTAGAGAAAATAAGGTTTTAATAAGGGTCGCTCTCTGACTTTCTGTTCCTGATGAAATAGGTCTCATTTCAAAGTAATGGCCCGTACTCACGGGCTGCAAATGTTGCCTGTCGCCAGCACACGTGAGCGTGTGGGCGACAGGCCGGCGACAGCTCCTTGCCAGGTCCCTCCGCGTACACACGCTGAAGAGGGACCAGCGGCGAGGCGGAAGCTGTCGACGACGTTCCTCCTCCCTCCGCCGGAAGCTCCATATACTTTAATGGAGGTTGCTGTCGCTAGTCCGCGTACTCACGCGGACTAGCGACAGTTGCGGCGGGGGTGCGGCGGCGACTGTCGCCATGCGATTGAAACTTTCAATCGCATGGCGACATGAGCGACGGGCGACAGTTCGGGGTGCGCGCGCGTGCAACGGCCCATACTCACGGGCGACCTGTCGCCGCAACACGCGCGCGCCGCGTGTTGAGGCGACAAAAGTCCCTCGTGAGTATGGGCCATAAGAGAGGCAACGATTTCTGAAATTCTGAAAGTCATATTTGTGCCCTGAAAACTTTTCAGGGAGAGGCATTCTTAACTCAACAACAGTAGGGGCTGGCACTGGTGCGGTTGCTGGCTGGAGAGCTTGCACAACTCCAGACAGTTGGGTGATCTGCGTTTGCTGGGTATTGACCAACACGGTTAAATTGTTCACCGCTGTGGTCAAGGGCAAGGCCCCAACCTGGCTACACAGTGCGTCCATAGACATTTTGGTCTGCTGTTCTTTAACGATTGGTGTCAGCAATAACAGAGTTCTGATTATTAGGTGATCTGCAGTATCACCTATAATGCAGATATACAAGAGCTGAGGAGGTAAGCAATAGCAATGAGTATAGATAGGTGTAGTGCTTGGTGCAACAATAGTACTGATAGGTTTGACTATGCCACACCAGAGGAGCTGGTGGGCACTAACAGTACCAGACCCCTCACCACAGAGACTAGGGCTCTCTGGTGAGAGTAGAGTGGTCAGACTAGCAGAGTTTGACAACAGACTGGCAGAAACAGGACAAAGTCAGAAAGCAAAGACAGGAAGGTAGTAACGGGCAGAGTCGGCAACAAGATCAGATGGGTAGAAGTACAAAATCACTGAGAGTAAGAATAGTCAGAACAAGCAAGAGTCATAACACATAATATAATTTTCAATTATAATTATGGCTATCAAACAATCATATCACTGTGTGAAATCCCCGGTTTCCTCCAACTGATCAAAGCACACCGGATCTATCTAAGGGCTGAGCGCTAACACGAAGTATTCGCAACAGCAGACAAGTTGCCACTGAATCCGCCGTGCTTAAGTGGAGGAGACTCCTGAGACACGCCCACCACACCTCAACCAATCAGCAGTGGCGAGCGTGCCCTGTGACGTCAGCCGACCAGCCAGTCAGCTGACGAGCCTCCTCCTGGCATAAAGACCCTGACGGTGAGCGCGCGCACGCGCTAATGCATCCCTGTGAACAGCAGAGACACCCGTCATTGGCGTGCTAGGCGCCCGAGGTGCGGGAAGACTGGCCGGCAGAGAATCAGAAGCAGCTGCGGTGATAACGCCATTCACCGCCGCTGCTATGTCGCTATTCATTACACTCCTTCATTCTTGCTCTACAACTCTGTTTTTTAACTTTTTCATATCTATTGCCATTTTTCTTTCTTCACTTAAACAAGCATTCATAATGCCACCAATCAAAAAACCCTACAACCCTCTCTAAGTACCATCCAGTATCACTTTCCCCCTTCGTTTCCAAACTGCCAAAAAATAGCACATCTATACAGATTGCCCAAACATAATCATTTGCGACAAACAGCGATCATTTGGCGTGTTCGATTCGCCCCCTATACATTATCATTGAGATAAACTTTGACCCCTTACCTCACAGTCAGCAGACACATGGCAGTCAATCAGCTAGCACCCCTTCCTGGACCCCCCACCCCCTATCAAAAAGCAGTAGTGGTGGCCATATTATATTAATTCTCTGCTGGCTGCTGACTGTTAGTGAGAGCAGGGTCAGACTTGCTGCAGATAGGTAGGCAAATAGGTGTGTTCTTGTTCCTCACTTGCTGTGAAATCACCCCAAACAGCCCTTTTGAGGGCTAGGTCATTGGTGTCCTGTGCATTTTTTTGCGTGAGACACTTCACAGCCCACTGACACCCAAAGCTGTGTGCACACGACTGCTTTTTCATCATTAAGTTGCAGGCACAGAACCACTCCAGTGCATTATTATTTCACTGTATTCTGATAGTACTATTGCATTTCTCTGTGTGAGACACTCTATGGCCCACTGACAACCAGAGCTGTGCATAATGTGATTTCCGCCCCTTGGGGATTAAAACCCCACTTTGCGTCAACTCCGTAATTTTTGGTGCGACTTTGGCATGCCCCTGTCCAGGTGTTAGACCCCTTGAAACAACTGTTCCATCACTTTTGTGGCCAGGAACAGTCTTTGTCAGTTTTAAAATTCACCTGCCCATTGAAGTCTATGGCGGTTCACCCGATTTGCCTGTTCGCAACCATTTGCAGAAGTTCACGTTCGCCTTTCGTGAACAGAAAATTCTATGTTCATGACATCTCTACACATCTGTTAAGAACTGACTTTCTCTTTACTAACTCCATGTTGAACCCCCTCAAGTCTGGCTTCCACTCTCACCATTCCACAGAAATGGTCTTTACTAAAGTTGCAAAATCCAAATTCTAATTTACTGTACTAATACTCATTGAACTTTCCGCTGTCTTTGACCTTATCAGTTATTCTCTGCTCCTCCCTCTGCCTAGCACATGCTTAGATTTTCTATTACCTGTCCGGTCGATCTTTCACTCCAATACTAACTCCTCTCCACTCCCGCTGTCTGTTGGTGTACTACAAGGTTCCTCTTCACCTTTCCATCTATACTCATGGCCTGGAACCATTAATACGCTCTTTTGGTTTCCAGTATCACCTCTGTAGTCATGACACCCAAATCTATCTCTCAGCTCTTGATCTTTCTACACTAATATATCGAGTCCCTGTAGTTTCTGCATTCATGTCATCCCATTTCCTCAAACTTAACATAAATAAAATAGAAATTGTAATATTTCCACCTTCCTCCCTCCACCCCCACCTGTAGTTACCATCAACAGAATCTGTCCCTTCCTTACACAAGAGCCTGCTAAAATTATAGTACATGCTCTAATCATTTCCCATCTTGACTACTCTGTGGACTACCAAAAACAGAGTACGGTCTCTGGAGTATCAAAAGGCCCTTCCAGAAAAAGACAAACACACAGTGAACGTAGGAGTCCTGTATAGTGTAGTATTAAACTGCATCCGATTTATAGGTTTAGATGTAGTGATGGCGAAGAGATACTCACAAGTATGGGCTGCAAGCCAGCAACCACTGTATCAAGCAAGTGAGGAAAACCTGTCCTCACTTAGGTCTTTAGATCTTTTGTTATAGGTCTCTCTCCACGGAAAAGAAAAACAGTTAAGAGCTCCAAAGGAAGTCAGAGCTTATCCCCCAAAAGGGATGGGGGAGTGAGAAAAAATATGAAGATGACAGAGGTTCCCCAATAATAGTGGTGTTTGTTTAAACAGTACTCGTATAAAATTAATTAGCATAAAAATTATACATTCATTTTATTGGACGCTTAAAAAATACTTTTAAAATGGTCCAATAAAAGTTTGTTTTTTTAATATTATTGCATTTTTATGTGAGCCACTTATCCCCCCCCCCCCCTCCCAAACACACACACACAGACGCACACTGTTTGAACGAGCACCCCCATTATTTGTTCACCTCTACCATCTTCATACCTGAAAACAGACTGGCACCTCTCCAGTTCAGTTCATATTGAACTCTGTTGTGCAATTCATCCTCCTCTTCTCCCAATCGTCTGATGTGACCCCCTCTGCCAATCCATTCATTGGCTGTCAATTAACCTAAAGGATCCATTTCAAACTCCTAACACTATCATACAAAGCTCTAAACAAGCTGTCCTATCTATACATTTCTTCATTAATCTCCACATTGGTATCTTCCTTCGTTCCTCCCATAAAAAACTCTTGTCATCCAGCTTGCGCCTGACTTCTCAATCTCAGTTCTAGGACTTCTCATGAGTGTCACCTCTCCTTTGGAACTTTGCCCCACAGCCTGTACATCATGCTCCAATCCTGGAAATCTTCAAATGCACCATCAAGACAAACCTCTTCAGACAATGGCCTCAATTCACTAAGATCATGCTGGAGATAATAAAGCAAGAGAAAACTTACCACCAAACAGTAAGAGAGTTATTTTATCTCTTCATTCCTTAAGTTACCTCCTCTGTAGTTAATTTACCTCCTCTGTAGTTATTTTCACATGCAGTTAATAAACAGCCTGTCTTTAAAGAGAAACTCCAACCAATAATTTAACTTTATCCCAATCAGTAGCTGATACTCCCTTTTACATGAGAAATATATTGCTTTTCACAAACAGACCATCAGAGGGTGCTGTATGACTGATATTGTGGTGAAACCCCTCCCACAAAAAGCTCTGAGGACCGCAGTGCTCCTGGCAAACTGCCACAATGTAACAATGTTCAAAGACAGGAAATAGCTGCTTACAGCTGTCTCTAACGGCCAAAACAGCTAGCAGCAGCTACATAACCTGCCCACAGTAAAAATGTCACCATGTGATACATGTCAGAATGTAAATCGGGGAGAGGAAATATTTTACAATGAGCAAACACTGACTAAATCATTTATACATAATTATTGTAAAAATGAAGCACTTTTTATTACATTATTTTCACTGGAGTTCCTCTTTAACTCTGGAGTTATTTTAAGGATTGAAGAGTTAACTTAAAGACAGAAGAGTTAACTTTAGGTTTGCCTGAGGTAAAAGGTTTCCTGAATACGACATGCCTCGTTACCATGGTGATCACTCTAGAA
The DNA here is from genome assembly GCF_040937935.1 of Hyperolius riggenbachi. Taxonomy (NCBI): domain Eukaryota; kingdom Metazoa; phylum Chordata; class Amphibia; order Anura; family Hyperoliidae; genus Hyperolius; species Hyperolius riggenbachi. Next base: position 166,388,546 of record NC_090656.1, on the reverse strand, counting down.
ACGTTATTAAATACAGGAAATAAGCTTAGTGAATGGAGGCCAATGTTTTAATTTGTTATAGCTAGAGTTGGAAGCTCACGGTCTCATCTGCTAAATCCCTTCCCTCCTCCTATGTTGTGTCTGCAAACACTCTAGATTGTAAGCTTGCAAGCATAGGGACTGTCCCCTAGTTTTTCCCATTTCTGTTGTATTTTCACACGTGTCAGTACTGGTTATATCTCAAGCTACACATCAATTGTATTTATTTGTACTTGTTTTGCTGAATGTCCCAATTGTACAATGTGTTGAACTACTCCTTTATCTATGCTCCCCACTATCGTCTGTTTTATTGTCTATTGAGCTATATAAATTAATCATTAATAATATTAATAATGATATTATATGTTTTTAGAGCTTTCCATGGAATAATTCCATTACAAATCTGCTGGCCCTGAAAAGAGTGCTTTCAGATTCCAGATACACATTATGCATATTGTGTTTCATTGTGTACTTTCTACTGAATACTTTGTCAATATTTTGACTACACAAAGAAAATATGGTATGCTTTTAAATATGCCTTTCTAGAAAACTGTATTTAGAACCCATTAAGACCCTTCACTGTCAAGAAAATATAGTAATGTCATAGACCTATTTTAAAAAAGCCATTAAGGTGAAGGTGGCCACAAGGAATCAGAAATCTTAAAATGGATCTACAGAATACAATTTCATCTTAAAAGCAGACACATTTAACATTTAAATATACCTTCACTTTTGTTGAAAAAAGTCCCTCCAGGACAACTCATACATTTCAAGAGTTTTAGCAAACCTTATTTTAGGCTGCCACCTTTTTCTGGTGAATGGAGCATCTGATAGGTGCTTGTTTGCAATGAGAAAGTATTAAATGGATGTATGTACATACAATACAGAAATATGTAATTCTGACTATCTTTATCAGGTGTATCCTTCCCATATAGATGAAATACTCACTATTACTGTTGATCGAACATCCAGATATTCGGGTTCGGTTCGGCCGAACATGGTCCAGATATTTGGCATATTCGTGCCGAATCCCGAACTTAATGGAAGTCAATAGGGACCCGAATATTCCTGCTTTGCAGGCCAGAAAAACCACAAAAAATGAGAGAAACTTCTGCAAAATGGCTTGGAAATAGTGGCGGTGGGGGGGGGGATGTGATCCTGAAAAGCGGTCGTAGTACCAATGGGACCGGCAACGCTAACCCAGCACACAGGATGGAAGAGTAGGTACAGGAGGAGAAGGCCACGCTTTGAGACACAACCCAGGCCTGGCCTGAGGACAAAATGCATGCGTAAAGCAATGCATTTCGTCGCCATGCAGTTATTAATGTAATAGAAATGAGATATTCCTGAAAATAGCAACGCTAACCTAGCACACAGGATGGAAGAGGAGGTACAGGAGGAGAAGGCCATGCTTTGAGACCCAACCCAGGCCTGGCATGAGGACAAAATGCATGCATAAAGCAATGCATTTTGTCGCCATGCAGTGATAAATGTAATAGAAATTAGATATTCCTGAAAATGGCACACTAACCCAGCACAGATGTTCATGGTGCTGCTTGGTCAGGGGGTGTTGCGAAGTCGGTTCCAATCCACATTTTATTTATTTTAATTTGTGTCAGACAGTGTGCATTTGCTGTGGACAGGCGGTATACGCCTATCTGTAACGATGCCTCCGGCCGCACTGAAACAACGTTCGGATACAACACTGGCTGCAGGGCAAGCCTGCAACTCTATTGCGTACATTGCTAGTTCGTGCCAGGTGTCTAGCTTAGAGACCAAATAGTTAAAGGGGACAGATGGATTGTTGAACATGGCTACGCCATCTGACATGTAGTCCTTGACCATCCTCTGCAGGCAATCGGTGTTGGAAGTGGAACTACGTGATTGCTGTTCTGTGGGCTGCTGCCTCTGTGTCAGAAAACTTTGCCACACCTTGGATACTGCCGATACCATTGCCTTGTGGGCACTAGCTGCAGCTTGTGTTCTTTGCTCCCCTCCTAGTCCTGGGTTTGCGGAAGTCAGTCTGTCGGCGTGGCTAGAGGAGGATGCAAATCTCCTCACTAATTTCTCATCAAGGGCCTTCTGGTATTCTTCCATTTTGACCTGTCTGACACTTTCTTCAATCGGTGTTGGAAAATTTTCTTTGTACCATGGATCCAGAAGGGTATAAACCCAGTATTCCACGTCGGCCACAATTCGGACAATGCGCGGGTCGCGTTCAATGCAGCCTAGCATGAACTGAGCCATGTGTGCCAGAGTCTCAACAGGTTGCTCATCATGTTCTGTGCTTGATTGTTGTGATGCACCATCACCAGCATCACGCCCACCTTCTTCCTCGTCCTCTTCTCCTGTCCATTCCCGCTGAATTGTGGAAGTCAAACGTGCACGGCCATGTCCCTCGGCAGTGGAGGCATCCAAGTCCTGCTCCAAATCCAGCTGTTCCTCGTCCTCTTCTTCATCATACAAGGGACCAGTGGTTCCTGAGGCAGGTTGCCTGATGTGGGTATCATCACGCTGATTGTTGTCCTCTCTCAATTCCTCCTCTTCCATACTGATTGCATCTTCCTTGATCTGCAACATTGATTTATTCAGTAAACACAGCAGTGGTATTGTAATGCTGATTAAAGAGTTATCACCGCTCACAAGCAATGTGGATTGCTCAAAATTTTGGAGGACTTCACAGAGGTCCAACATGGTGGCCCATTCAGCAGGGATGCTCAGCAGAGCTCGAATATTCGAGTAGCTCGAATATTCGAGCTCTTTTTCAGCTATTCGAGCTCGGTATTCGAGCTCGAATAGCTGCAGCTATTCGAATGGGCTATTCGAGTGAACTCGAATAGCCCATTCACTATTCGCGCTATTCGAGCAAACAGCGCTATTAGAGCTCGAATACCGAGCTCGAATAGCGTCATAGCCCAGATTGATGTCCTTAGAGGGGACCCTGGCCAGCCCCTACCCTATAAATAGCAGCCGCCATGTTAGGTTTTTCCGTCCTTGCTTGACTTGTACAGAGAGAGATCTGCTCCTTTGTGCTTTGGCTTAGCAAGTGCTCTATTGTGGTCAATCACCTAGCGTTTTTGCTCACATACACCTGCTATACACACCTATATTGTTGTTAGCTAGATAGAGATTGTATTTTAGTTAGTAGCTTGTGTGTTACATAGAGACAGCTGCTGCTGCAGGCAGGCTTAGATCTTTAGGCCTTAGGGCCTTGCCTGTGTGGGCAGCTGTCCTCCTGTTCTCTGTTAGTTTATTTCTCATCTATACCTGTGTTTGTGCTGTGTATTCTACCCTGTCTTGTCCTTTACTACTGAGTGATTATTGTATTTTGTAGTTATACTGTACTAGGGACACTCACTGTCACTGTTCATAGCTCCTGCGTGTGTGTGCGTGCACTGTCTGTAGTGTACACACACTCTATTTCCTTCTACTGAATCTGATTACTACTGATTATTGTATTTTCTAGTTGTACTAGTGTACTAGGGGACACACTCACTGTTCACTGTTCACACTTACTGATTACTGATTATTGTATTTTGTATTTGTACTGTACTAGTAATCACTTAGCGATCTAATCACTTAGTGATTAGTGTCACCTCACCCACCAACCCACTCCATTAAAATACCCCACTTTTTCACCCGCCCTTTTAAAAAACTTTTTTGTTTACGCCAAAAACATCTAAGATGTCTGGAAGTGGCAGCCAGCGCGGTTTGGGCAAGGGGAAGGGCAGCAAGGGAATCAGGAGGAGAGGGAGCAGCATTGTGGAAAACCGCGCCACCATGCACAGTTCCGCAGCAGCTGCGTCAGTGGCTAACATTCCGCCTATAGCCACTGGCCGTGGACGCCTTGGGCGCCCAGCAGGAGCATCTGCAACTCACGCTGCAGAGACACAGCAGCAGCAGCGTGTAGTACCTGCTCCTATTTTCCTCCAGCCTGGTCGGAAACGTCCCATTGAGGAAAAGGAAAACAGCCACTGTGATGCAACTGATGACGGAGGATGAGCAGCCCACCATCAGCTCTGCATCCGAGGCCTCCACCCTCACCACCACCCCTGTTCGCAGCAGCCGCCCAGCAGGGCCTGGGGAGGAGGCCAGTTCACCATCACAAGTTGGCGACCTGTCATTCAGCAGTCTTTTGACCCCAGGCATCATGAGGGAATTGTCTGCTGTTGTTGGCGATTTTGAGGAGGAGATGCTAATGGGCACTTTGGGGGAGGAGGGATTGGACAGCAAGACTGTGGCGACAGTCAAGCAGCCCATCCATGCATCAGGAGAGGAGTTTGGGGGGTCATTATCCCAGCAGGACATGTTTCAGGAGGGGGAGGATGATGATGATGATGATGATGACAGGGTGACGGACAAAGACTGGGTGCCACCACCAGCACCTGGGGATGTCATCAGCAGCTCTGAGGAGGAGGAGGAGGATGCGCTTGTGGGCCTTGCAAGGAGGCGCATCATTGCAAGCATTGGCAGCAGTGGGCAGGTCCCACAGCCTGCTGGTGTCTCAAGCTCAGCAGCAGCAGCAGCAGCATCTGCCAGTACCACCAGCAGCCGCACCCAAGCCCCCCCCCCCAACCACCACAGGGAGACAGGCAGCAGCGGCTCCAGTCCGTAGGGGGTTTTTCACGTCACCAATCTGGCAATTTTTCACCATGCCCACAGTTCACAGCAAGTACGCCACTTGCAACCACTGTCAGCGGAAGTTGAGCAGAGGTGCAGACCCCTTAAAGTTCAGCACCAGCTCTCTCATAAACCATCTTGCTGCTAAACATTACCACCAGCATGAGGAGTTCAAGAGGCTGAAGGCATCTGGTGCTGGCAGTCGCACCACACCCAGCACTGCACAGCCTTCAGCAGCAGCAGCAGCAGCAACAGCAGCCACCCGCCCACCTGCTCCTCCAGCACCACCAGCAGGAGTGCGGAAACGCACTGCTCCTCCCCCCTCTGCAACTCCTGCCCGCCGACATTGAGGCCTGTTCTGGCAGCCAGTCCTCAGTGGCCTCCTCTGCTGTCTCCGCTGATTCCCGTGCTAGCAAAAGGCGACGCCAGAGCCTTTTGAGCGAGTCCTTCCATTGGGTGGTTAGGGCTCTGCCTCCCAGCAGCCGTCGCGTGCGGCAGTTGAACGGCTTGCTGGCACGGGCCATGTGCTCCCAACTCCTGCCATACACGCTCGTGCAGGAGGGGAGCGACATGCGTGCGCTGCTTGCTTGTGCAGCCCCAGACTGGCAGCTCCCCAGCAGACACTTCTTCGCCCGCCAGGTCATGCCTGCACTCACCGCTTTGTGATGGCCAATGTGGAGCGAGGGCTGGAGCGCGCGGTTGGTGAAAGGGTCCACGTCACCATAGACTCCTGGAGCAGCCGCTTTGGGACAGGCCGCTACCTGTCCTTCACTGTCCACTGGGTCAGCTTGGTGGAAGGGGGTGAGGATGGGAGAGCAGCAGCTGGCACAGCAGCAGCAGCAAAACAGTGGGTGGTGCCACCCCGCAGGGTCAGGGGAACTGCAGCAGGTTCCTCCGATCCTCTGCCATCCTCCGGCACACCTGGCCAAACCCCCCGCCTCAGCAGCAGCATGAAGCCACGCCACTGCCAAGCACTGCTGCAGTTGGTCAGCCTTGGGAAGACCAAACTGATGCCAACCCATGTGTTGGCCAAACTCCAGGAGCAGGAGAGGATTTGGCTGACCCCCAGAGGCCTCAGAGTCGGAGAGGTGGTGGCCGACAATGGGGCCAATCTGGTTGCCGCAATCGACAGGGGAAACCTGACCCACATCCCCTGTCTTGCCCACGAGCTGAACCTGGTGGTGCAGAAGTTCTTGCGCACCTACCAGGGGATGGGCGAACTGCTGGAAACGGCAAGGAATGTTGTGCGTCACTTCCGGCGCTCGCCTGCAGCCTCTGCGAGCCTGGAAGACGTGCAAAAGGAGCTGGAGCTGCCACGCCATCGGCTGATCCTTGACGTTCCAACTCGCTGGAACTCCACCCTGGCGATGTTGGAGCGTCTGGTTGAACAGAAGCACGCTGTCAACCAGTACCTTGCCCTGGCCATTGTGTCCGCCGTTCAGAAAAGGGACAAGACCAGCAACATCCCGTCCATCGTCCCCGATGACTGGGGGCACATGCAGCAGGTGTGCTTAGTGCTGGCTCCCTTTCTGCAGGCCACCAACATGGTGAGCAGGGACCATGCTATGGTGTGCGAGTGGAGGTCCCTGCCCCTGGTTTGTCTGCTGAACAGGGCCCTCGAAGCTTTGCTGGAACAGGGAGCGGCAGCCTTGGCCCAGCAGGAGCGGCATGCAGCTGCACAGTCCACCTCTGAGGGGGAGGAGGAGGAGGACTTGGTGGAGGTCCCTGACCTTGCTGCTGATGAGGGGGATCAGCACAGTGCAGCTGAGTTGGTGCGGGGGTGGAGAGAGGATGAGGTGCAGAGGAGGAGGATGAGGACAGCACTGCCGTCGATGTGCCAGCACACGTGGCCCACCTCTTCCCAATGGCAGCGCACATGCTAACGTGCCTGCGCAGGGACCCCAGGGTGATCCAGATAAAGCAGAGGGAGGACATCTGGATCAGCATGATGTTGGACCCACGCCTCAAGGGGAAGTTGAGCCAGTTCCTGCCTCCTGCAGGAGGAGACCCAGCGCAACAAATAAGGAGCTTGCAGCAGGCCCTTGTTGAGCGCTTGGAGGAAGCCTTCCCCCAGCCTTCCACCCCCACTGTCCAGCCAGCACAGAGGCAGCAGCAGGTGCCTGCATCCAGCAGCAAGCGCACCACAGACCTGCTGTCTCTCAGCAACGAGCTCCACAGGACTGTAGAGGCTCCAGCAGTGACTAGAGAGGAGGTGCATGCAGCAGCATCCTCCTCCGGTCACAGCCAGCGCCTGACCCGCATGGTGGCTGACTACATGGGGTCCTACAGCGGGCTTGACAGTGATGCCCCTGTTGATCCCATGGAGTATTGGGTCAAGCGCCTGGAGATCTGGAGCGAGCTGGCGCAGTACGCCCTGGAAGTGCTGTCCTGTCCCCCTTCCAGCGTGCTGTCCGAGCGCTGCTTCAGTGCAGCTGGTGGCGTGGTCACCGAGAAACGCTCACGTCTGTCTCACAAGTCTGTGGACAGACTGACGTTTCTCAAGATGAACCAGGCGTGGGTGGAAGGTGAGTTCCTGGCCCCTGTTGTCGGCGAGAGGGGGACATGAACTGGCTGCCGGAACCATCGTTAATATGCCTTACCACCCTTTACCACCTCCTGGCTCCTGCTCACTAAGCCAGCCTGGCTCAGTTTGACTATTACGTCGCCTGTAGCCACACATTTTACACCTACAGTGGGTTGCTGTGTACTGCCCTTCTGCTGTCTGTGTTTCCCACTGCCAGGGTACACAGATTTACCTTCTGCTGCCACTCTGCCACCAGCTATTACGTCCAACAATAGCAATATCTGTGTAATTTGCTGTAAAAAAAAAAAAAAAAAAAAACACATTAAAAAAAAGGTTTAATTTTTCTGAGGTGCCCGGGTTGAAAACTGTGTTGTCCCAGTTGTGTATTGGACACGATGTGGGCTGCACGACCGCTGTCTGGGACCTCCTGTTGTGCTTATTTACAGCCCTGGTATCACCGCTAGGTACCAGGGCTATTATGTCACGCTGCCTGCCTGCTGCCACACTCACACTACTCCTCCATTCCTCCTGCTGCTGCTGTCTGTCTGTGTTTCCCACTGCCAGGGTACACAGATTTACCTTCTGCTGCCACTCTGCCACCAGCTATTATCTCCAACAATAGCTATATCTGTGTAATTTTCTGTAAAAAAAATGCCTGCCTCATTGACTGCCTGCTGCCACACAATCATCCTCCTCCTCCTGCTGAATTTACCTCCTGCTGTCTGTGTGTTTCCACTGCCAGGGAGCACATACAATGGCGCTTCCACCATGTGCCACTAGCTATTTATTACGCTCAAAAATAACTGCATTTCTTTAAAAAAAAAAAATATATATATACTTTTAATTAATACTTTGTGATAATATTTTAGTGGTGTCCGGGTTGAAAACTGTGTTGTCCCAGTTGTGTATTGGACATGATGTGGGCTTCACGACCGCTGTCTGGAACCTCATGCTGTGTATTTACGGCCTGGTACCACCGCTAGGTACCACAGCCTATTATGTCTCGCTGCCTGCCTCATTGACTGCCTGCTGCCACACAATCATCCTCCTCCTCCTCCTGCTGAATTTAACTCCTGCTGTCTGTGTGTTTCCACTGCCAGGGAGCACATACAATGGCGCTTCCACCATGCGCCACCAGCTATTTATTACGCTCAAAAATAGCTGCATTTCTTAAAAAAAAAAAAAAAAGATATAGAAGATATAGAAAAAGAAGAAGATATAGAAAAAGAAGAAGATATAGAAAAAGAAGAAGATATAGAAAAAGAAGAAGATATAGAAAAAGAAAAAGATATAGAAAAAGAAGACGAAGATGAAGAAGAAGACGAAGATATAGAAAAAGAAGAAGAAGAAGAAGAAGAAGACGAAGATATAGAAAAAGAAGAAGAAGAAAAAGAAGAAGAAGAAGAAGAAGAAGAAGACGAAGAAGAAGACAAAGAAGAAGACGAAGAAGAAGACGAAGACGAAGACGAAGAAGAAGACGAAGAAGACGAAGAAGAAGACGAAGAAGAAGAAGAAGACGAAGACGAAGACGAAGTATATACAGTACTGAACAGAATTTTGGACACAACTTCTCTTTCCACCTTTTTTTTTTTTTTTTAAAGGAACATCCCCACATAATCACTTGCTGTTGTTACTTGGAAAAAAAGATGTTTCTTGCATCATTTACCCCCAAAACAAGTGTTGGAAGCTATTTAAGGCCAATTCGAATAGTCAGCTCGAATTATGAGCTCGAATACCGACTCGAATAGTGAGCTCGAATTCCGAGGTTGAATCGAATAGTAAAAAATATGCGACTCGAATATTCGACCGAACTCGAATAATTTACTATTCGAATTTGACCTAACTCGAATAATAAAAAGGGGTATCCGAGCATCACTACCATTCAGATCCACAGAAGATTGGCAGCTGACTGGATAAGCCTCGGTACTGCTCCATCATGTACTGGACTACTGCACTCTTCTGCTCGCAAAGGCATGCTAGCATGTGCAGCATAGAATTCCACCACATGGGGACATCAGACACCAAGCGATGGTTGGGTAGACTGACTCGCTGCTGGAATTTGGTGAGTGCGCCCAAAGCGGTACTGGACTTTCGGAAATGTTTTGCCACAACACACCTTCAGCAGAAGATCCGCCACGCCTGGGTATGTCCTCAGGAACCGCTGAACAACTAGGTTCGGAATGTGGGCCAGGCAAGGGATGTGTCTCAGCTTTGCCAACTTTAACGTGCAAATGAGATTGCTCCCATTATCACACACAACCATGCCTGGTTCCAGTTCCAGCGGTGCCAGCCACAACTGGGTCTCTTCCTTGATTCCCTTCCAAATTTCTGCACCTGTGTGCTGCTTATATCCAAGGCAGATCAGCTTCAATATAGCTTGCTGACGCATGTCAACAGCTGTGCTGCACCGCTTCCACGCTCCTGTTGCTGGGTTAGCGATGCCGGATGAGGTAGAGCTTAGAGAGGCGGTGGGGGAGAAGGAGCCAGAGAGGTAGGTGCTGTCATCGACTCGTAGGGACGCAGGTCCGGCTATTTGCGGCGTTGGCAACACCTGTGCCGTAGCGGGTGAGGAGTCACTGCCAGGCTCCACAAGGTTCACCCAGTGCGCCGTAAGGGAGATGTACCGACCCTGGCCAAACGCACTCGTCCACATGTCAGTGGTGAGGTGAACCTTGCAGGCAATGGCTTTTTTCAGGCTTTGGGTGATTTTGCCGACCACGTGATCATGTAATGCTGGCACGGCAGAGCACGCAAAGTAGTGGCGGCTGGGAACCACGTAACGTGGTATGGCCATCAACATCATGCACTTGAAGCTGTCTGTCTCCACCACTCTATATGGCAGCATTTCGCAGGCCAGAAACTTAGCAATGCTGGTTGTTAGTGCCATGGCCCGGTGGTCATTTGTTGGCAATTTTCTCCTGCGCTCCAACATCTCGGGACAGACAACTGAACAGTAGGCTCGCACAACGAAGGGCAGTTGATGTTTGTTGTTGTCATCATTGATGACTGGGAACAGTCAAGAGCACTATTTCTGAAACTGACATCGGGTACTACGGATGTTTGGCTACCACGTAATGGTTGGGCTGTTGAGGAGGGTCTGGTGTTCACAACGGAGGCAGTGTTGCTGGGGGCTGGAAGCGAGCCGGTACCCTGGCTTTGCGCGTTTGACCACAGAGTGCTATGTTTGGCTTCCATGTGCCGGCGCATGCTGGTGGAGGTGAGGTTGTTGACATTTTTTTCCCTGCTCAGTGTGATCCTGCACACCTTGCAAATCACCATGGTTACATCCTCCCTGCTCTCTTCAAAGAAAGACCAGACTTTGGAGGACCTACTGCTTTGCTTGGGAGTTTGGTGCGTGCCTCTTTTGCGTCTCACTTGTGCGCTTGTTGTGGCCGATATTCCCTGACTACTTTGTGGCACAATGCAAACTCTTGCAGCAGTGGCTTCTTCAGCTGACTCATCTGTACTGCTATCCCGACGGCGATGGTCTGCTGGTTCCCAATCCGGGTCTGTGGCCTTATGGTCCAAACCCTCCTCTTTCATCGCCTCATATGTGTGCAGTGGAGTAGAGCTCCCCCCAGAACAACCTCTGCACACCTCAATCCCATCTCTTCCTCATCTTGTAGGCAGACCTCCTGCGATTCAAACTCATGCGCACATTTCGCTGAGATTTGGGTGTCTTCGTCCTCGCTTTGCCTTTCAGTAATTGGTGCATTTTCAACATCCACTGCTTGTGAATCCAGGCACAAGATTTGTGGCTGTTCCATTGTCCTTTCACAGATGCAAGTTTGTCGGGGTGGGACTGGGTATGAGAATAGCTCCTGCGAATAGTCCATTGTGTCGTGGAACAATTCTTCGGACTCGTTATTTGGCCGTTGTGTGCATGGTGTAGCTGCTGGTTGGGTCACCTTTGTGCCCACTGGCTCCTTGTAACTGGCAGAGGACCTCGTGCCTGACAAAGATGGGCTGGTGCTTAACCCACTGCTGGACGCTTGAGAGGTCAACCAATTTACTAACTGGTCCTGTTCTTCTGGATTATTGAGGGTTGTTTTTTGCCTGGACAAGATGGGCGGTATTGAGTGGGTTTTCTTAAGTGCGCCACCACGGCCTCTACGTGAACCATCAGGGGAAACACCTCCTTCCCTTGCCCCTCCCTCTTTCACTGGATTTATAGTAGTCGTTACTTGTTACTTGTCACAAAGATGAAATAAACTTTTTTTTATTATTTGTGGGCACAATTTTCCCCTGAAAGTTCTGTTTTATGATACAACACTAAGCACGAGTAAGATGCAATAAAGTGTGTTTTTTTGAGACACAAAAAGTACGTTTTTTGGTTCAAAACTGCGCAAAAAAAACAATAAATTGTGTTTATTTTAGAGCCACTAGTGATCCCACCTGCATGATCCCACCTGCAACTGAAATTACTGTTTTTGGTTCAACACTAAGACAAAATTATTTGCAAAAAACTGTGTTTATTTTAGAGACACAAGTGATCCCACCTGGCACTGAAATTACTGTTTTTGGTTCAACATTAAGACAAAATTAATTGCAATAAAGTGTGTTTTTTTGGGAGACAACTGATCCCTGCTGCCACTGACAGTACTGTCTTTTGGGCATACAGTCAAAAGCGGCGCCTGGAAAAAATGGCGCATGCCCTTAAAACGCTATTTAGCGTTTTAGAGTTTAAAACGTAATTTCCCACTCCCGGTGTGGTGGAGTGGGAGAGTGCATTGCCCGGCTGCCTGCGGTGGGGCGGGAGGAGGCAATAGCTGCCCGGGGAAAAGTGTAGCAGATGTGCGCAGGGAGTGGGGGCCAAGTCCCTCTCCCACCCTCTGTTCCTCACCTCGGGAGCCCCCTCCTTTTAATGATAGTCAGCGCAGCGGGAGATACAGCTGATCATCAATCACCTCCCCAGGCTCCGGTCTTCAGCAAACGTTAGAGCTGCAGGTCTACGCTGTTTCTTCTCTCTGCAATGGATCGCCATTGCAGAGAGAAGAAACAGCGTAGACGTGCAGCTCTAACGTTTGCTGAAGACCGGAGCCTGGGGAGGTGATTGATGATCAGCTGTATCTCCCGCTGCGCTGACTATCATTAAAAGGAGGGGGCTCCCGAGGTGAGGAACAGAGGGTGGGAGAGGGACTTGGCCCCCACTCCCTGCGCACATCTGCTACACTTTTCCCCGGGCAGCTATTGCCTCCTCCCGCCCCACCGCAGGCAGCCGGGCAATGCACTCTCCCACTCCACAGGCAGCCATCCAGCAACGATGCCACCTGAAAACGGTATATTACGTTTTCAGTACATTTGAATGGCGCGCCAGAAAGTAGCTGCGGAGCTATGCGCCAGATTTTCCTGCTTCGGTCTTTTGGTGCAACACTAAGACAAAATTAATTGCAATAAAGTGTGTTTTTTGGGAGACAACTGATCCCAGCTGCCCCTGAAAGTACTGTCTTTTGGTGCAACACTAAGACAAAATTAATTGCAATACAGTGTGTTTTTTGGAGACAATTGATCCCAGCTGCCACTGACCGAACTGTCTTTTGGTGCAACACTAACACAACATTATTTGCAAGAAAGTGTGTTTATTTTAGGGAAACGATTGATCCCACCTGTCACTGACAGTACTGTCTTTTGGTGCAACACTAAGACAAAATTAATTGCAATACAGTGTGTTTTTTGGAGACAACTGATCCCTGCTGCCACTGACAGTACTGTCTTTTGGTGCAACACGAAGACAAAATTAATTGCAATACAGTGTGTTTTTTGGAGACAACTGATCCCTGCTGCCACTGAAAGTATGGTCTTTTGGTGCAACACTAAGACAAAATTAATTGCAATACAGTGTGTTTTTTTGGAGACAACTGATCTCACCTGCCACTGAAAGTACTGTTTTTTGGTGCAACACTGCTGCTGGCAGTGCCTGCTGGCAGTGGTGAGTCAGAGGCCCTGAGGGTGCTGTCAGTGGTGAGGATAGGGCCCTGTGGCTGGCCTGTCTGGCAGTGGTGAGGCAGGGGCTCTGTGGGTGGCTGGGTGCTGCGGTCAGCACTGTTCTCTGTGGCTGCAGGCCTGCAGCAGTGCTGTGTGAGGCAGAGGCCCTGAGGGTGCCACTCAGCGGTGAGGCTGGGGGCCAGGGACTTGTGGCTGGCCTGGCTGGAAGTGCGCTACGCTGACGTTCCCTCCTACCTACCCAAAGCTAAACCCCAAAGCAAATGGCGTAGATAACGCGCGTTCGGGTATTTATAGTCCCGAACCACGTGACCTGCTCGGCCAATCACACCGCGAGCCGCGTGTTCGGGTGACCACTCGGCCAAGTTCGGTGCACGCTCGACCAATCACAATAGGGGGGAGGAGTTCAAGCAGCGTGGCCGAGCATCGTCACGAACACCATGCAGTGTTCGGCTGTGTTCGACTCCAACCCGAACGGCCCATTATTCGGGGAATAACGAATAGTGTTGAACACTGTTTGAACAACACTACTCACTATATGAAACTCAAAAATGTTGCCTTCAATTAGTGAAACTTACTTCCATACGCTATACATGCATGTGATACAAATCACGTGCTAGAAGTAGCAGGTTTGGCTCTGGTGGTTGTTGCCATACCAACATGGAAGCCCATTTTTGGCTCATACAAGGCTTAAGAGGTTTGTGCATTTGTCTAAATTTATAGGAATATGGAGACATTCTTTCTTCAGCCAAATTAAATTTTTCAGGGGGAAGAAGGAGTCAGCAGAAATGCACTAGATTATATAGAAATGCCAGCGACTGCTTCAGTGAAGGAAATAAACATTCTTAGACCAACAGGGCCAACATGAGAAAGAGACAACACTCTAACAAGTCCATCACTGAAAAGTTTTGCCAGTGTAAGCTCCAAATCATCACAAATCATCTGATAAATATCAAATTTGTTTGACTCCCCAGTTCTGCAAGTAAATATTGAATTTCTCATTCCGATTTTTATGTTCCAAAGGATTTTTTCATTGAAGAGCCAAGTTTTGTGATTAATAGTAAAGCCCATGTACATGCTATTGTACCACATTTTCCAGATATGTTACAGAGGTTAGTAAGAACATGGTAAAAAGAAAAATATGAAAAGATTGTGTAGTTTTTTTTAGAAAATCAATTTTAAAGTTCCTCTTTCCCAGCCACTGCAGTACAAAAGCAGAGACTGTCTAGGGGCGAGTCAGTGGCAGGAGTTCATCATGATCGGCAGTGGCATGCGCCCTTAGATGATATTGGCGTGGGACCATTTCTGGGGATACTGATGTTGGGTCATTACTGAATGGTAAGTATTTATGATTAATTAAGATCAATAAAGGAATAACTCTTTGTGTAAATGGGTAAGGAGTACATCAATACGTCTATAATCATATCACTAGAGAAAGGGGCAAGTATCTGAGGGTACACTTGTTAAAGAGGATGTCCAAATGCCACCATGAAGTCCCCAAGGTCTACACTCACAGGCAGGGGGTAGTTACTCTCACTCTCCTCTTGGGTACTGGAGGTGGGGATAAGCTATTTTTCCCTGAATTGGATAAGGGCTCTGGGGGAGAGGGGGAGGCATTTCCACTCCGCACTCCATGGTGATGATTTTCCCAATTTGTAATAATGATAATTAAGGGAAAATATTAGGAAAATGGACAGTGTTGGGGCCCTATCCTAAGCCTCTTTAACTCATTGTCAGCCATGCAAACTGGTATAGCCAGAATCTGGAGCCTAGACCATGTGGGGCTACACAACGTGAGCTATACCAGCCTGCACAGTCTATGGTATGGTGGGGCTGTGGCAGGGACATAACTAGAAACCACTGGGCTCCCTGTAAAACTTTGGATGGGGCCCCCCTTTCCTAACTGCCCTGGCCTGCCCAATAAAAAAAACAATCAGCCTGGCACGGCACCTCACCCCTCCCAAAATAGAAATCATGACACAGGCACTCCCACACACAATGGAGATCAGGCAGGTATCCCCCCCCCCCCCCCCCCCCCCCAAACAAAAAAAAACAGAAATCATGTGGGCACACCCCCATAAAATAGAAATCAGGCAGGCCCCTTCAAAACGGAAATTATGCAGTCACCCCCCCCCCCCCCCAACAAAATGGAAATTACACAGGTACCCCCACCCCACATACAAAACAGGCAGGCACCAGACCCAGTCCCCCACAAAACGGTAATCAGCACCACCAACCTCCTCTGTAAAAAAAAAAAAAAAAATAGACATCAGGCAGCCATGCAGAAATCAATTTATGTAGCTCATATATTTAGTTACAACACCTCCGCCTCTGCAGCCCCAGCCTCTCCAGTCCTGTCCCCCGTGTCACTCTCTGACACAGAGACACAGTCACAGGTGGAAGCATCTTTTTTCTTCTTTCCAGCCTGCACTGCAACAAAACAATGTGGAGTTGAGGCAGGTGGGATTATGTTGCAGACTCGCCATGCATGCATCTGTACTGTGTGCTTAAGGGGACAGCAACAACGAAGTGGGGAAACATCCAAGCCACAAGTCTAGGAAGTATGCCTCCTCCCAGGTCTAGTGCAGTGAGCCCCATCTCAGGCAGGCTTCTCCGCCTCCGGGTCCCCTCCCAGGCTTCTCCTCTTCAGGGCCCCCGTACCTGCATCCCTTGCATGCTCTATAGTTACACCAGTGGGCTGTGGAAGAGGGGCAGCAAAGCCTCTCCCTTTCCCTAGAGATTTTGTCCAATCCATTGACAAGGGGCTCATCCACCTTTAAAGGACCACTATCGCAAATCATTTCATTTTTAATTACCCCACAGTAGATATATCATGTATATAGAAGCCTTACTGTGTCTTTTTTGTCATGGCCCTTTAATTTTCCATACATCACTGTAGCCAGTGTTCGCCAGTCCCTAAAATAATGCTGACAGACTTTTGTAACTAAACAGTCATAGCAGGGGGAGTCTTGTCAGGTGTTGAAAAAAAAACCAGATGGTTTTGCCCTGCTTTCCCTAACTGCTAAAACTGTACGATGCATGCTCACCTGCTGCCTGTCTTTCCCTCATCATGTGCCATTACCCCAGAAGGACCCCCCACACTCAGGCATCCCGCAGGCTTTGAGGGAGGCAGCTGTCAGTGCAGAGTAGCCTGCGGGATGCCTGAGTGTGGGGGGTCCTTCTGGGGTAATGGCACATGATAAGGGAAAGACTGGCAGCAGGTGAGCATGCGTCGTACAGTTTTAGCAGTTAGGGAAAGCAGGGCAAAACCATCTGTTTTGTTTTTTCAATACCTGCTATGACTGTTTAGTTACAAAAGTCCATCAGCGTTATTTCAGGGACTGACAGATGCAGGCTACAGTGATATATGGAAAATTAAAGGGCCATGACAACAACAAAAAAAGACACAGTAAGGCTTCTATATACTTGATATATCTATTGTGGGGTAATAAAAAATGAAATTATTTGCGATATTGGTCCTTTAATGCCCAGGAGATGAGTGGGGTTAACGGGGGTGTAGGCCGGGGGGGGGGGGGTTGTCATGGTGACATCTGGGGATCCGCTTTAACAAGTTTAAGTTTTTAAATGAAATCGCATTATTGTTTTAACATTTATTAATATTGCAATGTCTAATTTTACAGATGTGCTACTCACTCCTTTGCCATCACTAGGGATGAGCAGTTTTTGACCAGAAGCCTTAAAAGCTGTAAATTGCAGAGAAAATACTGGATTCCTGCTTTCTATTAAATTCTGTGGTGCCAAATTTTCTGTGTGTCAGGGTTACAGGAACATGTTGAAGATGCATTTTGAAAAAAAGTTCTTGTAGTTTTTTTGGTCATTTTTAAATTTTACCAGTGAAACTTGTCTTTATACCTGGTGAGCTGCAAAGTGTTAGTGCCGGCGCTAGCTGGAGATAAATATGGCCCTTTAAGTGGATGTGCCTCGGTGCTGCTCCTTTAACTGGGTGGTGCCAGTGTGCTGGTAGAGAAGGTGAAAAAGAGAAAAACAGAGCGCTCCAATGGTGCGTTACCACTTTTAATAAAATCACACGCTAAAATTTATACACTTACAGTGTATACGCAAGATTTGCGCATATAAGAGGCCACCAGCGAGTCCCCTCAGCTTCCTGTGCCTGGCCAGGGCTAACAGGATCCGTGCAGATGGTAGGCAGGTAAGGAGAAGGACAACCGCCGGCTCAGAATCCTCTCGGCAAGCCGTCTGACGTCACTACGCGTTTCGGCGCTTTAGCCACGCCTTCTTCGGGTGACGCGACGGCTGGACGGCTGCCGTTTTGTAGAGGGGCATTGCATGTTGACCCGCCTATTGGGGCGGGGCAAGGCGCACAATGTCAAAGTTTAAAACTTGATAAAGTTTAATTGAAAATTCATAAAAAAAATTTTTTATATAAAAAAGCTCAGGAAAAAAGGGTTTGATAAAAGAAATGCTTATGCAACAATGTATAATTAATAATTAAGACATTCAAACTTATATTGGATGGCGTGCTACGGAGGGTATATCCGAAATGCGGAGGGTGTTTAGCTGTGTTAAAATAGACACAGGGCTTACGTAATCCGTAGCGCTAGGCTGTGTGGGGTTCACCAGTCTGCCACAGCCAATACATTAAAGCCACCAATATTATTTGATTAAAAGACACAGGGGTTGCGTAATCAATAACGCTAGGCTGTGTGGGACTCGCCAGTGAGCCCCAAGTTTTAAACTTTGACATTGTGCGCCTTGCCCCGCCCCAATAGGCGGGTCAACATGCAATGCCCCTCTACAAAACGGCAGCCGTCCAGCCGTCGCGTCACCCGAAGAAGGCGTGGCTAAAGCGCCGAAACGCGTAGTGACGTCAGACGGCTTGCCGAGAGGATTCTGAGCCGGCGGTTGTCCTTCTCCTTACCTGCCTACCATCTGCACGGATCCTGTTAGCCCTGGCCAGGCACAGGAAGCTGAGGGGACTCGCTGGTGGCCTCTTATATGCGCAAATCTTGCGTATACACTGTAAGTGTATAAATTTTAGCGTGTGATTTTATTAAAAGTGGTAACGCACCATTGGAGCGCTCTGTTTTTCTCTTTTTCACTTTATACCTGGTGCACAGATTTGTTGTGGCTGCCTTGATCTCATGTCTTCCACTTGTACTGAATGCATCAATCCCCAGTCCACCACATTTTTGCTGCATCATCACCAACACCGTCATCAAAGCTGCACAGAGATTGTTGATGTATATGGTTAAAACTGTTTTACAGTCATACAGCGGTTTGTATGATTGATAAATAATATGAAATGGTATTGTAGATGTGTAGATTGTACCTGATTGTACCAATGTTGTGCCCAATCCAAAGGCCAATCTCATGTTATCTACACAAAGGAAAATGTATTTTCTACCTGAATCACAATGTAGAAGAAAGACATCAATGAACAGGATACCTGAAAAAAAAAACATTCAAATCCAACAAAACAATGGTGGAGGAGAGCAGCCGCTGGGCTATTTTAGGTAATACCTGTGCCAACACATGTTTTGTGTGACTGGGATGGTGAGGGAGAGCCACAAGCATTGGCTTGGACTTATTTTTTTAGCTATACCTCAATCTGGGGGTTTCCATCATCATCATCATCATCATCATCATCATCATTGTAACCAGGGATGATCGTAGTGAGCCAACTACACTACACTGGAAATATGTGTAGTTTGCCGCAATTACGCTTTGCCAAACTACGACTGCTAAATCAAATTTCAACTACTGATACATTTCATAAACTATGCGTTGAAATACAAAATTACGCGTAGCGTGAAGCATAGTGTATGCGGATGCTTATGCCCCTATGCGGAAAAATTTCTACGCATACAATGAGCAAGAATATTCTGGGCATGCACAAGTGAAAATTTGATCCGTATGCTGAAAAATAGATGCATTTACCGCATTCATAGTTTACTTCGCAATACGCATCTCAACTACATGTAACATGCGTAAAATACGCATAGCGGGACTTTGCTACGCGTAAATGCGTAAGTGTAGTTTTGAAACTTCGCCTACGAACTACGATGTGTAGATGCGAACTACGATGCGTAGATTCGCACTGGCATAGTTTCTGCTCATCAGTGCAACACACACACACACACACACACACAGACACACACACACACAGACACACACACACACACACAGACACACACACACACAGACACACACACACACACACACACACAGACACACACACACACACAGACACACACACACACACAGACACACACACACACACAGACACACACACACACACACACACACACACACACACACACACACACACACACACACACACACACACTTTGGCTTTATGCTGCTGCCCAAGATAAATTAAAGAGTTAGCATTGTCTGCTGTGTCACCTGGACTTCATGAAAAATGTGCGTCATGATTAGTATTGGCAGACCAAGGCAGGGTATACTGTAGTTCAGATTTTTGCAACCTTTTCTGTGTAGAGAACTGCAGGTGCAGGACTCATCTTACTGCCGTACATGTGTAGCTGACACCAAATAGTGTAATGCACATTACACAACCAACACATGCATTGTGTACATTAAACGTGTTGTGCTAGTTGTGCTAGTTTCGCAACTCCTGTTACTTTACTGGCATAAATGCTAATAAAATATACACAAAATAAAATGCATCATTGATGACTATCAATAACTGGCTTTGTGTAGTCAATGCTAACACGGGACTCACAGTGTTTTAGCTTTCTGCCAGCACCCAAATCAACAACTATGTCTTAATGAAAACTGGTTTCTGAACTGAAAATGAGGACATGGCACACTTTGTGTAAATGGTACATTATAGTGTACTGGTTAAGGGCACTGCCTTTGACATGGGAGACCAGTGAGACCTGGCTAGGGTCAGTACCTATTCAGTAAGGAGTTCAAGGCAAGACTCCCTAACACTGCAGGGTGGCCTTTTGAGCGCATCCCAGTGGTTGCAGCTCTTGTGCGCTTTGAGTCCGACAGGAGAAAAGCACTATATAAATGTTCAGATTATTGATGTAATCAATGTTTGCACATTACAGTATTATTTTGCAGAGATACAGTCAAAAAAGGTTGCATAATCAATATTTAACTTAACATTACAGTGTTGCATAAATGCTAAACATAACCTGTGCAATATTTATAAGGAATTCATCACTGTAATTAAGTGTTACAGTTTTTGTCTATTTATACACACTGCTTTAATAAACAAGAGTCTATTGGCTGTATCTACTTGTGATGAAAGGTATTAGTACAAAGTGTGCAGTTAAAAACGTGTAGATCAGTAGGGATACATCAAATAGTTATATGTGTGTAGGTGTACCCAAATGGACCATCATAAAGGTCATTGAAATTTTATAATCAAGGTTGTACATAAATACTTAAAATGTTAATGTTTCTCATAAAGGCATATAATGAATAAAGATATGATTATAAGGTATGCACTACTCACTTGACAACATTTGACTTTGAGACTGTTTAGATGTGGCAAGCTGATCGGTTTTATGTTCAAAAATTATTCAGTAACTGATATGCCCCAGCTTCAAAAAAAGTAATTTATCAACAATAATCATGCACTGGATAGTAATTTTGACTATTATTTTATTTTTGCCTTTAGCATGGGAAAGGACACAAAGTACTTTCAGATACAGTGGCACCAAATGTAAAGCCCAGCTAAAAGTAAATAATTAATGTTTGACAATAAGGCTGTTAAGATATGTGATTTACTGTATATGCCCTTATACAGATTATCCATTGATCTAGAGTCATGTGACAATGTTGTCTTTTCATTAATTAGGAAGTGATAAATAAACTTTACTCAGAGAGCAGTTTCCTCCCTGAAAGATATCAAAGCATGGTGTCTGTGTGCAGTTTGTTCTCCATCAGAGATCTACTGTAATGCTGGGAATACACGGCTCGATAGCTAATTTCTGACATGTCCGATCTCCGGCATGATCGTTTCACCGCTTGATTCCGCATTGCAGACAACGCAAAAAGAAAAGAAAGACGAGCAGAAGATAAGAGAATCGCCTGCGGAATCGAGCAGGGAATCAATCGAGCGGGAGAATCGAGTGACAAAATCGAGCAGTGTATGCCCAGCATAACTCCAAAGATAAGATTAGAAAGCAGCATCAGGCTGGTTATCCCATCCCTTAAATCAAAATGGCAACAGGTGAGAGGGGAAAAAAGCAGGGTGCTTTTCAACGGGGATGAGAAGAATTATGAGCTGCGGACCGAGTTGAAGACAGAAAGAGGAAGGAGGCGGCTTATGCTGAGCCAATTGAATTCCTGGGTGACAAAAGTCTGTCTCTTATAATGAGAGAAGCAGCTTATTATGGAAGGAAAGCATTGAAAATTCTGAGAGATCGTTATGCTGGCAGAGGTAAGTCAAGTACCCTAACTTTGTATACAGAGCTGACATCTCTTCAGAAAGCTGTATGTGAGAGTGTAACAGATTATATCAGATGCTCAGAAACAGCTTCTATGATACCTAAAAATGCAGGAAAGACCCTCAACGATGGGCTACTAATATCATTACAAGATCCCGACTCACAAAGAGACATTGTGCAGACGGAAAGCATGAGACAATGTAAAGTATGAACAAACATTTGTCCCTGGTTCAAATCCCAGCCAGGTCAGCATTTGCAATAAGTTTGTATGTTGTCTGCATGGGTTTCCTCTGGGCACATACACTATCCAGCCACCAATGTGACGTATGTGCAGTCACCCTCCAATTCCGGTTCCCTTTGCCAGAGTTTACAATTCAGCCTCAGACACTGAGGGAATCCTGAAGGCTGTCAGCACTACAGGCAAAGTAACCTTTTGGATTGGTTGGCGAGTCCATACACAGTCCAATTTTGATTGTTTATACAATCAATACAATCTGGGGTCTCATATAGAGGCTAGGTCGCTGCCACCAATCTGCAATAAAGAGTACGGATGCACTAAGTCTAACTCTAGCTAACCTGTAGGAAAAAGGGTTAATTTTACAACCTTTCTAGGGATAGCAAAAATACCGATATTAATATTGAAAACTGTTATGATAACGTCTCTAAGGAGATGTGAATCCTTTTGGCGGACAAGACAACTCTACACAGCACTGTGGAAGATGTCGGCGCTGTATAAATATTAATTAATAATAATATGGGTTGCATATTATCACAGACATCGATAGATTTAAAAGATTTGAAAACTCATTTAAGCCAGAGAAGCACTAAATAGAGTTGGCAGATAGAAAAAGAACTTCTGATGTAGCACTCAAGAGAGGCAACGCAGAAGTGTACCTGAAGGACAGTGAAGGAAAACAAGTGAGGACAATGCTACAGAATGCATTATATATAGATCTCTAGATTGTAAGCCTTTGGGCAGGGTCCTCCTTTTGTGTCCTACATGATCATGTACCTCCATTACTGTGAACCCATGCTATGCATTTGAGTGAACCTAACTTGCCTAATCTCCATGCTCCATCCAGTGACTAAGCATTACCTTGTATTCATAGGGGCTTGATTCACAAAAGAGTGCTAACTGTTAGCACGGCCATTTTCTCACGAATTTTTGCATTGCGCGCGATCGCGAATTTTCATGCGAAACGATAATGGTTTTCACGCGCAAACGCAAATTTTCGTGCAAAAACAATTATCGTTTCGCGCGAAAATTTGCGCGAAAACGGCCGTGCTTACAGTTAGCACTCTTTTGTGAATCAAGCCCAAACTGTGCTGTGTGATCTGGTTTTTCTTGTATTTCTGTATTGTCATATTGCTGTATGTCACCCCTAAATATTGTCTGTAACCTAAACTAATGTCCAGCGCTGCGTAATATGTTGGCGCTTTATAAATACAATAATATATATATATATATATATATATATATATATATATATATATATATATATATATATATATATATATATATATATATATATATCACCATACAGTGGGATGCGAAAGTTTGGGCAACCTTGTTAATCCTCATGATTTTCCTGTATAAATCATTAGTTCTTACGATAAAAAATGTCAGTTAAATAGGTCATATAGGAGACACACAGTGAGAAGTGAAATGAAGTTTATTGGATTTACAGAAAGTGTGCAATAATTGTTTAAATAAAATTAGGCAGGTGCATACATATAGGCACTGTTGTCATCTTATTGATTCCAAAACCTTTAGAAACAATTATTGGAACTCAAATTGGCTTGGTAAGCTAAGTGACCCCCTACATACATAGGTGAATCCGATTATGAGAAAGAGTATTTAAGGGGGTCAGTTACAAGTTTCCCTCTTTTAATTTTCTCTGAAGAGCAGCAACATGGGGGTTTCAAAACAACTTTCAAATGACCTGAAGAAAAAGATTGTTCGCTATCATGGTTTAGGGGAAGGATATAGAAAGCTGTCTCTGAGATTTCAGCTTTCTGTTTCCACAGTTAGGAACATATTGAGAAAATGGAAGACCACTTTTTCAGTTCAAGTTAAGGCTCAAAGTGGCAGACCAAGAAAGTTCTCGGATAGACAGAAGCGCCGAATGGTGAGAACAGTCAGAGTCAACTCACAGACCAGCACCAAAGACCTACAACATCATCTTGCTGCAGATGGAGTTACTGTGCATCGTTCAACCATTCGGCACACTTTACACAAGGAGATGCTGTATGCGAGAGTGATGCAGAGGAAGCCTTTTCTCCACCCACAGCACAAACAGAACCACTTGAGGTATGCAAAAGCACATTTGGACAAGCCAGCTTCATTTTGGAATAAGATGCCGTGGACTGATGAAACTAAAATGGAGTTATTTGGGCATAACAAGGGGCGTTATGCTTGGAGGAAAAAGAACACAGCATTCCAAGAAAAACACCTGGTACCTACAGTAAAATATGGAAGTGGTTCCATCATGCTGTGGGGCTGTGTGGCCAGTGCAGGGACTGGGAATCTTGTCAAAGTTGAGGGAAGCATGGATCCTATTCAGTATCAGCAGATTCTGGAGACCAATGTCCAGGAATCAGTGACAAAGCTGAAGCTGGATCTTTCAACAAGACAACAACCCTAAACACTGCTAAATCCACTATGGCATTGATGCAGAGGAACAAATACAATGTTCTGGAATGGCCATCTCAGTCCCCAGACCTGAATATAATTTAAAATCTGTGGTGTGAGTTAAATAGAGCTGTCCATGCTCAGAAGCCATCAAACCTGAATGAACTAGTGATGTTTTGTAAAGAGGAATGGTCCAAAATACCTTCAACCAGAATCCAGACTCTCATTGGAACCTACAGGAAGCGTTTAGAGGCTGTAATTTCTGCAAAAGGAGAACCTACTAAATATTGGTTTCATTTCTTTTTTGTGCTTAATTTTGTTTAAACAATTATTGCACACTTACTGTAAATCCAGTAAACTTAATTTCACTTCTCAAAAATCACTGTGTGTGTCTTCTATATAATATATTTAACTGATATTTTTTATCGTAACAACCAATGATTTATACAGGAAAATCATGATGATTAACAAGGTTGCCCAAACTTTCGCATCCCACTGTATATAAATAAGACATTTTCCCTGTTGAGGCTGCAACCTAAGATATCTGTTAAGAACAGGGGCACATCTGCAACTTATACTTAAGTGGACACCGTTGGAGTGTGTGTGTGTGGAGGGGGGGGGGGAGATTTTGGCTGCCTATGGTGCTGGAGAACCTTGGAGGGTCTGTCCCTGCCTATGGTACTGGAGAACCTTGTCCCAGCCCTGTATGAAGGACATAGTTACATAGTTATTTGGGTTGAAAAAAGACTTACATTCATTGAGTTCAACCAGAGAACAAAGTACAACACCAGCCTGCTCCCTCACATATCCCTGTTGATCCAGAGGGAGGCAAAAAACCCTTACAAGGCATGGTCCAATTATCCCCAAAAGGGAAAAAATCCTTCCCGACTCCAGATAGCAATCAGATAAAATCCCTGGATCAACATCACTGGGCATTACCTAGTAATTGTAGCCATGAATGTCTTTCAACACAAGGAAAGCATCTAAGCCCCCTTTAAATGCAGGTATAGAATTTGCCATAACTACTTCCTGTGGCAATGCATTCCACATCTTAATCACTCTTACTGTAAAGAACCCTTTCCCAAAAATTCCCTTTCCTCCGTGCCTGACAAGCTGACGCAGGTAGCTAACTTTTTTTATTTTTTTCTAAATTCTTGGCCTCGTAAGTCCTTTAATTAGATCCCCACTAAGGCGTCTTTTCTCTAGACAAAATAAACCCAGTTTATCTAACCTTTCTTGGTAAGTGAGACCTTCCATCCCACGTATCAATTTTGTTGCTCGTCTCTGCACCTGCTCTAAAACTGCAATATCTTTCCTGTAATGTGGTGCCCAAAACTGTTCTGAAAATGTCTGCATTTTTTTAACAAGCATTTAAGTCAGAAACTGCTGAAGACAAAAAGTCAGGGCATCAGAGTACGGCTATTGACAGGTTTCATAGAACATAACAATGGCAACCTCCGCATGCATTTAACTTGAAGCTTCTACTACTAAATCATTTTTAAAATAGTAACACCAATGTTCTGTCCAAGGTAATGGATTATTGTATCTGGTATGATGTGTATAATAGCGCAAAGTAAGATTTTGATCATGTAAGCATATAAATTCTATACAATATATACGATAATAGAGGAACATCTATTCTTTTGGTTAGACCATTTAAAGTGATTGTCAGGAGTGTTATTGCTTTTGCAGTACACATGACCTTTAGCATGTGGATCTACTATGCAGCATTATAAAATATTGTGTCAATGCTTCCTTTTTTATTTATGGTGTTATTTAATCAAATGATATATTACAGACATCAGTGGGGCCATTACTTGCAAATGAAGAAAAGGCTTTTTGGCAATTTATCTTAATAATGTTTGTTCTGCATTGCAATCTAAATGGCAAACGTAAATTGAAACAGCAAAGCCAAAACTTGCTTGTGGCGGAGCAAACTAAGAAGTAAAAGATGGCAATTTGAACATGCAGTTATATGCAAAAGTTTAGGCACCCTTCTGACAAAATTGCATATTTAGTTAATGATATGGGTGAAACACAGTCAATCAAAAGCTACCATAGAAAATTTGGTGTTAAAGTTAATGATGGGCAGAAATTATACCTATACGTAATTCCGCATTGCAATTCACAACTCCACATCGTAATGCAAAATTTGCGGATTACACGTACAAATGTATGCATGTAAACGTCATTGCTAACCATAAATACTCATGTTATCGTAATTTATGAGTAATTTCGGATGCGATCATTTTAACGCATACAAACTGATTTTTCGCATTTAATATTTAATAGCTGCATGTGTGCAGTGTACATGCTGATGAATGTGAATTTTTTTTGCATTTTTTGCATTGAATATTTAACTAATAGCCACAAATGCTCAGTACACTGGTGAATAGATACAATTGTTTTTACGCATTTAACGGGAATTACACGTAATTGCATAATTACAGGTGTAATTAAAATTTACAAATGTGGTATGCTGTATGTAACGTAATTGCAAAAAATGTATGCAAAATTTTGCGTAATTGTAATTGACCCATTACTAGCTCCAGTAGTTAACCTCCCTGGCGGTACGCAGTTTCAGAGGCTGCGTCCACGGGAGGATTTTTTTAAATTAAATGTAATTAAAATGCTTAGGCTCCACGATCCCGCGAGAGCCACAGCTTCACCATTTAGCTTCACTCGTCGCTATGGCGTCGATCGGACATGATGTCTGATGCCATGACGTCATGCACAGTCCCGATCCTCCCCATAGCAAAGCCTGGAGCTGATTGGGAGGCTGCGCCATTAAAGGATCCTTGGGGGGTACGTATAACGGCGGCAATTGGGGGGATTGGGGAGAGCTGAGGGACTTTGGGGCATGGTTAACTAGCCAAGTGCTAGCTTAACCATATAATGCACTTTTTATTAAAAAAAAAATCCTCCGAGGCCATGTGATCCTCTCCGGCGGCTAGCCCGAGCATAGGTCGGGCTTACCGCCAGGGAGGTTAAAGTAACTTCTGCTGATTTAACCATAAAAAGGCAGTATTTAGTTTTTTAGTTTTTTTAAAAAAAGCAAGAA